>NC_134581.1:15135000-15805000 GCF_037038515.1 Microtus pennsylvanicus | reverse complement strand
TTCAGCTCTCCAACACTGAGATTATAGTTGCTGGTCCTACACTTGACTTTCCATATTAGCACTCAGGATCTAAACACAAATTAAGCTTTCATGGCAGGCACTTTACAGACCCTTCTCCCCATCTCAAAAAAGATGACTTTCTGGATCTATGAATAATATCATTGTAGAAAATTCACCCTAAGCATCAAGTTCCTTTTGGCTTAAAATTACAATAGTCATTTTTTTATAACAGTATATATATATATAGTATATAGTTGTTCCCCTTATGGACTGTCTCAATTCCTAGTTTGAGGGGGGCTTTATCACTGTGAGAGGGTAGGCCCCAGTACTGCTTCCTTTAGCACATCCTTCTCTTAGCTGATTTTTTTTTAACTTTATTTTATGTGGATTAGTGTGAAGGTATCAGATCACCAGAAACTGGAGTTATAGGCAGTTGTTAGCTGTCATGTCGGTGCTGGGAATTGAACCTGGGTCCTCTGGAAGAACAGCCAAGTGCTCTTAGCCACTGAGCCATCTCTCCAGTCCCTATTAGCTGATTTTTATACTCAAAACAAGCACAGATTATCATTAAAGACTAATATAGCTCCAGTGGTTTTTGGCTCAAGTACGTAATGCCTAGAAAATCCAAAAACAGCAAAGACTTTTATAAGAACACAAAAGAAACAAAAATAAACAAAGGATTCAGACACAAATTCTTGTGAAACCCCACCTCACAGTCCATTAATATATTTATCACATATATATCTACTTAAACATTAGATAGGATAACCAGGCAATGTTGGTACACAACTTTGATCCTAGGACTAAGGAGGCAGAAGCAGGCAGATCTTTGTAAGTTCAAGTCTAGCCTGAACTACAGAGTGAGTTCTAAGACAGCTAGGGCTGTTACAGAGAGAAACCTTGCCCATAACCCCTTCACTCCCCCCAAAATATTAGTGTTCGAAATATTATTTTCAGGTGTGTGACTTTTGTTTATGCTGTATTTTAATTTATTTTTTTTTGTGGAGCTATATATTTTTCTCTGCTCTCTTCTTTCCTCTCCCCTCCCAATGGTCCCCATGCACCCAATTTATGCAGGAGATTTTGTCTTTCTCTACCTTCCATGTAGTTTAGATACGTGTATGTCTCTCTTAGGTCCTTACTGTTGTCTAGGTTCTCTGGGATTGTGAATTGTAGGCTGGCTTTTCTTTGCTTTATGTCTAAAAGCCACTTATGAATGAGTACATATTATAATTATCTTTCTGAGTCTGGGTTACCTCACTCAATATGATTCCATCCATCTGCCGGCAAATTTCAAGATGTCATTGTTTTTTTTCTGCTTCATTGTATAAATGTACCACATTTTCCTTATCCATTCTTTGGTCAAGGGACATTTAGGTTGTTTCTAGGTTCTGGCTATGACAAACAATGCTGCTGTGAAGCAGATACTGTTGTCTAAAACACCTGAGGGTCCTAATAAAGAGATGAATGGCCAATAGCGAGGCAGGAGCAAAGATAGGCAGACAGTAAAAATTGAAGGAGACATCTGAGAGGAGGAGAAAACAAAAAGAGGAGGGCATCAAAGGTCAGTCACCCAGCTACACAGCAAGTCAAAAAGAAAAAGAAACAAAGAAAGGTATATAAAAATAGACAAAGATAAACATCCAGAGGCAAAAGGTAGTCAAGATAATTTAAGAAAAGCTGGCAAGAAACAAGCCAAGATATTATAACAAGGCTGGGTATTCATAACTAAGAATAAGTCTACGTGTGTGATTTATTTGGGAGCTAGGTGGCAGGCCCTCCTAAAAAAGCCAAAAGAGGAAAAACAACACAACATATTAAAAGTAAAATCATAAATTGATCAATTTTTTAAAGATGTATTTATTTATTATGTATAAATGTTCTGTCTACATGTATGTCTACACACCAGAAGAGGGCACCAGATCTCTTATAGATGGTTGTGAGCTGGAAATTGAACTCAGGACCTCTGGAAGAGCAGTCAGTAGGAGGAGGGCTTCTAGAGCCTCAAAAATGGGAGCCAAATACAGTTTCTTCGTAACCATAGTTTTTTTTCAGATAGGCTCTGTTTGCCGGTTGTAAGCTGAGGTGCAGCTCCTTTAAAAAATGGCTTCCTGGCTCATAATGGCAGCATGAATGGCTCTGGCTCTTTTGGGATGTCCTGCTAAAGAGCACTTAGGGTTTGTGAGCAGCATGCTACAAGCTGCTTAATGGCAATATAGACCTGCTGTTGCATCTCTGGAAACAGGATGGTCAACACGGCTCATAGAGGTATTGAACATACCTCCTGGGTACATCCTGCTTAGCATTAAAAAAAAAGCGCTCCTCATTAGAAAAATTATTACAGATGCGCAATACATAGGCTTAGGAGAGGAAAAAGAGTATAGACAGTTATAAAAAGAAATAGTTTTAAAAACTAAAAGTCTTTAAAGAGACAGTAAAAGTAATTTTAAAAGCCACATAAAGATGGAAAATACATCCATCTGGATTATGTATATTATTGTGTTTTCTTTGAATTTTTTGACTATTAATGAATGAGCTAAGTGCAGAGAGACATTTGTGGGTGTTCCTCAGCTAAACAACAAAAGTATTCTGACTTCAAAATTTGATTCTAAGAATATGTTACTTTTGAAAAGAGGTTCTACTTTTGTTTCCACAGAAGACAACTTAGGGATTCCTTTTAGACTAATGTCGTTTGATGGGACAAGACCTCCCTGAAAGGTCTCTGTCAACCCTGCTGGTTGTAGTGGCGCACGCTGGCAGGATTTGCTGAAGGAGGCAGAGGCAGGAGGATCATGAGTTCGAGGCTATGAATTAAAACTTAAAAAAAAAACACTTTGCCCAACAAACAGCAGGAAGCATTTGGAGAAAACTTCACACAAATTTCCAAAATTATTGTTTCTAAATGTTTGTTTTTATCTAAAAGAGGTTGGGTATAAATGGCTAAATAGTCACAGTCAATCTATTTCTAAAAAAAAAGGGAGATATGATATAGAGATGAATACTTTGCTTTGGCATGGATCTTGATCTACTGATACAAATCTAAGGTCAATTTTGTTAAAACTGTCTATAAGTACTTCTGCTCTTGTTTAAGGTATTATGTTTATATAGCTCGCTTAAAACTAATGTATAATTAAAAATTACAGATTAATAGTCATTTATAATAGTCAAACTTTTAGTCATGTTAGGTTTTCTAGATGTACAGAGTTATATTTCAGATGAATAGGTAGTCTTCAAGCCTTTTAAAAACCTACAGAATGTGGCATATAAGACTTTTCTCAATGGTGAGACATGTCTGCTTCTTGCAGCACCAATTACTTCAGAGAGATTGATGGGTATTGACGAAACTCGTTATAAAATTTGCCTTCAACATAACAAGGTTAGCCATTTGGGCAAGAAACTGCTCTTGCCTGAACTGCTTGATGGTATGCTGTATGAACTGGACATGCAGAATCCACAAAACAAAAACAAACTGCTGAACTTGCCTAAAGAAGGTGAGATAGCCCTTCAGTGCTCTTCATGAAAGAGTCTATCAGAAATTGTGCAGGACACAGAAGAAAGCAATTGACTAACTGCCATTACAAGGCAGAACAGATCCTCAAAGGTCCTGTTTCACTGAAAAATCTACCTGATATTATGGGCCTATAGGCTGAAGATGGATGCCGCAATGTTGCAAAAGAACTTTGGATGGCTGTCCAGTCAGCAAGATGTCTCTGTCAATTCTAGAGTTTTGGAAGTTGATTACAATTTACTTCCTGTTTACTTAGGTATATACATTATATCCTTCTGGGGTCTTGGAAGGAGTTGAAGACAGTTACAGTTTTCCTCAGTTGTGATAAAAGATAAATATGAAACTTTCCAGAAACAAATAGTCTAAATATTGTAAGTGTAATTCTTGCTTGATACCTGCTTTGGTACATGCAATTTTACTATGTTAAAGTTATAACTTCCCCTTTTATTTAGATAGAAAAGGGGAGATAATGCGGGATTCCCCTTTGTATGCTATGAGTTTGTTTTATTATCATTGGTTAATAAAGAACTTGCTTTGGCCTATGGTAGGGCAGAATAGATCTAGGCGGAAAAACTAAACTCAATGCTGGGGGAAAAAAGGCTGAGTCAGTGAGAAGCCATGGAGCTGCCAAAAGAGAAAGACTCAAGCAGTCAGCTGGAACCTTGCCATTAGGCCACAAGCCTCATAGTAAAATACAAAACAATGGAAAAGGTTTAACCAAAGATATAAGAGCTAGCTAGAAATATGTTTAAATGATTGGCCAAGTAATGATTTAAATAATGTATTTTCAGTGTGATTATTTGGGGGGGGGTGTCTAAGTGGTCAGAAACGAATGAGCAGCCTCTGACAACAAAAATCAGACATAAAACTGAAAAAAATCCAAATGAAATTTACTCTAGGCAAGCAATACAGTTCAATAACTCAGTTGAAATAATGTAGAAGAATATCAATAGGCTAAGGAAAAATCAAGCAACCAGCTAGCATTCATGATTAAGAATAATGGAAACCTCTCCAATTTGATGAATATCTACAAGTAACTTCTAGCTCATATTATCTTTATTGGTGACAAGCAATGCTTTCCCACCGATCAAACAACAGGAAGGGGATTAACCCTCCAAAAGTAGATCTTCAACATTGTACTTGGAAATCCAACATGACCAAAAATAAAACAAATTATTCAGATTGATAAGACACATAACCGTCTTTGAAACATCCAAATAAAGATTATGGATAAAGCTCAG
Organism: Microtus pennsylvanicus; assembly: GCF_037038515.1. Taxonomy (NCBI): domain Eukaryota; kingdom Metazoa; phylum Chordata; class Mammalia; order Rodentia; family Cricetidae; genus Microtus; species Microtus pennsylvanicus. Next base: position 15,800,251 of record NC_134581.1, on the reverse strand, counting down.
TGGTAGAATACCTGCCTAACACCCCATAAAAACTGGGTTCAATGTCTAGCATAGTAAAGGGCACTCTCCTCCCAAAAGGTAGCACAGCCCGGTGTGTTTGTGTGTATATACACACACATATGTACCTGTTCCAATTCCTGCAGTCAAGAGACAGAATCAGGTGGAGCTCTGTGATTTTGAGGCCAACCTAGTCTACAGAGTGAGTTCTAGGTCAGAAAGAGACTGCCAGCTCTGACAGGACTTAAAAGAAGTGGGGCTTAGTTTATGAGAATTAATTCCTGGAGGCTTTCCCTTCATGAATGAGCTGTTCTCCTGGAGTGAGCTGAGTCTCAAGAACAGATAGTTTCTGAGAACAGATAAGGCTACAATTCCTGTTTGACTCTTTTGTGTAGATCTCTGTTGTCCTTTCTTTTTCTGTAAGCTTTTAAGCCTTTAAAACATATTTTTAAAAAATATTTTAAACTATTTATTGTGCACATATGTATTTTATGGAATACTCTTTTTGTACACTGTGAAAATGTGTTGCTCTCATTGGCTTAATAAAAAGCTAAATATAAGAGGTTAGGAGGGGCTTGTAGACAGGAAAAAAAGCGCTAGAATGAAGGGTAGAGTTGCCAGGAGATTCAGGGAGAAGATAAATATGCCATGCTGAAAAAGGCACCACTGTTGCAAAGAGGCCATTAGTTTTTTTCTTCGCTGCTTAGTCCCGAAATAATCACACAAAAACTATATTATTTAAAACACGGCTTGACCCTAGCTTCTTATTGGCTAACTCTTACATCTTAATTTAACCCATCTCCGTTAATCTATGCTTCACCACGAGGTCATGGCCTATCAGCAAAGTTTTAGCTTGTCTGTCTCCAGTGGAGGCTCCATGGTTTGTCTCTGACTCCACCTCCTTTCTCCCAGCATTCAGTTTAGTTTTCTCCACCTAGCTCTGTTCCTGTATAGCTCTCTATAGGCCCAAAGCAGTTCCTTTATTAACCAATAATATTCACAGCATACTGAGGGGAATGCCATATCGCCTCCCCTTTTCTGTTTAAATGAAAAGGAAGGCTTTATCTGCAACATAGTAAAATTATATATAACAAAACAGGTATCAAGTAAGAACTAGTTACAATATTTTTATCTACTTTATCTTTTATCATAACCGAGGAAAAGTGTAACTATCAATTCTTTAACTCTACCAAAGACTCCAGAAGGATATAATATTATCTAAGTAAACTGGAAGAGCATTGTAAGCAACTTCCAAAACTCGAGAATTGACAGAGACATCTCACTGCCTGGACAGTCATCCAAAGTTCTTTTGTACCACTGGAGCATCCATCTTCAGTCTATATAGGCCATAGTATCCAGCGGGCACCAGCTTGTAGGAAAAGGCCGCTAATTAGTTCCCTGACGCTTAGACCCAAAATAATCACACAGAAACTGTATTAATTAAATCACTGCTTGGCCCATTAGCTTTAGCTTCTTATTGGCTAACTCTTACATAATAATTTAACCCATCTCCATTAATCTGTGTATTGTCACATGGCTGTGGCTTACTAGGTAAGGTTTCATCCAGTGTCTGTCTCCGGTGAAAACTACATGGCTTTTTTCTAACTCCTTTCTCCCAGCATTTCATTTAGTTTTCCCTACCTAGCTCTGTTCCCCTATAGCTCTGCTATAGGCCCAAAGCAGTTCCTATATTAACCAATAATATTCATTGCATACTGAGGGGAATCTCACACACACCACCACGTGGTTGAGCATAAATAAGAAATATGGGTTAAGTTGCAAGAGCTAGCTAATAACAAGTTTAAAACATTGGCCAAGCATTCATAATTCATAATAAGTCTCTGGTTATTTGGGTATTTGGCTGACAGGACCAAAATTTCACTTACGTGTATGCATGTGTATGGGCACACGTGTACCTGTGCCAGTGTGTGCCTGGAAGTCAGGCTGCCAGGGTTGGACAAGTACTCTTACCCTGAGAACTCCCACCAGCACTCCCTTTCTAGCTCTCCATTATGCTGTGAGATGGGATGGCCATCAAGAGATGGCTATCTGGACTTCCCTTCCTGCCCCCTACACAAAGACAGGGTTTCTCTGTGTGTAGTAGCATTTCATTTGTATTTTAATAAATAAAGCCTGCCTGAAGATCAGAGAGTAAAACACCACCTCTGGTCAGCTTTACAGATCATGCAGTGGTGACATACACCTTTGATTCCAGTAGCAACACTAGTTGCCATAGAAACCGGATGGTGCATGCCTTTAACCCCAGCCCAAGAGAGGATTATAAAAACATGATGAGACAGCTTACATTCATAGTCTTATTCTAAGGTTTTCTGGAGGCAGGATCACCATTTTTGAACTGAGATTGAGGTAAGTAAGAGCCAGTGGATGGTTGCTTTGGGTTTTTTTTTTTTTTTTTTTGGTCTTCAGGTTGGCTTTATTTATTAAAATACAAATGAAAAGCCACTATATCTGTTTATCTTTGGTTGTCCTGTAAATCCCTCCAGAGACCAGGCTGGTCTCAAACTCATAAAGGTCCACCTGTCTGTGCCGCCTTGAATGCTGGGGACTAAATGCACGCGCCGCCACCACTATCTGGACTTTCCAATCATGATAATCAAGCAACAATAAAGTATATCTCTTTTCCTTGAAATTACCTAGTGTAAAGGTATTGCTGTGACAGACCTAACCATGTGTTTTCTTGAGGATTATGTAAGTACTCTGGATCGCTGGGTTAGAAAAGCCATTGAGTGGTCAGAGCTTAATAAGTTGTTCTGTTGGAGCTTGTAAGAAAACCCTGAGAGTGGTGCAGATGATGGTCTGGCTTGTGAAGCTCAGAGGGAGGTTTTAAAACTCCATCATGGTCATTTACTATTTTGAATTAAGACTCTGTGGTTCTGGTCAGCTAGGGTTGAAGAATAAGCCATGATAAAGCAACTGTAGAATGAAGGTGGTCTAGCCAGGCGGTGATCCCAGCATTTGAGAGGCAGAGACAGGCAGATCTCTGTGAGTTCAAGGCCAGTCTGGACAGTTCCAGGACAGGACGCAAAGCTACAGAGAAACCCTGTATCGAAAACCAAATAACCCAACAAACAAAAAAAAGAATAGAGGTAGTCTGAACTTAGACAATCTGTATGAGCTGCAAAGAACAGAGCCAGAAGTCACTCAACCCTTTTTGGAACCTAGATTGTGAGTGGATCCCATAGACTGGACACTGAGTTAATTACATAGTTTAGTTTTGTTATACATAGATTGTGACTACGCCCTAGCTCTTCCCTCTGAAAATAAAATATTTAACAAGTTTTTGATTTTATATAAGTCTACAATTGAGTGATGCTTAATTTTAAGAGACTTTGGTTTTATTTACAAGACAGGGTTTTTCTGTGTGGCCTTGGCTGTCCTGGAACTCACTCTATAGACCAGGCTGCCCTCAAACTCAGAGATCCGCTTGCCTATGCCGCCTGAGAGCTGGGATTAAAGGTGCGTGCCACATCACTATGTGGCTTGGACTTTGAGTTTCTTAAAGAGACTAAACTTTTAAAAAGCTTTTTGTTTGTTTTGTTTTAAAGATTTATGTATATCATATATGTATATGAGTGCTCAATCTAAATGTACACCTGCATGCCAGAAGACAGAATCAGACCCTACTAGAGATGGTTGTGAGCCACCACATGGTTGGTGGGAACTAAACTCAGGACCTCTAAAAGAGTAGTCAGTGCTCTTAACCCTGAAGTTTTTGAATTTGTAAGACTGCAGGACTTTTTAATTTGGAAAATGTTTTATATTGTGATATTGAAAGTTAATATGTGATCTTGGGAATGAACAAGAGAGGGAAGGCTGTAGCTTAATAGTGATATGTTTGTATGTCAGATTGACAAAGAGTAAGTTGTGCTGTCAACTTGACAGAAGCTAGAGTTATTGGAGATGAGGAAGTCTCAACTGAGAAAGAGATTCCATGAGATCCAACTAAACGCAAGCCCATAGGGCATTTTATTTATATGAGACAGGGCTTCTCTATGTAGCCTATTCCTATTCTGGAACTTGCTCTGTAGACCAGGCTGGCCTCAAAGTCAGAGATCTATTCACCTGCCTGGCTGCATTTTCTTAGTTAGGAATCGATGTAGGAAGAATCATCCTGTTGTAGGTGGCACTACCCCTGGGCTGTTGGTCTTGGGTTCTATAAGAAAGCAGACACAAGAAGAAGCACTTCTCCAAGGACTCTGCATCAGCTCCTGGTTCCAGGTTCCTGTGCTGACTTTCTTTAGTGATGCTTTATAATGTAGAAGTGTAAGGTAAGTATAAGACAAATTAAACTCTTTCCTCCCAAATCTGCTTTTGGTTATGGTGTTTTAATCACACCAACAGTGACTCTGACACCTAGACTTGGGGGAAAGAAAGGTGGTCAGCAGATAAGACAAAGTACTGCTCTTGTAGAAGACATGGCTTCAGTTTCCATTACCCATAAATTCACTCACACTCACCCACAACTCTAGTTCCAGGTGATGTGACACACTTTTCTGAAGGTTGGTACTAGATATACATACAGTAAACATACATGAAGGCAAAGCAGTCATACATATAAATAATTCTAAATAAATAAAAAGTACCAAGACTTAGATATTTTATGACAATAACACAAAATAGATATTAATACACAAAATTTTCTATATGCTGCAAAAACTAAATAACTTGACACTAAATAAATAAAGGGCTGAAGTGATGGCTCAGTGGTTAAGAGCACTGGTTCCTCTTACAGAGGACAGGGTTCAATTCCTAGCAGTGACAAGGCACAGTCTGTAACTCTAGTTCTAGGGTCTCCAACCATATTCTTCTAGAGTTCTTGACTACTTCACTAACATGATGCACAGAAATATAAGCAGGCAAACACTCATACACATAAAATAAAAAATTAAAAATGAGAAAAACTATCAAACATAAAAGACAGCAGCAGAGCAATAATGTACATTTGTAATATCAACCCTGCCAGTCTAAGCCTTGCTGTAAAACAAACAAAACCAAAGGCACTATTACATTAATAGTACATTAATAAGAAATTCTAGGTTATAAATATAGTAAGATGTATAAGAGCCATGTGAGAAAAACTATAAAATTCAGGACAGGGTATGGTGGCATAGACCTTTAATCCCAAAACTCTGGAGGGAGAATTAGGTGCATCTCTGTGAATTCAAGGCAAATACTGATTAAAAAATTCAATGAAATTAATATATAAACTAATTCAACTTCATTGAAAAGACTCAATATCACGAAGATGTCAATTCTTACTAATTTCATCTATAAATTCAATGTAATTAAAAAACCATTTTTTTTTTTGGTATATGTGTGTATCCTGGTTGTCTGTATGTGCACTATGTGCATACAGGTGTACCTGGAGACCAGAAAAGCGTGGCAGGTCCCCTAGTGGTGGCAATTGTGAACCACCATGTTTATTCTGGGAAAAGAACTTAGGTATTCTGGAAGTAGCCCATGCTCTCAACCACTGAGCCATTCTCCAGCCCTTCAATGTACTCTTAATCAAAATTCTAGTAATATATTTGTATTTGTGTACAAAGGATCCTACAGCTTGCATGGAAATAATCTTAATTTTTTTTTTAAAAATGTGCAACTTTCTCATTTCTTCCTTCCTTAGTTCATTCATTTGCAGGATTTCTACACAACCCTAGTTGTTCTGAAACTCACAGAGATGCACATGCCTCTGCCTCCTGAGCGCTGGGAATAATAGAGTACACCACCATACCACACAGAACACAGGACTCAAAAAAATCTCACACAAGATCTTGAACAAGGAGGAAAACAATTCATTAGGATAAGAATTTCTTTTTTTAAAAAATATTTATTTATTTATTTATTTATTTATTTATTTATTTATTTATTATGTATACAATATTCTTTCTGCATGTATGCCTGAAGGCCAGAAGAGGGCACCAGATCTCCTTACAGATGGTTGTGAGCCACCATGTGGTTGCTGGGAATTGAACTCAGGACCTTTGGAAGAGCAGGCAATGTTCTTAACCACTGAGCCATTTCTCCAGCCCCCAAGAATTTCTTTTGTTGCTATTAGGTTTTGTTTTATTGAAACACAGACTCAGTTTGTAGCTCAAATTGACTTACAACTCACTTTGTAGATCACGTTAGCTTTGAACTTAAGTTTCCCAAGAGCCCCACCATACCTAGCTCAATGTATTCATTTCAACAAAGACACCCAAATAATTAGACATCCATCTGCAAAAAGAAATCTTACTCAATCATAGAGATTAAATGAAAAAATATTAGACCCACATGTAAAACTATACATAAGGAAAAATCTAGATGGTCTAAGATTTTCAGGTAATTTTTTTTTACATTCAAAAGGAATAATGCATAAAAGAACTGATGAACTGGATTTATTAAAACCAAATTTTCGGTTGGAAAGATAGCTTAGCTGTTAGAGGACTGGCTGCTCTTCCAGAGGTCTTGAGTTCACCAATTCCCAGCAAACACATGGTGGCTCATAGCCATCTCTAGTGGGACCTGATGCCCTCTGTTGGCCTGCAGGCAGAACGTATATAACAAGTAATTAAATCTTAAAAAAAAATCTAAATTTTCTTCTTATGTAAAAGACATTATGAAGGCAAGAAGACATGTCAGATGGGAGAATTGTAGAAGACTTACCTAATATAAGATTATTATTATTAACTGAAAATACACAAAGAACTTGAAAATTTCAGTAAGAAAAAAACTTACTTGACTTAAAAATGAATAAAACAGGCCTGGGGAAATGGCTTAGCAGATACAGTGCTTACATTACGAGTGTGACCTGAGTCTCGATCTACAGAAAATACATAAGCTGAATTCAGCACTTAAACGGTAAGTGAAAGGCAGGGGTGGGGGATTTTCTGAGAGCTGGAGGGCCAATACTAAACAAGAAATTTAATTTCACACACATGCATGAGCACCAGGTGCACACATGTACATGGATGTGTGTGTATGGATATGTGCCATGGTAAACGTAGAGTTCAAAAGACAACTTCTGGGAGTCAGTTATTGCTTTCTGCTATGTGGTTTAGGTATTGACGGCAAGTGCCTTTACCTGCAAAGTCATCTCATCAGCCCCAAATTAACTACTATCAGATAAGCTGATCTAGAGCCATCAATACCCTTACTCAGAAATGTACACAGATAATCTATGAGATAGAGGGCGAATAATAAGATGTAAACATGTTCTTTATCCTATGGAAAATAGAACTCAAGAATATCTAAGTTCAACATACTAAAAAGTGTTCGGTAACATTCCCTGCATATTTATGAGATGGAAGAACTACTTGCAATAGTAACTTTAAAAATATCTTTGGGTAAAGTGCTTGCTATTCAAGCATGAGGACTTGAATTTAGACACCCCTACCCAAAAATCTACAGAAAAAGGCAGTGTGCATCTATAACCTAGTGAAGGGGGCAGATACAGGCAAATCCTAGGGATACACTCCCCAACCAATCTAGCCCAAACTGGAAACTCCAGGTTTAATGAGAAACCCTGTCTCAAATAAAGAAAGTAAATAAAGTGGAAGAGTGACTGAGAAGCAATCCCAAAGTTAGCCTTTGGCTTACATCATAGAAGCTACCCCTCCCCCCACTCACATAAATGCTCTACTGCAGGACTACAGGGCAGTTAACAAGGTAGTGACCGTTTGTCTTATATGCCTATGCATCCATCTCATTTTCAGTCTAAATATCTCAGTTTCCTAAAAGAAGTACCAGGTAATGGCTGTCAAAGACAGAAGCTAGACTGGTGTGATAGCTCATGCCTATAATCTTAGAGCTCAAGATACACAAACAGGGTTGTTCCAAGTTTGAGGTTGACCTCCGTTTTCAGTTTGGTTTTCCTGCCTAGCTATATTCTGCCCTGCCCTAGAACAAAGTAGCTTCGTTATTAACCAATGATAATAAAACATATTCACAGTATACCGAGGGGGAATCCCGCATCAGTAAGGCGCTGGTTTTCTTAGTCTTGTCAGTTTTAGAACTTGCCTTATCTACACAGAAAATTTCAGGCCACCTAGGGTACTCTAGCAAGACTTTGTCTCAAGATAACAACAATGAAAAGAATCTAGCAACTATACAAAAAAGTTAATGCCAGCCAAGCAATGGTGGTACATGCCTTTAAATCCCAGCACCTGTGAGGTAGAGGCAGGAAGATCTTAGTAAGTTCCAGGTCAGCCTGGTCTACATAACAAATTGCAGAACAGTGGGGCTACATGGTGAGAATCTTTCTCAGAAACATAAATCATTTTTAAAAAAAGAAAGAAAAGAAAGATACAAACTTGTGTAATTTATGGTAGACCATTTGCTTAACATGTACAAGGCCTTGCCCTGCAAGCAGAAGCTAACCAAGCAAAAACCAACCAACCAAACATATCATACACACACAAACCATTAAGAACTGATGATGGGATTCTAACATTGCTGAGGTTATCTGTGTACTGATGGAGGAAGGCCATTGGTTAAGTAATAAAGAAACCGCTTGGTCTCATAGGCTAAAACATAGGTGGGAGGAGTAAACAGAACAGAATGCTGGGAGAAAGAGGAAGTGAGCCCAGAGACGCCATGCTCCCCTCTCCCGGGCAGACACAATAGCTCTGCTCTCTGAGGCAGACAGCGATGAAGCTCCGACCCAGGATGGACGTAGGCTAGAATCTTTCCCGGTAAGACTGATGCTACACAGATTATTAGAGATGGGTTGATCGGGATATGAGAATTAGCCTGTAAGGGCTAGAGTTAATGGGCCAAGCAGTGTTTAAAAGAATACAGTGTCCATGTAATTATTTAGAGGCATAAATAATTATTTAGAGGCGGCCGGGGTGCTGGGGACGCAGCCCCGCCGCTCCAATTACAACAGTGTACACTATCTGAAAGTATTCGTGGTATCAAGTTTTTGTGTTAGTAAGCTTATTGCTACCATAATGAAATAACTGAAATGGGATAACCTATAAAGCAAAAGAGGTTTATTTAGCTTGCAGTTCTATAAGCACAAAGTTCAAGAACAAGCAACCCCAATTGTTCAATCTCTGGTAAGAGCAGCAAGGGATATCACACTGCGGAAGGAGTATATGAAAGAGCAAACAGCCATATCTTTTTACTTTTTTTTTTTTTTTTACAGGGTTTCTCTGTAGCTTTGGAGCCTGTCCTGGAAATAGCTCTTGTAGGTCAGGTTGGCCTTGAACTCACAGAAATCCACCTGCCTCTATCTCCCGAGTGGGATTAAAGGTGTGTGCCACCATCATCTGGCTGAACAGCTAGATCTTTACTCAGGAAGTAGAGAGGGCTGGGTAGATCTTTTTATATACCTGCCCTAAGAACTTAGAGTCTATAATCACTGTTTAAAGTACACCCCCAAGGATTTTATCAGCCCCCATAGTCCCCATTATCCCTTCTTTTAATTTCATTATTTAATGTGTATGAGTGTTTTTGTCTGTATGTATATCTGTGCACCATGTGTGTGCCAGGTGACTGCAGAGGCCAGGGAGTTACAAAGAATTGTGAGCCTTCATGCAGGTGCTGGAACTCAAAATCAGGACCTGCTTGTACTGTTAAACACCAAGCTATCTCTTTAGCCCCCAGCCCTTAACGATCCTATTATACCACATATATAAGGCCATAAACTCAGCTATGCCTTTGTCTAACCCTCAGCTTAATAATTATTAATAACTTAATATATAGTTTTGCTTTTAAAAATTATTATATTTATTCATTTTATGTGTAAGTGTATGCATATGCACCATATGTGTGCTTGCTGCCTGAAAAAGTCAGAAGGGGGTCATTAGATGACAAAAAAAAAATGGGAGTTAGAGATGGTTTTGAGTCACTAAGTAGGTGCTGGGTATCAAACTCAGGTCCCCTGCAGGAGCAACAAGTACTCTTAACCTCTGCCCTTTCTTCAATACTCATCTGTGCTAGTTAGTTTTTTGTCAACTTGACACAAGTTGAAGTCACCTGAAAAGAAGAAATATTGAGGAAAGCCCTCCATTTGACTGGCTTGAGGACATGTCTGTGGGACTTTTTTTTTTTTGACTGTTGGTTGATGTGGAAGAGACCAGCCTACAGTAGTTAGTATCATCCCAGGACAAGAAAGTGACTTGCAGAACAAGTCATAAAAAGAAAGCCAAGAAGCAGCATTCTTAAGATTCTGCTTCAGGCCGGGCGGTGGTGGCGCACGCCTTTAATCCCAGCACTCGGGAGGCAGAGGCAGGCGGATCTCTGTGAGTTCGAGACCAGCCTGGTCTACAGAGCTAGTTCCAGGACAGGCTCCAAAAGCCACAGAGAAACCCTGTCTCGAAAAAACAAAAAACAAAAAAAAAAAAGATTCTGCTTCAGTTCCTGCCTCTAGGTTTCTGCCCTGACTTTCTTTTACGACAGACTGAAAGTTACAAGATGAAATAAATCCTTTCTTCCCCAACTTGCTTTTACTCATGATATTTATCATAGCAGAAACTAAGACAAGATGCTATGTGCAATCAAGTTCTAAAACTGACAAGACTAAGAAAACCAGCGCCTTACTGATGCGGGATTCACCCTTGGTATACTGTGAATATGTTTTTACTACCATTGGTTAATAAAGAAGCTACTTTGTTCTAGGGCAGGGCAGAATATAGCTAGGCAGGAAAACCAAACTGAAAACGGAGAAAGAAGACAGATTCAGAGAAATGACAGCAGCCGCCAGAGAAGCAAGATATGAGGTAACTAGCCATGAGTCCCTTGGTAAAACATAGAATAAAAGAAATAAGTTAAGTTATATGTAGAACAAGCAAGTAAGAAGTCTCAGTTTATAAAAAGCCAAACAGTTTATAATTAATATTAAGCCTTGGTGTGGTTATCCAGGAACTAGCGGGCTGAAGAGAAACTTCCAGTCACACCTTTACAAATGTTAATTTTATAAAAATTCAACATGAGCAAAAAATACCAGCTCAACGAGATGTGGTAAAAAAGGAAGCCCAGAACTAAAGGATATAGTAAGCACTTTCCAATTTAGAACAAATTAGAACTAAATTATTTCAATCCACTAAAATGAGCCATGATTTATGCACAGTAAAAATAAGCACAAATTTACTGTCATAGGAGACAGACTGAGAAAGTTCTCATAAAACTGCAAAATGATTGATGTTTATTTTATCATATTTACAAGAAGTACTTTTTATAAACTGGGCATGTTGGTGTATGTCTTTAATACCAGTACTTGGGAGGCAGAGGCAGGCAGAACTCTGTGCGTTTGAGGTCAGTCTGGTGTACAGAGCAAGTTCCATTACAGGGCTGTTAAAAAAGAGAAACCTTGTCTTTAAAACTAAAACAAAAATTACAGCAAAACAAACAAAAAAACCCAAACCCAAAAAGAACTAATTATAATTAGAGCCCAAGGTATAGCAAAGCTAGAGGCTGGCTGTCAGCGCCTAGGGTTTTAAAGCTACAGGTTACAATTCTACTATGGTCTGCCCATACTCCATGTTGCACTGTTGTCTCTCGCTTTCACCTGAGAAAATTTAAGATTTTCTTAAGAGCTAATGCATTCACTAGAAGACATATGGATGCTAGGAAGCAGTAATCTGACCAAAAATAAGAAATATTGTTAAAACTAAACAAACAAACAAAAAGAAGAAACAAACAACAAAAAAAATCCACCTGACTCCTGGGAACTGCCACTAATTTCTTTCTTTCTTTCTTTTTTTCTTTCTTTCTTTCTTTCTTCCTTTCTTTCTTCAAACATACTAAATAATAATACAAAAGCGGCTATAACTTAAGACTTACTTAACTGGGGGGTTGGAGAGGTGGATCACTGATTTATAGTACTCATTGCTCTTGCAGAAGACCCAGGTTTAATTCCAGCATTAACACGGTGGCTCACAACCATCCATAACTAAAGTTCCAAGAGATCCATACTCCTCTTCCAACTTCCTCAGGCACCAGGCATGCACATGCTGCACACATGCACATGCAGGTAAAACTTTCGTATACATAAAACTAAATAATAATAAATAACAATAGACTTACTTAGATGAGTGTGGCAGACCATGTCTACAATCACAGCACATGGGAGATAGAGAGAGGAGAATCAGGAATTCAAGGCTTTGGCTACATAATAAGCTGGAGGCTAGATAGTGCTACAAGAAACCTGTTTCAAAAAAGCCAAAACTAATAAATATTTTTTTAAAACTAAATTAGACAAGGCAGTGGTGGCACACGCCTTGAATCCCAGCTCTTGGGAGGATCTCTGTGAGCTTGAGGCCAGACTGACTGGTCTACAAAGTGAGTTCCAGGACAGCCACAACGGTTACACAGAGAAACCCTGTCTTGAGAAACTAAAAATATATGTAATATGTTGCTGGGCAGTGGTGGCACATGCCTTTAATCCCAGCACGTGGAAGGCAGAGGCAGGTGGATTTTTGTGAGTTCAAGTCAAGCCAGTCTGGTCTACAAATACTAGTTCCAGCAGTCAAGAGCACTAAATGTTCTTCCAGAGGAATTGGGTTCCCAGCACCCACATAATGGCTCATAACTGTCTGAAACTCCATATCCAGGAGATACAACACCCTCACATTACATACATGCAAGTAAAACCTCAATGCACATACAGTAGAAATAAATTATTTTTAATAATAATAATAATAACAACAACAACAACAACAATAATAGCTACTTCCATGACAGCTAGGGCTGTTACATAAAGAAACCCTGTCTTGGGGAAAAAAAAAATAAAAATAAAACAAACAAAACTAAATTAGGACCAGCAAAATGGTTCGGTGGAGGGAGCAAGCATCTGCCACAAAGATTGACTATCTAAGTTCTATCCCTGGCAGTCACACAGTGAAAGGGGAGGAATGACTCCTGCAAAATGTTCTCTGACCCCCACACATATGCAACGTGTCCCCCTCATATTCTACAAAATAAATAAATGTAATTTTTAAAACTAAATTAAAATTTTATGAGCTGGCAACTATCCTGAAAAGGCCACAGGTTCTGGATTTCCACCCAGCCTGTGCTTTGCTTTGAGTATACAAACCCTCTCCTAAGAACAAGAACATTCACTAACTCTTTCTTTACACTCTTTTTATACTGATTGCACTTTCCCCACATTTCTGCTGATACCTCTATTGAGGACAACTAAAAGGTAGTGAGCAGATGTTTCCAGAAGACAGGCAAGGATTAAATGACCAAAGACACAAGTTATACAAAAGAGTTCTGTCCAGGAAACCACACTTTCTTCAATAAATGTTTTGAGATGAGAGTTGTTTAGGCAAAAACACAGTCTTCTAAACACTTAAATTAATTTTTTACTGTTGTTAATAATAATGGTTTTGATGTTGCTGCTTTTGCTTCTCAGAATGCACAAAACTGAAGTACTGAAGTGTCTCAAGATTACCATTATGTAGATATTACTAAATTATGAGTCCAACAATTTTGATCTTTACTTTCTTCTTAATGGATCATTAACAGTCTTTCCCCTACAGCACCACTTTCAATCACAAGGGCAAATAACATTTATGATTTTGTTTTAGGCCTAGAATGGTTGCACACACTTCTAGACAGACCCAGAGACAGCTGGAGCTCTATGAGTTCAACGATAGTCTAGTTTACACAGGGCCTTCCAAACCAGCCTAGGCTACATAGTGAAACCTGTCTCAAAAAAGCCAGGTGTGGTGGCACACACCTTTAATCCCAGCACTTTCTTGGGAGGCAGAAAAGGGCAGATTTATGTGAGTTCAAGCCAGCCTGGTCTACAAATCAAATTCCAGGTCAGTCAGGACTGTTACACTGAGAAACTCTGTTTAGAAAACAAAACAACAACAAAAGGATTTTGTACACACTTATAATTTCACACTTTATTTAGAGGCTGAAGCCAGAAAAACCATGACCTGGAAGCCAGCCTAGATTAGAAACAGGCCCTGGTTCAAAATACAAACAAAAGATTTGCTGAACCAGTGAGATAACTAAGTGGGTAAAGACACTTGCAGCACAAATTTGATAACCTGAGTTTGATTCCAGGAACCCTAGTGAAAAAGGAAAGAGAGAACCAACTCTACAGAATTGCTCTATGAGATCAATACATGCACTGTGGCCTGTGTACTCACAAATACATTGTGTTTATTCATTAAAACAAAATTTTTTAAGATACAAAAAGTAAAAATAAAATCATTTGGCTTCCTGTACAGGCCTTCACAATCACTCTAGTCTCTTTAATTCAAACTCTCTCTTTGTTGGGAAAAAAAAAAGTTTTGTAGAACATTATATATGTCACAGCCTTCATTTTTCACAGCAAAGGGTGGTACGAGAAGGAATTTCCAAGTTAGGTAGTAACAGAATTCTACTGCTTTTTACCTTACAAAGTGAGGATAATTGCATAACATAAAAAGCTGAGTGTTGGGCAATGGTGGTGTGTGCCTTTAATCCTAGCAGCACTCAGAAGGCAGAGGCAGGTGATCTCTGTGAGTTCTAGGACGGCTAAGGCCACACAAAGAAACCATATCTCACAAAACCAAAACAAACAAACAATTTAGTAAAAGTTCCCAAGAAAACAATTCTTAGGAAAATATCTGAACAAAGAAGAATAGGAAGCGAGCATCACAGTAACAAATTTGAAGATTCCCGAACAATAACCAACTCTTCAATGAGTTAGTACACACTGCTGGACAATCATGGAAAGGGCTCAATATTTAAACACAATGCTTCTTACTTATCTTCCCAAATCTTAGCGCAATGGCACATATATCAAAAGGACATAAAGTTCCTCTTCAGCCCAAATGGACTGGGACAACAAAGAAAACAATATGTATAAGATACTGTTAGAAGTACATTTCCAGCCAGTGGCACATTCCTTTAATCCCAGCATTCAGAAGACAGAGACAGGTGAATTCTGTGAGTTCAAGCCAGTCTGATCTACGGAGTGAGTTCCAGGACAGGCTCCAAAGCTATAGAGAAGCTCTGTCTCAAAACAACAACAACAACAAAAAAAAAAAAAAAAGGAAAGAAAAGAAAAAGAAAATATTTCCAAGTCTGGTTGGTGATATGCACACAATCCCAGCCCTCAGGAGGCAGAGGCAGGTGGATCTATGTGAGTTCAGGGCCAGCCTAATCTACATAGTGAGTTCCAGGCCAGTTAAGGTTACAGAATGAGGCCCTTTCTCATAAATAAATTAATAAATATTAAATACAAATGTAATAACAAAGATGAACACAATGGAGACCCTACAAAACAAAACAAAGAAAACCAACCAAACATTGCCAATGAAGGATAAAATGAATGAAAGCTTCACAGTTATCCCTTTCTCCTAGACAAAGGTGATGAAGGCATGAGCTAAAATACTCACATCTTCATACTTGATAAAGTTATTTCTCCAGACAGCTAATACACATACTCTGATAAGTTTCCCTGTCACAATACTGTTGCAGAGATTCTTCCTGTTTGACTTCTGCATGCAGGCACTGAGAAGCAGCTAGAGAGGGGTCTTAGTTACTATAGTGAGCAGCCTCACAAATGTATACATAATCCACCATACTCTACAAAGCAAGCCAGCAGAATTTTCTTTTATTTCCACCTCGCAGATCTAAAAATACCAGCCAATGATAAAGAGATTTCTTATCAAGACAGCAAAAGGTTATGAAAAACTCACTTTAGAGCAGTTCAGCGAACCCTTAGAATATTTATAGATACAATCAGGCCCTGCTCTGAGGCTTTCACCAGATCTCAGACAAATTAGAGACTGTACCAATTTAAGTAAATCTGTAAGTAAAACTTGGAAAAAGGAGAACAATCTTCTATAAACACTTTATGTACTCTAAGGAATCATAAACATTTTATGTACTCTAAGGAGTCAGACCTGTCTCCATTTTTGTCCTCCACAAGACTCCTAATTATTGTGACATTAAGGGCCTAAATCTAAATCCAGATACAAAAATAAATTTATTTTTTAGAGTTATGATCAGAAATTATTTGATATATAGAAGAAGACAGGACACATTCATCTCACTTCAAATGCTTACCAAGTGCCAGTTGCTTTGTTAAGTATTCTGCATACATTATTCATCAAGAATCACTTCTCAACAAGACTCTCTGACTATCTTATAGGCTCTCAATAGCCTGCTCTCCTTTTTTTTACTGTCTTTCTTTTCTTTTCTTTTTGGTTCTGGTTTTTCGAGACAGGGTTTCTCTGTATAGCTGTGGAGCCTGTCCTGGAACTCCCTGTGTAGAGCAGGCTGGTCTCAAACTCAGAGTCTACCTGCCTCTGCCTCCCGAGTGCTGGGATTAATGACCCGGCTATAGTCTACTTTATTTTTAAATAGCACTCAGCACTACTACATATTGTCCTACTTTTAATCTTGTCAACTTACTTGTCATATTTTTCCATTAAAATTAAGTAATATAGCCTATTTTGTTCCCTGTGGCATCCTCAGCATCCTGGCACACAAAAACACTCATAAATGAATGAAATGAATGATCCTGTTGAATCCACACTAGGGCTTATTGAGGTATTAGGAATAGTGTGATTTTAGACCCAGGGGGGGTTAAGAAATTTGCCACAGGTCAACTAAGACCTGCCTGCAGAACCTGTATTCCCTCTTCGTGTTGTAGTACCAAAGTAACATAGGGTTTATTTCCCTGAGGATCTCATATTTTTCCATCAATTTTTTTTTGCCATCAAAATATTTACATGTGCTCTGAAGTATGAGAAAGGCTACTAAAAGAACATTGATCTGATCATGAAGACTATGGAGTTCAACAAGAGAGGATTCCATGGTCATGGGAGAAATAAGTATCTAGAAAATGGGACTGAATGTAAAGAAAGTGAAGATGTACTTTTGTTTTGAGAGATGCACCACAGCACCCATCTGGAGGTCAGAGAACAACTTGCCCTCCCTCTCCTTCCACCCATGTGTAGAGGTCCCAGGGCTTGGTTCATTAAGTTTGACAACAAGTGCCTTTACTTGATCTTTGCCAGCCTAAATAAGCCTTTCCTCCTTTCTAGGTATAAGATTACAGGTTCCTAAAAGATAGAGCTTGGTTTTGAGGTTTGCTTTGTTTTGAGACAGAATCTTACTATGTATCCTGGAATGGCCTAAAAATCCTCCTACCCTAGGTGTCCCAGGCGCTGGAATTACAGGTGAACTCAACCATACCCAGATAGGGGCTATCTTAACTGCACTTCAGAACAGAGCACCACAAGGCACTCCTTCATAATGACCGCCACACCTGCAATACTATTTCGAATCTAGAAGAGTAATGGCTCTGTTCGTAAGTTTTTCTGGTTTCTTAATCACTAGGGGACCTGGGAACCATAAAAATTGTTGACTGAATGGCTAAAGAAGATGGAAAAGACATCTATAAACCACCTTCTCTTAACTGTTGCTAGCACAAATGAACATTTTCCCAAAGGTCCAACAGAATACCTGTTTGTAAAGAATGATTCCCTAGTTCCACCTGACAATACTGTTTAAGAGACTAGATATTTTATAGATAGGATTTTTTGTTGGGATAGAGAATGCTTTATATCTCTTATTATTTCCCTCCCTTTTTGAGTGCTAAGAATTGAAACCAGGGCCCTGTGCATGCCAGGCAGTATTTCTATCACTGAGCTATATTCCCAGCTAATGTTGATACTTTTTAAGATTAAAAATAGCTCTGATAAGCTGGGCATGGTGGTGCAGGCCTTTACTTCTAATTAAGGAGGTAGAGACACATGGATCTCTCTCAGTTCCAGGCCAGCTTGGTTTACCGTAGAATCCCAGGTCACTATGTTCTATATTGTGTAAACTAGTCTTTTTTTTTTTAAGCTTTATTTTATGTACATTGGGTGAAGGTATCAGATCCCCTGGAACTGTATTTAGAGATGATTGTGAGCTCCATGTGGGTGCTGGGAATTGGACCCAGGTCCTCTAGAAGAACAACCAGTGCACCTTACCACTACGCCATTGTTCCAGCCCCATAAACTTATTTTTAAGAAACAACAACAACCAACTGATCTTGAAAATATACAAAGAACTAACTCATCAAAAGAACAAATAATCCAATTTAAAAAATGGAGTACAGACCTAAACAGAGAACTGTCAAAAAGGAATCTAAAATGGCTGAAAGACACTTAAGGAAATGCTCAGCATCCTTAGTCATCAGAGAAATGCAAATCAAAACAACTCTGAGATTGCATCTTACAGCTTTAAGAATGGCCAAGATCAAAAACACTGATGACAACTTATGCTGGAAAGGTTGTGGGATAAAGGGGACACTCCGCATTGCTGGTTGGAGTGCAAGCTGGTACAACCTCTTTGGATATCAGTGTGGCGATTTCTCAGGAAATTAGGAAACAATCTTCCTCAAGACCCAGCAATATGACTTTTGGGTATACATACAAAGGATGCTCAACCATGTTCATAGCAGCATTCTTTGTCATAGCCAGAACCTGGAAACAATCTAAATGCCCCTCGATTGAAGAATGGATAAGGAAAATGTGATATATTTACACAATGGAGTACTACACAGCAGAAAAAAATGACACCTTGAAATTTGTAGAAAATGGATGGAGCTAGAAAACATCATTTTGCGTGAGGTAACCCAGACCCAGAAAGAACCAGAAAAAAAATTATCATATGTACTCACTCATAAGTGATTTTTAAACATAAAAAAAAAGAAAACCAGCCTGCAAATCATAATTCCAGAGAACCTAGACAACAATGAGGACTCCAAGAGAGACATACATGGATGTAATCTACATGGGAAGTAGAAAAGGGCAAGATCTTCTGAGTAAATTGGGAGCATGGGGTCCTTGGGAAAGGGCAGAAGGGGAGGGGAGAGGCTCAACAAAACGTAGAACTCAATAAAAATCAATAATAAAAAAAGAAACAACAACAAAATAGTGAATTAAAAAAAGCAACAGTACTTTAGGAAAGAACAGTACAAAAGAGATGCATCTGCCATGGTCCGCCCATTTATATTTCAACTACTCCAAAATAAGACAATGATAAAAGATTATTAAAAGCAAATTGCTTATGAATTAAATAAATATTCTCATTTTCAGAGAGACTAGTAGGATAGAATCATACAGATTAGAGCTTTCATTCTTCTCTCAAAAATTATAAGTAACACAATTTCTGATAATACTTATTGACTTAGTGATGGACAGGCAATAAGAATCCTATTAAGTGAAGGGATATGGCCCTCCATCCAATTATTCTGTGGTGACTGAATAGCAGAAAGTGCTTACACTACTACTAAGCTAGAATATATCAATAGTGTTCTCTAGAGAAAGGTATGTTGGCTGTTAATTGGTTTTTTGGTCAACTTGACACAAACCTAGGGAAGAAGGAAACTTAATAGGGATAAAAAACAAAACAACCCTTCATAAGACTGGCTGGAAGGCAATTCTGTAAGGCATTTTTCTTTTCTTTCTTTCTTTTTTTTTTTTCTTTTTCTTTTTTTCAAGACAAAGTTTCTCTGTGGCTTTCAAGCCTGTCCTGGAACTAGCTCTTGTATACCAGGTTGGCCTCGAACTAAGAGATCCGCCTGCCTCTGCCTCCCAAATGCTGAGATTAAAGGTGAGTGCCACCATGGAAGGACAATTTCCTTCTTTCTTTCTTTCTTTCTTTTCTTTCTTTCTTTCTTTCTTTCTTTCTTTTTTAATGATTGCTTTGAGAGGACCCATTTCACTGGGGGCAATGCCACACCTGGTTAAGTGGTACTGGATAGTATAAGAAAAGAGGCTGGGCAAGTCATGGGTAACAAGTCATGGGTAACAAGCCAGTAAGCATCATTCATTTCTAGTCTTTACTTTAGTTTCTGCTTTCCGGGTTCCCAGTGTGAATTTTTGCCCAACTTCGAACTTCATAATGAACTATGAACTGTAAACTGAAATAAATCCTTTCATCCTGAAGTTGCTTTTGGTCATGATACTTTGTCACAGCAAGAAAAAAACAAATTAAGATAGTGGCTCATAACTAATCTCAGCACTTAGAAACTCAGGCAGGAGAACTACCAAAGGTTCACATCTATCCTAAATTACACAATTAATTCTAGGCCTGTTTGGATTACAGAATGAGATTATGCCTTAAAATAAATAAGTAAACAACCCACAATACTATCTCCATTTTAATAAGGGAAAATCCCTCCCCTCAAAGAAGTAAACAAAAAAGCTGGGCATGGTAGTGCAGGCCTTTGATTTCAGCACTCAGGAGACAGAGACAGATGGATCTCTGTAAGTTCCAAGTCAGCCAGAGGGGTAGTAAGTGCCATGAATCATGTAATCATGTTAAGTAGAGCCAAGTTGATGAGCAAGCACTAGGCTATAGAAAAAATTTTTATAAAATTACTCTCCTTTAGCAGAACCTTCTAAGTATAGATAGTAGATATCTAACAGTCAAACTACATCCTTAAGATGCGTCCCCCATCACATGATAGAGGATCTGAGACAAACCAAATTAATTTTCCCAAGAGAGAGAAAACAAAAAAACAAAAAACAAGAAGGAATCTGTTTAGCAATTCCTTCCCAAACCACTAACCAGTGTTCAATTAGATGCAGATTACAATTTCAGGTGGAAAGTTGAGTAACTCCTGAAAGTTCAAACATGAATGCAGACTCAATATTCACCAGCTCTGACTATGAACAGCCAATGACTTGAAACAAACTCCAACTGGCAAAGAACAATGAATGAGACAGACACAAACTATCCATTCCTTTTTTCTCCTCAATGCCACTCTTTCAAATATAACACATATAAGAGGAACCTTAGAGCCACAGGAATCACCATTAGTGTGACCTTCATCCTAAGTCTGGGAATGACCACTGATTGACCTAAAATTCCTGTGCAGGCAGATCCTTGAGAGCCTAGACAATAGAGGATCATCTGCATCAGGAACCTACACATCTTTATCACACTTCAGAGGGAAACACTCCAGATCTGTCATATTTCCCATGTACGGTCTCTGGAACAAAGTCAAACTAGAACTGGAACCTAATTTCTTAAATGTACCCTGTACACATTAACTCTTCTAAATAAATTTCCCAGCTTTTAAAAAAAGTTCCTTTGCACAACTGGTTTCTTGTACCTTTCCAAAGTGAAATTATTTGAAACCCTCCCTCCCCATATATTAAAATATATATCCTTTCAGCATCATTTGACCGAAGTATAAAGCAACCTGGTTGGCCTCCATGCATCCGATGGCATCTTCCAAGAGTGAAAACTCCACGCAGACATAGCCATAGTCGTAACCTGGGGACAGCATTTAAATACAGACGGGAGTGGTGTTAGTGCCTTGCAAACATAAAAGACACATTTATATCCCCTGTTCTGAATCCCTTCAACACAAGCCCTCCCACCTATCCCCACCCCTCGACACTAGGCAAAGGTGCTTCCACAAACAGAAAAAGTACTGAAGGAAAAGTCTGGGTGTTTCTGAAGTTTGAAATTCATTCCAAATGGCTTTTTTCCTATTAACTAAGAAGATTCTTTGCCCTCTTCTCACTGCTGATCAGAAAAGGGTAATCCCAGAAATTTCACAGAAAATTCCCACAGAAAGTGTGATCCAAAACATTTTAATGACAGGCTGAATCTTCTGGAAAAACAGCCAACAAGAACAGAAAAGAATCTGAAAAAAATAATATATCCAAAGAGAAGGAAGAGAACCAATTACTCCAAAGCTATGCTAAGAGTCACCATTCTTCAAGCAGAAACCACCTTCAAAGACAAGTGCTGATGGAATAATGTGACTATTCTATTTGGATATAGAGTAGGCTTCTAGTTGACAAGGAACAGACCATTTCAGCCACCACCATTACCACCACCACTCTACCCCTCCCCATTTCAAACTCAGGTCCAAAACCAGCTAAAATCTTTATGAAAGGAGAAAGATATAAAAGCATAAATTAAATAACTTGATCCAAAATTGTGCTTACATGCAAAAAGCTGATGGTAGAGCAAGCAAAGGGAAAGACGGCAGTTGTTAGTAATCAATGCATGTTCAATAACTCTAGGTATCATTATCAAATGCCTTCCACCTTAACAATGAAAAAGCATTATCTGCAGCACAGGTCTGAGGCTCTAACGATCTATGACACTGGAAAATTATGGGATTTACAAGCTGCTAAACTCTACTTATTAACCTGTCTCATAGTTCCTGATACTGCTACCATATGACTGCAAAAATACACTTGTCACTGCAATGTTCCACATGTGGTTTCCATGCTTCCTCCATTTTCTCACTGGATAAAAAGCTCACCTCTAGAACTTACACTATGCAAATGGATAGAAAAAATAGATGTGATTTATTCAGATGAGAAATAAACAGAGGGAAAGAACACAACATAAAACCTATGTGGATTTTAAACATAAAGTAGATACAACAAGAAGAAACTGATACTCATTGAATGAAGGTATCCAAAACCATAGTTTACAGGGCAAGTTCCAGCATAGCCAAGGCTACATAGAGAAAGTGTCTTGAAAAAGAATTAAAAAACAAACAGTAACTTGGTTAGAGTCTAACCCAGTGGTGTAGAAGGTTCTAGAATTAAAGTCTGCTACCAACAAGAGACAAAAAGAAGTTGGCCTGGGTGGTACATGCCTATCATTTTAGCTGACACAAGAGAATTGCAACTCAAAGTCAGCCTGGACTAAACAGTGAAACCCTGTGTCAGAAATAAAGTAAGGGCTGGAGAGCTAGCTCACCTATAGCAAATTTTTGCTCTTCCCAAAGACTCAGCGGAGGTTCCTAGTACCCACATAGTGTCTCACAACTTTCTGTAACTACAGTTCCATGGGATGTAATGCTCTCTTCTGACCTTAATAGGCACCAGACACACCCATGGTACACAGACATATTTGCAGGCAAAACATTCATACATATAAAACAATAAAGTAAATCTTTTCAATTCTTTAAAAAATAATAATAAACCTTTAAAAATACACCAAATTTGATCTAAAATATTTAATGATAGTGATGACTTTAGACTTGATAATTATTTTAACTACAAATGTTGCCATACAATGATACAATGATGTATATCCTTATTTTGAGTTACAGGAAGTGACCAGAAAGAAAAAAACAAAAGTTTGTAAAAACCTCAGCACTACTCCAGGCTGAGAGATAGAGAATTTATTTCTATTTTTATTTTTTAAAGAGTCTCACCATGTAACTCCAGCTAGCCTGGAACTTACTAGATTGGCATTGAATTTACAGTTATCTCCCTTCCTCTGTCTCCAGAGTACTGAGAATAAAGGCATGCACGACCACACCTACCTAGAGACAAAATTCTCTATCCTAATATTACAGTTATAGACAACTCCAACTTGTCTAAACTTACCACAAAATCAGGTTCCTCCTATTAGTATACCACACTTCAGTATACATATTTGTATACAACTGGTTAATCATAAAAAATTTTTTGTTATTCAATTACTTTCAAGTGGAGTTTTCTAAACAAAGTCAGTTTGAGATATATGTATATTTATAATATGCTATATACTATAAAAATATACGTAAGACATTCTACATTTTTAAATGGTTCTAAATATTCTTTTGAAGCACCAAAGAATAACACAAAGGAACATAGATATCTTTTGTCACCAAATTTCTACTGTGAATACTCAAAAGCATGTCCATAACTAGAAAGGGGTAGCCATGGATCACACAGATGCTCTCTTGAATGCTTTGATTACCATTAAAAACATTATCAAAGGAGTGCACAAGAGTATGTAAAACAAAACTCTCTCCACAGGTGTCAAAACGAAAAAAAAAAAAAAAACATAGAGAACCAATACCAGATTGCAAAGCCCTAACTTTTCTTGCTATGCTTAAAGAGGCAAACACTGTGGCCCAGAAGAAAACAGACTCTGTGGGAAGAACAAGATAAATCATGACAACATTCATACTTTGTTGAAGAATAAGAAGGTTTTGATACCAAAATCACTGGAAAGGAAAATATGTAGTTTATAGGAGGCACAATGAACATCTGTGTATATATATCAATTTAAAATCATGTGAAGTTCACAAGCCTACCACTCAAGTTTCTTCTGCATTAAAGTTTAGCTATCAAAAGAACACATAAAGTTTAGCTATATAGGGTTGTTTAAGGTTCCCAATCTTGATTCCAAGCATTCTCTGCATTCAAACTTTACAGTTGTATCATAAAGATTTTCAGAAATCGCCAGAAGACAATGTATATAGTACCTGTTACAAACAAGGTTCTATTACAAAATCCTTTAAATATACTGGTTTAATTCCCACAAGAATACCATAAAGGTAATTATTACTATTTACTCACGGGAAACAAACAAAGAAAGGATAAGTAGTTTGCTCAAATACACTTTAGTTTCAAAAACAGAGCTAAGTCTTTTAAATCCAAGCAGTTCAGATTCAAATGGATACCATTAATCACCACACTGTATCCTCTTTCATTTTTTCAGTATGAAGATTTGAATGCTGGCACGTGCTAGGTAAGAGCTATACAACTGAGGTATCAATCTAATCTTATTCTTCTACTTAAAAAAAAAAACTACAGTGTGTGTGTTTGCATGCATGTGGGAATCAGAGATCAACTTTTGTTGTTGATTTTTGTGTTTAGAGACAGAGTTTCTCTGTGTGACCCTGGCTGTTCTGGAACTCTCTCTGTAGACCAACTGGGCTGGCCTCAAACTCAGAGATCCATCTGCCTTTGCCTCCCGAGTGCTGAGATTAAAAGCATGTGCCACGGCACCTATCTAAAGGCAAAATTCTCTATCCTAATTTTACAGTTCAGAGTTCCATTTTTAAAAATCATTTTCTCGGGGGCTGGAGAGATGGCTCAGTGGTTAGGAGCATTGCCTGCTCTTCCAAAGGTCCTGAGTTCAATTCCCGGCAACCACATGGTGGCTCACAACCATCTGTAATGAGGTCTGGTGCCCTCTTCTGGCCTGCAGGCATACACACAGACAAAACATTGTATACATAATAAATAAATAAATATTTAAAAAATAAATAAAATAAATAAAAAAAAAATAAAAATCATTTTCTCTCATTTTAGCACGTGGGCCTCAGGGATGGCATAAACAACCTTTGTGAAAAGCACCGTTATCCACTGAGCCACCCCATCAGTCTGTCTCATTCAAAAATTTTTAAAAATTAGAACACATTTTCAACATTTTCCCCTCTCCTCTACATTCTTCCATGCCCCACCCTCATGTTCCCACTCAAATTCAGGGCCTGTTTTGCTTTGCTGCTGTTACATATTTAAGCACATAAACCTCTAAATACAACCTGCTGAGTCCATTTAGTGTTGTTTGTATGTTTATAATTTCAGGGCTAGCCACTTGGTATTTTAATTCTCAGACAAGGCTAAGCTGCCCAGGCTGACTTATTTTTGTTTTGTTTTACTTATTTTAGCATTCTGAGACAGGGGTCTTGCTATGCAGCTCTGTGTGGCCTCAAATTTGGAGTAATTCTCCTGCTTTTACCAACAGAGTGTTATGATTACAGGAGAGTACCTCTATTCCTTGCTCCCAGGCTGACCTTAAACTTCAGTATGTAGTCTGGACTGCTTAAACCTGCTATTCTCTTGCCCCAGCCTCCTCAGTAGTCTTTCACTCTGTAACAAGACCCTAAGATTGTTTTAAATAAGAAATCTTAAATTTAATTTTTTTCAGCCTTAATACAGGATGAGTCTCACACACCTGAGAACAAACAAGCCCTTTCTATAATAAAGAAATACTGAAATTAGCAGCACAATAGTCACTCCTATTTCAATTCTGATAGCAGAATCAAGGTGAGTGGGCCTAAAGAAGCCAAGTTAAAAGTATTCACTCTCAACAAAAAACTCTATTGGTACCCACAATCTTTCTGAAAAGACAAAAACTAGAAATTCTTATAAAAGATGGCTATAAAATTATGTAGCAATATGGAATTACAGAGCAATTAAAATTTTAAAAATTAATACACCCTCAATGATAATTATGTAAATTATACAAAAAAGACTGGAATTAAATACAAACTGAATCTAACTCAGAAGTTAGAGACAAAAATCGGCATATAAGATAAAAACCATGCACTGTCAAAATTATACTTGGAGAGCCCAAGATGAAGAACAACATACCATCTTTCAACATAGGTAAATCCAACATTGCCAGTTTTTCCTCCAGCGTTGCAACAGATCAGTTTTCCTTTGGCTGACACCAGATGAAGAGGTTGGCTTGCATTTAAGGGCCACAATGTATGAAAAATATATCACTTTAAATAACAGAAGCACAACCAGCATAGTAAATGCTCACACTCAGAGAAACTTGGAATTAGAAACCAAATGAAGTCTTAGCCAGGTCTCATCCCCACCTCCATGATGATTCAGTGAAAAGGAAAACAGGAATGTAGGAGAGGGAGGCAGGATTCAAGAAACCACAGATAATTATACAAAAATCTGAAAATGAATTAATGCAATACAATTGTATACAAAACAAAATGATTGTATTGCTATAATAGAATAAACTGGGGTTTTCTTGTTTCCCAGATTTTACAATTATGTTAATCTAAATTCACAAAAAAAGTTCTAGTCATCACAGATAATTGCTTTACCTAGAGAAGTAACATTTTAAACCCATAAAGAATTATTTGGACTCAAGATGGTAAAAACTGTTAACAATTCCACAAATAGATTTTTACCAAAGGAAGTAACAAAGCGTCTATTTTATTACCTTTTAAAAATGCTGTTTTTCTGGGAAGACATCTTGGTAGGCTAAAGGACGTTTGTATTTATATATATGGCTACTAAAAAAAGCATAACTGACTCCATTTTCTAACCTAAATGCACAGAACTTCTAGAAATGTAAATATTTCTTTTGCGTTTTTAGGCAGCTAAGAAGAATAAAAACAGGGGAAAGAAACTCTAAAAAGGTGACACTTTCAAATCTTGGCTAGAAAGATCTAAATTTGACCTCAGGACTCACATGATGGAAGGAGAGAACCAATTCCCCCAAGTTGTCCTCTGAGCACTATACAAGAACTGTGACAGTCTTATCACAACGCATATACACACACATCTTATCCATCTTCATTAATCATTTAGTAACCAAAAAGTATCTATGAAAATTAATTAGGTAGTTAAAGACGATTATAAGGTACAGAAAGAAAACAAAGACCTGATAAATAATATCCAACCCAACCCAAAACTAACTCTTTAGTCTCTATTGCTTCAAAGACATTGATTCTACAATGCTAACAAACACAATCTCAGCTTGTTTAAGTCAACTGTTAGTTTACAACCGGCCCATCTTTTAGACTTTTTTATTGATTCTTTGTGGATTTCACATCATGTATTCTGATCCCATTCATTTCTCCATCCTTTCATATCTACTCTCTGCCCTTGTAAACATGTCCCTACCAAATAAAAATAAAATTTAATGAAAACTAAACCAAACAAACAAACAAACAAACAAAAAATCAAAAAACGTAACATAAAAAAAGAAAAGAAAAGAAAGTCTTGGCATAGAAGCTATAGTACCCTTTAGTCCATTCATCTTTACTTGTAAATGTACATTGCAATGAGTCTCGTTTGAGGCCTCTGGCTTCTGCTACACCCTCTTACTAGGTCCCTCACTGGAATTCCTCTTAGATATCTTAATTGCTGCCCTGTGTCATGGAGACCCTGAAGCTTTGTATCTGCAGGTCTGACCCCTTTATATGCTCCAGCAGTTCATAAATGAGGTAGATATTGGTTGGGGTAGGCCAACTCATAGTCCTGGTTCTGGACCTGGATGTTAGCTAAACTGGTCAACCTGCCAGTATCCCCTCATCAACACCATCAGGGCAAGCTATCCAGCACTGCCCTGGTTAGCTCACCCACTGCAGCAGGCAGCAAAGAGTGGGGCCAGTACTCCTGTTCTCATGTCCTAGGACCAGCTCACTCACACTCATATCACCAGGGTCAGTTCTACTGTTTTGCCCAGGGAAGGTACCCCGTGAGACCAGTTCTCCTGCCTGCAGCAGTTGGCAAGGAGAGAGGGCATGCGTCTTTCCCTCACCCATGCCACCACATGGCAGATGAGGGAGGCAGAATCAGTACTCCTGCTCTCATGCTGCTCCTGCCCCCACCCCATCCTGCTCACCTGTGCCCCCAACAACAGGGTCAGCTCTATTGTGCTACCTGGCTGAGGTACAGGGCCCAATCTTCCTACTGCTGCAGCTGGTGATGGGCAGAACCAAATCTCCCACTCTCAAAACTCAGGGCCACCTCTCCCACGAATCACAAGCAGTAAGGGGTGGGGGACGGGAGAGAGCATCTCTCCCTTGCCCACTACACCATATGGTATGGGTGTGTAGGGCCAAAATCTCCCAAGGCACATTCTGGCCAGATCACCTGCAGCCCCAATAACTGGGTCAACTCTATTGTGTTGCCCAAGTGAGGTGTAAGGCCCACTCTCCTAAATGCTGCAGCTGGTGAGGGGCAGGGTCAGCTCTCCCACTCTTAGGACCAGTTTTCCTAGCTGCAGAAGGCAATGAGGGGCAAGGGATAGGCCCACATTTTGAAACAAACATTTTGTTTAAATAAATGAGATAGGCAGCCCTACCTTCAAAGTTATCTAGAAAACCTCAATTGACATAAACCCAGATGAATTTCCTATTTAAGAGTCTATTGGTTGAACTTCAACAATACTAGAACTGACATGACAACTATGAAATGCAAAAGGAGGATTAAAATTATAGATTTTTGTTTCTTCTCTCTTTTTGTGTGTATTTGTGTGTACCCATGGGGGGCATCAGATCCCCCGTAGCTGAGTAACTGGAAGTTATGGTGCTGGGAACTGAACTTGGGTCTCCTGAAAGTATACAAGCATTCTTTTTTGAGGCAGGCTCTCACCATGTAACTCTAGCTGGCCTGGAACTCCCTACCTCTGCTTCCAGAGTGTGGGATTAAAGGCATGAAAGTACTCTTAACCAATGAACCATCTCTCTAGGATTTTAAAGAAATCAGGATTGTGGGAGCTGCTGTTTATTTTATTGAAATCTGATTTAAATAAAACTTTTTCTCTAAACAAAAGTGTTGTTTCTATAGAAGGAAAGTACTGGAGACAGAAGCAGGAATATTTCTAAACTTTAGGCCTGTTGTAGAATATTATTTTAACTGTGTAAAGATGTGTCCCATTTGTTTGTGCTGCATTTGTTTAATGATATAAGAATCTGTGTTTAATTATGTAAGGATGAGTTGCATTTGTTTCACTTTGCCTAACTAAGGCACCTGATTGGTCTAATAAAGCGCTGAACAGCCAATAGCTAGGCAGAGAAAGGATAGGCGGGGCTTCCAGGCAGAGAGAATAAATAGGAAGACTCTAGACTCAGAAGAATAATAAGAAAAGAGAACGAGGGAGAAAGAGAGGAACATGCCTGGCTCCAGCAGGAAGACAGGCATGAGACGCAGTGAAAGTAGGACACACAGAAAAAAGGTAAAAAGCCCTGAGGCAAAAGGTAGAGAAACAGGTTAATTTAAGTTAAAGAAAAAAAAAAAAAGCCAGAATGCGCCCAAGCTAGGCCAAGTTTCTGTGCCATGATTTGATAGTCCTTTTGTACAGAGGCCAGCCTGGTCTACATAGTGAATTCCAGGATGACCAGGGCTATGTGGAGAGATCCTGACTCAACAAAGAAAACACTGACAGAAATTGTAGGGAACTTGATTCCACAGTACCTACATCTCTGAAAATAGAGAATTTTAGAGGAAAAGTAATGTATCAAAAAGGTAAATAATTTTAGAAAAAAAAACAAAAAAAAAACGATTCAGGTATCAGGATTGCAATCAATGGGAATATACAACAAAAAGGACTAGTAACTTGTTTTATTAAAATTAAGAAAATCTCTAATTTGTATGTCAAACTACCTTCTGGGAAAATGAAATTGGTCCATATGAAACTCATCACTTTGACATTTTAAGAGCATTTCTAGTTTGCTTCCATTCAACTATGCATATAAGGACTGCTGGGGGCGGGGGCTGGAGAGACAGCTCAGCAGTTAAGAGCACTGACTGCTCTTCCAGAGCACCCACATGACAAACAGCTGTCTGTAACTTCAATATCTGACACCTGATGTGGAATTCCTCTCTGTACGCTGTGAATACCATTGGCTAATAAAGAAACTGGTTTGGCCTGATAGGGTAGAACAGGACTAGGTGGGGAAAACTAAACTGAATGCTGGGAGAAAGATGGGCAGAGTCAGAGAGAACCCATGTAGCCCCACAGGAGACAGCCACAAGAACTTTAGCTGGTAAGCCACAGCCACATGGCAATACAAAGATTAATGCATATTAATGTGGTAAATTAATATGTAAGAGTTAGCCAGTAAGAAGCTAGAGCTAATGGGCCAAGTAGTGATTTAATTAATACAGTTTCTCCATGATTATTTCGGGGCTAAGCAGACACCCTCACATAGGCATACATACAGACAAAACACCAATGCAAATTAAAAAAATAATTTAAAAAGGATTGCTGGATAGAGCCAATAAAATAAGGAAAATATACAGATATACTGGTTAAGTTTCTCAAATTGCATATGGTTCTATTTTATTTAGTTTTCCATGTGGACCAATTAGTTACTTAGAGAAAATAAAGACATAGGGATGTGGATTAGTGTTAAGACCTTGTGTTTGTTCCTCTGTACTACACACACAAAAAAAAAAATAAAAATAAAGGAAAAAATGTTCAGTTTTCCTTCTTCATTTTCTGAGACAAGATCTTACTATATAGGCTACTTAAACTAGTCCTGAACTCACTACACAACCCAAGATGGCCTCCAACCGAATAACCCCCCCTGCTTTAATTTACCCAATGCTGAGATTATAGGTAGGTATTGCCACAGTCCACTACTTTTATTTCAAAATCTGAAATTAGCCACAAGTGTCATTTTATCCTGATGACAATGGGTCCAGCAGAACAACCATTAGAAAACTTTCTTACTCGATTTATTTTTAATACATTGGCAGTGTGAACACAATGGAGGATAATGTCCTACTTAGAGACCATAATCTAATGAATGAGTCAAGAAGAGAGGAAATAAGCAAAGTCTATTTCCAGATACTAATTAAGTCAAAGGAGAGCAGTTATTTTTTTTTTAAAGTCAGTGATCTCATTCAAATCATATTCTCACTCCTTTTCCACCATTACTCACTCACCTACCGTGCACAAAACAACCAATCAGAAAATAAAAGGGGGGATAAAAATCTTTGTAAACCTGTTTCTCTCGAGGCAAAAACACACTTCATCCCAGGAGAAAGAATAGAGTAACAGAAGGATCAAGAGAGAAGATCACCTGCAGCAAACTGACCAAACAAC
Source organism: Microtus pennsylvanicus (assembly GCF_037038515.1). NCBI lineage: Eukaryota > Metazoa > Chordata > Mammalia > Rodentia > Cricetidae > Microtus > Microtus pennsylvanicus. Next base: position 15,768,961 of record NC_134581.1, on the reverse strand, counting down.
TGAAGTCCCAGATAGAGACAAAAGTCTTCTTTTCATTGCTGTATCCCCAAACAAATAATAGCATAGCATTTGGCTCATTCAATGCCACATCAATCAGAATGAGCATCATAACTTAGGCAACATAAAAGTAAGTTATAGTTAAGTTATAGTTCTGAACATTGACATAAAACTACAATTAACTCACACGTGATCACAGTCAAGCCACATGTCTCTGGGCTTTGTTATCTAATATGTGGAGTAGAAATGATTAACTCCTTTTTTTGCTTCTTTAGTTTTCTTCCAGACAGAATTTTGCTATGTAGCCCAGGATGACCTCAACTTACAAGAATCTCCTGCCTCAGTTTCCCAAGTTCTGGGATTATAGATATAGATGTGAACCACCACTCCTACCTGTGATAATTTCTATAGAGTGGTTTCTGGGATGCAATAACATCTATCAGTCCTTCTTTGCTTCTATACAAAGCACAATCAGGAAATAAAGAACAGAGTTGCCTCTATGGCACCGAGTCTCAAATATGCCCTAGCATTAGTATTTTAAGAGTTCAAGACAGTATGAATTTCCTCATTGAGTTCTAGTGCATATGAAAATATATTTGCTTCCTATATAGGCTACAAAAATCTCCTAATTTTGACTAGGAAAAAAATACATGATCTATAAACACCTTTTCCATTGTCTTGGTCCTAGCACAAAATGACCCTCAACACTGTCTTTGATTGTTTTTGAGACAGGGTCTCATTATATAGCCCTGGCTGGTCTCAAAGTCACAGAGCGCTGCCTGCCTCTGACTCCTGGGTGATAGGATTTAAAGTATTGACTGTCACACAAGGCAAGAATCAATCTCAAAATAACCTCCATTAAGGGCTGGAGAGGTGGCTCAGTGGTTAAGAGCATTGCCTGCTCTTCCAAAGGTCATGAGTTCAATTCCCGGCAACCACATGGTGGCTCACAACCATCTGTAATGAGGTCTGCTGCCCTCTTCTGGTCTGCAGACACACACAGACAGAATATTGTATACATAATAAATAAATAAATATTAAAAAAATAAACCCTTAATGTTTATGAACTTTAAAAAAAAAATAAAATAACCTCCATTAAAATTTCCCCCAAAACTTCTTTTTACCACATTTGTCAAACTTTTTTTCCTTTCTTTTTTAGTAAAAGTAATCTGGGGCTAGAAAGATGGCTCAGCAATTTGCCACACAATCCTGATGACCTAAGCTTGATCCCCAGTACCCATGGTAGGAGATTCCACAAAATTGTTCTCTGACCTCCAAATATGTGCAATGGCACACCTATGCACACACACATTAATAATAAAACTGAAATTTAAAAAAGTGATTTCTAGGGTTTCGTATTAGTCCAAAAGACAAAAGGGGCTGGGCATGGTGCTGTACACCTTTAATTCCAACACCAGGAGGCAGAGGTAAATGGATCTCTCTGAGTATAAGGACAGTCACATTATACATAGTGAATTCTAGGACAGTCAGGGAGGCATAGCTGAGACCCTGCCCCTCCCCCCCAAAGGGGTACATTTTTAGTTTTGTTTTTGTTTCAGTTTTTCTTTTTCTTTCCTTTTTTCTTCCTTTTGGATTTTTGAGACAGGGTTTCCCTGTGTAACAGTACAGTCCTAGCTGTTCTGGAACTAGCTCTTGTAGACCAGGCTGGCCTTGAACTCACAGAGATTCGCCCGCCTCTGCCTCCCAGTGCTAGGATTAAAGGTGTGCGCCACTGCCGCCTGGCTCAGTTTTTTTTTTTTAATTTTTTTCTTTTTTCTTTTTGAGACAGGGTCTCACTATGTTGCTCAGGCTGGCCTCAAACTAAAAAAGCCTCCATGCCTCTGCCTTTCTAATGCTGGGATTAAAGGCATGTGCAATCAGTATGGCTGAAATTTTTAATTAGCAATACACGGTTTTAAATTACTTACAGTGTTAAAATAACGAAACAGGAAACACTATACCAAGGAATTTAAGAATACAGCATGTACCTAGGATGCAAGATCCCTAGCTAGGTCCAACAACCAGCACCAAAACAAAAGGAAAGAAACTTTACTCTCAGTGCATATTTTTAGAAATTAAAATTAAATCGGCCCACTCACTGTTCAATGCTCTACTTCTAGAAATTGCACATAAATGCTAATTCACTTTGGGGTTGAAAAACATATGCTAATAATATAATACTATTTAACCATCAATTCAGACATAGCCTCTATAGTTGCCAGGAATTTCTATAGTATATAGTAATAGTACAATATAACAATATAATGTAACCTGACTAATTCTTTCTTCTTTGATTTAAAGAGAGAAAAGGCATTTAGTGAGACTAAAATAAGTTGTACCTTTCAAGGTTTCTTAGGGCTTACTGTTTGTAATGATCTTTGAGACTTTAGAATTTTAAAATACAATTTTTTAGACATTTTTAAAAGAAATTTTAAAAATTTATAAATTCATTTTTCTTTAAAGACAAGGTCTCTGAATTGCCATCCTAAAACTCATCATGTAGAGCAGGCTAGCCTCTAATTCACAGAGATCCTACTTCCTTTGCTACTGAATACTGAAATCAAAGGTGTATGCCACTATACCAGGTAAAAACTCAAATACATTTTTTAAATTTTTTTAATATTTATTTATTTATTATGTATAATAAATTTTATTATGTATAATAAAATATTTTGTCTGCATGTATGCCTGCTGTCCAGAAGAGGGCACCAGACCTCATTACAGATGGCTGTGAGCCACCATGTGGTTGCTGGGAATTGAACTCAGGACCTTTGGAAGAGCAGGCAATGCTCTTAACCTCTGAGCCATTTTTCCAGCCCTCAAATACATTTTAAGACTGCAAATAGTACTTTTTAAAAACTATCTCCTAGAGCAACAGAGTATGGTGGTACTTGCTTATGGTCCTAGCCAACAATGATGATGAGACAAAAAGGATCACTGGAATTCAGGAGTTTGAGGTCAGTCTATAAAACAAAACTGCACCTTCTTAAATCAGGCATGGTGGCAGATACCTGATTCCAGCACTTCAGAAGCATAAAAACCATATAACAAATTCTAGTCAAGCCTGAGCTATAAGAACAAAATAAAAACAGTGGCAAGAGAGATAGCTCAGGAGTTAAGAAAACCCAGTATTCTTATAGAGGACTTGGGTTCATTTCTCAGCACTCACATGGTGGCTCACAACTGTGTAACTTCAGTTCCAGGGATTCCAATACCTTCTTTTGGTCTCTCTGTAGGCACTGCACACATAGGGTGCACTTATATACACACAGGTAAAACATTCATACACATAAAGTAAAAATAATTTATTTTTTAAAAAGGGAGTGATGGTGCAGGCCTTTAATTCCAGGACTTGGGGACAGAGACAGGTGGGTTACAGATAGAACAAATAAATATTTCTGATCTCTGTAAATAACAATAACATCAGCATCTCTTTAGATATTAATTCTTTTTTAATCCTGTTACCTCTAATTGAGGTCTATGATTTGATGAGCTCCCTGAAGTTCAAACAAGAAAGGTAATCCTCCAAGCAACAAATATGAGAAGCAAAGATTAAGAGGTGTTTAGCGCCAGGTGGTGGTACGTGCCTTTAATCCCAGCACTTGGGAGACAGAGACAGGTGAATCTCTTAGTTCGAGGCCAGCCTGGTCTACAGAGCGAGTTCCAGGGCAGCCAGAGCTACACAGAAACATGTCTCAATCAATAAATCAAACGAAAAAACACACAAATGTGTTCATAGTAATATACTCTCTATATATAATCAATAAGAACTTAAAAACAAGCCAACTATGGGAGTGACAGTAGGTAAAGCTTCAAAATGAAGTTAAAAGGGAAGCCAAGAAATAAATCCTAGAAGATAAGTGGAGATCAAAAGGAAGGAAGCAGTTAAAAGGATCTGACAAAGAAATGAGCAGTTACTGGTCAAAGACATAAGACAAGATCGGTTTGGCTACAGATAATAAGAAGTTAAAAACTGCCAGGCGGTGGTGGCGCACGCCTTTAATCCCAGCACTCAGGAGGCAGAGGCAGGAGGATCTCTGTGAGTTCGAGACCAGCCTGGTCTACAAGAGCTAGTTCCAGGACAGGCTCCAAAGCCACAGAGAAACCCTGTCTCGAAAAACAAAAAACAAAACAAAACAAAAACAGAAGTTAAAAACTGATACAGAAAGAGGTCACACAGTCATAGACCAGCTTACAGTCTGATTTATAAGTTAGAAAAAGGAATTGGGGATTTCTTCCATATGAGGTAGACAGCTATATACAAAGGTTTTAGGCATAAGGATACCATGATCTAACAGGCATCATTTAAAGTTCATTCTACCTGTCACCTGCAGGTATAAAACCGGTCATGGAACTAGTAACGTATTCATTAAAAAAAGAAACTACATATTGAATATACAATCATGTCATATAACAAAAGGTCATTGTTTTTAACATCCTAAACAATTTTATATATGCATCAGTACCTTAAGTCTGTCAATTATGATTCTAGGAACCATTACAGCTAGCAAACTTAAATACTTCCTCTTTGGATCCTACACACTTATGTAATTTTACCTTGCTTGCAAACCTGACTATTGAAATGGAAATCGTTGAGTACTACAGAAACTAAAGAGTTTAAATGGCTGCTTTACTAACGATATCAATACTTAATGGAAGCAGTTCATGACACAAGACTGAAACTGAGGTTATCACCCTATAAATTAAAAAGCATATCTACCCTATAAATTCTATCTTTAGTTCTCAGAGAATATATCAGACACATGCAACAAACACCTACAAAATTAAGGCACACAAGAATAACATATCTACTCTTAGTCATGTTTTATTTAAAACAAATAATTGTTTTCTGAGAAATAATACTTCTAAGTTTCCTCTCTAATTACAGGAAAAAATACACTTGTAGATTTAAAAACCACATTATTTTAAGCACAATAATTTATTTTTGTGCTTTTCACTGCAGAACCCATGAAAAAAAAAAGAAGCTATCTCATTAGATACTAAAATTTCATTCCAAACTGGGCAGTGATGGTGACACCTTTAATCCCAGCACTAGGGAGGCAGAGGCAGGTGAATCTCTGAATTTGATGTTAGTTAGCCTGATCTACAGAGCAAATTCCAGGATAGCCAGGGCTACACAGAGAAATCCTGTCTCAAACCTCCTCCTCCGCAAAATTTCATTCCATTGTAACTTATTTAAAAGTTAACTATAAGGTCAGGTTAGTAGCTTGCCCAGCCCACACATAAAAGCCTGGGTTCAATCCTCAGGACTAGAAAAAAATTAATAATAATAACAGATTAAACAAATAATAAAAATGAACTATATCCTCCAAAATATGACACACTGTAATTTGAAGATGCCTTTAAATATATTACTGTGATTCTCTATATTCTATAAAATGTAAATGCTCTTCAATTCAAATTCTAGAAAAAAAAGATTGCCTTTATTTTTACTTACTTATTCATTGATTTTTGTTTTTTTCGAGACAGGGTTTCTCTGTATAGTTTTGACTGTTCTGAAATTCTCTCTATAGACTAGGCTGGCCTCAAACTCAGAAATCCACATGTCTCTGCCTCTGAGTTCTGGGATCAAAGGTGTACACCACTACTGCCAAACCAATTATTCTTAATCTATTTCATATTATGGAGTCCCAAAAATATTCAGCAAAACTTTGAGTGTGCGGAATTTCACTTGCCTATAGTAAGGCTTAAAGGAGGTGACCAAAGGTGGCAATCAAAATACTAGAAGCATACACAGCATTTCAGACTGCAGAGGTTGAAGAGAAAGCTCTTCTAGACCTATTCATGGATTTCGAAGCCTGAGCTGTGGCAGAATTCTTGTCAGAGCAACACAAAGTTGGAGAAACTACAAGTTTGAACAATTTCTCTGGTAAGCTGTTAAATTTCATTTTGAAACAATGAAATATGAAACTTTATATACAGTAAGCTTACTAAATTTCACTAGGCTCAAATATAAGCATCCCACCATTATGAAAAACATAAATAACAAGTTTAATAATTTAATCATATAAAACAGTCAAGGACAGATGCCACAGCACTCACTTTATATCTCACAGGCACTCAGAAGAACTGGAGCATGCATCCTCATTGCCCACGTGTGAATAAACATCCATACAAAGAACCACAGTTAAGACTAAAGCTGCTTGTTATTTGAAGACAACAACAGGAAACTTCTGAAAATCTTATTTGTGATTTCTTAAAAACAAAATTTTTGAGTAGCACATAATGCAGAGACATCTGTCCAAGACTCTTCCTAATCCAAGATTACATGCACATCAAGAGCTCACCTGTATTATACTCCTTCAACTGCAACTCTTTTACAGGTGTGCCATCAGAAGTCCGAAAAGCATTAAGAATCTGCAAAAATATGACATTTACACTAATGATACAAATTATAGTTAAATGCTAATGTTTATATTTCCCTACTGGTTTTCACTCTATACAATTTAAAGCAAGGATTATTTTATAAAGACAAATTAAACGATGTTGTAAGAATCTAGCAGAGTGACTATCTATGGTAAACATTAGAATGAATAGTGTTTTCACTGTATCTAGGGTAAGCATTAGACTAAACAGTTATTTTTTAAAAGTACTTTGACCTTGAAGAAGTCATTGTGGAAAATAGTGATAGTTTTCTGTGACTTATAGAATTGTTTTTCTGAGGGAGCTTTAAAGCCTTCGCACGACTTTGGTCATAAGGCACACCTGAAGCTCTTGGATTACTGGGTACTGAAAACAGTGCACAATAAAGACTAAAGTGTGAGGGTGTGGTGCTTTCCTTCAGAAAAACATATAGATTAGATCAGGGACTTTGGTATAAGGAATTTAATTAGGAAAAAACAACTTTGTGTAACAACCGATAAATATGCCTTTGTATGGCTGCTCAAGGTTCATTCCATCAGAGGCTGGACCTCTCTGCTGCCAAAGAGAGCCTAAAATTACATTTTGGAGTAACCTCTTTCTTTGACCAACTCACAAAACACAGAATGCCTGAAGAACCATACTCACTCTATACATTCAAAGGGTGATAAATAAATGAAGTTGGGCATGATGACACAGACCTATGATCCCAGCTAGCCAGAGCTCAAGGTTGCTAAACTCAATGTGAAGTGGTAGAGGCAGCATACCAAAGAGAAAAAGAAACAGAAACTGAATATACCATACATAGGCAGGAGAGCTGGGTTAATAATGTGGCTCAGGAGCCAGGCGTGGTGGCACATGCCTTTAATCCCAACACTTGGGAGGCAGAGGAAGGAGGATCTCTGTTGAGTTCCAGGCCAGCTTGGTCTCCAAGTTAAGTTCTAGGACAGCCAGGACTGTTACACAGAGAAACCATGTCTCCAGAATCAAATAAATAAATAAACAAACAAACAAATAAATAAATAAATAGAGTGTGGTTCAGTAGTGGAGAGCTTGCCTAGCATATTCAGGGCCTTGGATTCACACCCAGCACTCTTCGAAAAGGCAAAAAAGCAAGGCTTTAAAGACTACAGGTTTTGAAATATATATATATTCCAAATCTCTCTTTAATTGCTGTGTGTAATCTTTAATGCTTAATGGCTCATGTTAAAAATAATGCACTAAGTACAATCTAGTCCAGTCCAGGGCCTTAGCACTAGAACTTAATCTAGTTATTTGTTCTGTCAGGTTTGAGTTCAATCTAAAATGGCCCAATCCTCAATCTGACAAGATAGCTCAGCTGGTAGGGACATTTGAAGGAACAAATGAAGGGACACTAGCCCACTCATGCATGTGGCTTAGGCGGGTCTTGACGCTCTTCCTCTTTCCCTCTGCCTTGCTAAAAAACCATTAGGTCACATTCCTAAAGTTATTCACCAAGGTCTACTCCCTTATTTGACCTCTTCCTCCTGAGGCTGACTACCAAAATCCACTATCAAAAGCTCCCTTTGGTTCACCTAAAAAGCATACCCAATTAAAATTAACCACATCATCCTAACATGTGGTTTCATCCTTTCCTTACCTTTATAAACTGCCTTTTGTTTATGTGCCAAATCTGTCTCCTCCCTATCCAGAGGCAGTACTTTATCCCTCTGGGACAAATATACCCCTTTCCCTTGTACCCCCTCCATCATCCTCTATTTCCTTTACCACAGCAAATTAATCCATTCTAACAAAGACCTCCCCTTTTTCTCCTCTTAAAAATTACAGCTGCAAGGTCATTTATTATTGTTTTTTTGTCTGAGTCAGAAAGCAGCCACTTTAACTTTTCTTCCCTGCTTAAAAAAGGATCTTTCTGTGAAAACAGTATGGTTTGTGCCTAATCCAGGGTCTGGAAGGAAGATCCAACCTCCACCATGAGGGAGTCACCTTCATAAACAAACAAAAACACAAAAGAAAGATAAAAATAAAACCAAATTGTTCTCTGACTTCCAAGCATGCCGTGGTATGCAAACACTTGTTGCTACATACATGTACACACATAAAGAAATAAATAAAAATGTGATTTTTCAAAAGAGAAAACAGCCCAATCCTGATGACACTCTAAATCTTTTGTTGATGTCTGACACAGGATCTCATGAAGCCTAGACTGGTCTCAAATCCAGTAGTTCTTTTTACCACTTCTCAAAAATCAATCTCTCTCTCTCTCTCTCTCTCTCTCTCTCTCTCTCTCTCTCTCTCTCTCTGATTTTTTTGAGGCCGGATTTCTCTGTGTTGTTCTATCTGTCCTGGAACTTGCTTCGTAGACTAGGCTGGCCTCAAATGCTGCCTCTGTCTCCCAAGTACTCGGGTTAAAGGCATGCGCCATTGCCTCCTGGTTTATCTCTCAATCTTTTTAAAATTATATGGTATGTGTGTCAGTGTCTATGTATAGGTATTTGCACATTTGTCTGTGTCTATGTGTAGATGAGAGCAGATGCTCTCAGAGGCTAGTAAGGGGGTTTTAGATTCCCTGGAGCTAGAATTATGGTCAGTTGTAAGATGCCCAACATGTTCAACTTGAGACCGTTAAGAGAGCAGCAAGCGCTTTAAACCAGTGAATCATCTTTTCAGCCTCTACTGTCTATCTTTTGCTTGTTTTTATATTATTTGTGAAGGTAACAACTTTATAATACTCGCTGGTCTATTATTCAGAGCCTACCACAGTGCCTGGTGTAGGATACAGAAAGAATATCCTTAACAAAAAGTCTGGATCCATGCCAGACAGTGGTGCCGCACGCCTTTAATCCCAGCACTTGGGAGGCAGAAGCAGGTGCATCTCTGTGAGTTTGAGCCCAGCCTGGTCTACAGAGAGTTTGAGGACAGGCTCCAAAGCTACACAGTGGAAGCCTGTCTCAGAAAAAAAAAAAGGCTGGATCCAGGACGAAGCACATATCTACACAGCACACCAAAACGCACGCCAGCCAAAGCTACACAGTGAGATTGTAATTGTGTACCAAGAAAAAAAAAGCAAAACAAAATCCCCAAATCTCTGAAATTCAAAGTATTTCAAAATATGAACTTTAGATTTCAGATTAGGAATGTCAAGCTAGCAAATTTTACATAAATATTCCAAAATCTAAAAATCATAAAACTTGAAACACATCTGGTCCCAAGAACTTCTAATAAGAGCTTTCCAACCAGCAGTGGAGTTAATGGATTAAAAGTACTTACTCATAGGACATTGTAATAATTAAATGAACTAATGCTTGTTAGCCTTTCACGAAGACATAGTTTTACTTCTAATAATAACCTAAATAATTCTTCCCTAAATTCTGTCATAATTTGGCCAGAAATTCCATTGAAACAGAGCAATTAGGCACTCCCAGTTTTGTTTGTTTTTGAGACAGGGTCTATGTTGTTGTACTGGAACTCACTATGTTGTAGATCAGGCTAACCTGGAACTCAGAGATCCACCCAGTTCTGCCTCCTGAGTACTAGGAGTAAATATATATGGCAACACACCCGACCTGGCTCCCAGTCTTTACTACTGTAAATCAACTGCATCTTTGTGTATGTACTCCTGATACAACAGTTTCAAGAATGATTATCAAGTCTGAAGATCCCTGTCATGTGTCATTTTACAACACATCGAATAAGCTGTACATGTTATTCCAAAACTACTTCCTGACTTAGATACTTACTATAGTTATTCTAGATGTTACCTCTGGAAAAGGTAGGTTGAAAGAAAACTAATTACGCCTTCTCTGGTTATTTAGTTATCAAAATAAAGTGGCTATGTAGCTGGCCCAGGCTGGTCTCCTTTTGTGGGTGGGAGGTGGGAAGTACTGGGAATTGAACAAAGTAAACACTGTGTCTACAGTTCTTTATACCTATTTGGGAGGGGGTTCAAGGTTTCTCTGTGCAACAGGTCTTGCTGTCCTGTAACTTACTTTGTAGACTTGCTTTGTAGCCTCAAACTCACAGAGATCCGCCTGCCTCTGCTTCCTAAATGCTGAGATTAAAGGTGTGTGCACCACCACTGCCCAGTTAAACTTTTATTTTGAGACAGGGTCTCATTAAAAGACCTGGGCTGTCCTGATCTTATTCTACAGCCCAGGTAAGCCTTGAACTTACAATCTTGACTCAATCTCCTGAAGGGCTAAGATTATAGGCCTATACTACCAGGCTCAGTTCTGGCTTCTGTTACCAAGCCCAACATTGGCGCCGAATTGTTTTAGTTAGCATACCAAATAATAGGTTTCATTGTAGTGTTTTCATACATAAGTACACACATAAGTATCATTGTACTTGCTTATATCTACCTTGCCCCACTATCCATTCCTAGGGTTCAAATTTTTCATCTTCTGTTTCAGCATCCTAAGTACTGATTACAGACATCTATCACAACACTTGACTCTGTACATTTCTTTACATGCTCCTGTGAACCTGTAATTTCTGAAAGTGAATTTTAATTTTTTTTAAATTTTGAGACAAATTCTCACAATTAGTCCAGGTTGGCCTCAATTGTCAATCTTTCTGCATATTATCTCCGAAGTGCTAGAGTTATAGGCATGTGTCACCACACCTGGTTCTTTTTTTAATTGACAGAGACAGAACATATGCCTTACCTCTTCTTTTGTTGCATTTTCTGGCACCCCACTTAATCGAATAAGTCTGTTAGGCTTCTCCTCACTTGAGCCAGTCCTATAATCTTGATCCTTGAATTCAGAATGTAAAGTTATTTCACAAATAGATTTATTTTTACATGTAAAATAAAACCCAACATGAAATACAGTCAAGAAATGAGAACTTAAAATTTTCTCTCATTTTTTCCCTAGCATTACTGAATTATAAGTATGCTAAGAACAAGGCTTACTGAGGGAGTCTTAATATAATAAAAAAGCATGTTCTAAAATTCTCAAAACCTACTATTTGGTTACTAAGTAGTAAGATCACCAAGTGACAGGCAAGGCATAGTGGTACATGTCTTTAATCCTAGCACTTAGGAGGCAGAGGCAGGTGGATCTCTGAGATCAAGGCTAGTCTGGTATGCACAGTGAGTTCCAGAACAGCTGGGGCAACACAGAGAAAACCTGTCTTAAAAAAAAAAAAAAAGAAAACACACACAAAGAAAGAGATCACAAAATAAAAGAAACTGCAGTAGATATGGGTAAAATCTATTTTAAGATAATTTTCGTAATTAAATTGCAAGTATATAACTCTCCTCACTTAGATTTAAGAAACTTAACATTTAAGCTAATTAAGCTAGCTGTAAGAGGAAACTTGCAACATTAACATCATATCCTCATGACTGCAAAAACATTTCTAAGCATTCTCTAAGTGAACTTAAATAAGAAAATAAATCCCAAATCACAAGGACTCCAAAAGCTGTGAGACCCACTCCCCAAGACTGATAGTTTAAGATCAATTTATCACAGGTCATTTAAATAAGCACAATAAAACAAAACGACTAAAACACACATCAAAAACATGCTCTGGGTCAAGGGCCTTTCTCTGGATATTTAAACTCCATTATTCCATTTTCAAATACAAAGTTTGCTTTTGAATAGTTGTATAAGACTTGAGGGACTGAACATTTTGCATTCTACACTTCACCCTTGAGAAAAGTATTATGAACCACCTCATCAACATACCTGAAGTTCCTGTTGGGCATCTCGGGACATTTTGCCCTGTGGAAAAGACTTGTTCTGGCCATAGCCAAAAATCTGGCTTCCTGGCAACCTGTGATCCACATCACAGTATTCAATGCTTCTGTAATCAGTGTCTTGTCGGCCAAGAAAGTCCAAATCACCTTCTTCTTTAAACAGACCAGTATCTGAACTCTGCTGTTCACTTCCAGAAAGCTTTGGCTTGTCTTGGTTTTGAACCGGACTTTGGCTGTTCTGAAAGTCTGATGGAGATTCATGTTCAAAGGTTCCACTTTGTGTTTCTCCTTCTCTTGTTTCTGAATGCTCAAACTCTCCCTTCTGAACACCAAAAGAAGGCCTTTCTACTGCATGGTCATGTGTGGATTCTTCTCTCTTGTTCACATTCATACCAGAATGTTCTCTCTCTTGTGTAGAAGGCTGAATGTAATCCAAAATTTTTGGATCCACAGGAGGCATCTCCCTATCTTTAAATTCCATACAAGGTCCTACCTCTCTGCCCCTAAAATCTTGGTAAGTCCTAGAACGGTGTCTACCTCTGAAATCCGAATGTGGTGTATCCCTATTCCTAAAGTCTAGATCAGTAGCAGCTGAACCTCTGCCTCTAAAGTCTACCTGTGTTCCATCTTTATCCCTGAAGTCCAAATCAGATACATCTCTGTTCCTAAAATCAGAACGAGACTGATCTCTGGATCTAAAATCCAAATCTGATAAATCTCTTCCCCTAAAGTCTGCATGGGGTCCATCTCGGCTTCTAAAATCTAAATCATATGTGCCCCGCCCCCTAAAGTCAGATGGAGGAACATCTCTACTTCTGAAGTCAACAGGGTGAGAATCCCTGTCTCTGTAATTCATATGAGGTGTCTCCCTAGCCCTATAATCCATAGGAGTACCATCTCCACCCCTGTAGTCCATAGGTGTTCCTTCTCTATCCCGAAAATCCCCAGAATGTATATCCCTATTCCTGAAGTCCAACTGCGCTGAATCTCTGCTCTGGAAATCTGAGGATGAAAAATCTCCTCCTCTGAAATCATGTCCAGGTCCCTCCCCTCCTTGATAGTCACCATGTGGTCCATCTCTAGCTCCATAGCTGAAAGAATGCTCCTCTACATTTGCAAAGGGAGGTCCTGAATGCCCCTGGAAATCAAAGGGAAGTGAATCTCTGCCAGGAAAGTTGCCAGAGTGTCTCTCTTGAGCATGACTCTTAAGGGGAGGAGGAGGATAATCCCTGTTCCACCCGGGAGCAAACCTTTCTTCTTGGCTCCCACTGTAGAAACAAAGACAGCGTTATTCATATTGTCCAGAGAGTTTGAAATCTACACACCAGCATATTCTTCTCTAATCACAGCACATTCTTCTGTAAACACATTTTGGGGGGGCAGAGTTCTGTAACAAGGTCCTAGATCTGCAGAAAACAGCAAGTTTTGCTATTTTAAGACGAGGTGTCCGAGTAAACTTTTATGCTCCCATTTCAGAACACGAGGTAAGTCAACACAAGGTTTTCAACATGACTGCTGCAGAAAAAGCTTTCACCCAGTCCTGCAACAGGGAAAATCCGCAATACCAGATAAGCTAACAAAGGAACATGCTACAAAAATTCCCATTTTCTACCGTCAAGGAACTTAAAATTCCAAGGTCATCATGACAATTACTATACATGTGGAGTCAGGGAAATCAATGCAATTTTCTATTTGTTTGGTTGTTTTGTTTATTCTTTTGTTTTTAAGATAGGATTTCGTTATGTAGCCTAGCTGGCCTAGAAATCACTACATAGACCAGACTGGTCTTGAATTTGAAGCAATCCTTTACTTCCTGAGTAATGGAATTATAATAATAAGCAGCCATGCTCAGCCTCAAAGTGTAAAATTTCTTGTAAGTTTCAGAATGTGTCTTTCTCATTGATACACCCGATGGTAAAAATTCCAAAATTATTTTGTTGTATGTACATCAAGGATTTTATTCAATCCGATGAATAAAGGTCAAAAAGGAAGATTAGTTGTATATCTTCATGACCAGTAGTAGCACTAAACCCCAGTTCTACTGTGGCTCTACCTGAAGAACCCTCAGCTGGGTACAATTGTAACTACCCAACAGTATCGAAGACAATATCAATCAACCATAAAACATATTAAGTCATCTCTGCCAAGCTAAATTATCTAAAAAGTTTAAATCTGAAAGTGACCTAGAACATAATATCTTTAAGCATAATATCCATGTCCCAAGTAAAGAAGTTGACACACCGAATTCTAAAGCCTCGAGCTAATTTCAAGACAGGGTTTCTCTGTGTAACAGCTCTGACTGTCCTGGAACTTGATTTGTAGACCAGGCTGCCCTCATACTCACAGAGATTGGCCTGTCTCTGCCTCCTGAGTTCTGGAATTAAAGGTGTGGGCCACCAAAACCTGGCTCAAGCTAACTTTTTACTGCAATGAAACATTATTTTAAAAATACTAACAGTTAGAAAAGCAAACAACAACAAAAGTATAGTTGGAACAGAACTATAGACGGTTCAGTGGTTAAGAGCTCTTGTTGTTCTTCCAGAGGTCCTAGGTTTGGTTCCCAGCACCCACATAACAGCTCACAACCTCTATAATCCAGTTCCAGAGGATCTGACACCCTCTTCTGGATTCTTCGGGAAGCAGGCACACATGACATATATACATCCAGGCAAAACATACTCTCAATTTACATAACTCAATAAATAAACAAGAGTTGCCCAGTCTTTCATACTACCAAACTCCCTTTAGCTAAACACTAGAGCATTTTACACATTTTGGCTTTGGTCAAAGATTAAGGGACAGTCACACATGGTGGTAAACACCTATTTTATTACTTGGAATGTTGAAGAGGATAATCCTGAATTTAAGGCCAGCTTCAGCCACAGAATGAGACCCTGTTTCAATATACCAAAAGATTAAGGAATTTAAATAGGCAATTAGGCACCTGGGAATCCCAGAGAGGCATGTGAAAAAAAGGTGTGTGTGGGGGGATGACTGAAGGGCTATCTACTACTTGGAAGTACAACCAAAGCATGGAGATTTTATCAGGACCAACTGAAGTCTCTCCTCCCCAAACACAGAGATTCTATCATATGACCCTTCTGAGCTCAAACTACACCAACATACTAAAACTCAAAAGACAACCGACTCTAGATCACTCAGTTCAAGAGATCGGTTACAATACCATCAGCACTTCCTTTGTACCTTATTTTTAATTTATCATTTATGTGTTTTTAATACATACATATAAACATACAAACATATCCACATACATCTCACACACACACATAAACACACATGGGAGGGGTGCATGTATGTAGAGGCCAGAGGAGGACATTAAGCATCTTCTATGGCACTCTATCTTATTTTTTGAGACCTGATTTCTCACTGAATCTGAAGCTCACCGTTTTAGTTGGGCTAGCTGGACTGAGCTTATAGATCATTGTCTCCACCCTCTTGACACTGGGTTAGAAGCACGTGCTGTTGTTTCTCGGTTTTTTGAGACAGGGTTTCTCTGTGTAGTCCTGGCTGTCCTGGAACTCCCCCTGTAGATCAGGCTGGTCTTGAATTCACAGAGATCCATCTGTCTCTGCCTCCTCTGCTGGGATTAAAGGTATTTGCCTCCACCACACTGCTCTTTTTTGTTTATTTTTTAATGTAGGTACTAGAAATTTAAATTCAGGTTCTCTTGATTTCTCAGCAAGCACTCTTGCCCAGTAAGACATCTCCCCAGATGTCTTTCTTACATCTCCCCACCAAACCCTTTCATAAAGTAAATAGAAATTTAAAGCATTAACACAAACATTAGAACAATGTACAATTAATGGATTTTCAGAACATGACAATTTCTATTGGTTCTCAATAATACTAACAACAATTATGTCTTCGTGGTTCATCATAAACAAGTTTAAATATTCTTCATAAGGATAAAATTTAACATAAAAATTAGAATTTTATCATTAACCACAGTGTCTCCCATAGTTAAAAATCATTCAAGTCCTACTAATTGGCTTTCTGGAATACTTAAGCTTCCTCAGACACTCGTGGAATGACTGCAGAGGCATCTAAAAGTATGCATTTTCTCACCAGAACGCTTCCAGCATTGTCCTTGAATACTACCATGAGGATTATCTTACCCTCAACTCAAGCAGATCAAGAGTAACCTACCACACTACAGTTCTTATATCTATATTTTATAGTTTAATCAAGAAACAATTTTATTAAAAATAAAACAGCAGTAGTGCCAAGATTGGTGACCCATGCCTTTTACCTCTGTGAATTGAAGGGTAGTCTAGTCTACATAGCAAATTCCAGACCAGCAAGGGCTACACAGTGAGCACCTATCTCCAAACAAAGAACAGTAGTGGGTATAGAAATTATTTTAAACTATAGTAAAACAACTTTACGAGGAAAAGTATCTCAAAGAGCAAATAAAAGTCATTTTCCTAGAAGATACCTATTTTTGTGAGTCTCCCAAAAATATCTCCCTCTGGTCAAATACCTTAAAAATTAGGGACTTATCTCTTAGCCAGAGATAGGAAGATCTCTGTGAGGCCAGCCTGGACAGACAGCCAGTTCTAGGACAGACGGCTGAGAGATTCTGTTTTGAAAACACAAAAACAAAAACTCAAGTACTCAGAAGACAGAGTCAGGAGTCCTGTGAGTTAGGAGGCCAGCTTAGTCTGCATAATGGGTTCCAGGCCCACTATGGCTACAAGTGAGACTGAACACACACATGCCACACACACATTCCTAAAACACATCATGTAAGAGCTATGTGTGATAGATGCCTGTGACCCCAGCATTGTAGAGGTTGACGCAGAAGGAATGAATTCAGTGCCAGTCTGAGCTACACAGAAAGACCCTCAAAACAAAAACAAGCCAGGTGGTGGTGGCCCACACCTTTAATCAGCACTCGGGATTTAGAGGCAGGCGGATCTCTGGGCTGGAGACCAGCCTGGACTACAGTAGAGTAAATTCCAGAACAGTCAGTGATGTACAGAGCACAGAGAAACCCTGTCTCAAAAAACAAAAGAAAAAAAAAGTTCTTAAATATAGGAAGGGGAAATGGTGCAACAGAGCCAAATCTATCTACTGTTTTTTGTTGTTGTTTTTTTAATTTTTATTTCATGTGCATTGATGTTTTTGTCTGCATGCACGTCTGTATGAGGGTGTCAGATCCCCTGGAACTTGAGTTTCAGACAGTTGTGAGATGCCATATGGGTGCTGGGAATTGAACCTCGGTCCTCTCAAAGAGCAGTCAATGTTCTTAACCACTAAGCTATCTCCCCAGCCCTAAAATTTTTGGATGATTACTTAATTCTATAAGAAATAGTCTGACATACAAAATAATTATCCATAAGTAGACTAAGAAGACAAACAATAATCTAAATATTTTTATTTATTTACTTACTTACTTACTATGTATACAATATTCTGTCTGCGTGTATGCCTGCAGGCCAGAAGAGGGCACCAGACCTCATTACAGATGATTGTGAGGCACCATGTGGTTGCCGGGAATTGAACTCAGGACCTTTGGAAGAGCAGGCAATGCTCTTAACCGCTGAACCACCTCTCCAGCCCTAATCTAAATATTTTTAAAAGTTACATATAAACACTGATTTAGACTGGAGCTTGGCAAACCTTTTATATTTATTTATTTACTTTTGGTTTTTGAAAAAGGGTCTCTCTACATAGCCTTGGAAGTCCTGGAACTTATTACGTAGACCAGGCTGTCCTCAAACTTACAGAGATCCATCTATTTACACTTCCCGAGAGCTGGGATTAAAGTTGTGTGCCACCATGTACGGACAAACTTTACACTAAAAGCTAGGTAGTAAATATATTGGGGCTTTGTAGAGTATTCATTAGCTACCACAACTATTCAACTCTATAATTACAATATGAAAGCAACAACACACAATTTGTAAATAAATGAGCATGGCTATGTTTTGATAGTAAGTTACTTCCAGTGCTAGAATGATGGCTTAGTTGTTGCAATCATCTACATGGCAGCTCCCAACTGTCTACAACTCCAGTTTTTAGGGACCTGATGCTCTCTTCTGACCTCTGTGGGCACTAGGCACTCATGTGGTACACACATACACATACATACATGTGAGCAAACACTTATTTATTTATTTATTTATATTTTGTGTGCATTTGGTGTTTTGCCTGTATTTATATCTGTGTGAAAATGTCAGATCCTCTGGAACTGAAGTTACAGACAGTTTTGAGCCGCCATGTGAGTACTGGGAACTGACTCTAGATCCTCTGGAAGACTAGTCAATGCTCTTAACTGCTGAGCCATCGCTCCAGTCCCTAATAAAATATATATATATATATATACACACTAAAAGTATATTTTATATATATTTATATATACACATATACATAATATACTTTTAGTAACACACACACACACACACATACATATATACTACTTTGAGAGGCTGGGATTAGAAAATTGCTAGTTTAAAGTCAATATGGATCATTTAAAGAGACACAGTCCTAGCATTAACACTAGTAACACCAGCTCTGAGGGTTCTGTCACTCTCCTCTGGTTTCCACACACACTTACACAGACATACACGCACATAAACATACACTAAGCATTTTTAAAAGTATTCCTACAAAATGAAAGCATAATCCATTTATAACTAAGTGCTACCACCTTTTCCACTCTTTGTACCCAACAACCTCTAAAGTTGGCATTTGTGTAGCTTAGAAAAGCATATCAATTTCAAAAGCAAGACACAGCTCTACAGTCTAGACATAAATTGATGAAATTAATATAGTTTTCAAGGTTTTACTTTTATATATGTAAATATGTGTATATATGTAAGTATATGTCATCTGTGTGCAGGTCCCTGAGGAGTCCAAAATAGGGAGTGGCATCGCTGAGAGCTGAGTTAGCTTACAACCTGTAGGTGGTTGTAAGCTTCCTGATGCTTTGGTTTGGGGAACCAAACTTGGATCTTCTGCAAGAGCAGCAAATGCTCTTTAACTGCTGAGCCATCCTTCCAGCCCCTTAATGGAGCTTTCATAAACTTAAGCACAACATATTTTGCAAGATTTCAAAATATATACTGCTTTGTTAAAATAGATAAAAGAATTAACAAGCGTGAAGAAGGCAATTCCAGCTATTTGGTAAGCTGGGACTGAAAGACCAAAAGTTCAAAGGCAGCCCAGGACACACTGTAAAACCTTATCTTGAAAGTAAGTAAATAATCTCACACCTGGGATGCTAGAAGGATTCCCACAGCTTCAGTGTCCATCTGGGCTATGTATTGAGCTCAGGTCAACATGAGCCAGAGTGACACAACTGTCTCAAAAACCCAAAACAGATAAATAATTCTAGCATATTTTTAATATTTGAAAAATGTTACTGGCTGGGTGTGATGCCTCACACCTTTAATCACAGTACTCCAGAGACAGGAGCAGGAGGATCTCTCCGAATTTGAGGCCAGCTTTGGTCTACATAATGAGTTCCAGGAGAGCCGGGACTACATATACATAAAAAGATGAGAAATTCTGTCTCAAAAAAAAAAAAAAAGCTATCAAGGGCTAAGGCTATAGCTCAGAACCAAAGCATTTGCCACATACTGGGCATATAGTCTCAATCAATTTAGAAATGACTAGAAACTTTTAAAATGTTTTCTACTTCAAAAAAAAAACTCAGTTATTTCTCCACAAAGAAAATATTTGCCTTTATGGTAAGTCAAGTTACATTATAAATACTTGGAAATTTAAATACTTAAAATTTAAGACTTACCGAAAAGGTCCTGTTCTGTTAGCAGATCGAGAATCCCCCCACATCTCTTTCTATATCAAGAAAGCTTCAATAAGTCGATCTTTTTCCTACCAAACTCTAGTACAGTAGTACCTGTATAAAATAAATCACAAGTAAGTACTTTAGAACATGAAGTATAAACTAAACTACCTAATCTTTGCTTGGTAAGTTTATCAGGGACTACATCATGAAGGATATTTTCAGACACCACTTTAAAATATTTATACAGGGCCAGTGAGAAGGCTCAGCACTTGCCCCCATGCCTGACAACCTGAGTTTAATCCCCTAGAGCTACATGGTAAAGGAAATCAATTCCCAAAAGCTAGCCTCTAATTTCTTCACACACACATATACACAAAATAAATGTAAATAAATACAGATAACAGAAAATTTATAATCAATTTATAACTAAAATAATTGTTGGGCATGATGGTGCATACCTTTTATCCCAGCACTCAGGAGGTAGAAACGCAAGCATACACATACATTAAAAAAAAAAATCTTTAAAATTTTTGCAGCCAAGGGTAGTGGCGTATGTCTTTAATTCCCAGCACTCTGTTGGTAGAGGCACTTGGATGTCTGTGAATTCAAGCCCAGTTAGTAAAAGTAAGAGCTTGTTTTAAAAAAAAAAAAAGAAAAGAAAAGAAAGAGAAAAAAAGAAGAGAGAGAGAAAGAAAGGGCGGTGGTGGCCTTTAATCTCAGCACTTGGGAAGCAGAGGCAGGTGGATCTCTGTGAGTTCAGGGCCAGCCTGGTCTACAGAGCGAGTTCCCAGACAGCCAAGGATCTTTTACATAGAGAAACCCTGTCTTGAAAAACAAAAAGCCGCCAGGTGGTGGTGGCGCACACCTTTAATCCCAGCACTCGGGAGGCAGAGGCAGACAGATTTCTGTGAGCTCGAGTCCAGCCTGATCTACAACCGCTAGTTCCAGGACAGGCTCCAAAGCTACAGGGAAACACTGTCTTGAAAAACAAACAAACAAACAATAAATAAATAAAAATAAAAAAAGAAAGAAAAAAAGCCAAAAACGAACCAAACAAAAAAACCAATTCACAAATCATCAAAATGGCTTGCATGAAGTTTTAAATGTCTTATTCCTCCAAAGAAACATCTAAAGACAAAACAAAAAAAAGCAGTAATCATAAAAGAAACTAAAGGGCAGATGGCAAGATGGCTCAGGGGTAAAAGTACTTCACTGTAAGCCACCTGAGTTCCAACCATGGGCTCAACGGTGGAAGGAGAAATCTTTCTCCCAAAAGTTGCTTTTTGACCTCTACACATACATGTGGGATATATACACCCACATCACATGAAATAATAATAAATTCAACTAAAAACTGGGCTGATGAGTTAGATGGCTCAGAGGTTAAAGGTAGTTGCCACCAAGCCTGACTGCCTGGGAGTCAAATGGGCTGAAAAGAAAGGACTGACTCCCAAAAGTTGTCCTATAGCTGTCACTTGTGTGAAACATATGCATAGACGATGACTATGTCCCCTCAATAAATAAAATATAAAAAGGTAAAAGAAAAAGGTATCTTCAAAGCTGTAGGAACATTGTATGGACTTTTTATCTTCCCTTCCCCTTTTCCTCTTCAAGAGAATTTTGCTCTTTAAGCAGTACATACCAATTCTGAGCTCCTTTCCAAGAAAAGAGCAAATGTATTTGCAAGTTATTTTATGAATTTGTTCTACCTTATCAGGTGGAAGGGGAGAGCTATCTGAAGGACTAATACAAAATGCTTGTTTCTGTTTCATTTCACTTAGCTCAAACAGGAGCCCATGCCTTTAATCTCAGTACTCAGGCAGGCAGATCTCAGAGCTCTAGGCCTGCTTTGGTCTACATAGTAATGGTAAGACCCCCATCTCAAAATAACAACAGCAATAGCAATAATAATAACAATGATAATTATTGTTATTACTATTTGTTGAGGAATATTATTATTTATGTGCATTGGTGTTTTGCCTGTATATGAGGGTGTCAGATCTTGGAGTTACAGGCAGTTGTGATCTGTCATGTGGGTGCTGGGAATTGAACATGGCCCCTCTGGAAGAGCAGTCAGTGCTCTCAACCTCTGAGCCATGTCTCCAGCCCCAAGATAATCTTTTTGTACACTGTGAAGATGTGTCTCTGCCAAGGCACCTCCTGATTGGTTTAGTAAAGAGCTAAACAGCCACTGGCTAGGCAGGACTTCCAAGCAGAGATAAAAACTCTGGGAAGATCTGAGACTCTAAGGATTTGTCAGCAAGATGTAGAGTAAGTCAGACATACAATATGGACCAAGAGGTTAATTTAATTTATAAGAGTTAGTTGGGCCGGGCGGTGGTGGCACATGCCTTTAATCCCAGCACTCGGGAGGCAGAGGCAGGCGGATCTCTGTGAGTTCGAGGTCAGCCCGGAACAAGAGCTAGTTCTGGGACAGGCACCAAAGCTACAGAGAAACCCTGTCTTGAAAAAAAACCAAAAAACAAAACAAAAAAAAAAGTTAGTTGGGAACAGGCCTAAGCTAAGGCCAAGATTTCACACTTAATAAGAATTCTCCATGTCATTATTTATGGGAGCTGGTGGTTCAAAGAAAGTCAGACTATTTATTGTTGTTGTTATTACTATTAATGAAGGAGAAAAAGCCTTTCATTCAGGACTAATGAAAGCTGTAAAGGAAGCTATAGGTTCATATATTGGCTCTAAGAGATAATAGGTAGAAAACCAAGAACAGCTGGAGTAAAGTACTTGTAAAGTAGGCCAATCAAAATCAGTACATGAACCTGGCGGTGATGGCGCATGTTTCTAATCCCAGCACTTGGGAAGCAGAAGTGAGTGGATCTCTATGAGTTTACAGCCAGTCTGATCTACAAACTGAGTTCCAGGAAGTCACGGCTACACACAGAGGGACCCTATCTTGAAAACCCAAAACCAACTCCCCACCCCACCCCCAAAAAAAACAACGTATAAAGGGGCTGAAAAGATGGCTTAGTTGAATATAACTAGGCTTTCTCTTTGGTAATTTATTTTTGTCGGTTTTATTTAGTTTTTTTGCCGGGCAGTGGTGGCACGTGCTTTTAATCCCAGCACTCGGGAGGCAGAGGCAGGTGGATCACTACGAGTTCAAGGCCAGCCTGGTCTACAAGAGCTAGTTTTTTATTGGTCATGGTCTCACACCATAACCTAAGTTATCCATGAACTCACTCACTATGTAGCCTAGGCCAGCCAGTCTAGAAACCGAGGGAATCCTGTTTCCGTTTCTGAATTACTTGAATTAAAGCATAAGTCAACACACTTAGTTTTTTTGGTAGGTAACAAGACCTCACATAGCCCAGCAGGGACCTCACATAGCCCAGCAGGGTCTCAAACTTCCTAGGTAGCAGAGGATGACCTTAGCTCCTTATCCTTTGACCTCCACATTCCCAGAGTAGTTTACAAGCAGGTACCACCACATACAGGTAGATTTGTATAAAGCAACTGAGGAAAAGGCTCCAGCAAAGAAATCTGTTGTACAAGACAATTCAACCAAAAACTCACAAAATCAAACACAAATGTAAAGAGTTAACATCCTCAAGACTGAGATCAAAAGGTCAAGAATCAGAAAACAGGAAGAGCCAGACATAATGGACCAGAGTCTACCCTGATCTACAGATGTATAACTCTACACATCAATTTCTAGAACAGCTAGAGCTATATAAAGACCCTCCCTCAAACTCAGAAAACAAACAAAAAAAGCAGAAAAGAATAACAAACAAACCACCACAACAACAAAAATCAAACATACAAACCTAAAACACCAAAAAGGACCTATTACTGTAAAATATATTAAGGCAAAAATTCATGTAAATATAGAAAAGGGCAGTTCTCTTCACAAAGTAAAAATAACTGATTCAGGGGCTGGAAAGATGGCTCAGAGGTTAAGAGCATTGCCTGCTCTTCCAAAGGTCCTGAGTTCAATTCCCAGCAACCACATGGTGGCTTACAACCATCTGTAATGAGGTCTGGTGCCCTCTTCTGGCCTGCAGGGATACACACAGACAGAATATTGTATATATAATAAATACATAAATATATATAAAAAAATAACTGATTCAAGGATGACTGACTAGGAGACTATTTAAAAATCTCTAGCAGTAGAGGAAGTCTTTAGAAAATAGTTCAAGCCAGGTGGCGGTGACAAAGGCCTTTTATTCAAACACTCCAGAGGCAGGGACGGGCAGATCTGAGTTCAAGGCCAGCCTGGTCTATAGAACAAGTTCTGTCACACAGAAATCCTGCCTGGAATTACCACCCGCCCTGCAAAAAAAAAAAAAGAAAGGAAGGAAGGAAGGAAGGAAGGAAGGAAGGAAGGAAGGAAGGAAGGAAGGAAAGAAAAAAAGAAAGAAAGAAAGAAAAGAGAAGAAAAGAAAAGAAAAAGAAGCCGGGTGGCAGAGGCAGGCAAATCTCTGTGAATTCGAGGCCAACCTAGCCTACAAGAGCTAGTTCCAGGACAGACTCCAAAGCTATAGAGAAATCTTGTCTCGAAAAAAAAAAAAAGGAAAGAAAACAAAAACAGTTCAAAACTTGGTATTGTGATAAATACCCTATAATTTCAGAAATGAGGCAGGGGAAGCAAAATGAAGAGTTCAAGGTTATCCTAGGCTACGTGGCCAAGTCCAAGGTCAGCCTGGGCTCCCCTCATCTCTGCCAAAAAAGAAAGAAAATAGTTTAAAGCTGCATGCAGTGGCACATGTTTATAATCCCAGCACTCATAAAACTGAGAAAGGAAGACTGCCACAAATTCAGCCTGGTATCATACACCTGTAAACTTACTTAGCCCTGAGAAATGGAGGCAGAAGGCACAAGAGATCTCAAAGCTGAGTCAGAGAGATGGCTCTGCAGGAAAAGTGCTTGCCACCAAGCCTAATAACCCACTCTTGATTCTGGGGAGCCACATGGTAGAAGAAAACCAACTCCAGCAAGTATTCCTCTTGACCTACACACACACACACACACAAATTTTTTTCTAATTAAAAATCCTCCTCCTCAGCCGGGCGGTGATGGCGCACGCCTTTAATCCCAGCACTCGGGAGGCAGAGGCAGGAGGATCTCTGTGAGTTCGAGACCAGCCTGGTCTACAAGAGCTAGTTCCAGGACAGGCTCCAAAACCACAGAGAAACCCTGTCTCGAAAAACCAAAAAAAAAAAAAAAAATCATCCTCCTCAGCCACATACTGAATTCAAAGCCGACTTTGCCTATAAGGAACCATCTTTAATATAAATTTAAAAATTATAATAAATAAAAACAAGCAAAATGGCCAGGAATGGTAACGCATGTCTGTAATCTCAGAAGGCAAGAGGAACATAGATCTCTGTGGGTTTGAAGATAGCCTGGTATACACAATGAGATCTGTGACAAAAAGCTACATAAATAGAGAGACCCCATCTCAAAACAAAACAAACCCAGCACTCAGGAAGGAGAGGTAGGTGGATCTCTGTAATTTGAGGCTAGCCTAGTTTACACAAGTTACAGAACAGCCAGAACTATAAAAAAAAAAAAAAGAAATAAAGATTATTTTGTTGAAATTTTCTGCCTTCTTAAATTTCTTTAACAGTTAATAATGTGGCTACCTTGTCATATTATAAAGTAAGAACTTCTCTATCATGTTTGAATGTCAAGATAATTCTTTTGGTGGTAAAGGTGCTTGCCACACAAACCTCATGACACCCGAGAGTTCCACTCCTAGAACCCCCAAAAAAGTTGAAGGTTGAAAAGGAGAGGAGACTCCACAAAGTTGTCCCCTGACCTCTATATGCCTCCTCATCCTGCTACACACACACACACACACACACACTTAATAAACAAATAAATACAAAAAAAGATATTCAAAATAAGCATATCAATAAAGAGAAACTATACAGAGAAGTGAAAAACAAATTCTGGAGTGGAAAAGTACGCTGCTTATAATAAAACAACAACACAGATTTCAACAATGAAGTTGATTGAGCAAGAGGAAGAAAGGATCATAAAACTTGAAGGACAGTATAAAATTATCAACTCACAGAAGCAAAAAGGAAAAGAATCAATTCAAATGAATGAATGAAGGATAAAGACAAATGAAGGAGAATCATCAAGCAGACTAACATTTAAGCCACAGGATTTCCAGAGAGGGCTGAAAATACAGCTGAGCAGATTACTTGCCTATGACGCATTAAGCTCCTCATTCAGTCTCTAGCACCAAAAGAAGAAATAAACTTTTAATTTTAATTATTATTATTATTGACAGAGAAGCCAGGCTGGAGCTGAGGCTTTAATCCCAACACTTGGGACAGAGGCAGGACTATTTCAATGAATTCAAAGTCAGCCTCATTACATACATACATTCAAGACTAGCCTGGGTTACATGTAACTATCTCACAAAAATAAAAGATGGAGCTGAAAAGATAGCTCCGCAGTGAAGAGCACTGGCTGCTCTTCCAGAGGACCTGGATTCAATTCCAGCATCCACATGACAACTCACAACTATTTGTACGCCCAGTTCCAGGGGACCTGACACTTCACACAAACATATACGCAGATAAAGCATTAACGTACATAAAAATAAATAAATTGGCCAGGCAGTAGTGGCATACACTTTTAATCTCAGCCCTCAGGAGGCAGACACAGGAGGATCTCTGTGCGTTCAAGGCCTGCCTGATTTTAAAAGCAAGTTCTAGGACAGCCAGGGCTACACAGTGAAATCTTGTCTTGAAAAAACAAAAAAATAAATAAAAAATAAAAAGAAATGTAGTTTAGTAGCGAAAGCAAATACAATTCCTAGTGGACAGCAAGGTAAATCAGGGCAATGTTGCTTGCTGTCAGCCTGATGGCCTGAGTTCAACCCCTTGTACCCACAAGGTAGGAGAGAACAGATTCCACAAGTTGTACACTAACTTCCTCAAAAGCATCATGGTATATGCATGCAAACTTTAAATTTTAAAAATAACAGGACACAGCAGGGAGGTGGTGGCACACGCCTGTAATCCCAGCACTCGAGAGGCAGAGGCAGGCGGATCTCTGTGAGTTCGAGACCAGCCTGGTCTACAAGAGCTAGTTCCAGGACAGGCTCCAAAAACCACAGAGAAACCCTGTCTCGAAAAACCAAAAAATAAATAAATAAATAAAATAGCAGGACACTAGTCATAAAAATATATAATTTCTAGATCCAATATAATCTCAAACCGTTATCAAAGTTTAAAATATTTTTATTTTGTCTGAATGTGTATAAAAGTACCACGTACAAGCTGTGCATGAGACCAAAAAAGATACCAGAACCCCTGAAGAAAACATGTAGGTACTGGGAACCAAACCTGGCCCTCTGGAAAAGCAGCAAGTACTCTTAACCACTGAGCCATCTCTCCAGCTCCTATTACCGAAGTGTAAACAGAACCTGAAATGTTGATGCATGAACAGCATGACCACAGACATAAAGGTCAGAATAATCTAAGGAGTCATTAAGTTACCTACCATACCAACTAGTTCTAAAAATAATGGTTTAGAACCATTATCCCCATAAGACACAAATATTAGTCTAGCTTACATACCACACCCCACACCCATCACAATCTATAAACTGCAAAGAATACAAGGGCCCTGTAGTGAATTTTGAAGACAACACATGCCTATGTGAAGTAACTGTAGTGCAAATCCTGGAGCTCGTAGTATAAATATCCAAATGAGAGCTATGAAAGTTCAAGTAAAAAGAAAATAAATTTCACATTGAAAATGGCTCAGCTAGTTTGGAGACAGGGCAAGCCTACAAGCTACATTAGTAATCATGACCTTCTTTCAGTTCCTTAGTTTCATTTTAGCAATCAAATTCCCCAGAATCCAGTCTGGTTTCCGGGTTAATCAGCACATGATGGCTCAAACCTGTAATCCTAACACGAGAGAGGAAGGGGGAGGGGAAAGGGGAGGAGAATAAGGAGGGGAAGGAGGGAGAGGGAGAGAGAGGAGGGCTACCATAAGTTGGAGCCAGCTAGAGCTATACAGTAAAATTCTGTGTCAAAAAGAAACAGCAACACAAGAGCCAGGTGTGGTGGCTATAATCCTAGCACGTGAGAGGTAGAAACAAGAAGACAAAGAGTCTGAGATCAGGCTGAAGACTCAGTTCAGCAGATCAGAGACCTTGTTGCTCTTTCTGAAGACCTAAATTCAGTTTATCCACATAGTGCCCCATAACCATCTACAACTCCAGTTCTAAAGGATCTGAGGCTGAGGCTTCCTCTGACCTTCTCACCAGAAGCACACAGGGTATACACATATACATTTAAGCAAAACATTCACACACATACAATAAGATAATTAAAAAAAAAAACAAAGCAAGTTCATGCCAAGTGGTGGTGACATACACCTTTAATCCCAGGACTCAGGAGGCAGAGGCAGACAGATATTAGAGATCAGCCTGGTCTAAAGTAAGTTCCAGAACAAACAGAACTGCACAGGGAAACACTGTCTAGAAAAACAAAAACCCCCAAACGAGTTCCTTGGCTACACAGTGGTGCGGGAGAATTGTCTGTATTCTGTCAATCATGTTTCAAATAAATGCTGGTTGGCCAGATAGGAAATATAGGCGGGAAAACCAGACAGGAAGTAGAAATGATGTAATGAGAACAGGAGAATTCTGGGAAGGAGGAAGTTGATTACTCCCACTCCTGCCCAGACCACCGAAGCAGCAGGATGTGATCTGCCCCACTAAAAAAGGGTACTGAGCCACATGGCTAACATAGATCAGAAAAATGTGAGAGTCAGTGAGAGGCTAGAGCTAATGGGCAATCAGCTTTATAACTTATAGAGATCTATGTGTGATTTTCTTTGGGGCTAAACAGCTGAGGGTACGGGCAGGACAGAAACCCCAACAACAAGCAGTCCCCCACCCCTCCATGTTACAACACAGATTACCTAAGACCTTGACTAAAATAAGTAAGTAAAACTTAATCCCAGCACTCAGGAGCACAAATGTCCAAGGAAGTCAGAGGCAGTGGATCCCCCTGGAGTTGGAGTTACAGGAGTTTTTGTGTGCTGGGAACTGAACTCATGTCCTCTGCAAAACAGGAGACATTTTCTTGACACTGAACTGTCTGTTTCTCCAGCCCCTAATTGTTTTTCAATAAGATCTTCCTTACTTAGCCCAGGCTGGCCTTGAATTTCTGATTCTCCCACTTCCCCCTCCTGAAAGAGGGATTACAAATGTTACTAAAAACTAGGGTTCTAACCCAAGACTTTTTGCATATTAGGCAAGCACCAAACCAACATCCTTAGCCTCTCCAATTTTTTTTATTGAGGTAAAATAATGAATGGTAACCTATCATCTTAATTATTTTTGAGTATACAGTTCAATCCAGTGGTATTAAATACACGTATAATGTTGTACAACCATCAGGACCATCCATTTCCTTACCTCTTCTAATCTTGTAAAGTTATGGATTAAACAGTAATTTCCCATTATTCTCTTGCCCTTCTCCTGGCAACCACTTCCATAAGACCTATGGTTTTGTTTTTGAGACAGGGTTTCTCTGTGTAGCACGGGCTTTTCTGGAACTCACTCTTTAGACCAAGATGGCCTCAAACTCAGAGATTCACCTGCCTCTACCTAGAATGCTGGGACTAACTCATACCTGGCTGAGTTAGTTCCTCAACAACAGAAATCATACAGTACTTTTCTTCTGACTGATTTCACTTACCATGACAATCTTCAAAATCTAGCCATTCTGTAACATAACAAAGTGACCATCCTTTAAAATTAAATTGGGGTGGGGGAGGCTGGAGAGATTGATTAAGAGCACTGTCTGGTTATAAGTTGCCTGATGTGGGTGCTGGGAATAGAAATAGAATCCTCTGCAAGAGCAGTCAGTACTCTTAACCTCTGAGCCATCTCTCCAGCCCCCAGTTCCCACTTTAAAAACATCTTACCTTGGGGCCGGAGCTCAATGGTTAGAGCACTTGTTTCTCTTTTAGAGAATCTGGGTCTGGTTCCTAACACTCACATGGCATTTCACAACTTTCTGCAACTCCAGTTCTGACACTCTCTTCTAATCTCTACAAACACCAGGCACATACATGACAACATAAACATAGGGCAGGAAAATATTCATACAGACAAAAAGCACATAAAAAAATCTTAACTTTGATCTGAAAAGATGATTCAGTGGTTAAGAGTACTTGCTACTCTTCAGAAGACCTGGGTTCAATTCTCAAGACACAATTCTTTAAATCCAGTCCCAGGAATCCAACAACCTCTTCTGGTCTCCTGGGGCACCAGGCACACACATAGTATACAGACATACATGCTGGCCAGACACCCATATACATAAATTTAAATAATAACAAAAATTGTAAAAATATTCTTTGTATGTATGTGTATGGTGTATGTATACATATATGCATTCATTTAAGCACAGGTGCATGTGTGCCGTGGTACGACTATGGACACCAAAAGACAACTTCAGGTGTAGTTCTTCACTGGCCACCTTCTTTGAAACAAGTCTCTGTATTGGTTGGTGCTGCAAATACCAGGCTGGCTGGCCCACGAGCTGGAATTACAAGATGTTTAGCTTCCCTTTTAAGGCTAATTAATATTCTGAAGTATAAACATACATAAGGAAATCACTTTACTCATCCATTCACCTATCAATTAGTTCTTGGGTTGCTTTCTTACTTTATGAATATTGGTGGATGAGCATGGATACAAATAACTTTTTGAGATTACGTTTCTAATCCCTTTGGATACACCTAAGTATAATTGTTGGATCATATGGGTTTTTTTTAATTAAAAGTTTCCACCTCCTCACATTTCCCTTCCCCTCCCTCTCCAGTCCTAAGAGCAGTCAGGGTTCCCTGCCCTGTGGGAAGTCCAAGGTCCTCCCCCTCGATCCAGGTCTAGGAAGGTGAGCATCCAAACAGACTAGGCTCCCTCAAAGCCAGTACATGCAGTAGGATCAAAACCCCATGCCATTGTCCTTGGCTTCTCTCAGTCAGCCCTCATTGTCAGCCACATTCAGGGAGTTCAAAGAACTCCTACATCTGATAAACACCTTTAGTAATGTAGCAGGATACAAGATCAACTCCAAAAAATCAGTTGCCCTCCTATACACAAAGGATAAAGAAGCAGAGAGGGAAATCAGAGAAGCATCATGATAGCCACAAATAGCATAAAATATCTTGGGGTAACTCTAACCAAGGAAGTGTAAGATCTATTTGACAAGAATTTTAAGTCTTTGAAGAAAGAAATTGAAGAGGATACCAGAAAATGGAAAGATCTCCCATGCTCTTGGATCGGTAGGATCAGCATAGTAAAAAATGGCAATTCTACCAAAAGCAATCTATAGATTCAATGCAATCCCCATCAAAATCCCAACAAAATTCTTCACAGACCTTGAGAGAAAAATAATCAACTTTATAGGGAAAAACAAAAAACCCAGGATAGCCAAAACAATCTACAATAAAAGTACTTTTGGAGGCATTACCATCCGACTTCAAACTCTATTACAGACCTACAGTAATGAAAACAGCTTGGAATTGGCATAAAAACAGAGATGCTGACCAATGGAATCGAATCAAAGACCCAGATATTAAACCACAAACCTATGAACACCTGATTTTTGACAAAGGAGATAAAATTATACAATGGAAGAAAGAAAGCATCTTTAACAAATGGTGCTGGCATAACTGGATTTCAACATGTAGAAGAATGAAAATAGATCCATATCTATCAACATGCACAAAACTCAAGTCCAAATGGATTAAAGACCTCAATATAAATCTGACCACGCTGAACCTGATAGAAGAGAAACTGGGATCATATGGTTTTTGTTTTGAAACTTGATTGTTTATAAAAATAAAACCAGGCCCTCTTCAGGCTTACAGCAACCCTCTACTTCTGCCTCCCAAGTGCTGGGATTACAGTTGCATATCACCATGCAATAGGAGGTGTACATCACTGGAATTCCAGCACTTACGAGATAAGAGGTCAGAAGTTATGCCTACGTAGTGACTTCAAGGCTCAGGCTGCAACATGAGACCATATTTCAAAAATACAAAATAATATATATTTTTAAACATATATATATGGTATCTACAGTCAGGGATATAATAAGTTAGTTCCAAGACAGTAAGGGTACAGAGTGAGACTAGAAACACCAATGTTATTATTATATCTAAATTTAATTATTTAAAATATCAAATTAAAAATATTTAATTATTACTTTTAAAGAATAAAGGTTAAAGTTAAAATAGAGCTGGAGTGGGGGTTTTAGCTTAGTAGTAAAATGCTTGCCTAACATGAAACACTTAAAATCTGAGGTTTAGTTTGACAGAACATTGCAAAAACAACTGAACAAACTATATTTGTACATCAATGTTCAAGCATTATTTACTACAGCCAAATGTTAAAATAGATGATTGTGCCCCCCCCCAAAAAAAGAGAAAAAAAATAGATGATTGTGGAAATTGGGTGGAGGTGGCGTGGGCCCGGGCCCGTAATCCCAACACTTGGGAGGCAGAGGCAGAGGCCAGCCTGGTCTACAGAGCTAGTTTCAGGACAGGCTCCAAAGCCACAGAGAAACCCCATCTCGAAAAACAAAACAAAAAAAATTATTTTCTTTCAAGTTCCAGGAGAGCTAGAGCTGCTCCACAAAGAAACCTTGTCTTGAAAAAAAAAAAAACAAAACAAAAACAAACAAACAAAAGACTGGGAAAGCAGAAGAATCTAAATTCAAGGCCAGCCTGACGCAGATAAACCCTGTCTCAAAAAACAACAAACACAAAAAACAACAAAAAATAGATGACTAGATTAAACAACAACAACAAAAAAGATTTATTCAGCCAGGCAGTGGTGGCGCACGCCTTTAATCCCAGCACTTGGGAGGCAGAGGCAGGCGGATCTCTGTGAGTTCGAGACTAGCCTGGTCTACAAGAGCTAGTTCCTGGACAGGCTCCAAAACCACAGAGAAACCCTGTCTCGAAAAACAAAAAAAAAAAAAGAAAAGAAAAACAAAACAAAAAAAATTATTTTCTTTCTTTTTTTAAAATTTAGCTCAACTTTTTATCATGTCTTCAACAGAATATATATCTTGCCTCTGGTTAAACAATTTCAAAGAAAGGGGACTCTCACCCCCAGAGGCAATTGGTTCTGTCTTTTTGTTGTTGTTAAGATTTATTTATTAATTATGTATACAGTATTGTCTGCATGTATGCTGAAGGCCAGAAGAGGGCACCAGATCTCATTACAGATCGTTGTGATGTGGTTGCTGGGAATTAAACTCAGGACGTCTGGAAGAGCAGTCAGTGCTCTTAACCTCTGAGCCATCTCTCCAGCCCATAAATTAAAAATTAAAAAAAATTAATCTATTTTTAGGTACTCTATACAAGGATGAAATACCATTTAATTAGAAGAGAAATAAAATTCTGATACATACTATCCTATCAATCAACTTTAAAACGATTATACCAAGCCAAACAGGTCAAACACAGAAAGGACCATATTGTATCATTTCATTTATATTTGAAACACAAATTCAAAGAGAAAGTAAAAGTTACCAGGGGTTACATGGAAAGTTACTTGTTCAGGTTACAGAGTTTCTGACAGATGAGGTGAAAAGTTTTAGCAACAGCCATTCTTGGTTGCAATGGTTTGTGATTAATGCCGCCCTGAACTGTATACTTTAAAATGGCTTAAAGGGTAAAGTTTTGTTAC
Source organism: Microtus pennsylvanicus (assembly GCF_037038515.1). NCBI lineage: Eukaryota > Metazoa > Chordata > Mammalia > Rodentia > Cricetidae > Microtus > Microtus pennsylvanicus. The sequence goes on along the minus strand of NC_134581.1, from coordinate 15,735,415 downwards.
AGTGTATATAAAAATATACATTTGGTATAATTTTAAAGAATAGCAGTATAATGTGGGGTAAGGTAGTCTGTAAGAAAAAGGCTGCAGTAGTAGTAGGAATTCCAGGCCAGTCTGGGCTACATGAAACTATCTCAAAAAAGAAGTGAAGTTGCCAGGCTTGGTGGCACAGGCTTTAAATCCCAAAACTAGGAGGCAGAGTCTGGTGGCTCTTTTGTGAGCCTGGGAGCTATAGTGAGCCTCTATCTCACTCTAGTGTGGAAAAGGAGGGGGCTACTAGGGGAAAAGCTCAGTTGGTAAACTGCTTGCTGAGCAACCATAAAAGGCTGAGTTCAATAGCCAGTACCAACAATAAGAAGGTAGGAGTGAGGGTTCATGCTTGTGATTTCAGCACTGAAGAGGTGAAGACAGGAGAATCTTGGGGATTCAATGGCGGCAACCTTGCAGAATGAAATAACCAACTCCCACAAGTTGCCCAACCTCTCAGAATAAAGTTTGCACTATCCTGGGCAAAACTTGGAGTAAAATTATTATCTCAAAGGAAAAAATAGCAATAGTGGTGGCTAATATTTAGTGAACACTTTCTGCACACCAAACATTGTCCTAAGAGCATTACAAGTATTACATAGCTCAATGGGAGAGCACTTGCTTAAAATTAACAGAACTGTGGGTTCAATTTCTAGTATCAGAAGTTGGGCATGGTATCATATGCAAAAATTGTCCAGTAGCACAATAAATAATCTATTTCACCAAAACAACAACCCCACATAAGATGAAGAACTGAAACTTGGGAAAGGTAAACAATTTGTCCAATGCCAATGAGTTAGTGAAGAGTACAGGGATTCAATGTCTGATCTCTGAAACCCTACAGTTATCAACTCTACTACACTGAGTTCCACATCACGACAAAACTGTTAGAAAAGGCACCCAGACCAGGCTTGTAGGCATGCATTTTTAATCACACCACTCTAGACACACAGGCAGGCAGATCTCTGTAAGTTCATGACAAACCTGGTCTACATAGCTAGTTCCAGGCAAACCAGAGCTGTATCATGAGACCCTGTCTTAAGTAAGTAAATAAATAAGTAAAAACTGTTCAATACTTTTATTATTTATGTTACTGATTCTGAATCAAGTCAATAACATCAGTTTATACATTTAAGCATGATGTCAAATTTGTTTGAAAAGTACCCTTAGGGCTGGAGAGATGGCTCAGTGGTTAAGAGCACTGCCTGCTCTACCAAAGGTCCTGAGTTCAATTCCCAGCAACCACATGGTGGCTCACAGCCACCTGTAATGAGATCTGGTGCCCTCTTCTGGCCTGTATACTTAATAAATAAATAAATCTTTAAAAAAAAAAAAAAAGAAAAGTACCCTTAAAGGTACAATGGCAGAACCCTTTAGCTTAGAGTACATTATTATATAAGCTCCCCTTATCAAGGAACAACAGCAACCAATTGTAGTACTTTGAAAATACAAGCAGAAAGATTAGGAATTTAAGGCAAGCCTAGTAGTTCGAGTCCAGGCTAAGCTATGAGAAACCCTGTCTCAAATAGACGGAAAAAAAAAATGTTTGTTGGGGGCAATAACTTTCCCATTGGAAATTCTTCCTTATGTGAAGGTCTACAAAAACCATAAACTCAAGCCTGGTAACAAACTTCTGTAAGGAGGCTGGGGCTGTTTGCAGCTCAGTGGTAGAGAACTTGCCTAGCAAGTGTAAAGAAAGCCCTGGACTCAATGACCTGCAAGGATGTTATGACTGCTCAGAACTGAGTCCTACCTGTCCTAGAGATTTTATAAATAGATTATATATACTTATATGTAATCCTATAGATTTTAAACATAGGTAAGTATTTATGTAAGTGTACTACTTAAGGAGTTAAAATTCAGATTCAATTTTCTTAAGTGTCTCAATGCAGTTTAGGATGGCCCCAAACCTGACATCCTCCTAAATGCCAGGATTACAATTATGCTCCACCAGAGATGGCATTAGATTCAACTTGTACGCTTCCTCAAGATGGTCATACAGCACTCGTTACCTTCCACATCGTCACTGTTACTCGGCTTGACACCTTTCCCTTTGATCCGCACAAGCTTGGCAACTATGGCATATTTAATCAACGGGAAGTGGGAAACTAACAAAAGTCCAATTAGTCTCAAAGTCTGAGCTTAATAAGCAAGCCTGGAATGTGCAAAAAGAAAAAAAAACTACCACCAGGTTGTGTGCCCTACAAATCAAGCCGTTTCTTTTAATTAAAAAACGCAGCCCCACACTAGAATTCATTAGCTCAACGTCAATTCTAAAGTTAAAAACGCATTATTTACAAGGCCAAAAGGAATCTAAAGCAGGAATATGTGGAAATATCACTCTCCTTCTACATTCGCCCAACGGGTGCAGACCCCACCAGTCACCCTCGCCCGCCTCCCGGTTCTGAGCTCTCGCACCTTCCAGACTGGGCGTCTGGGTGGGCGGCCAAGGTTACTTGCAGGGCACAAGAACTCTGTATCCAGAGATGTCTCCGAAGTGGATCACAAACACAAGAGAAAAGAGAAAGAGAGAAGCCCGCCTGCAGCTCCACGGAACGGAGCGCCGAAGCCGCTACCTCGCGCTGGTCCCTCACCCCACAGCTGGCCGCTCCGCGAAGGGACCGGTAATTCTACCGCCGCCTCGAGCCCCGCCCCGGGCCCGCGACCGTTCCGGGGCGTTCCGGCCGCGAGCAGCGCCTCCCTCAGCACACCGCCGCTAGGCTGTCTTCGCGAGCGAGGCCGCGGCCGCCCCGTGTCTTCGAAGTCACGGCTTCTAGGCCGCGCGGGCCCACGATTACCGGAGCAGTCCGGACAGCTGACCCTGTCCCAGCAGGTCGGGCACGCCCTCTCTCCTGTCCTGGGCCCTTACCAAAGCAGCGCAGCCCCCGCGACCCGCTCCTCCTCCCCAGCGGCCGCCACGGACCCAGCGTCGCGGAGACCGGAACTTCCTCCCGGTGGGCTCCGTCTTCCACAAAGGCGACGCGCCACCGCCTTCAGCGCGGGGCCCGCTGGGAGATGAAGTACGGACGCAAACCCCGCAGCCTCCACTCCCGCCGTGCTCCGCGCGCAAGGGCTTTGTCGGCTGGTGGAGCCGCTGCCCAATGGAAAGGCACGCTGCTAGCCCCTGCCCAATGAGAAGGCACGCTTTCCCGCCCGTGGGGCCTGCTGGGAGTTATGGTTTGGCCTCCCGCGGCTTGTTTTCTGGTGCTATCCTCGTAAATGTGCTGGATGTACTAGAGGCTTTGACATGACATCCCTAGGTTTACGCGCCGCCAGGTGCTCCGGGCTCGTCCTGGCCTTGCCCCAGTGGAAGGAGACTGATTGTCAGTTCGTGTGCAGAAAATAGGACACAATCTTTTCCGACTTAATCCGATAAGGCAAATGGCTGCTAGCCATTCAGGTACATCGTAATTCTAACCGAAAACAAAACAAAACTTCTGCTTTGCAACTTCTCCCATAATTTTTCAGCTAATGGTTTTACAACAGATGACTCCAAGTTTAGAGGTAAATTGTCTACATTGAGAGGCTTGCTGGTCCCAACCACCTGGTGTCATGACTGAAGGGACTCTGGCCAGCTCGAGCTTGGCCGACATGGCTCTGGGAAGCCTGGCCCTTCTCCCATTCACTCTGCCTTGCTCAAAACCATTAGATTACATTCCTAAAGCTAGCCACCACGGTCGGTTTCCTTATTTAACCACTTCCTCTTCCTGAGGCTGACTACCAAAGTCCAGCTATCAAAGTATTAAAGTCCAGCAATCAAAGCTCGTAATTAACATGCCCAATTAAAATTGAACACCTCATCCTAACATGGAGTTTCCCCTTTGTAAACTGCCATTTTCTTAAGTTCCATATCTGTCTCCTCTCTATCCAGAGGTAGTCCTTTGTTCTCTGGGGCAAATAAAACTTCCCCCCTCATCCTCTATCTCCTGTCTTTGTCTCTTATTTCCTGCCCTCTGTCACTCCTTTGTACTGAGAACTTGGTCTTTGGGTCCTGAACCAAAACTTTACCTTTCAATGCCTGCATGCCCCTGTCGAATATATCCTGATACTGTAACCGAAATTCAACACTATAAGATCAAAGGAGGAGGACTGGAAAGATAGCTCAATAGTTAAGAGCACTAGCAGTTCTTGCCGAGGTTTAATTCCCAGAACCCACATGGTGCTTCGCAACCCTCTGTTCTTCTGGTAACAGGGAATCTGGTGCCCTCTTCTGGACTCTGAGGGGACTGTACATGTATGGTATATAGATATACATAACTCAGACAAAATATCCATACATATAAAATAAAAATAACGAGCGGAGGTGGTGCATTCCTTTAATCCCAGCACTGGCTCCTACCAGTTCTGGAGCCCACCAGTTCCTAGCCCTTCGAAGGACTTAAGAATCACACCGTGTGGTGGTGCATGCCTTTAATCCCAGCATTCGGGAGACAGAGGCAGGAGGATCTCTGTGAGTTCGAGGCCAGCCTTGGTCTACAAGAACTAGTTCCATGAAAGGCTCTAAAAACTACAGAGAAACCCTGTCTCGAAAAACAAACAAACAAAAAAACAAAAACAAACAAAAAAAGAAACGTCATAATGGAACCTATTGGGGGCTGGAGAGATGGCTCAGAGGTTAAGAGCACTAGCTATTCTTCTATTCTTCCAGAGGTCATGAGTTCAATTCCCAGCAACTACATGGTGCCTCCCAGGTATCTATAACGAGATCTGGTGTCCTTTTCTGGCATTCAGGCATGCAGAACGCTGTATACATAGTAAATAAACAAATCTTTAAAAAATAAAATAATAAAATAAAAATAAGCCTTCAATTAAAAAAATGATTGGGGCTCAGAGGTTAAGAGCATTGCCTGCTCTTCCAGAGGTCCTGAGTTCAATTCCCAGCCACCACATGGTGGCTCACAATCTGTAATAAGATCTGGTGCCCTCTTCTGGCCTGCAGGCGTACATGCAGGCAGAACACTGTGTGCATAGTAAATAAATAGCTCTTTTAAAAAAAATCAATAAATGCTGCTCCCATAAATGCCCATTAAAAAGCAGGGCAAGGATCCAGGCAGTGGTGGTGAATACTTTTAATCCCACCATTCAGAATGCAGAGGCAGATGGATATCTGAGTTTGAGGCTAGCCTAGTCTACAGAGTGAGTTCCAGGACAGCTACACAGAGAAACCCTGTCTCAAATAAATCACACACACAAACTCAACGTTCTCTCAAGATGTCCATCTACATATCTGAAGCATGATTCTAATTAATTGGGTTTTTTGGTTTAGGGTTTTTTTGTTTTGTTTTGTTTTGTTTTTTGGTGTTTTGAGACAGAGTTTCTCTGTGCATCCGCCCTGACTGGCCTGGAACTCTCTTCTTTGTAGACCAGGCTGACCTCAAATTCACAGAGATCCACCTGCCTCTGCCTCCCAAAAGCTGTGATTAAAGGAGTGCACCACCACCGGCCGGTGATTCTAATTAGTCTTCACAATAAAAACCCGGAATCAGATATCAAGAGTAAAAGCTAAAAGATCAGAGACCCAGAGCAGCTACCCACCAGAGACTTCTTACCTCTATGAATCCTTAGACCTAATTGGGGGGGGGGGGGAGATCTGAATCCTCAGACTGAATGGGGGCAATTCTGTCTCTACAAATCCTCAGACTCCATGGGTGCTGAGATCCTGTCTTCACCTGCCTTATACTCCTGTCTCCATCTCCCTAGTGCTGGGATCAAAGGCATGGGATCCCAAGTTATAGGATCAAAGGTGTGAGCTTCCACCACTCAATTCTGTTTCTGTATTAAACTGGTTCAGTTTCCTGTAGCCCAGGGTGGCCTTGAACTCCTGCTTTTCCTACTTCCTTTACCCAAGTGCCAGGATTAGAGTTATGTGCCACCACTGCCTGGACTCTATAGTTAACTAGTGCTAGCTCCACCCTCTGGTCTCCAGGCAAGCTTTATTTGTCACAAGACAAACAAAATATCATATAACACCTAGAAAGTTCCAAGACAGCCAAGAATACATGAAGAGATCTTGTCTCAAAAAAAAATATGGGTGGAGGTGCGAGAGAGATAGCTGCAGTAAGATCATTAGCTGCTCTTCCAGAGGACCCAGGTTCAATATCCAGCACCCATATGGCAGCTCACAACTGTAACTCCACTTCCAGGGGATCCAACACCTTCACACAGACATACATGCAAGCAAAACACCAATGCACAATTAAAAAAAAAAGACAAGGTCTCTCGTAACTCTGACTGACTTTCAATTCACTATGTACTCAAAGCTAGTCCTGAACTTCCGATCTTCTACCCCCACCTTCCAAATACTGGGATTACTGCCACAACCATGATTGTTGGGGGGAGAGGTATGGTGAATATAGACGCCAGAGATCAACTTTCAGGTGTTTTCCTCAGTTGCTCTTCACCTTATTTATTATTATTATTTCATGTGTGTGGGTAATTTGCCTGTGTGTATATCTGTGTCTGGTGTCTGTAGAGGCCAGAGAGTGTAATGATCTCTGGAACTGGAGTTAACAGTTAACTGGAGCTGTGGGTAGAATCCACCTCTAAAACAACCATGCTCTTAACCACAAAGTCATCCCTCCAGGCCCTTCACCTGGAACTAACTCTTGTAGAGCAGGCTGGCCTCAAACTCACAGAGATCCACCTGCCTCTGCCTCTTGAGTGCTGCAATTAAAGGCATGCGCCACCACTGCCCGGCAAAAGCAACTTTTTTATTAGCCAATGGCAATAAAACATATTCACAGCATACATTAGAAACCCTGTCTTGAAAAAAACAAAAGATAGAGAACAAAGAAATCCCGACAAATCACATACAATAATTCTAAATAAATTGTCACAGAGCAAAGAAGGAGCATCTTTTTCTGAGTCAACTCCCTAATTGGTGGGCTGTAACTTGCAGCTGCAAAGAAAGAATCATTCATTTTGTTATCTATCTAGAGAGGTAGTCTATAAAGGATTTTAAAGGAGCTATAAAACTAAACTACTAAAGAAATTGTGTACTGCATCCTATACTTCTGAATGTATAAACATTTTAAACTAACATTTTGTAGTTAGTGGTCATAAAAGCCAGGCTTTCTGGTGCTTAGAGATCATCTGTTTATAGAAAATAATATGTTTTAAAATTTTTTGTTCAGGAGCTCAAAATTACCATAAATCTCTTAATATCTGCTCAATAGTCACTCCTCAAAGCATATGTTTTATTAAAATACAACTGACAGGGTACAGACCATTGTCCCACGGCACACACACACCCCTTTTTTTTAAAGAACAAGAACTCTGAATCTACTAGCTTTTGTTTAGCTTTTCTCCTGACCATTATCCATAACAACTTGTAACCAACATTCTAAACAAAGGAAAATATCCATAGTCCATCTTTTAGGGGATATGGTCATAGTTTTCCAGGCTACTTCCTGCTGAATTGTGGTGCTGATAATCTTATGGGAACCTATAGAAATTTAGAATTATGATCAAGTCCGAACTGTAGTATCCTGTGAGACTTGATCATCTCAGGCAACATTTTTGAATCTGTTCTGGATGCAGAACTCAGACATCTAGGCCATAATAGAAAGTCAGTGTGTTTCACAGTCATTGTGACTGTCTCTGTTTTTTAATCTGTATATCTGTCTCTGTGTTTTATTATATAATAAATGGTAAAAAAAATCTCATAGTACAATGATGTGGGAGTCTTCTATTTTGTGTTGATTTCATTGGTTAAATAAAGAAACTGTCTTGGCCCTTTGATAGGACAGAAAATTACGTAGGTGGAGAAAACAGAACAGAATGCTGGGAGAAAGAAAGCCGAGTCAGGCAGACGCAGGTTAAGATACCCCCCTGGTGTGGCTGGAGAGATGGCTCAGTGGTTAAGAGCATTGCCTGCTCTTCCAAAGGTCCTGAGTTCAATTCCCGGCAACCACATGGTGGCTCACAACCATCTGTAAAGAGGTCTGGTGCCCTCTTCCGGCCTGCAGGCATACACACAGACAGAATATTGTATACATGATAAATAAATAAAATAAATATTAAAAAAAATCCTCCCTGGTAAGCCACCAGCTCGTGGTGCTACAAAGATTATTAGAAATGGGTTAATCAAATCAAAGATGTGAGAATTAGCCAATAAGAGGCTAGAACTAATGGGCCAAGCAGTCTTTAAAAGAATACAGTTTCTGTGTAATTATTTCGGCTAAAGCTAGCCAGGTGGTGGGACACAGCCCTCCTGCTTCTCCTATCAACAGTACAATGCAGCCAGAATTATTGCTTGACTATTAACCCTCAGTCACGGGAGTGGGATTTCCAAGTCTTGGCACTATTAGGAGATATAGCCTTGTTGGAGTAGGTGTGGCCTTGTTAAAGGAAGTGTGTTAAGTGAGGAACAGGTATTGAGGTCTTCTTTGCTCAAGATATGCTCAATGTGACACACAGCTGCTTCTGCTGCCTGTGGGTCAAGATGCAGAAATCTCAGCTCCTTCCCTAGAACTATGTCTGTCTGCATGCCACCACATCCTGCCATCATGATAATGAATTAAATCTATAAAATTATAATCCAGGCCCAATTAAATGTTTTCCTTTATAAATGTTGCCATGGTCATGATGTCTCTTCACAGCAATAAAAACCCTAAGATAAGCCGGGCGGTGGTGGCGCACGCCTTTAATCCCAGCACGCGGGAGGCAGAGGCAGGCGGATCTCTGTGAGTTCGAGACCAGCCTGGTCTACAGAGCTAGTTCCAGGACAGGCTCCAAAACCACAGAGAAACCCTGTCTCGAAAAACCACAAAAAAAAAAAAACCCTAAGATAGAAGTTGGTACCAGAAGTGGGGTTTGCTGTGATAGGCCTGACCATGCTTTTATTTGAAGGAATAACCTTGGGATTATGGATTAGAAAAGTGGTTGAATGCTTTAAGTGTTGCCTAATGGACCATACTAGTGGGATCATAGAAGATAGTGGTGCTGAATGTGATTTGATGAACTCTGGGGAGCTTGTGCAAGAGGTTACAGAAGAATATTAATATGTGGCCTAAAGATCATTCTTGTGACATTTTGGTGAAGAATGTGGCTGCTTTTTGCCCTTGTCCAAAGAGTCTAAACTAAAATGAAGAGTTTCTGAGTAACTCTATTAGCAGAAGAAATCTCAAAACAGCCTAGACTCTGTTATGTGGTTATTAATGGTAACTCTGATGAAGATTTATAAAGAAAAGGAAAAAGCTGAGCAAATAGATAAACATTTTAAGAAATGGACTAAAGAATGGTGATTCAGTTCAAGATCCCATCCAGCTAAGTTCCCAATTTGTGAAAAAGAATTAAAGAAAAGATTAGCGCCAGGTGTAGTAGTATATGCCTATAATCCCAGAACTCAGAAAGAGGCTGGCAGATCTCTGAGGTTGAGGCCATCCTGGTCTACAGAGTAAGTTCCAGAATAATCAAACTTAGGCCGAGAAGGAAGCCACTGGAAACAGAAAGCTGGTGAATATGTAATTGAATGAGGGTGCCATGTTCCAGCCCCAGAAAGCAATAGAATTTAGCAGCTTTGGCCACATGGTTCTGGCTTTATTGTCAAGAATAGAAGAAAGGGGTTATGAAATTTGCCCCCACAACTAAGGAAAGTTGCTGAGAGCAGACATGTGTCTGTGAATGGAGGGCAAGAGGTACCATTACATGAAGCTGTGAAATTGAAGCCTGGATTGCCTTGGAGATCCCAAGATGTTGGAGATGCCAAAGCTTTGGGATACATGCTGAGGAAAGTTGCTAAGAGGCAGTGGAACCAGCCCAAGAGAAAGAAGTATGTTGCAGTCAACAAAGCTGAAAGAGTTGATATCTGAAGATCATTTTGATATCAGACATAGAGTACAGAGTTTGGAGTTTGACCAATTGGATTTTGGTCTTGCTTTGGTCCATTATTTCCCCACTATGCTCCCTTCCCTAAATTTTTGGAACAGTAATGTAGATCCTGTGCCATTATATGTTGGCAGTATGTGATATATATTTTTAATTTGATTTTTTTTATTTTATTTATTTTACATATATAGTGTTCTGGGCACCAGATCTCATTATGGATGGGTGTGAGCCATCATGTGGTTGCTGGGAATTGAACTCAGGACCTCTGGAACAGCAGTCAGTTCTCTTAACCTCTGAGCCATCTCTCCAGCCCTTTAATTTGATTTTATAGAGGATTGCAGTTAAGAGATTACAAGAATCTCAGAAGAATCTTTGAACTTTGTACTTTTAAATTGTGATAGACTATAGGGATATTTGAAGTTGGACTGAATGCTGTAAGCAGTCTTTCCATCCCAACAGCTGCTTCAAAATTACCACACAGAGGCTTATATTAATTATAAAAGCTCACCCCTCTTTCCTTTCTGCCACCGCCATGCCATCCAGACTGAGGAAGATCCGGAAACACCGCAAGCATCTGGGAGGACGCGGGAACTCTAGAGGCATGCATCATCACAGGATCAACTTCAACAAATATCATCCAGGTTACTTCGGGAAAGTTGGGATGGGGCATTACCACTTAAAGAGGAACCAGAGCTTCTGCCCGACTGTCAACCTGGATAAACTGTGGACGCTGGTCAGTGAGCAGACCCGGGTCAACGCTGCCAAGAACAAGACTGGAGTTGCTCCCATCATTGATGTCGTGCGATCGGGCTACTACAAAGTTCTGGGGAAGAGAAAGCTCCCTAAGCAGCCTGTCATCGTGAAAGCCAAATTTTTCAGCAGAAGAGCTGAAGAGAAGATAAAGGGTGTTGGAGGTTCCTGTGTTCTGGTTGCTTGAAGCCACTCAGGGAGGCCAATTAAATGCTAACACTTTCCAAAAAAAAAAAAAAAGCTCAGCCAATTGCTCAGGCATGTTACTAGCTAACTCTTACATTTAAATTAGCCCATATTCCTTATCTATTTGTCACCACATGGCTCATGGCTTGTTACCTCATTTTCTACACATCCTGCTTTCCAGGGGGGCTAGCTGGCATCTCCTCTTGTCTCTCTGACTCTCTCCTCTTTCTCCCAGAATCCTTGTTTAATCATCCCACCTATAACTTTTGCCTGATTATCAGCCAATCAGCTTTTATTAGCCAATGAGAGCAACATATTTATAGTGAACAGAAGGATTATTCTAAATCTTTAATAAATAAATAAAAAACATCTATCAAACAAATATAGGTTCTCACAAAAAAAAAGAAGGATTATTCTACAGCCAAATGCATTTTGCATTATGATATTGTTACAAGTCTTTGGGGGCCAGGGAGTGGAATGTGTGGTTTGAAAGAAAATGGCCCCCAACGGGAGTGGCATATTAGGAGGTGTGGTCTTGTTTGAGTAGTCTTTTTGAAGGAAATGTGTCATTGGGGAGGAAGATCTCATATATGTTCAAGCCACACCCAGTGAGACAAACCATTTCCTGTTGCCTGTGAATCAAGATGCAAGAATTCTCAGATCCTTCTCTAGCACCATGTTTGCCTGCTTGCTGCCTTGCTTCCTGTCATGACAATAATAGACTAAACCTCTGAACTATAAACAAGCATTAAATGTTTTTTTATATAAGAGTTGCTGTGGTCATGGTATCTCTTCACAACAATAGAAACTCCAAGACAGTTAGAAATCTCAATTTTGTTGTTGAAGAATTCTAGACAAGAATTATAAAAGATATGATGTAATTAGAAGAATTAGGAAAAGGAGCAAAAGGGGGTTAAGAAGGGCAATATCCACTTCCAAATTGGACTGTCAGTGATGTATTGGCCAGAGATCTATCTGGAGTTGTCAGGTCTTGTCTTTTACTATACCCAATTGGTATATATAGAAGTAAAATTCTTCCCTGAGGAAAAGACTGTATCGGCGTAAAATAAATGCAATGCAGATATTAAAGAATATTTACCACTTTAATGATAAACTTACAGAACCAAAGTTCCCGCATAGCACAGGAGGTAGGAAGGAAGGGCCGGAGCCGCCTCCCGTGTGCCCATTTATCGGTACGCATTCGCCCGAGGCAAACCCCGCCCCCTAAAGGGGCTGTCTTAACCCTACATCACCCTCTTTTGTCTAAATAAGACAGAACTAAACCAAATATAACTACAAACAATAATAACAAATGATAAATATAACAAACAATATTGAGAACAAAAGTTTTGCTAGGCATTCTATCTCAAGGAGTCTAAATAATGTAGAGAGTAACTACAATTAAATAATCTTCAACTCCATCAAAGATCTGAGAAGGGAATAAATATTACTTAACAAATGAGAGATATCCAAAATGTGCAACAAATGACAGAGACAACTGACTACCTGGGCAATCACCCAAAGTCTCGTTTGCAATGTTGAGTCAACCAACTTTGGCTAAGGCCTAACATAACTGACATACCATTATCAAATGCAAGGAACTTTCTTAGAATTGTCCTACCCTGTCTTGGCAAGATAAGACAATCCTGTTTCATATCTTGGTCAGTAGTTGAGGAATGGGCTTTTCTTAACCCAAAGGGCAGTTCTGCCAAGAAGACAAGCTCCCAGTGGAGTGTCTTTGGTGCTCAACAATCTCTCGGGAATAGAGTGGTGTTGCCAGGAGTAATTGTGTCTCGTTGGCACAGAATTCTAGGTTAGATTAAAGGCCATTTTCTACAGCTCTTCAAAGAGGCTGAAGATTATAATATCTATACTAAAAATAATCTCTATGTATCTAAAAGACCTGATTAACCTAAAAATAAATATGACAAACATATAATTCTCAATACCTATCTAATTTGAAAACTAAGAGAATAAACAACTGTGCAATATAAGAAGACAATGATCTTCACCTGTAAACAATGTCATTACATATCAAATGTAAACAATGTTATTACATAAATAGTACCAGAGGTAGAAATGTACATTGTGATATGATAAATGTATCCATACAATATAAGCATACTCTTATACAAAAATAGAGGTAGGAACACTCACATTCAATATTCAATATATCAATATACAAGAAACAGTACCAATATAATTTTCTAAAAACAGTAAGTCACAAATACCAATCATCCCATCAAACCAGTTAATCCCCCCCCTTTTTTGTAATATATCCCTAATTCCATACAATATCTCCCCATCCCTCAACCCTAAACCAACCACTCAAAGATGTCCCTAACCCTGTGGGCAAACTCTGTTGGGAGAGGGGACGTCGTCCTCTTAGATTGCTTCTAGCTGACATGGGGGCGACGTTCCTCTTAGGGGCCCCTGTGAAAGCAAATGATGGTAAAATTCCCAAATTAACCTTTGACCTAAGAAAATTATAACTAGTCTCTGAGCGTTTTGAGAAGGTTCGGCCAGAGTGTTGTCAAAAATGTGCATCATTCGAAATTGTCTCCTGCAGTTGGTACCAAAAAACAGGTCTAATATTAGCGCTTAAAAAAAAATTCATGACGTCATAAAAACCAGATTGAGTTGATGTTGTGGGGCCCCATCTTCATCCTGGAAACTTCAAAGATTACTGTAGGAATATATGTTGCTTGTTATGGGAAATTTAAACATTAACAACAAGGACATATACTGACATATAAAGAAAGACACAGCCGGGCGGTGGTGGCACACGCCTTTAATCCCAGCACTAGGGAGGCAGAGGCAGGCGGATCTCTGTGAGTTCGAGACCAGCCTGGTCTACAAGAGCTAGTTCCAGGACAGGCTCCAAAACCACAGAGAAACCCTGTCTCGAAAAACCAAAAAAAAAAAAAGAAAGAAAGAAAAAAGAAAGACACAGATGTGAGGAAAGGCAAAGAAAGTTTATCAAGTATAAAATTATTCTTATTCTGTCCCATTTCATGGCTCCTGACTTGAGACAGAAACTCTGAAATATCTCTTATCAACAGGCTTGGAATTGAAGAAGGACTGAGCCATAGTCCAACTCCAAAACCAGCTCTACACATTTATAAGGAAGTGTTCAATAAAACATATAAATATATATAAAAAAATCAATACTTACAGTATGTATAGATACTTAGTGGTTCGTAACTATTTTCCATCCATCAGTAATTAAATATTCAGGGTCCCTTAATTTCTTTGAAGATGAGTATTTTCCTGTGGAGATAAGAAAAGAACCCTGCCTCCAACCTATCTGTATTTCTTACCATCAGTATGCTCGCCATCCTTATGAAAGAATTGTTATTTATCTTTTCCAAGTGGCTTCTCTTCTTCAAACCGAACCTTTATTAATTTTGACGGTATCCACAATTTTTCCTCACCTGTGGAGATAAGAGCAAAACCCCTTCCCCAACGCAGCACATCTCCTGGCTTCCATTGTGAGGTCAGCACATCCTTGAAATAAACTGGTTGATTTAGTTCAGCAGACTTTTCCATAATCCAATGTCTTTCTGCAGCCGTCGTTCCCTTCTCATTAGCGTTGAGAAAATTCAAGGTTAACAAAGCATTATGTAACCTATTTCTGGGGGTGTTTTCCACCCCTTTCTGTTTGTTCAACATATCCTTTATAGTTCGATTTGATCTTTCTATGACTGCTTGACCTGTAGGATTGTATGGTATACCTGTAACATGCTTGATATTGTAATAATCAAAAAACCGTTTCATTTTCCTAGAGACATAAGCAGGACCATTATCTGTCTTTATTTGTGTAGGTATACCCATGATAGCCATGACTTCTAATAAATGAGAGATTACTGAATCAGCTTTTTCTGAACTTAAAGCAGTTGCCCACTGAAAGCCTGAATAAGTGTCAATGGTGTGATGAACATACTTCAATTTACCAAATTCTGCAAAGTGGAACACATCCACCTGCCAGATTTCATTCCTATGGGTGCCCTTTGGATTAGCCCCTGCTGGCAGTGGCGTTTGGTTATAGAAAGAGCAGGTCGGGCATTTCTTCACAATCTCCTTAGCTTGTTGCCATGTAATAGAAAACTCTTTCTTCAAACCTTTGCTATTAACATGATGTTTTTTATGAAATTAAGAGGCTTGTAGCATACTACCAATCAATAATTGATCAATTTCTGCATTACCTTGTGCTAGAGGACCTGGCAGACCCGTATGGGATCGGATGTGTGTTATGTACATAGGGCAAAGCCTGTTCATGATCAAATCTTGAACCTGGGTAAACAATGAGGTTAGTTCTGTATCATCAGGTATAAATTCAGCAGTTTCAATATGTAAAATAACTCTTTCTGCGTATTGTGAATCAGTAACTATATTAATAGGTTCTTTAAAATCTCTTAGTACCATAAGAATGGCATATAATTCTGCCTTCTGGACAGAATCATAAGGACTTTGTTCCACCTTACCCAAGTCTTCTGATTTGTAACCTGCCTTCCCTGATTTATTGGCATCAGTATAGAATGTACGGGCTCCAGTTATTGGAGCATCACAGACGATTCGAGGAAGGATCCAAGAAGTTCTCTTTATGAAGTTAAGCCGCTTGCTCTTTGGATAGTTGTTATTAATGTCTCCCAAAAATTAGCACAAGCTCTTTGCCATGGTTCATTATCTTCCCATAATTTCTTTAGTTCATCAGCAGTGAAAGGCACTATAATTTCTGCTGGGTCTATGCCTGCTAGTTGACGAAGTCTCAGCTTGCCTTTTATAATTAACTCAGAGACTTTTTCCACATAAGTTATCAGTTTCTTAATTGGTTTATGTGGTAAAAAGATCCATTCCAAGATAATATCATCTCTCTGCATTAAAATTCCTGTAGGAGAAATTTTTGATGGTAATATGACGAGAATACAATCGAGCTCTGGATTCACTCTGTCCACATGTGCCTGTTGTAATTTCTCCTCAATCATTGTCAGTTCCTTTTCTGCTTCAGCTGTTAATTCTCTGGGACTGTTTAAATCTTTATCACCATCCAAGGTTTTGTTCAAATGAATTATTAGATCAGGTGTTATCCCAATAGCTGGTTGTAGACTGGAAATGTCTCCTAACAGTCTTTGAAAGTCATTAAGAGTCCATAGGTGATCTCTCCGAATTTGTGCCTTTTGTGTCTTAATTTTTTGTAAACCTATTTTATAACCTAAATAATTAACAGAATCTCCCTTCTGAATCTTTTCAGGAGCAATTTGTAATCCCCATTTAGGTAACAGTATCTGTATTTCTTCAAACAGTCTGTTCAAGGTATCTATGTTTGAATCAGATAACAATATGTCGTCCATGTAATGGTATACTATAGATCTGGGAAATTTCTTGAGTATTATTTGCAATGGTTGGTTCACAAAATATTGGCACAGGGAAAGGCTATTTAACATACCCTGTGGGAGGACGGCCCAATGGTACCTCCTCGAAGGTTGAGCATTGTTATAAGTAGGCACTGTGAAGGCAAATTTTTCTCTATCTTCTTTTTGCAAAGGTATAGTGAAAAAACAATCCTTTAAGTCAATAACTATGAGAGGCCATCCTTTTGGTAATAAAGAGGGCAAAGGAATTCCAGATTGCAGAGGGCCCATTGGTTGAATAACCTTGTTGATGGCCCTGAGATCTGTCACCATTCTCCATTTACCTGATTTTTTCTTAACCACAAATACAGGAGAATTCCAAGGGCTGGTAGATTCTTCTATATGTCCGGCATTGATGGAGGAAGGTCATTGGCTAATAAAGGAACTGCGTTGGCCCATTTCATTGGTTAGAAGATAGGTGGGAGGAGTAAACAGAACAAAATGCTGGGAGGAAGAGGAAGTGAGGTCAGACTCGACAGCTCTCCTCTCCGGAGCAGACGCCTCAGAGAGACGCCATGCTCCCCGCTCCAGGGAAGATGCACGCTATGAAGCTCCGACCCAGGATGGACTTAGGCTAGATTCTTCCCGGTAAGACCGGTGCTATACAGATGATAAGAAATGGGCTAGTCCAGGTGCGAGAGTTAGCCTAGAAGAGGCTAGGTAGAAATGAGCCAAAGCAGTGATTAAATGAATACAGTTTGTGTGCTGTTATTTCGGGCATAAGCTAGCCGACCAGGCGGCTGGGGTGTTGGGGACGCAGCCCCGCCACTGCTCTTATTACTACAAATGGCGCCCACGTGGACAACTGCTTCCACATAAAGCCTGAGACAGCTTGGGAAGTAATTCTAGAACAAAATGACAGCTTTGTGCATGGTTTCTTGGTAGCAGCAATTTCTCGGGTCTACTCTGCTTGCTAGAGGCAAGCAAGCGCCTCATCTAAGAGAGGCTTCCTGACTCAGCTTTAGCTGCAAAACCCTGCAGCTCATTAAGAGGTCCTGCCACGAAACACTTAAATGGTGTTGATGAAAAGCTGAACACATGCTTTTCGGTTTTCAGCCGTAGCAGGAAAAAAGCTGTGCCATTTAAAAATGCCGGCTTTCTGGGCCATCCTGCCAGGGCAAACTCTGACTTTTGAGGCAGGAGGGCCGGCTACCAAGAGAGGATTTGAGTGTTGTCTGTTGTAGCTCGCTGGCTGGCAGGGACCTTGAAACGCCATAGAGTTGTGCCCATAAACATGGCTACAGCCAGTACCTCAGCCATGAGGCTGGAAAGCTAAGGAATGGACTGGATCTAGCTGGCAAAGCCACGCCTTTAATCCTACTGATATTGCTTGGTAAATTAAAGACTCATGTGGTCAAAAAACAGAGAGATATACAGTAAAGAGAGATTCAAAGACAATGAAAATTTCTAAATGGTTTATAGTGTGTTGAAAATATATGCAGACTAAAAGTTCAAGTTCTTAAAGTAAAAACAAAAATAAGGAAGAAAGAGAGTAGTTGGGTGTGGTAGCACACGTCTTTAATCCAGTGCCTAAAAGGCAGAGACAAACAGATCTCTGTGAGTTCAAGGTGTAGTAGCAAACACCTTTAATCCCAATGCCTGGGAGGCAGAGACAGGTGGATCTCTGAGAGTTAAAAGACAGCCTGGTCTACAGGGTTATTCCAGGTCAAAGATGTGCGCTCAAAAAGCAAAAAGTTAACCTAGGAATGTCACAGCTTAGATTCGTAAGCGCCTAGTGATTTAAAGGCGCAAATCAAAAGTGCTCCTGGATAGTAAAAAATTGCAGATTCACAATAGGACAGATTCAGACCACTAAATGAGTCACACTGTTGGATGAGTGTACGTAGGCTTGGGAGAGAGAAGAAAAAGAATATAGAGAATAAAGTTAATGGTTTAAAAAAAAAGGTAAAAAGCCGGGCGATGGTGGCGCACGCCTTTAATCCCAGCACTCGGGAGGCAGAGGCAGGCGGATCTCTGTGAGTTCGAGACCAGCCTGGTCTACAGAGCTAGTTCCAGGACAGGCTCCAAAGCCACAGAGAAACCCTGTCTCGAAAAACCAAAAAAAAAAAAAAGGTAAAGTCTTTAAAGAGACAGAGTACAGATAGTTATAGATATAAAGAAAAATAAGCCACGTAAAAATGGAAAATTCACAGAGTCTGGATTATGTACATTGTGTTTTCTTTAAAATTTTTGACTGTAAAGGAGCTAAGTACAGACAGATATTTCATTATATGGACTGCCAAATGGAACCAGAACGGATATGATAAGGGTATTACGATTTCAAAATTTGGGTCTAAGGATATGATGCTTTGGAGAGGGTCTTCTTTTGTTATCACAGAGGACCATACCCTGTGGATTTCTTCTATTCCAATTTGGTATGATAGACCACGACCTCCCGAAAAGTTCCTGTGAACACCCTCAAAAAATTACTTCACTCAACTGCCAACTGAGATGACCCTGGCACACAGGTTATACCATGAAAGACCCAATTAACGACGCCCCCATTCAGCAGGAAGCAGTTTGGAGAGAAAAAACTGCGCCCATGTTCCCAAAATATTGTTTATAAATATTCTTTTACATTTAAAGGGGGAAATTATATAGGTATGAATAATTTGCATTGGTGTGGATTTTAAGGTCAATTTTGTTATATGTATAAGTGTTTCTGATTTTGATTAAGGTATTGTGATTGTGTAGTTCATTTAAATATGTACTGTATAATTAAGAAATATAGGTTGTTAATGGATAATCATCGATAATAGTAAAGCTTGTAGTCATGTCAGTTAGATTTTCTAGATATATAGAGATATATTTTAGATAGACATTCTTCATGTCTTTCAAAGATTACAGAATAGGACATTTAATGTTTTAATAGCTGAGGACTTTTCATGACAATGAGACACTCTGCTCCTGGCAGCACCAATCTACTTCAAGAGGAAGATGGGCATCGAAGAGGATCCTTATGGAGTTTGATAGCCATTTGGACAAGAAACTGCTCTTGCCTGGACTATTGCATAAACTGGACACAGAGAACCCACAGAGAGAGGACTACTGAACTTGCCTAAGGTGAGATGATCTTTCCTGATTCATGAAAGAGTCTGCGAGACATTCTGCAGGACACAACAGATAGTGACTGAACTGACTTTGAATTTTCCTGCTTTATGGAAATGTCTGCTGGATACCATCGGCCTGAAGGCTGAAGATGGATGCCCCAACGGTACAGAGGAACTTTGGGTGACTGTCCAGGCAGCAAGATGTCTCTGTCATTTCTAGAGTTTTAAAAGTTGCTTTTTTCTTGTTTGCTTAGGTAGTATTGTATCTTTCTGGAGTCTTTGACGGAGTTAAGAATAGTTAGTTATAATTATAGTTTTCCTTCATTATGATAAAGATTATTGTAACTTTTACTTGATAACTGTTTCATTATATGTAATTTTGCTATGTTAAAGTTAAAGCCTTCCTTTTTTTTTTTTGTTTAAACCGAAAAAGGGGAAATGATGGAGGAAGGTCATTGGCTAATAAAGGAACTGCCTTGGCCCATTTCATTGGTTAGAAGATCTGTTTTCTTCCTGGAGAACTTCAAACTGATTCTTGAGAAGATTGTTGTCATTCTCAATAGTTTTTAAACGTTCAACCTCTGCCTTAAGAGATTTGATCATTTTCCTATTATCAAACCAAATAGTGCTAAGGAAAATTAAGAATCCCAGAAATATCCATAGATGTGGGGTGATAGACACCTCTTGTAAAATCTCCCACATGGTACACTCAAAAAAGCTGTTGAAATTCGAAATAGTCACATTCTCAGACATTTTATTTATAAAAGAAAAAATTCTTTTACCTGCAATGACTGGTTCCTGCCAGTGGTGGCGAAAGAGTCTACTTGAGTCCACGTGGCCTAAGTCTGAAATAAATGACTCAAAAACAAAATTGAAACAGACACCAGACTGATAAATAGCAATTGGGCCAGAAAGGGAACAGAGAGAAAAGCCGCCAAAGTGAACAAATCAGAGGGATGCCAGCGTGTTTGAGCCGACTCACAGGGCTGCCGTCACGTTACCTGAGCGCCGGTGGAGGTGGGAGGGGAACAGAGACAGATCATGCTGTTACACAGGCGCTGCTGATTCCAAACCGCCGGGGAGTGCTAGCTCTCCCATCCCGCTTGATTCTCTAGCAAGCACCAGGAAAGATCGAGTAGCTCAGAATCTCAGCTGCTTCCGCAGCCAGTTTGCACGTCCAGGGAGACCTCCGGGGGGAGGTGCCGCTGGGAGCGATAGACCCAAGAGACTCCGATTTGGGCCGGGTCTCCGCAAAGCCCCACGGGGCGGGCGCCAAATGTATCGGCGTAAAATAAATGCAATGCAGATATTAAAGAATATTTACCACTTTAATGATAAACTTACAGAACCGAAGTTCCCGCGTAGCACAGGAGGTAGGAAGGAAGGGCTGGAGCCGCTTCCTGCGTGCCCATTTATCGGTACGCATTCGCCCAAGGCAAACCCCGCCCCCTAAAGGGGCTGTCTTAACCCTACAAAAGACAAAGACCAGCCTTCTCTACTGTTAGATCTAATCCTCACTGATTAGCACTACAGCAGCCAGTGAGTCTATTTGGCCCTCAAGGATAAGAATGCTCTGAGTCACCCATTGGAGGTCTTGGATGAACTGTGAAGAAAATTGATAGTAGATTGCTAGGGAAGTAGTTAGTCCACTGGTCAGTGGTTAAACCCAGGACTGCAAGAAAGGGTAGGATTTGAACTGCTCATTTATCATACCTCCTATTATAAAGCTTGGGATGGGAACCAGCAAGGATTCTTCACCAGGTACCACCCCTAGCTTTGGAAAGAGAAACACCAAAGTGTGGCATATTCCTTTACACTGTGTGAATATATGTCACTGTGATTGGTTTAATAAAGAAGCTAGCTGGGCAGTAGTGCCACATGCCTTTAATTCCAATACTCAGGAGGCAGAGGCAGTCAGATCTCTGTGAGTTCAAGGCTAGTCTGGTCTACAGAGTGAGTTTCAGGACGTGCTCCACAGTTAAACAGAGAAACCTTGTCTTGAAAAACAATAAATAAATAAATAAATAAATAAATAAATAAATAAATAAATAAATAAATGCGACTAGCTAATAGCCAAACAAAATAAAGCTAGGAGGGAGAGCCAAACTGAGAATGATAGGAAGAAGAGGGGCAGAGCTGGAGATCGCCACAGATGCAGAGAGAACAGTATGGGCATGCCATACTGAGAAAAGGTACCAAACCACATGGCAAAGTATAGGTAAGAAATATGGATTGATTTAAATGTAAGAGTTAACTAGTAATAAGCCTAAGCTATTGTTTGAGTATTTGTAATTAATATAAGCCTCAGTGTGTTTATTTGGGAGTTGCTAGTGGAACAGAAACTTCTGCCAACTAATGGCATTCCAACATGAGGCTAGAATTTCCACATAAGACCTGAAAAAGCTTTAGAAAGGATTTTTTTTTGTTTTTTTTCGAGACAGGGTTTCTCTGTGGCTTTGGAGCCTGTCCTGGAACTAGCTCTGTAGACCAGGCTGGTCTCGAACTCACAGAGATCCGCCTGCCTCTGCTTCCCGAGTGCTGGGATTAAAGACGTGTGCCACCATCGCTCGGCCTTAGAAAGGATTTTAAACACACAAACGGTGTCAAATGTAGCTGCTTCGTCTTCTTTTTCTTCTTCTTCTTCTTCTTCTTCTTCTTCTTCTTCTTCTTCTTCTTCTTCTTCTTTCTTCTTCTCCTCGTCCTTCTCCTTCTTTTTGTTTGTTTTTCAAGACAGGGTTTCTTTGTGGCTTTGGAGCCTGTCCTAGAACTAGCTATTGTAGACCAGGCTTGTCTCAAACTCACAGAGATCCACCTGCCTCTGCCTCCCAAGTGTTGGGATTAAAGACGTGCGCCACCAATGCCCAGCTTCAAATATAATTTGGTAACAACATTTTCTTGGATAGACCCTGTTTGCAAGCAACAAGCAGAGGCACAGTTTCTTTTAAAAAAAAAACAAAACAGTTTCCTGGCTCAGTGCTAGTTGCAAAAAAAAAAAAAAATGAGTACAATTCTTTTAAGAGACCCTGCTACCAAACACTTAAACGGGGTTTACTAGCCACTGGTGGCCCACTATTCAATGGCAGCATGGTTCCAAACACTCCCAGAGTTGGTAAACATGGCTCTCAACAGCTGGTACCTTTGCAATAAAGCTATGCTCTCAGGGAACCAAGCAAGGCAGAGCCAACTGCCGAAACAGATGTCCTAGCCACACTGCTTAGGAGTTCAAAAGTTCATGTGGTCCATAGAAAATTACAGATATGGAGTGAAAACAGATTCAGACAGATAAAACCTCTAAATGGGTTACAGTGTGTTTTAAAAATGCACAGGGCCTTGGAAGAGAAAAGAAAAAGGGAAAAGAAAAAGAAAAAAGAGAAATAGTCCTAAAAATGAAACATACAGTTTTAAAATAATAATTTTTTGTATGTTTGTTTTGTTTTGTGAGACAGGGTTTTTCTATAGCTTTGGAGCCTGTCCTGCAACTAGCTCTTGTAGAACAGACTGGCCTCGAACTCACAGAGATCTGCCTGCCTCTGCCTCCTGGGTGCTTGGATTAAAGTTGTGTGCCACCACCACCATACTAATACCATTCTTAGAAATATAGACATATTTAAATAGGTACATGGTCTTCAAACACTTCAAAGACCTACAGAATATGCTATTTCAAATATTTTAATAACTTAGGGCTTTTCATGAAAGTGAGCCGTGTCTGCTCCTAGCAGCACCAATTTACTTCAGGGAAGATGATGGGCATCAAAGAAACTCCATATGGAGTTTTTTTGTTGTTGTTGTTGTTGTTGTTTTTTTGGTTTTTCGAGACAGGGTTTCTCTGTGGCTTTGGAGCCTGTCCTGGAACTAGCTCTGTAGACCAGGCTGGTCTCGAACTCAGAGATCTGCCTGCCTCTGCCTCCCAAGTGCTGGGATTAAAGGCGTGCGCCACCATCGCCCGGCCATATGGAGTTTTTTTTTATGGCAAAAGTCAGCCATTTGGGCAAAACACTGTCCTTGCCTTAGTTGCTCACAATATACTGTCAAGACATGAAAGTGACTGTTAAACTTTGCCAACACAAGGTGGGACAGCCCTCAAAATGTCCTGCTCCAGAGAAAAGTCTGTCAGATATTCTAGGCATATAATCCAAAGATCGATGCCCTAGCATTACAGAAGAGCTTTGGGTGACTGTCCAGGCAGTCACATGTCCCTGTCACTAGATAACATTTCACCTTTCTGGGGTCTTTGATGGAGTTGAAGATTAGATAGTCCAAAGTTTTACTTAGTTATGATAAATGGTAAATTAGATATAAAACTTTAGAGTCACAAAGATAAAATAGTTAATAAAATATTTTCTTTAATTTTGCCAAATACAAATGAACTAGATATTGTAACTCTAATTCTTACTTGATAACTGCTGTTACTGTATATAATTTTAAAATTTGTCTTTTTTAATTAGACAAAAGGGGGAAATGTGGAATATTCCTTTACAATGTGTGGATATATATCACTATAATTTAAGAAAGACCTTGACTAGCCAATAGCTGAACAGAAAGAAGCAAGATAGGCATGTCATACTGAAAAAAGGCACCAAGCCACATGGAAAAAGCATAGATAAGAAATATGGGTTAATTTGAATGTAAGAATTAGCTAGTAATAAGTCTGAGCTATTGACCAAGCATTTGCAATTAATATACACCTCAGTGTATTTATTTGGGAGTAGCTGGTGGAATAGAAACTGTCACTAACACCAAAGTATAAGTTCCAAACCATCCAGGTGGGCAAGAGTAAGTCTGAGTGCCACAGAGGATGGAGGTGTTGTGAACATTCAGGCATAGGGGCTGAGTGGTGGTGCTGAAGGTTAGGGTATTGTTACAGTCTGAGGAATCCAGTGTGCCAACAAAATGTGTCCCTGAGGAGTTAAAGTATTCCGCAGTACCAGAAAGAGAAATATGGGAATGATAAGGGGCAATCGTAATATTTGGCTTAGAGCAGTTGACAAAGGCTAATATGAGGGCAGAGGTGATGAGGTGATGGGTGAAGCTAAAAGTGGCAGCTATGAGCTCAGTCTGGAAGGGATGCCCATCCAGCATTCTCCGAAGTGACAGGCAGAGTATTATTTAGTTGCTGATATGTGGAGGTTAAGGTCTGAAACAAGAAATGGAGTAACAATGAGAACAGGGAAGTGGGACCAGTGTCATCCAAGAGGGGAGAGGTTAAGGAGATAAGACCTTTGATAAATTTTGGATCACATCTTCTATTTTTTCCTATACCTAGATGTTGGGAGAGTGGGTGTATCCTCTTTGTATTTTGATCATGCCCACCAGGCACCTGCTGAACAGGTCATCATACAGTTTGCCAATGACACTCTCCTCCCATCTGGCATCTCATGAGTTTAGAATGTAGAGGTGGAAGGATCCTTCCTGTATGTAAAGATGAGAGAAGCAATTGGGCTGGCCCAGATATGTCTCATGGTATTTGCAGAAACAATATGGGCAACCTCCATAAGTTTCTGGCCACTTCTTATAGTTATCTTCCTCTTGGTCATAAGAAAAACAAGCATTGAGGGTAAGTCCCAATGAAGGAGCAATGGATAAGGGAGTTATAGGGAATCGGATAGAGCAACTTCTTTGCCCTATTTGAACAGGCTGTTGGTTAAAGGTAGGGGTATCTTGGATGTTAAACATCCATATGTAGCCAGGCTGTGGTGGCACACACCCTTAATCCCAGCACTCTGGAGACAGAGACAGGCAGATCTCTGTGAGCCTGAGGCAATTCCAGGACAGGCTCTAAAAAGCTACAGAGAAACCCTGTCTCAGAAAAAAAAATCCATATGTAAGAGCTACCCTAGACATATGTAGAGAGGAAGTAATAAAGGAGGGAGTGGGGAGCATGGCTCAATCCAATGGAGTCAAGCATGGCCACCTGTTTGAGGCCTCATTCTGAGATGGAAGGCAGCCTCCACATCTTCTGGAACTTATGGGAGCAAGGGCCTGAGGGAGTGTAAGTGTAAAATAAAGATTTGTCCCATTGTTTTGAAATTTTGGGAGCAAAGGGTTTAAGATATGAGAAGTGAATGGGGAGGGGAAGGGAGGCCCTCAAGTTTATCAGCAGACATTGGGAGTGACAAGGGTGACTCAGAAAGGACCTTTCCATTTTGGGGAGAAGTGTGGGGGCCACTGGTCTTGGGGAGACAGAAGGACGAGGTCCCCAATATTAAAAGATGATGGACTGGAATAATCAGATGGCCATGAAAGAGAATGGTTTGTGAATGTCCAGAGTAGATACAGTTTTTCTCTGTAGCTTTGGAGCCTATCCTGGAACTAGCTCTTATAGACCAGGCTAAGACTCATATGTTAAACAAGTACTCAAGTCTTGAACTACAACCACAACTCCCTTCCCTGGGATTTAAGAAAAGAATTTTATTTATTTATTTTATTATTGTTTGTTGTTTTAAGACAAGGTCTCAATATATAGCTCTGGCTGTCCTGAAACTCAGAGCTAGCTTCAAACTTAAGGATCTGCTGCCTCTATCTTCTTCCTGTGCTGGAATCTGTAAACCGCCTTGGGTGGGTTACTCATTCTAATAATTGTAACCTGCCTGGCAGTTCAGTAATTCCAGGGTCCTGGAGAGGTACTATCTGTAAGATAATGGGCGAGAGAGAGGAAGGAGGCCATGCTAGGTTTGTCAGAGCCTCCGTTTATTAGAGACAGGGTTACAGCTTATATAGGATAAGGAATTTGGGGGGGAGGGCACGGGGGCCTGGACTTTTGCCGTGTAATTCACGTTGGTCACGTAGGCCAGGAGGTTACCTTCGGTCAGGTCACGTAGGCCAGGAAGTCACGAGTTGACACACCTAGTTCTCTAGATAGTTAGGACTGTGGGGCAGGTTCCACTAACAGATAGCTCTCTATTAACAGCTAATTGGGTGTGGGGTAGGCTCTGTCAATAGAAAGGTTCTTAATGCAATTGGGGGTGTGGGGTTCTCTGCAGATTCCCCAGGGCGATGGTTCCTGTAATAATTTTAGGAGGAAACGGCTCCTGACAGGGATCTAAGGTGTGTGCCACCACATTCAGCCTAAAAGATTTAAATTTTGTTTTGTTTTTGTTTTTCGAGATAGGCTCTCTCTGTAGCTTTGGGAGCCTATCCTGGAACTAGCTCTTGTAAACCAGGCTGGTCTCAAGCTCACAGAGATCCACCTGCCTAGGCCTCCCAAGTGCTGTGATTAAAGGTGTACACCACTACTGCCCAGCTAAGATTTAAAAATTTTTATATGTATGTGTGGGTATCTAGCACGTGTATTCAGGCATACTACTGGATACTAGAAAAGGGCATGTGCAGGTGCTCTTGAAGGCCAGAAGAGGGCTGTCAAGACATGAGCTGGAGTCCCAGGCTGCTGTAAGCCTCCTGATATGGGTGCTGGGAACTGAACAAGGGTCCCCAGAAGAGCAGAAATGCATCCCTGTAGTCCACCTTATTATATTCGTTCCTGAGAGGGAGGGAGGTAGAGAGGGAGGGACAGTTAGTAAGATGTATGTGCACAGGTCAGAAGACGAGTTGAGGGAGTCAATTTTCTCCTTTCACCATGTGGGACTAGAGTGTTGAACTCAGGTAGTCGGGCCTAGCACTCACCATCGTCCTTCTCTGAGATTTTGAAGAGGTTTTCCTTTCTTTATCACTTTGTAGCTCTGGTAAGGCAACTGCTTTCTTGTTCTGCTGAAAAAGATTATTCCATCATTTCTCATCTGATTCTCTCCTGGTTTATTGTCTCTCATTTTTTACTTGTGATTAAATCCTTACTTTGAGCATGTCTTGACCTTTTAGCTAAAATTAATTGAAGCTCTTACTTTGGCTACTGCAAACATGTGACCCTAAATAAGATGAAGGCAAGAGGATAGTGTTCTTGTCTGACAGGATCCTTCTCCTATGAGGATTTGCTTGTTCAAGTAAATCTCCACTCTGGGAGCTAAACTCCTCATTCCAGGTGTGGGTATCTTTCTGGGTCAGTTTTACTAATCAGCTCTTTTTTCCCCTGGTTTTTCAAGACAGGGTTTCTCTGTGTAGTTTTAGAAACTGCCCTGGAACTCGCTCTGTAGACCCAGGCTGGTCTCTAACTCAGAGATCCACCTGCCTCTGCTTCCTGAGTGCTGAGATTAAAGACCTGCACCACCACTGCCCAGTCTTACTAAACAGCTCCAACTTCATTAATTTAGACAATAAAAAAACACCTTTGATGTATTTTAAGCTGGGTATGTGGTTCGGTTAGTAGATTGCTTGGCTAGTATGGCAAGCTCTGGGCTCAATCCCCAGAACTGCATAAACAGTTAAGAAACAGTCCTGTAATCCTAGCACTTGGCAGGAAGCAGGAAGATCAGGAGTTCAAGGTCACTCTAGGCCTCGTGGTGAGTTCAAGGTTAGGTTTGAGGACTTAGTTTTCTGTTTCTTTCCTCCCTTAGAGCTACTCAGCACTGGTGTACCTCAGGGTTTAAATGTTATTCTCCAAGCTACAGTCTGCCTTCACTTCCTTGGTCATCTTGTCCAAGACCATGAGTTTAAACATTAGTGACAGACACCCTGAGATTTTGCCTTTCTAGCAATGACCTTAACATCCTGAATTCCAAATTAAAGTACCCAACTGTCAACTCTGTATCTCAGTTTTTTCTGCAGCATAAAAAGTTGAGCTAGAGAACTGGTTGTGTATGTCTTTACACTGTTAATCCCACAGGGCAAGGATAAGAACACTACCACAATTTTCTGAGCCAAATTTGAAACAAGTTTTATTAAGTACTGTCCAGCACTGTGGACACTGACCAGCTTCATACCCGGGGTTCCCAGAGAATGGTTGCAAATTAAGTTAGTCCAGTCCTTTTAAAGGCAAAAACCCACAAGGCTATGTACTTCCCACCTTCGTTCACTTGGGGGCAAGCATGCAGCCTAATGTTCTTCCTGTATTCATACCTCTTGCCTATGTGTGATCAAGCGTATCCTGTGCAGTAGGGGCCACCAACCTTGTTTGCAGAAGTGAAAACATGTGGCTTATTGTCTTACATGAGCAATGGCCCCTAGCATTCCATGAAGTTATCTGTCTGGGCAAGTGGGGCTTATAGCTTAGAGGTATTTGTGTTTTATAGATCTCTTGAGCACAGGAATTTAGCCCTCACTTTCCCCCCTCGAGTTGTATACTGAGTAAAATCCTTGATTCTGTGTAGTTATCTGTTTATATTGGGATCTAATAACCATCAGATTAGTGGCACCCAGACAGGAATTTATGAATCTAGTTAAGGCATTAATGACGCAAGGGCCAATAGATTGAGCAGAAACAGAAGGGCCAGAGGCCCTGTGGTGGCTGACATCAGAGTGATTATGAGAATGGGAACTAGTCATTTATTTTACTCCAGGTCCCCTTTTCTTCTGCAATGTTTTTTTAGTATAGCCAAATTTATCTCTCATGATTCCTGAGTGGTTTTGTATAGAAACAACAATTTAAAAAGGAAGAAAGAAAGAATTTTCTCTTAAAGCCACACAATAACCTCCTTGTTCTACAAAGAACAGGTGAAGTACCCTATCATGTTGTAGAACTACCTCAGCTAACAAATCTACCTGCTGATAGATCTGGATCTATTTGGTATTAATAAATACCTTTTCCTGGTATGCTAATAGGCACTATAAAGTAGCCATTTTGTCCCTATGCCAGAGAGTTTTCTTTTGACCTAAGATTCCATCCTTTTGTAGAGGATAAGGGGCAATGTTCTGTCTTCTGTAACTTCTTCATACTGAAATTAGGACATTGTTGGCAGGGCCCAGGAAGGCTGGAATGCTAGTCAAAGGCTGGGAGGGGATTCGGGCAATGGGCATTCACCAGAAGCATCTGGTTTGCTGACCCAGCAGGACAGGGAGCAATCACATCAGTTGAACTGGTTCACATCAGCTTTCAGTGAATCCAGGACTCACAGTCATTTGGAGCTGCTTCTAGTCTGCAGTTTATTTTTGGATGGTGCTACCGCTGCCGCCTGGTGCTTATATGAGGTTTTTTAGATTACAAAAAGAGATAATTTTTTTTGATTTTTTCAAGACAGAGTTTTGTTGTAGTTTTAGACCCTGTTCTGGAACTAGCTCTTGTAGACCAGGCTGGCCTGGAACTCACAGAGATCCGCCTGCCTCTGCCTCCCAAATGCAGGTATTAAAGGTGTGTACCACCATCGACCCACCTGAGATAAAATTTTTTGACACGGCGGGGCGGCACACACCTTTAATCCCAGAACTTGGGAGGGAGAGGCAGGCAGATCTCTGTAAGTTCCAGGCCAGCCTGGTTTACAAAGCAAGTTTTAGGACAGTCAGAGATACACAGAGAAACCCTGTCACGAAAAACAAAACAACAAAAAAATTAGATCTCTTAGCATTACCATTGTTTATAATCTGTACTGAAATCCATATTATAGATAAAGCAGCTAACAGGCATCTGTGAAACAGCTAGCCTATGAGACATAGCAAAAGCTATGACTTTGGGTTAAAAAGCACAGACATTATTTTCTCTGTCCATAAGACGGAATATGTATAGATGGGACAGAGATGTTTTTAGGCTGATGAGAAACACCTTTAGTCTATATTTAGAAGACAACCAAAGGAAATTTAAAATTCTGAGCTGCGAGTGATAATGGGAGTGCTTTATCAGATTATCAGAGCTCCATTGATCTCTGTTAAAGCGCTGAACTTTTTTTAAAATTTATTTTTAGTGCCGGGCGTTGGTGGCGCACGCCTTTAATCCCAGCACTCGGGAGGCAGAGGCAGGCGGATCTCTGTGAGTTCGAGACCAGCCTGGTCTACAGAGCTAGTTCCAGGACAGGCTCCAAAGCCGCAGAGAACCCCTGTCTCGAAAAAAAAAAATTATTTTTAGTTTATGTACATTGGTGTTTTGCCTACATGTATATCTGTGTGAGGTGTAGCGAGCTGCGTGGAGTCACACCTGATGGAGATGTATAATCAACTCCTGAGACGGCTAAGGCCTGACCTATGCTATGATCACGCAATGATCATCAGCTGCTTGCATATGCGTGGACCTATGGGCAGTGCCCACCTGGCAATCCGGGGTTGGTAGCCCGTACCTTTTTAAGGGCTGGGAGAGGTTTGCCTGGGGAGAGAGGGGAAGAGAGAGAGAAAGTGAATAAAGTCCTGGAATAAACTGCAGTAAGAAGAGCTCCGGTGTCGCGCGTCATCCTTGCAGGACGAGGGTGGGGCGTGACAGTGAGGGTGTCAGATCTCCTGGAACTGGATAGTTGTGAGCTGCCATGTGGTGCTGGGAATTGAACCTGGGTCCTCTATAAGAGCACCTAATGATCTTAACCTCTGTGCCATATCTCCAGCCCCAACGCTGAACTTTTGAAATCTTAGTGTAACAATAGCATAGGTGGGGGAAGAAATATGAAACACTTTTATTGGCCGGGCAGTGGTGGCGCACACCTTTAATCCCAGCACTTGGGAGGCAGAGGCAGGCGGATCTCTGTGAGTTTGAGACCAGCCTGGTCTACAAGAGCTAGTTCCAGGACAGGCTCCAAAACCACAGAGAAACCCTGTCTCGAAAAACCAAAAAAAAAAAACTTTCATTACCTTAAATCACCTTCTTACACCTTTACAATTTGCATTTACACTCTTGTAAACACTTTCTTGGATGCTCAAAATTCTTAAACTTTCCCATCCTCAGACCTTTACACACCTTAGAAGACTTTCTTAGACCTCAGAACCGACATAAAACCGTTTTTGTCCATTTACACAGTGTTTGATTAGCAGTCACTGCAAAGCCAGTTCGTAAAAAGTTACATCTCACACATGTTTATCCTTTACTATGAAGCCTGTTAGCAAGGCAAACACATCTGCCTTGCTCAACAGGAGACCTAGTAGCTCTAGAAAAGGCGAGACTTGATTTTTACGTGTGAAATGAACTAACAATGTCGATGCTTGCCTGTGACTGTTAAACCAACAAAGCCACAGTTAGTCTACCTTCAATGCCATCAGGGATCTGAGAATGATAAGATAAAGCAGGAAGTGTAATGGCCTACACGTCAATTAGACAACAGACTTACCCATTACTTAGACAGTAACCGTAGGCTCC
The DNA here is from genome assembly GCF_037038515.1 of Microtus pennsylvanicus. Taxonomy (NCBI): domain Eukaryota; kingdom Metazoa; phylum Chordata; class Mammalia; order Rodentia; family Cricetidae; genus Microtus; species Microtus pennsylvanicus. The sequence goes on along the minus strand of NC_134581.1, from coordinate 15,704,072 downwards.
CTTGGTCTTGGTGGCTTTGCTGGGGGCAGAGGTCCCAGAGTGGTGTCAGTCTTTGACTGCCAGGCCAGAAGATCTGAGAGACAATGTACATCCACATAAAGCCTAAGAAAGAATTATAAAGGGGCTTCTAGACCCACAAAAACAGGAATCAATTGGAGCTTCTTGGTAGCCACAGTTTTTCAGATAGGCTCTGCTTGCTGGCTGTAAGCAGAAGCACAGCTTTTTGTTTGTTGTTTTTTCGAGACAGGGTTTCTTGGTAACTTTGGAACCTGTCCTGGAACTAGTTCTTTTTTTTTTTTTTTTTTTTTTGGTTTTTTTTGAGACAGGGTTTCTCTGTGGTTTTGGAGCCTGTCCTGGAACTAGCTCTTGTAGACCAGGCTGGTCTCGAACTCACAGAGATCCGCCTGCTTCTGCCTCCCGAGTGCTGGGATTAAAGGCGTGCGCCACCACCGCCCGGCTGGAACTAGCTCTTGTAGACCAGGTTGGCCTCGAACTCAGAGCGATCCACCTGCCTCTGCCTCCCAAGTGCTGGGATTAAAGGCATGCGGCACCTCCACCCCACTGCGGTGCGGCTTTTTTAAGAAATGGCATCTTGATTAGTACTGGTGGCACTAATGGCTCTGGCTCTTTCAGGGGTTCCTGCACAAGGCACTTAAATGGGATTTATGAGCAGAGTGCTACAAGTTGCTTAATGGTGACATAGACCACTGCATCTCTGGAGCTGGGGAGGTGAGCATGGTTCGCAGAGATGGTGAGCATACCTCCATCATGTTGGACAGAGTGGAGCCAATAGGAACAGCCACAGTGTTAGTCCTAGCCATGCCTGCTTATCATTAAAAGAAATTCTCCGGGTCAGAAAATTATTACAGATATACATTAAAACAGATTCAGACAAAAAAGACTTCTGAATGGGTCACAGTGTTGGATAAATGTACATGGGCTTAAGAGAGAAAAGAGTACAGTCATAGATTAAAGATAATAAAATAACTATTAAAAAGTAATAGAGTAAAAAATGCCACATAAAGATGGGATATACACAGAGTCTGGATTATATATATTATTGTGTTTTCTTTGGAGTTTTTGACTGTTAATGAGTTAACTGCTGAAAAACATTTAAGTCTGGGAACTGCTAAACTAAACCACCATATTTATTTTAAATTTAAATAGTTTAAATAATTTAATGGTTTTAAAGGTTATCTTGGCTCCAAAATTTGAGTCTAAGAATATGTTACTTTGGAAAAGAGGTTCTGCTTTTGTTTCTAGGCTAATGCGGTTTGATGGAACAAGACCCCCTAAAAAGTCTCCATGAACCCTAAAAAGACTTTAAATTGGCTATCTAGTTGAGGATAACCTTGATTTTCTTGTGTGTGTGTGTGTGTTCTGTATTTTGTCTTTTCAAGATATGGCTTCTCTGTGTAACCTTGGTTGTCCTGGAACTTGATCTGTATAGATCAGTCTGGTCTTTTACTCAGAGAGTCCCCTGCCTCTGCCTCCCAAGTGCTGGGATTAAAGATATGAACCACCAAAAAAAATTACATTTGAATTTAGCATGACTACAAGAATAGTTCTGAGAACATTTACAAGGTGATTGACTATTAATTTTCTTTTCTTTTTTTTGTTTTTTTTTTTTTGTTTTGTTTTGTTTTTGTTTTTTCGAGACAGGGTTTCTCTGTGGTTTTGGAGCCTGTCCTGGAACTAGCTCTTGTAGACCAGGCTGGTCTCAAACTCACAGAGATCCGCCTGCCTCTGCCTCCCATGTGCTGGGATTAAAGGCGTGCGCCACCACCGCCCGGCTTGACTATTAATTTTCATGTCTTCATCATCTTTAATGGTTTAAAATAAGCTAGTAGCTTTTTATAAGATTAGAATTTTCAACTTTATCTCTGCTAAATTTGAACCTTATTTTTATTAAAGATTTATTTTCTTTATTGTGTATACCATATTCTGCCTGCATGCATACCTGCAGGCCAGAAGAAGGCACCAGATCTCATTACAGATGATTGTAAGCCACTATGTAGTTGCTGGGAATTGAACTCAGGACATTTAGAAGAGCAGGCAGTGCTCTTAACCACTGAGCCATCTCTCCAACCCCTAAGTTTGAACCTTAAAAAATAATAATTTCCGCCGGGCGGTGGTGGCGCACGCCTTTAATCCCAGCACTCGGGAGGCAGAGGCAGGCGGATCTCTGTGAGTTCGAGACCAGCCTGGTCTACAAGAGCTAGTTCCAGGACAGGCTCCAAAACCACAGAGAAACCCTGACTCGAAAAACCAAAAAAAAAAATTTTCAAATTGAAGCTATTTTAGTATCAAAATAAATACAGTGTATGGGAGACTGGCAACTTTACTCTCCTGGTCCATCATCAGTGCTCTATTACAGAGTATCCATTTCCTTCCTTCCTTCCTTCCTTCCTTCCTTCCTTCCTTCCTTCCTTCCTTCCTTTCTTCCTTCCTTCCTTCCTTCCTTCCTTCCTTCCTTCCTTCCTTCCTTCCTTTCTCTTTCGTTTTGGAGACATGGTTTCTCTATGTAGCTGTCCTGGAACTCATTTGGCAGACCAGGCTGGCCTTGAACTCAGAGATCTGCCTGTCATTGCCTCCCAGCTGTTGAGATTAAAAGTGTGTGGCATTGTCCGGCTATCATAGTTTCTTGTGTGAATCAATTTATCAAAATAGTTAACACTTGCCAGGTAGTGGTAGCACATGCTTTTAATATCAGCACTCAGGATTATTTATTTACTTTTTAAAATTACATATTAATAAAGATATCATAATAAAAAATTTACTTATATAATATATACATATACTTTTTTTTTTTAGAAAGGGTTTCATTATATAGCCCTGGTTGTCCTGGAACTCCCTTGTAGAAAAGCTGGCCTGGGATTTACATCTCTCTGCCTGTTCACAGGAAGAAAAAAAATTCCACTCATTGTAATCAACACTTTGGGAGGTAGAAACAGGAGAATCAGAAGTGCATGTCAGCCTGGGCTACAAGAAATATGTCTTCAAACAAACAAGATGTTTTAATAAGTAGCCATAGTGACTTGCCTCTAAGAGTGTTTAAGCACAAATCTTATAAATGTGTGCATGTATGGTCACTTACTTATCTGAATAGACAGAATGCTCTGTGAATCCAGTACTCATATCTGATGGGGCTTTTGCGCTTAGGAACAAGAGTGAGGGCTGGGGAAAGTAATGACTCAGTGGGCAAAGTACTTGTTCCACAAGCATGAGCAACACCCATGTAAAAGCCAACCTCATTGGTGGACATATTTAACCCCTGTGCTGGGGCAATGTGTTCAGATGGATCCCTGAAGCTGGCTGGCCAAGCCAGTCTAATCAACTGTGAATGCCAGATCCAATGAGAGGCCCTGTCTCAAAAACTGAAGTGGAGAAACCTCAAGGAAGAGGCCTGTTCTAGTTTCCTTCCTGCTGCTGCCATAGAACATCTGACCAAAGGCAGCTTAGGGGAGGAAAGGGTTTGTTTCAGCTTACAGGTTACAGTTGATCCTTGAGGGAAGGTAGAACAGGAACTTAAAGCAGAAACCATGAAGGAACGCATGCTGCTCGCTGGCTCACCTACGCATGCTTAGTTAGCTTTCTTACATAGCCCAGAATCACCTGCCCAGGGAAGAGTACTGACCACAATGGGCTGGGCATTCCTACATCAGTTAACAATAAAAACAATCCCCACACTGGGAAGTGGTGGGGCACGGCTTTAATCCGGTGGATCTCTGTGAGTTCAAGGCCAGTTTGATCTACTAGAACTAATTCCAGGACAGGCTCCAAAGCAACAGAGAAACCCTGTCCTGAAAAACCAAAAACCAAACAAAGAAACAAAAAACCCAATTCCCTACAGACATGCTCATGGTTCATACGATCTGGGAAGTCCCTTGTTGAGACTTGCTTTTCAGTTGACTGTGGGCTGTGTCAACTTGACAGCTGAAGCTGATTAGAATAACACCCATTGTAGACCTCTGGCCTACACACAACACCTGCACATAGTCACCTGCATATGTGCACATACATCAACACAGAACATACAAATACACACAAAAAAAGAATGAGACTCTGAGCCTCAGCTGGATGGGGATGCCACAAGCTTTTAATCCCAGCACTTGGGAAGTAGAGACAGTCAGATCTCTGAGTTCAAGTCCAGCCTGATCTACAGAGTGAGTTCCCAGACAGCCAGAGCTACACAGAGAAACCCTGTCTCGAAAAACTGGGGGAAAAAATCTTCAAGAGCAATATTTTTCTTTTTCTTTTCTTTTCTGAGACAGGGTTTCTCTGTAGTTTTTTAGCCTGTTCTGGAACTAGCTCTTGTAGACCAGGCTGGCCTTGAACTCACAGAGATCCGCCTGCCTCTGCCTCCCGAGTGCTGGGATTAAAGGCGTGCGCCACAACTGCCCATCTCTCTTCCATCTTGTACCTTCTGTTTCCTCTGGCATCTCTCTCTGAGCCTGGGTTCCTCCTTCTTTCTCTCTCTCCACCCAGAAGTTCTGCCTATCCTCCCTGCCTAGCTATTGGCCATTTAACTTCTTATTAAACCAATCACAGTGGCAGATCTTTACATAGTGTAATCGTAATCAAATATCTCGAAATACTTCTGCAATGACATAATATGAAATGAAGTATATAGAACAAAACTGTATAAATTATTTTTGACTCAAGGTAGGGAACCTGGAACCATGGGCTCAGGAAGAGGGAAAATCCTGAAAGACCTGTGGAGAGTTGGAGAAGTTCCACTCCAATCTAAGGGAATGAACTCTCACATGGGAACTTGCCAGGTTCTAATCACCCTGTGCAAAGCTGTCTCCAGTAAAAGATCACAGCTTTGTCACCACGTCATACATTTGCCGGTATTGTGGAGACAGGCTCCGAATGGCACGAAAAAAAAAAAAAAAAAAAAACAGGGACACAGATCTCCCCAACTTCCTGATGTGACCGACTGAGACTCAGGGGACCGACAACCGGAGGGTGCTTGTCCAACAGCAAGGAAGGGTCAGAGGTTTCTGACTTCTCTTCTTCACCCAGAACTATTGGGATAGTTAACCATGAAGCTAAAGAAGTGAGCAAACTGAAGTGAGAAAATATGAAATATACTATTGTCATGCCCTGATTTTGCTTCTTTAAACTGTTCTCCAAACAAAAGTAAGGATTGCTGGGAAAACTTGTTTTCTTGTTTTGTTCCTTTGTGCCTAGAAAATTACAAGCAGTGGTTCCTTACCCTTAGAAATCACCCGGGAGCTGTAACATATAAACCCGATGCTTCGTTCCCCACATTCATCCAATTAAGTAAAGATCTCTAGGACGGTGTCCGGGCATTAATGCTTTTTAAAAGCACCCCAGGTCAGTCTATGCTAAGCGTTGAGAACTGCGCCTTCTAGATTCTTATACTAATATACTGAGACCTGTTTTTTAAAGCAACAATTCGTGCGCCTTTTCGATATGTCTACATCCATCAGTGTGGCTGGGTTCACTAACGACATTTATCCAATTTCCTAAAATCACATTTTCCTCCTACGCTCAGTGAGGAGACACCAAGGTCCTTTATCGTCCCTTGAAGCAAACCTCTAGGGCACTTTGGGGGAGGAGTAAGGGGCCGGCCTCTAAGACACGGAAGAAGGCGGTGCCAGGTGAGGCAACCCCGGACCTGGGTCAGACCCCGCCTCTGGCTCTGCCCGGCTCCAGAGCCCGGAACCGCTCCCGCAGTGCTTAGGCTGCGGAGAGCTACGGACTACATTTCCCACAATGCACTGAGGGGCGGGCTGGGACTGGCCAAGCGGCTGGAACCGGGCCTCCGCCACCACGGCCGGTGAAAGCTGTCTTCCTGCGCCGGTTACCGGTTAAGGGTGAGCAGGAGAGATCGGTTCAGCGGCTGTGGCCATGTCTGTATCCTCCAGGGGCGGTAGCCCCACGAAGTTGCACTCTCAGGCCAGGCACGGCTGGACACTCATATCCCCCCAGGGGTCTGGCAGAGGGCAGTGAGTGGCACCCTCCGTAGGTCCTGTGTTCCCCCAAGAAACAGGTGAGTTCGACTGCCAACCCACGTGGCCTGGGGGCGGCGAGAGGCGGGCAAGCTGTCATCTTTAGAGGGAGGGGCTTGAAATCTGGGGGGTCCCGGCCATCTACTGCACCGATAGGAGTACTGCGTCTCTTTGGGGTCCTTCAGCCAGCTGGCCCCAACTGGGCAATATGAATGGATGAGGCGAGAACTCATTCTTTGGCCGGAAGGGCAATGTCCCATAGGCAGCAGTAGCTGGGTAAGACACCAACCCCCAATTCGGACGTATTTGGCCCTTAGAGTCTCTTAAAAAGGGACAGAGAGGTGGAGTGAGCAAGGCAGCTCATGGAAGGGTCGTAGTCTTGCGACTTCGTTCTCAAGGGTGTCCTTTCTCAGATAACGAGGCTGCCCTTACACTAGGGGAGTTTGCTTGGGAAATGTGAGCAGCCTTTGTCAGGAAGGGGAGTGGCCTCCAGAGGTGACCAGGATCAGGCTAGGCTCAGTGTAAAGTAGGCGTCCTGCCCAAACACCCACAGCACAGCCTCAACTGGCCCCTTCCGTCAAACATTCTGCTTCACCCTCCCTGGTAGACCAAACGGTCAAGGCCAAAGGCGTAGCCCTGTCAGAACGGGGAGGAGAATCAAGGTGGTTAGGAGCCAGTAAGAAGGGGCTTTTGCAAGACCCTCCCCTCTCAGGAGCCCTCTGAGGGAGGAATAACACCAGTTCTTTCGGTGGCGTCACTCACTGGCTGCTGGGAGCTTCTAGGAAAAGTTGCTTGCCCTGCGGACATTTAGAGGAGCTGCCTAAAAAGTGTTCCTGTGGAGATTTCTGGAGCTTCATGCCTAACTGCTTCAGGCCCAGTTTTCCAGTTAAAAGTTAAAGCTCCAGTGGAAGTGAGAGGTGGGCTTGACCAGATCCACTCGACCTTCCTGCCTGAGAGGGTGGGGGTCCAGAAAGCTGTTTGCTTCACCAGGCCCGACCTCGGAGAGGATAAAGATGCTGTGTGATCTCACATGGTAGAGGAACTGTTGTAAGAAAAGCTCTAGACAGCTGACCCTGATCCCTTCCCCAGGCAGGTACCAGGCTGGGTATACTCAGAAACACTGGGCTCCTTACTCGAAGCACAAAAGGCATACTGACAGAGTGAAGCTGGTGTAGAACTTGTTTGGATCTTTAAACCAGAAGTACAAGACCACAAAGAGGGGAATTATGCAGACCCAGGAGGTAAACTTGGAAGAGCCAGAGATCAGCCAGTTTACTTGGTACTCTGAGGCTGAGGTGCATGCATGACTCTTTGACCTGACATTGGGGTGGGGGTTGTGGGGAAGCCTTCAAACTGGAGTTCACCTGGCTTCCTAAGGTCATCCATCAGGTCCTGGCTTACTGAGCAAATTCCCAAATTCATTTGAAGGACAGAGACCACCGTATTTGGCAGTCTGAATGCTAAGAATGACCACAATGTGCTAATAACAGCAACTGAGTATATGATATGCCTACTCTATATAGCCAGATCACGTATATTATCTCATTTAGTCTTACCACCCCATAAATCAGAGGCAGCTGTTTGAAGGATATCTCCATTCCATAGCTTGCTTGCTTTAATTAATTAATTAATTCAGGCAGGATTGCTCTGTGTAACAATAGCTCTGGCTGTCCTGGAACTTGCTCTGTAGACTGGACTGGCCTCGAACTCACAGAGATCTGCCTGCCTCTGCCTTCCAAGTGCTGGGATTAAAGGCATGTGCCACCACTGTCCAGCTTCCATTCCATACCATTTTATAAGTGAGAAAACTGAGACCAGTAAAACCAGTCCCTCTAACTACAGAGCTGTTTTTCCTGAAGACTTGATTACTTTCAAAGACAAGCTGTCTATATAGACAAAGGTTTTCTTGCCTGATCCCAGGTACCTGTAAAGCTGGTGTTTGTTACAGACCTTTCTTTTTTTTTTTCTTCCGTATCCTGTAGTTTATTTCCTTTTGTAGGTGGAGATGTTTCTTTTTATTTATTTATTTATTAAAGATTTCTGTCTCCTCCCCGCTGTCACAGAACTTTCATTTTCTTTCTCTGCCAAAGATATTTATTCATTAGATGTTGGTTTAATTCCCTTGCATATGTCTCGTGTGTAGCAGGCCTCATGGAGGGTGGCCTTCAATCTAGAAAAAAAATCAGAGTGAAGAGGTTTATTGCGGGAAAGGCCTCTCTGGTAAGGTGCTTCAGCAACAAGCTGAAGTGAGGGAGTGAGTCATGGACTAGCCTAGAAAGGGCTATAAAGTAAGCCCGGTGAGGGTAGAGTAAGGGCAAAGGTTACGTGAAGGTGTTCAGGATAAGCTGAGCTGATGTAGCAAAGGGGTGGGAAGAAGGGGCAGAAAATAAGCTTGGAGAAATAAGGGGGAAGGGCCTTGTGCCTTCAGGAGGAAGCTGATTTTCTTGCTAAGTGAGGCGAAGGTATTGCAGACCTGTGAGCAGAGGAACGACGTCACCTGACCTGTTTCTGGAGGCTCACCTTGAATGCCAGGGCAAAGTGGTGGGACACATCAGGACTGGTAAGGAGGCTGTGGCAATAATTTGCTAGAGAGATAATGGTGGCTTGGACCGATCAGATAATCACGGAATTGATAAGAAATGGTCGCCTATTGAGCCCAGTGTGGTGGCTCACACCTTTATTCCCAGCACTCAGGAGGCAGAAATTGATGGATCTCTGGGTTCAAGGCCAGCCTGGTTTACGGAATGAGTTCCAAGAAGGCCGGGACTGCACAGATTAACCCTATCTTGAAAAAAAAAGAAAAAGAAATTATCAGCTATTAGCTACAAGCATTTATCACTTAACATTCATAAGTTATTCTGTGAAAAGAACCATTTTTGTCTTGCTGTCTTCCTCCCACTATTATTTACTCGTTTTTAATATTTTAATTTTATTTAAATTTATTTTAATTTTATTTTATTTTATTTGTTTATGTGGAGGAGGGGAGTTGTGCATGTGAGTGTAGTACCCTAAGAGGCCAGAAGAGGGCATTGGAGCCACTGGAGCTGGAGTACAAGCAGTTGTCTACTGCCTCACCCGGATGCTGGGAATCAAGCCCAAGCCTTCTCCAAGAGACATATATGCTCTGATCTAAACTGCTGAGCCATCTCTCAGACCCCACTTACTATGTTTTTGAGACATGTATCCCAGGTTGACTTCAAACTCGTATAGTTAAGGAAATTAACTTGTGATCCTCTTGCCTCCACCTCCCAAGAGTTGAAATTACAGGTGTGTCACTACACCTGTTTATTTAAAGATTTAGCTGTTATTCATGTATATGAATGTGTATACATATGTGTGTATGGGCGCCTGAGGCCAAAAGAGAGCATTGGGTCTCCTAGGAGCTGGTTGTTGTAAGCCACCCAACGTGGATCCCAGGAAATTTATTTCAGTCCTCTGCAAAAACAGAAGAAAAAAATCCCTCACTCTTTTTGGTTTTTTTGAGACAAGGTTTCTCTGGGTAGCCTTGGCTATCCTCCTCTACTCTGCAGACCAGGCTCGCCTCGAACTCAGACATCCGCCTGTTTCTGCCTCCCAAGTGCTGAGTTAAAGGCATGTGCCCCCACCACCCATCTTGCCCAGCTTTTTTTTTTTTACAGAGGATTCAACTCTGGTTCTTAAGCTTAACTGGCAAGTGCTTTAGCAACTGGGCTTTCTCCCCAGTCCCATACATGGTTTTATACAGTGCAGGACTCAAACCCAGAGCTTTATGCATTATAGGCAGGCACTCTATCAACAAGGTTATATCCCTAAGCCCTAATTTGGGTTTTATTGAGACACTGTAGCTAGACTGGCCTTGGATTCACTCTAGTTCTGGATGCCCACAAACTCATGACTGATGGTGACACTCTTTTCTCAACCCTTTGAAGTGCTGGGATTACAGACATGTACCACAACAACAGCCTCTGCCTACATTATATTTTATTTTATTTTTTTCCCTGTCCCTTATTTTAATTTTTTAAACTAGGTATCCCAAGCTGCTGCCTCTACTTCTCAAGCACTAGGATTAGAAGTGAATGTCACTATGCAGAGCTTTTTTTAAAAAACATTAAAACCCTAGGATGTTTATTACAAAGGTAAACCCTGATCCTTGAGTTGGGCTTATCGGTAGGATTTCTGGTATCGAGCACGGGCACCAGGACCTCCGAACTTTTTGGATTCACAGCGCTGAGGATCAGCTACAAGCAGGGTCCGATCATACTGGATGAGGATATCTTTGATCTCCTTCTTAGAGGCCTCATCCACATACTTTTGGTAGTAGGCCACCAGGGCTTTGGAGATGGACTGTCGGATAGCATAAATTTGGGCCACATGACCACCACCCTTCACACGGACCCGGATATCCACACCCGCGAATCGCTCCTTGCCCAGCAGCAGAACAGGCACCAGTAACTTGTACTGCAGCGTGCGCGGCTCAATCATCTCCAGGGGACGTCCGTTCACCTTGATGAGCCCATTCCCCCGTGTGCAGTGCGCCACGGCTGTGGCTGTGGCTATCTTCTTGCGTCCGAAGACTTGCACGGACTGCAGCAGACCCTTGGTTGGCATAGCTGCGAGTATGAACACGAGGTCCTCACCGCGCGGCGCCACCACCGGAAAAGCTGCAGAGCTTTGTTTAATGCAGAGATGAAGATTGAACTAAGCAACAGCCTCATTCCCTGTCTGTCTTTGAGATAAGGTCTCACTCACAGACTAGCCCCAATCTTTCAGCAACCTTCTGGCATTAGCCTATGAAGTTTTGGGATTATAGGCCCTGAGCCACAGTGCTCAGTTTTGTGTTAAAAGACAGGGCCTCATGGAGACTAAACTCACTATGTATCCTCTTGTGTCTGCCTCCACAGCACTGGGATCACAAGTGGCCCTAAACCCAGCATCTTCACATTGGTTCTGGGCATGGGATTCATGTCTTCTTGTTTGCAAGGCAAGCACTTCATGGACTGAGTCATCCCTCATATCTCTGTAAATGTTTGCCACTTGTGTGCCCGCCCTGTGGAGGCCAGAAGAGGACATCTGCTTCTTGGAGTGGAGGTTATAGGCAGTTGTAGGCCTGGGAACCAAACTTGGGTCTACTAGAACAGCAGTAAATATTTTTAACTGTTGAGCCAACTTCCAACCACCCTTCCGTCTTTTTGTCTTTGGGGTGTTTTTTGTTTGTTTGTTTGTTTTGAGACAAAGTCTCACTTAGATAAGACAGAACTTGTTGCTTTGTACCTTTTCAAGTGCTAGGATTTTTTTTTTTTCGAGACAGGGTTTCTCTGTGGTTTTGGAGCCTGTCCTGGAACTAGCTCTTGTAGACCAGGCTGGTCTCGAACTCACAGAGATCCGCCTGCCTCTGCCTCCCGAGTGCTGGGATTAAAGGCGTGTGACACCATCGCCCGGCTAAGTGCTAGGATTTTGGGTGTGTGCCACCACACCTAGCAAGGAACATCCTTTTTTTTTTTTTTAATTTATTTTTCAAGTCAGGGTTTCTCTGTAGCTTTTGGAGCCCGACCTGGAACTAGCTCTTATAGACCAGGCTGGCCTCGAACTAGGATTAAAGGCGAGCACCACCACCGCCAATCTAAGGAACATCCTTTAAAGAGAGGATAAATTGGGATCTTGGTTTTGACACATAAGCTTAAGATGGCAAACTAAACAATTATGTGTGTATGCCGGTAAATAAAAGGAAGATTGGGGCTAGAAACAAAAGTCATATCCATTAACGTGTAGAAATAATTTATAACTATGAAACCAAAAAAAGATCACAGAGGCCCTGAATGAAGACAGAAGAGAAGCAAAGACTGAACTCTGGGCCCCTCCAATTGGAACTGTAAAAAGGCTCAGATGAGTAGTCCACGAAATAATGGGTTTTCTGTCCATGAATAATAGGTTTCTCCACCAAGGCAATGCGGTAAGCCAGATCAAGCCGAATTGAAAAAGTAAAATAGCAGGTTTATTTAAGCAAAGCAACTCTCAGGTGAGTTCTCCAGTCCCAGAGATTGAGGCCAGAGAAGTCGTGCATCTGAACTGAAGCAGGGAGGTTATATAGCCTGTAGTTGAGGGGTGATGACGTGTCCACCACAGCTGGGTTTATACCCAAGTATGGTCAAAAGCTGACCACCTTAGGCAGGTACGTGGGCCGCTGGCAACTTCAGGGGAGGAACTGCTGAGGCCGCCAGGAATGCAGAATAGACTTTTTGGTGCCTTCCCTTTATTGGACATAGTGTGAGAGGGCAGGGTTTGGAGAGAGACGGGATGGGGCTTTCCAGATCAAGCTGGGGTGAAATGGAGGTTGCAGCGAAACCACCAGAAGGGGAACTAAGGAAAGAGAGTGGTATACTAGAAGCCAAGAGTGGAAAGTGCTTTAGGAAAGAAAAGTAAGCCAAGATATGCCAGGACTTGGGAGAAGAGACATTATTACTTAGTGAACCTCAGGAAAGCAGAGCGGCCTTAGCCATAAAGTGAGACGTGGTCCAAAAAAATAAAAAAGATAGGCTAAGGGATGGAAGAGGGGGAGGGAGAATGAGGATATGTCAGGAGTTGATTTGGAGAGTCATTGGTAGAATAATATCTGGATGTAACAGATTCCAGAGAGAATAGATCTGGAGATGCTGTGGCAGAAATCTAACTGCTTAGCAGTTGTCTGTGGAACTCTCTGCATTACCCAGCCCCCTCAGCTTTGACACTAATTCTAGACAGCTTTGACTCTGAAGTATTAAGAGCTTATACATAATCTCCTGGCTACGGATTCCCATGCCACAGCATGTGGAAGGCCGTGTTCTGATGCTGGTAGAATGGGTCATGGCTTGGAAGGAAGCTACTCAGAATTATTTCCAGACAGGAGCTGGAGGGATAGCCCAGTGATTGAGTATTTTCTCAAAACCGTGAGGAATGGAGTTGAAATCCAGCATACATATAACAAGCCTCACAAATAACCTGCAACCCCAAATCTACAAAGTGAGTTCCAGGACAGCCAGGGCTACACAGAGAAACCCTGCCTCAAAAAACAAAAACAACAACAACAAAAAAAAAAATACAGCCGGGCGATGGTGGCGCACGCCTTTAATCCCAGCACTCGGGAGGCAGAGGCAGGCGGATCTCTGTGAGTTCGAGACCAGCCTGGTCTACAGAGCTTAGTTCCAGGACAGGCTCCAAAGCCACAGAGAAACCCTGTCTCGAAAAACCAAAAAAAAAAAAAAAAAAAAAAAAAAAAAAAAAAAAAATACAAACAAAAAAATCCTGTTGATCAATTCAATTTTTTTTTTCAGACAGGGACCCTCTATGTAACTCTGGAAATCCTGGAACTCACTACGTCATAGACCAGACTGGCCAGAGAGATCCTCCTGCCTCTGCCTCCAGGTGCTGGGATAAAGATGTGCAATACCACATCCAACCCTTTTTTTTTTTAAGACAGTGTCTCTTTTTGTAACTCTGGCTGGCCTGGACCTTGTCTCTGTAGTTCAAGCTGACCTCAAACTCATAGAGATCTACCTGCCTTTGCAGTCCTGGTGCTGCAATCAAAGGCATGCAGCCCGTCCATGGTAAATTCAGTTTTTCATGGGGAAATTTGTGGTAGAACGTGGAGTGAAAGCAGCATTATAGAAGTGTTTCAATTCCTATATCAAGTTCTCCCCTCCTGTAGTAACACCAGACAAACTCTCAGCCTCAGTTCTTAGCTCATATAAGTTAATCTACTCTGAATTAGATAAATTAACCCACATACACTTTGTAGCATTCTAACTGTACTTGAACTTTTTTGAGACAGGGTTTCACTATGTATTTCAGGCTGACCCAAAACTTTGAACAATCATTCTGCTTCAACCTTCCAAGTACTGGAACTGCTATTGTACAAATACTGGTGGTTGTCCTGACAGTGTTACTTCCTTCTGGTCCTCTTCCTTTGTGTATCTTATTTGTGCTGGGAATAGAACCCAGATCCTCTGCAAAAATGAGTGTTCTTAACTACTGAACCATCTCTCTAGCTTCTAAATAATTTTTTTTGTTTGTTTTTAGTTTTCTTTTTTTTTCTTTTTTTTTTTTTTTTTTTTGGTTTTTCGAGACAGGGTTTCTCTGTGGTTTTGGAGCCTGTCCAGGAACTAGCTCTTGTAGACCAGGCTGGTCTCGAACTCACAGAGATCCGCCTGCCTCTGCCTCCCGAGTGCTGGGATTAAAGGCATGCGCCACCACCGCCCGGCCTGTTTTTAGTTTTCTGAGACAGAGTTTCTCTGTGTAACTGCTCTGGCTGTTCTGGAATTCACTCTGTAGACCAGGCTGACCTCAAACTCACAGAGATCCACCTACCTTTGGCTCCTGATGTTGGGATTAAGGGTGTGCACCACCACACCTGACTCTAAATAAGTAATTTTAAATGTAGGTTAAAATGAATGTTTTTAAACTGATGTCGTGGTGCACGCCTTTAATCCCAGCACCCAGGAAGCAAAGACACGTGGATCTCTGTGAGTTCGAGGCCAGCCTGATTTACAGAGTGAGTTCCAGGACAGCCAAGGCTGCACAGTGAAACCCTTAAAAACAAACAAAAGGTAAAAGAGCAAATAATAATAGCAACTAACACTGTCAGCGTGTCTAAGATTGAACGGTGGGGAGAATGAGTGAGGTTTCCCCACACTTTCCTGTGTTTCCATGCTTTCTGTGATGAATGTGTCTTTTGTAATCAGAAGAGGAACATGATGGCTGGGTACGGTTTAGTGGTAAAGTGTCTACCCACTATGTACAAGGCCCTGGGTTCAATTTCCAGAAAAGGAGAGAGAAGATGGGATGGAGAGGGAGAGAAACAGGTTTTAGTTTTTAAAACAAGGCTTTACTATGTAGCTGCAGCCAGCCTGGTACTCTGGGCAATTCTCCTGACTCTGCCTCCTGAGTCCTGGGATTAGAGGTACATTCATTTTCACATCCAGAAAAAAAAATCTTAAAACTTCATTTTTTTTTTATTTATTAGTTTTTCAAGACAGACCTGCCTGCCCTGCCCTGGAACTCACTTTGTAGCCGAGGCTGGCCTTGAACTCACAGAGACCCACCTGCCTCTACCTCCCAAGTGCTAGGATTAAAGGCGTGAGCCACTACCACCTGGCTGAAACTTAATTTTTTTGTGAGAGAAAACCCAGAAGTCATTTCCCAGGGATTTGACTTAGGGGGTCCTGGTAAGAAGCTTAGCACTATTGATTACACCAGTGGCTACCAGCACTTCACTTCTTTCCCTCCGTGATGCATTTGTTTGTTTTTACCTCATAGGACAGCCCCAAAGATGGCTGCTGAAATGCAGAGGAAAAGAAGCAGTGAATGCCCTGATGGCACATTGGCTCCTTCTGATGGCCAAAGTGTGGAGAGAGCCGAGAGCCCCACGCCAGGACTGACCCAGGGAACTGAGCCAGGTATGGGTAGAGCATGCAGTCCGCAGCCACGCCTCCAGGGAGAGGTATGGCTCACAGCACTCTTGTGAACTCACTGTAAGTTTGCTCATCCACTGGGTGTTTGCTGCATGCTGGGAATCCTGCAGAGAGCAGGGCTGTTTCCATCTTACCTTTCTTGCCATTTGCACTAGACAGCTGTGAGGACCTGTCCCTTATGAGAAAAATAAGGAAAAAGTCTCTATTTAAAACATTGTTTTTCTTTTTCTTTTCTGTAGACCAGGTTGGCCTCAAACACAGAGATCCGCCTGCCTCTGCCTGAGTACTGGGATTAAAGGTGCGTGCCACCATTGCCAGGCTAAAATGTCTTTTAATAAAAATTCAAACTGTGGGGCTAGAAAGATGGCTCAGAGGTTAAGAGCATTGCCTGCTCTTCCAAAGGTCCTGAGTTCAATTCCCAGCAACCACATTATGGATCACAACCATCTGTAATGGGGTCTGGCGCCCTCTTTTGGCCTGCAGGCATACACACAGACAAAATATTGTATGCATAATAAAGAAATAAATATTTTTTAAAATTTTTCAAACTGAGTTTCACAAGGAAAAAAAGAGCTCAACATGGTGGTGTCCACCTGTAATCCCAGCAGCTGTGGGTGGAGGCAGGATTAGTGTGAGATCATGGCCTGCCAGCCTGGGGCTACATAATGAATACCAGGCTAGCTGGGGCTGTGTAGTAAGACCGTATCTCCAAAAGAAGAAAACTAAGTAGGGGTTAGGGCTTTTCCTCATTAGCCAAGTACTTGCCTAGTATGCCTCAGTCCTTCCACCCCAAAATTATTCCAGCACCCCAAAAATATGTAAGAGAAGCCCAACGTGGATCCTGTCCTGGAGAAGCCACAGGTTAGTGGTCAGGGGCTATGGTAGCCCTCCCTCATGGATGGAGAGGGTTAAAAACTAAATTTGTATTCTTAAGGGATACCACTGTAGTGACCAATAACTGGATAGTGTTCCAAAGGAAATCAAACTACATCTTACCCGAGAGTGGAATTGTGACAGGTACTCACCCACATGGGGAGACGGGGATGCCGTCCAGGTGCGTAGCAGGTGCAGAGCTCTTGCATGTGTGTGTGTGTGTGTATGTGTGTGTGGAGGGGGTCCAAAGCACAGATGGATAAAGGCCAGTGTGTGGAATGGGCAAGGCGGTGAGCTGTTCAGTGTTAGTGAGGGAAAGGTAGATATCAATTTCTATGCTGCCTGGAGACCAAGGCCCTTTAGGCTGTAGATGAGCATAATGCAAGGGAGACAGTGGTAGGGCGGACAGTAGCTTGGGCCCATCAAGACAGGAAGCAACCCTCTAGACATCTCCTTGGTGAGTGCTGCTTATCTGCCAGCAGCTACCTCTCTAAGTACCAGTGCTTTTGGTCTGCAGGTGCGGGGCAGGAGGGTGCCATGTTTGTCCATGCACGTTCCTATGAAGACCTGACAGAGTCAGAAGACAGGGAAGCTTCTGGGGACAGCCCCAAAGAGTATGCTGGAAGTCCCCCGCCACTGCCTACAGACATGCGCCAGATCAGCCAGGACTTCAGTGAGCTGAGTACCCAACTGACAGGGGTGGCCCGTGACCTGCAGGAGGAAATGCTACCAGGAAGCTCAGAAGACTGGCAGGAGCCCCAGGGAGCAGCTGGACGACCAGCCACAGAGCCTTCTCAAGAGGGCACAACTGAAGGGGATGAGGAGGACG
Organism: Microtus pennsylvanicus; assembly: GCF_037038515.1. NCBI lineage: Eukaryota > Metazoa > Chordata > Mammalia > Rodentia > Cricetidae > Microtus > Microtus pennsylvanicus. The sequence goes on along the minus strand of NC_134581.1, from coordinate 15,686,967 downwards.
CTACGGAGGCATGGCGCCTCCACCAGAAGCATGTGTTTGTACTGAGTGAGGCAGGGAAGCCTGTGTATTCTCGCTATGGGTCTGAGGAAGCACTTTCCAGCACCATGGGTGTCATGGTTGCTCTGGTGTCCTTCCTGGAGGCAGACAAGAATGCCATTCGCTCCATCCATGCAGGTGAGCCACCTGAAGAGGGTTGTGGGGAAGGCTCCAGTGGCAGGGTTTATTCATACCAGGTTTTATACACGCACGCACGCGCACACACACACATACACACACACACACACACACCTAGAAAGCTGGGTTGTGCTATTTGCCTGAGAGTAAAGTCCTTCCATCTCTCTGAGCCTCGGGCTCTTACTGAAGTAGGATAACAGTATCAGCCTCCTGAGGTGGCAGGGCTGTGGTGAGAACTAAAGGCAGTTCTTTGGGGCAGTGACAAAAATTATGAATAAATTTTTAAAAAAAGATCTAGCTTAGATCCCTTGCCAATTGAGTTAGCATTTAGCATAAAATGTGTTTCCCTAAGCTGGGCCTGGTGATATAGATCTGCCTATAAATTCCAGCACTTGGAAAGTGGAGGCAGAAGGATCAACCTCTGCCGCATTAGCCAGTCTCAGACGGGTCAACCTAGGTAGGCTACTTGAGACGCTGTCTCAAAAAGCAAACAAAGAATATGTTTTTCTGAAGAGCTTGTGTGTCTGAGGGTCAGGTTTGGAAGCAGGTGTCAGGGAAGAGAGGTGACTGACTACCCACAATCAATAAGCCCCTACTGAATTCAGAGCTCCCAGCAAGGAAACCCTGGAAAGTGAAGCCCACTGGGAAAGCCTGTCCGGGAGGGCTTCTGGGAGGAGGGCTGAAGCTGACCCCCTGCCCACACCCTCAGATGGCTACAAGGTAGTATTCGTGCGCCGGAGCCCTCTGGTGCTGGTGGCGGTGGCCCGCACGCGGCAGTCGGCCCAGGAGCTGGCCCAGGAGCTACTGTACATCTACTACCAGATCCTGAGCCTTCTAACTGGCGCGCAGCTGAGCCACATCTTCCAGCAGAAGCAGAACTACGACCTGCGGCGCCTGCTCTCAGGCTCGGAGCGAATCACCGATAACCTGCTGCAGCTAATGGCTCGAGACCCGAGTTTCCTGATGGGCGCAGCGCGTTGCCTGCCCTTGGCAGCGGCAGTGCGGGACACGGTGAGTGCCAGCCTGCAGCAGGCTCGTGCTCGCAGCCTAGTCTTTTCTATTTTGCTGGCCCGCAACCAGCTGGTGGCGCTGGTGCGCCGCAAGGACCAATTCCTACATCCCATCGACCTGCACCTGCTTTTCAACCTCATTAGTTCCTCCTCATCCTTCCGTGAGGGCGAGGCATGGACCCCCGTGTGCCTGCCAAAGTTCAATGCGGCCGGCTTCTTCCACGCGCACATCTCTTACCTAGAACCTGATACCGACCTCTGCCTGCTGCTGGTCTCTACTGACCGTGAAGACTTCTTTGCAGTCTCTGACTGCCGCCGCCGCTTCCAGGAACGCCTTCGAAAGCGGGGAGCCCACTTGGCCCTGCGGGAGGCGCTGCGCACACCTTACTACAGCGTTGCCCAAGTGGGCATCCCTGACCTTCGTCACTTCCTCTATAAGTCAAAGAGCTCAGGACTCTTCACCAGGTGAGAGGAGGCACTGCTTCAGGGAAACAAGGATGCAGAGATGGGGGGAGGCTGGTTGGTCCCGAGACCTAAGATGCAGTCCTGAAAGGGACCACTCCTTTGAGAGTGTACCGGTATGCTGGGGCTGTTTGCCTCGGACATCACTCGGTGGGCATACACCTCTCTACTTCAACATATGTGAGGCCTGGAACAACTTGGGAAAGAAGCTGAAACAGAGGTTTTCTCGGTCCTTTGCCCTGAAGTAACTCTGCCTTTGGGGTCATTTTGGTCTAGGCCAGGATGCAGAACCCTTTTCCCACACACTCCTCCACTAAAGGAGCTGGGCAGATATGGCCTCCCCCAACCCCCACTTTTGGCTCAGAAGGTTTCCCAGGAAACCTCCTCTGCTCTAGGCTTTGTATTCCTTTAGGTACCTAAACTCAGAAACAGCCTCTCCAAGGAAGGGTACCAAAGGGTTACCATGAACCTGGCAGGGGAGGCAAGGTCCAGTCTGTCCTGGGTGGTCTTCTGTAATCAGATTATATCCTGTCATGGGGAGAACAGGCAGTAAAACCTCCCTGTCCAGAAAGAGGTGTTTCTAGTTCTCCTGAGAAGACAGTGAAAGGCATTCCTTTGTGAACCGACTTCTCCATCTGCAGTCCTGAGATCGAGGCCCCATACACCAGTGAAGAGGAGCAGGAGCGACTGCTGGGCCTCTACCAGTACCTGCACAGCCGCGCTCACAATGCCTCTCGCCCACTCAAGACCATCTACTATACAGGCCCCAATGAGAACCTCCTAGCCTGGGTAAGGTGGCCCTAGATGAACAGATACTGGGTAGATGCCACAAGAAGCGTGCCTTTTCTAGGTGATGACCCTTTGCCCCCTCCTCCAGGTGACAGGTGCCTTTGAGCTCTACATGTGCTACAGTCCACTGGGAACCAAGGCATCAGCTGTCAGTGCCATCCATAAGCTGATGCGCTGGATCCGTAAAGAGGAAGACCGGCTCTTCATCCTCACACCCCTCACCTATTGATGGAAGTGGGAAGGCACACTGGGCGTGGGAAGCCGTGAGAGCCTCCCGGTGAGGCTGGCTTCTCCTGCCCAGCCAGCAGGCAGGGACCGTGGGTTGGTGCGTGCATTAAAGTGCTTTGAGAAAGACACTTGTTGCGCTTTGCCACTGGTTCTTTGCTTGCTTGCTTGATTGATTGATTGCTTGGTTCTGAGACTCTATACAGTACTCTCTATGTAGCCTTAACTGTCAGGAGCTCACTATGTGGCCCAAGCTGTCCTCAAACTCCTGAGTGCTGGGAATAAAGGTATGTGCCGCCACACCCAGCTCTGGCACTGGTTCCTTTACCCATCCATTCTCACATAGATACAAAATCCTTCTTCCTGGCCCAATACTTTCCTTATATGGGGGCACATGTTCATTTGAACCCCTCTCCTTCCAGATTTTGCCAGCATTAGGCCCCTCATATGGAGTCAGATTCCAGTTGGGGCTGTTCTGGTTCCATGAAGTCCTGTCATAGGTAAGGGACTCACACGTACCCTACTGTCTTCCCCTTGTCCACTCCCATCTTTGCCCACACTCAGTCTTCTCTAGTGCCAGCCTGCCCTCGGTCGGACCATGCTTCCAAGGACAGTTCTGCCATCAGCACTCTGGTTCATGGCTGCTGTAGTTAAGCACAGGCTGAACCGAGAAAGACAAGGGCAGATGACCCAGGCCAGATTCTGGGTAGGAGCCCTTGGCAAGGCAACCCGATCCTCTGTAGCCACAGGCCTCTGAGGAGAATGCTTAGGTCTACCCATAAAGGGCTGTCTTAGTTCCTGTATCTCCTCCAGCCACTTCATCAGAACAGCTCCCCAAGAATGAGCCAGAGGAAGCCCACTTGATCTGTAGGGCCTTTGGAAGGAATCTGTCTTAGGTTACTTGATATGCTGGGCTGTCCTCAGTTACCCTCTTCCTCAGCCTGTCCTACACGAGATCCTGTGGACACTTTCCACACTTAGGCTCAGCAGTAAAGGACTGGCTCTGCTCACTCTACCATAAGACCCTGGGACAACCCAGGGCGCAGTACAAGAGGCCTCCAACTTGCTCCTGGTGGGAGGGGAGCTCCCCTGGTGCTGCTACAACCCAACCATCTCACTGCTCAGAGGAGCAAAAGGCTGACTAAAGAGAATAGCCTGATAATGTCCTCAGGCTGTCAGAACCACCTTCAAGCAGTCTCTGGAAATAGGGCCATGATTACTTTTGCCACTAAAACCACACCAGAGAACATGTATGAATTAGCATGAACCACATTGAGGAGACACCATGACAGCTGTACTTAATTGGCAGCATAATCTTGTTACTGGTTTCATCCGAGATCGTGTTAGACTTAACATGGCAACCGGCCACTTTCCCAGACCCCTAAGACCCTTGGAAGCAGGCTCAGTGTACACGTTGCACATATCCCCCAGGTCTCTTTCCTGCCTGTTTTGTGCTTTTCTTCATCTTGCTCCTGATCAGTGATGTCAGATCAACACTTTGGAATCAGGGTGACTTGAAGACAGACATCCCTAGTTGATCAGCAGTTAGCCCCTAAGTGCTTCTGGTAGCTACTCTAAACCTGTAGATATTCAGCTTCTCTCTGGTTCAATATCCCTTCTGCTCAGGCACAGGATAAGCATGGTACCAGGACAGTAGGTTCCTAGGAGTGTGGGGTTTGCCTATTTGGAGGTCAAGGATTAGATGGCAGGCAAATAAAGGAGGTTTCCTAATAGAGGGACCAGCATCTGCAAGGAGAAGAACTGGACTGAACTGCGCTGCGGTGAAACTGGCAGAATCTGCAAGTCTGGATAAAGCCACAGCGGGGAGAGTCTCTTAGAGCTGCAGTTAGGGAGAAACCCCTAGTTTCACTAAAGAGATTTCTGGGTTGGAGAAGGAAGCAATGTTCAGAGAGACCTGAGCCTATGGAGGGCAAAGTGGCTAGCATTCTTTTTGAAGTAAGATCTCAGAGTAGTTAAATAAATCCTAAGCCAGCAATAGGCCAAACCCAGTGAGTTTACCTTAAGAGTGCTTATACTTAACACTGCAGGGTCCCATACCTTGCTTGAAGTTCCTACAGAACCCTCGGATGAAGAGTAGCAAAGGGGTTCTCCTGTGGATTCCAAGGCTGATAAACAAATCACCCCCAAGTGGTGCATTGTCCTGGGAGGGGGGGTCACCATCATGGCCACATGGTGGCAGCAGAGAACCAATTAATGGCCATTCCCACCTCCAAATGGCTTAGGTAAGGCCATCTAAACAAGCTTGTGAAGCCTCCCCCCCAGTGGAGGCAGGACCACATTCACAGAGCCCCTGTCTGGGTGCTGTGTGGAGGGTGTTTCAGTTTTTATCTGCATGGCTATCTTTAGACAGACATGTTGACTACAGAACACTGGAAGGGTGCCATGGTTTGTGTTGTGTATTCATTTCTGGGTCAGTTCCACTTAGGTAAAGGAGCAGCTTTTATGTTGCCTTGGGCATAGTACTCTCTCCATTGGGTGTGGCTGCTCCATCTACCATTTCCTGTCAGCTAACAGGTACTCACGAACCTCATCCTGGAAGGAGGGGAAATCCTACCCTGGGGATAGCGAAAGAGAATGAACTAATTGTGTTTAGCCCAGGCTCCTGGTGACCCATGATCTGTATCTGACACAGGTTGGGTGTGAAAGGCCTCCTAACCCTACAGAGAAGATTAGCATGGCCCCTGAGCCGGAAGGACAAGCCAATTTGTGAAGCGTTCCATATTTTTTGATGACTTTAAATACTGTTTTTGTTTGTTTGTTTTGGATTTTTTGTTTGTTTTTTTGAGACAGGGTTTCTCTGTGGCTTTGGAGCGTGTCCTGGAACTAGCTCTTGTAGACCGGGCTGGTCTTGAACTCACAGAGATCTGCCTGCCTCTGCCTCCCAAGTGCTGGGATTAAAGGCGTGCGCCACCACAGACCGCCCGGCTGACTTTTTTTTTTTTTTTTTGGTTTTTCGAGACAGGGTTTCTCTGTGGTTTTGGAGCCTGTCCTAGAACTAGCTCTTGTAGACCAGGCTGGTCTCGAACTCACAAAGATCCGCCTGCCTCTGCCTCCCAAGGGCTGGGATTAAAGGCGTGCACCACCACCGCCCGGCTTTAAATACTGTTTTTAAAAGTATATCTAGAAAGGCATCCTAGGGTAATACCATCCCAACTCTGAAAGGATGAAGGGGAGAAGAAATATTCACTAAGGTCAGTTAGAAAGCAAATGCCGGCAGGGGGATTGTACTGGGTGGGGTCCCAGGCCACTCTGAATCCTGCTAAGCTCCTCCCTCCCCAGCCCCTTTATCTCTGCTACCCTGGGACTCACAACTGCCTATAGCCACCCTGTGAAGAGCCCTCTGGAGCCCAGGCTCACCGGCAGGCTAAGAATGCCTCTCCCTGCCCCATAATCCCGGGTATTGAGAAAAGACTGCTTGCCAAGGGATAACTGCTGAGGTCCAGGTGAGGGAGATGGCAAAGAAGAAAGGGCTTCACTCACTCATGGCTTCTGGAAGAAGGACCAACCAGAACTACACTTCTGTTTCAGAGACGGAGTCCACAAAACAAGACTCAGAGCAGAGGTGCCCGGCAGTCAGGGACTGGAAGAGAGCCATTTACTACTCTCACCCTTCCCTCACCTCTACACTTCCACACACTGAGGCCACAGTGACAGGATCAGAGCTACAGCAGCGCTAGATCTTCGCATAAGTTACCTCTGGCTATTATCCAGCCAGCCAGGCCAGACTCCATTAACCCTTATGACTCTGGGCAGACAGGAGAGGGCACACCATGGAATTATGGGACCTGCCCACAGAAGGTGCGTCCCGTGGTATTCCTTTCTGAATCCTCTCCCATCACTCTGTCCTGTGTCTTCCTCCGTGGTGAGAACTGGTGCCTGAGGGTGCACCTGTGAATGAGGGCCTTGCAGAGAGAAGAGCCATATTGCCCTGCACCGTTCTCATCTTAACCTGGTGGGTTGTGGGGGAATAGGATGATTCAGGAATACTCCTTCCCAGCCCACTCCATTCAGAGAGAGAGAGAGAGAGAGAGAGAGAGAGAGAGAGAGAGAGAGAGAGAGAGAGAGAGAGAGAGAGAGAGAGAGAGAGAGAGCACTGAGAAATACACATCCAAGAGAGGATACAGGAGAAAGGGCTGGAAAGAGTCAAAGAGTCAGACAGGGCTGGAAAGAGCCTTCAACAGGGCTCCGCCCGTAGCCCCGCCCCCAGCGCGGCCGCACCCACGGGGCCCAGCGTCTTTCGACTTTGATCTGAGTATCTGTGGCAGCGGCAGCTACAAGAAGCAACTGGAGCCACAGGTGAGGTGGTCGTGCCATTGCCCTGCCCGTGGGTCCACAGCCAGATCCTCAGACCACAGGGCAGGGGGAAAGGTTGGGTTTGCCAGGAACCAGCGCAGGGGGTCAGCTGCCCAGGAACTTTCAGTACTGCTACTGAATAATGCTGGTCTCAGGTCGGACCTGAGTCTGGTCCGGTCAAGTCCTGGGCTTCTGAGGTTCACGAGAGGTTCCAGCCTAGACTCAATGGGGCTGCTTCTGCCGCTGCTACAATCGTCTCTACTGCTAATGCTTCTTTTGTGGTTGCCGGCGGCATCCACCGACCTGGACTGGCAGTGCCCACGAATACCCTTCTCAGCCTCCCGGGACTTTGATGTTAAGTATGTGGTTCCCAGCTTCCACGCCGGTGGCCAGGTACAGGCCATGGCAGCCTACGAGGACAGTGAAGATGGGAGTGCGCTGTTTGTGGCCACACGCAATCGTCTGCACGTGCTTGGGCCTGACCTGCAGTATATAGAGAGCCTAACCACCGGCCCTATTGGAGATCCTGGCTGCCAGACATGTGCGAGCTGTGGTCCAGGCCTTCATGGACCACCAAACGACACAGACACACTGGTGCTGGTGATAGACCCGGGTTTGCCAGCCCTGGTCAGCTGTGGCTCAACCCTCCAGGGCCGGTGCTTCCTCCACGAGTTTGAGCCTCGGGAGAAATCCCTGCACTTAGCAGCACCAGCCTGCCTCTTCTCAGCAAAAAATAACCGGCCTGAGTCCTGCCCGGACTGTGTGGCTAGCCCCCGGGGCACTCGTGTGACTGTGGTTGGGCAGGGCCATGCTTCCTACTTCTATGTGGCATCTTCACTGGACCCAGAGTTGGCTGCCAGCTTTAGCCCGCACTCAGTGTCCATCCGTCGCCTCAAGGCAGATGCTTCTGGATTTCAACCGGGATTTCCTTCGCTATCTGTCCTGCCCAAATATCTGGCCTCCTACCTCATTGAATATGTATACAGCTTCCGCTCAGGAGACTTTGTCTACTTTCTGACCGTGCAACCTTCCGGTGTCACAAGCCCTCCCGGCGCCCTGCAGACTCGTCTTGCCCGACTTAATGCTGTAGAGCCAGAGATGGGTGACTACCGGGAGCTGGTCTTGGATTGTCAGTTTGCACCTAAACGCCGGCGGCGGGAACCTCCAAAGAGCACACAGTCCTACCCAGTGCTTCGGGCAGCCCACACTGCTCCCGTGGATGCCATTCTAGCTGTGGATCTGAGCACCTCAGAGGGCCAGGAAGTGCTATTTGGGGTCTTTGCGGCTGTCAGGGATGGTAGCTCTGGCTCGGGTCCCAGTTCTGTTGTATGCGCCTACCCCATTCACCAGCTGGACGCCCTGATTGAACAGGGCGTAGAACGCTGTTGTGACTCTTCACTTTCTCCTCGCCCCTCGAGAGGCCTCGAATTCTTCCAGCCACCCAGTCTTTGTCCTAATCCGGTGAGCAGAAAGAGCGGGCCCCTGACCTGTGAGTACTCGGTGGGGCTGAAGACAGGCCATTTCCTTGCTGTCACTGAAAGAGAGAAGGCAGGCAGAGTGAAGCATTCGCTCCTTCTCAGTTCCTAAGTACTGGAGGTAGTGGGAGAAAGCAGACAAACAGAGGCCATACTGGAAGCGCATCCCAGCATGAGGCTCTGCCACCCTTCCTGCTATCTGAATTTTTAAGGTACTTTCCCTGGTTACGTGAAGAGGGGCTTACGTCATAGTGCCTCTGCCAGCACAACTTCCAACTTCCCGGTCAAATGATAGGCATCCCCTCCAACCTGCCCACCACCCACACCCTCAGGCACCCAGAGAGAAGTATACACAAAGGCAAAAACTCCATGGGCAGCTGCTCATAGTCAAAGATTCGCCGCTGCTTGCCAATATAGTTTCACTTTCCTATGAAGGCACTGTGTTGCTCTGCCTTCCAAAGATGGCAAGACAGGGTTGCCAGAGAACCCCAACAGGTTCCAAGGAACCTTGGCAGTCTGGGAGCTTCTTGGGGAGCCTGCATGTTTTATGATTTACTAACCCATTCTCCACAGGATCATTACAGGAAAATTTGGGACATAGTGGAAAGGCAATTGCAGCTCAGCTCTAGAAGGTTCCTGGAAACCTCACCCTGGTCTTGTGCAAGCAAACTCTAAGCAATTGAGGATGAGTAAAGGCGTAGGAAGGGCTGGTTGGAATGGGTCCAGCCTGGACTTTCTGTCTCTGTAGCCAAGGCCCTGCCCTAGGCAGGAGGGTCTCTCAGTCCACCTATCACATCAGGGAGGAAGAAGAGAGGAAACAAACAGGAAGCAGGATGTTTTTAAAATGCTACCTCGAGGACCTAGGGCCTTAACTTGGGGCCTAGTCAGGGTTTGAGGGCCAAAAGTAAAATCAAATAAAGACAAAAATGCTTGCTTGAGGACAAAATGAAAACTAACTCCTCGAAACCATTCAAATAGTCTCACCTAAGACTATTGAGAGATTAGGACAAGATAAAGGGTTGAATGGAGCACTGGGTGCCACAGTCACACAGTGTTCTGATTTTGCTGTGACATATTTTGTTTGTTTCCCCTCCCCCTTTAGACACACCAGGAACTACTAGTCAAATGCTCTATCACTGAGCTGGGTCTCCAGTGCCCTCCTCTCCTTTTATACTTTTAATTTTGAAACAAAGTCTCATGAAAGTTGCTCAGGCTGGCCTTGAACTCACTCTCTAAACACAATCAATTATTGAACTTGTAATCCTCCTGCTTCAGCCACTGGAGAAGCAAGGGTTATGGGCCTATGCCACACCAGGCCTGTCAGTGACTCTGATACTCTTGTCTGATTGATTTCCACCTTCTGTTAATGCCCTGGAGGTATAGAATTTACACGCAGTGTTGGAGGGGGAATTCATTTTTCTTTTAGAACTTGAAGTACCAAATCCAGAGCCTCAAGTGTGCTAATCCTCTACCACGGGGTTGTATCTTCAGTCTTTTGTTTGTTTTTGGTTTTTTGAGAGAGAATTTAGTGGGTAGCCAAAACTGACCTTGAATCAACCGTGCAGCTCAGGTTGACCTTGAATTCAAGATTTTCCAGCCTTCACCTCTCAAATGCTGGTATTACAAGTGTACACCAGACCTGGTGCAAATTTCTTTTCTTTTTTCTTCTCCAGTACTAGAGATTGAACATCTCTAGGGCCTTGGACTTCTTAGGCAAGTGTTCTGCTGCTGAGCAACATTCCTAGCCTTCGAGTGGGGGGGTCTTTAGCTCTTCTTCCTCAGATGAGTATATTTAGGTTGAGAAACCCTAGGAGTAAGAACCTTTTGTCCAAATCTAGATGGGAAATCAAAACCTCTCCCAATTTAGCTAGAGGTGTCAGGCACCAGGAGAACTAGTCTTGGGCCCTACCTACAGCTCCAGGTCTGGAGGTCTGCCAGATCTCTGAAGATATGTAAATCAGTGTTTGATGACTTAAGTACATCATCACTGGAGTAGCAGCCACCGTGTACACTGTGTACTGGTTGACCTAAAGACTCGTGCCTACGTGGATTCAGGTAGGGTGTGGAACAGCTATGGGGAATGGGACACTTAAGGCAAGTTTTCAGGGCTAGAGACCTTCGTCAATCTTAGGACCCAAATCTAAGACCCCTGCGGCCTAGAGGCGAGCAAACAGGACCGTGTTCTTACCTGAGTAGGGCCTCTTAGTGCCTGAGCCCCGCCTGTCCCTGAGTCACAATGAAAACACCTGGCAAGTTTCTGGCTAGGGTCACGCCCCTCCTCTTCCTTCTCGAGTGCTGACAAAGTCTCAGTCCCCACCCAAACAGGATAGAGACCCAGATTGGGTGGGGTGTCTAGACTCAACACTGCTGCTCTTGTCCCTCCCCCTCCCCCCTCCCCAGTCCTGCTTGTCACTGAGGTCCAGGGATAGGTTAACTCTGTGTGAACTGAGGAGGTTCTGAACACCTAGGGCTCTCTTCTGGCCCTTCCTGTTCCTCTACTCCAACCCCAAATCTCTCTCTCTCTTTTTTTTTTTCGAGACAGGGTTTCTCTGTGGTTTTGGAGCCTGTCCTGGAACTAGCTCTTGTAAACCAGGCTGGTCTCGAACTCACAGAGATCCGCCTGCCTCTGCCTCCCGAGTGCTGGGATTAAAGGTGTGCACCACCACCGCCCGGCTAACCCCAAGTCTTAAATGCATACAGTGGCTTCCTACTTTTCCAGCACCATTCATTCCCAACTGTGTCCTAAGAATTTTCACCTCCTGGCTAAGAGCAAGGGAGAGGTTTATGTCTTCCAACTTCTTCTCTCTTTTGTTTTTCTTTTTTCAAGACAGGGTTTCTCTGTGTGACAGTTCTGGCTGTCCTGGAACTCACTTTGAGAGTAGCAAACCTAGCAGGTTCAACTCACAATCTCCCAACTTCTTAGGCTTAATCTGACATTCATGTCATGGGGCCTTGGTTTTTTTATTTTTATACCTGAGGGAGGTTTAGGTAACTTAAAGATCTATAGAATCTCAGGGAAAGGAGCCATATAGCCAGTCTTGGGAAGCCACTTAACTTCAGAATTCAGTCTCATGAAGCCCAGAGGGACATTTGCTAAGAAGCGCTCACACAGGCAGAGAAGGGCCAGCAGGGGGCGTGAGAGTCCTCTGGTTAAGGGTGAGGGCTTCTGACTTAGATCCTGAGGGGCTGTAAGGCCTTGGATAAAGGAATGAACGGGTGGACCAGCAGGGTCTACAGACTCCATAATTCATCATCAGACTGGATTTAGCAGGGTAAGGCAGGGAGTAGGTGAAGGGAACTTCCACACAGTGGGGGCTGCCTCCCAGACCCTGGAACCGGCACAAACAGCACCTAAACAACTGTTTTCACAGAGAGATCCTTTAGTAAGCAGGGAAGAAAAGTTAAAGTGCCTGCTTTCTGACTCTGGCAGACAAACAACAGCAAATGACCTTGCAGGGGTGATTTTTTTCTTTTTCTTTTTCTTTTTTTTTTTTTTTTTGGTTTTTCGAGACAGGGTTTCTCTGTGGCTTTGGAGCCTGTCCTGGAACTAGCTCTTGTAGACCAGGCTGGTCTCGAACTCACAGAGATCCGCCTGCCTCTGCCTCCCGAGTGCTGGGATTAAAGGCGTGCGCCACCATCGCCCGGCTGCAGGGGTGATTTTTAAGAAGAGAAGCGGGGGAAGTCTGTGTTAGAATGGACTAGGATTCGGTAGTAAAGGGGATGGGGGATGAGGGACAAGGGAAAGGGGGCAGAGGTATTCGACTCAGAGGAACAAAGGACTGTCACTGATAGAGGAGACAGACCGGCACGTAGGTAAATGGCGGTTTATAAAGGGAAAGGGGAAGACCCTGTGTTAGGATGAGGTGCTTAGTTTTAATTGGGCATGTTAATTAGGTGAGCCAAATGGGGCTTCTGGTTGCTGAACTTCAATAGTTTGATAGCTGAACCTTGGTAGTCAAGGTCAGAAGGAGGAAGTGGCTGGCCAAATAAGGAAGTAGACCTTGGTGACTAGTTTCAGGAATGTAATCTACTGGTTTTTAACAATTGCAGAGGAAATGGGAGCAAAGGGAAAGGCCAGCCAGAGCTGTCCTCACTCCTCTCAAGCTGGTGAGAGTCCCTTCAGCAGGGGATCTGGCTTTCTAGACTGGGCCTCCCTTCTTCCCTGCCCTTGCTATCCCAAGCGCCTATGAGCATGGTGGTAGTAGGTGAGGGGTAGGCTCTAGGCCTTCTATAGTCAGGCAAGGTGAGGGATAGCAGTTTAGAGCTAATCACTGACAAAAGCCCCAAAGAGTCAGTGCACAGTCCTGAGCCCTGACTCTCTCTTGCCTGGATTTTCCCAGCCTGGTGTAGAGGCCTCCAGCCCCAGCTTCCGCTGCCACTACTTCCCTCTGCTGGTCAGCGAAGGCTTCTCCCGCGTGGACCTATTCAATGGGATGTTAGGATCAGTGAAGGTCACCGCGCTGCATGTGACAGGCCTTGGCAATGTTACAGTGGCCCACATGGGCACTGCAGATGGGCGTATCCTACAGGTAGGTCCTCCACGCCACCATTGTCTGTCCCTGCATCCCTGTCCCCTGCCCTTGCTAGCCTTCTCATAGCAGACCTATGACAGGTGGAGATAGCCAGATCGTTCAGCTACTTGCTGTACGTGTCCAACTTCTCCCTGGGCAGCAGCGGGCAGCCTATTCAGCGGGACGTCAGTCGCCTTGGGAATGACCTACTCTTTGCCTCTGGGGACCAGGTGAGGTGTGCGGGGTTGGGACTTGGGGTTCAGGTGGTTGTATCATAGCCTCTCCGTCAAACCCAGATAGGCATTGATATGCAGACCTTACCTCTCTAATCTAGAAGGGACCAGCAGGGTTGATGGGGCCCAGTTCCCACTCTTAGCAATTGCTGAGCCACCTGTTTGTTACCCCAAGGTCTTCAAGGTTCCTATCCGGGGCCCTGGCTGCCGTCATTTCCTCACCTGTTGGCGTTGCCTGAAAGCACAGCGTTTCATGGGATGTGGCTGGTGTGGGGACAGGTGTGGCCGGCAGAAGGAGTGTCCTGCCTCCTGGCAACAGGATCGCTGTCCACCTGAAATCACAGAGGTACAGCATACCCCAGGGCTCAGGTGACAGAGCAACAAGCAGGGCAGTGCAGTCAAAAAGTCCTGATCACGATCTTCCGCGCTCTGAAATGCCCACAGGAGGGCATTCTTTTTTTTTTTTTTCGAGACAGGGTTTCTCTGTTGCTTTGGAGCCTGTCCTGGAACTAGCTCTTGTAGACCAGGCTGGACTCAAACTCACAGAGATCCACCCGCCTCTGCCTCCCGAGTGCTGGGATTAAAGGCATGCGCCACCACCGCCCGGCCAGCAGGGCATTCTTGTCAGAGGGGATGGCACAGAGGGAGACTTGGGAGGCAGGAAGAAGTCTGAATGAGGACTAACGTGTGACCTGGAATGACTGGAACCGGAGTGTGAGATAGGCAAGGGGTATGGCCAGAACTCTGGGGGAAGCGCTGAGAGAATCCCACCCCGCACAAAAACTTGGGTCGTTCTCTCCACTTCAGTTCTATCCTCACAGTGGACCCCTAAGGGGCAGTACAAGGCTCACCTTATGTGGCTCCAACTTCTACCTGCGTCCTAATGAGGTACCCGAGGGAACACACCAGATCACCGTGGGCCAAAGTCCCTGCCGGCTGCTGCCAAAACACTCTCCAAGCTATAGGTATAACCTGTCCCCGCTTTCCCTATCCCTGATGAGAGTGACCAAACAGCCCCTCATCTGTGAGACCCTGTTCTGTGAAGAGTAGGGACAAGCTAGATTGACTTCTTGTGTCTAAGATATCTGTCCCATTTTGAACCTGCATGTGCCCTACTTGTCTGTTTAGTTATGGACTAGACAAGGTTAGTCCCTGTCCCCCCACCCCAATTCTGTCTGCTGTCAGAGAAAGCCATAGGTGTAGCTGCCATGCTTTGGCAGATAAGCCCCATGATTGTGGCAGGCATGAAGCCAGCCCTCTGGGGTTCCTGACCTCATGGTATCCTTCTGCTGTCCCAGGCCAGAGTACCCTAAGGCGTTTGTGGAAGAACTTGAGTGTGAGCTGGAGCCTCTGGTCACCCAGGCAGCAGGGACTACAAATGTCAGCCTTCTCATCACTAACACACCAGCAGGCAAGCACTTCCGGGTGGACGGCAGCTCTGTTAGGGAAGGCTTCTCTTTCATGGTGAGTCTATACTGCTCTGTCTTTGCCCTGGGTCAGTGGGAGGCACAAGAGGGATGGACTTGGAATGAAATGTTCCATTTCCATATCCTCATAGGAACCACTGCTGACATCAATAAAACCTGACTTTGGCCCACGGGCTGGGGGTACTTATCTCACACTCGAAGGCCAGAACCTGTCTATAGGCACCAGCCGAGCTGTACTGGTCAATGGAACTCAGTGCCAGCTGGAACAGTAAGTGTTATCAGGTAAAATCACAGGAGGCCACAGGTCCCTGCCACTGTGAGGCTCCAACTTGTATCTGCATCCTGAGTTGGACTGATATCTGAAGGAACCTATCAGGTTCCTCCTGGCTGCTGCCTAAGGTCACCTCAAGTCTCAGGTACAATGCATTCCCCCTTTCCCTATCTCTGATGGGGACAACCAAGCAGCACCTTCCTTGTGAGACCCTTTCTTCTGTTCCCACCCAGGGAGCTGCACCAGGTGGGTACCTAGATACTGCCAGTGTGGAGAAGAGGGCTCAGTCACATGGTCAATGTAGGGATCAGTTTCAAGAAGGATTTGCTGTCCCCTCCAACCCAGAGACAAGAGAGCCCACCACAGAGGCCACTGTCTCCAGCCAAGGGTACAGGAACTTGTTCCGTCCCTGCCTTCTTGGAGGTCTTACTGGGAGCATCCTCTCTCCAGACCCATGGAGTGTAGGTGGGTGGGGAAGACAACCAACAGAGGAAGTAGGAGGGGTTACTAATCCCTAGAGGAGGTAAGACTCTCATCATAAGAAGGTGCCCCTGTGCCCAATCCCTCCATCCTGCAGGGTCAGTGAGGAACAGATCTTATGTGTCACACCTCCTGGAGCTGGCACAGCCAGGGTCCCTGTTCATCTGCAGATTGGAGGTGCTGAGGTGCCTGGCTCCTGGACATTTCACTACAAGGAGGACCCCATTGTGTTGGACATCAGCCCCAACTGTGGCTACAGGTAAGTGCCACCTCCTTGGCTACTTTGGCCTCCAAGAAATGAGTCGGTTCCCTGAGTCCTCTAACCCCAACACCCTCCCTTCGCAGTGGCTCTCATGTCATGATCCATGGCCAGCATCTGACTTCTGTATGGCGCCTAGAGCTATTATTCCATGATGGACAAAGTACAGTGCAGAACAGCGTGAGTAGAGCAGGTGGTGGCGGGGGGAGGGGGTAGGTGGGCGGCGGGGAGGCTGGACCAGTCCCCTGATGTCCAGCATCACCTCACACTGGGCTAAGGAGACTGGAGCAGTCAGGCGTGGGCCATTTGCCTAACTACTTTTATGTGGGTCTCAGCAGTGCGCAGGGCAGTTTCTGGAACAGCAGCGTCAGTGCCGCCTGCCAGAATATGTGGTCCGAAACCGTCAGGGGTGGGCAACAGGGAATCTGAGCGCCTGGGGGGATGGAGGAGCTGGCTTCATACTGCCTGGTTTTCGCTTCCTGCCCCCACCCAGTCCACCCAGAGCTGGCCTAGCCCCACTGAAGCCTGAAGAGCATTCAGTTAAATTCGAGGTGGGTATAAGGGGTAGGGTAGGGACAATGGTGGTTAAGAGACAAGAGTCCAGCCTCTGGCTGATTTTCATGACTGTCTCTGCAGTATATTGGGCTTGGCGCTGTGGCAGACTGCGTGAGTGTGAACATGACCGTGGGTGGTGAGATCTGCCAACACGAGTTCCGGGGGAATATGGTGGTCTGCCCCCTGCCCCCTTCCCTGCAACTTGGCAAGGATGGTGTCCCATTGCAGGTAGGTGACACAGCTGGTCTTTTCAGGAAACCACAAGCTGAAGGGTCTGCAGTCTGGGTTTAAACTGCCATCTGCTTTCAGGTCTGCGTAGATGGTGAGTGTCACAAGCTGGGCCAAGTGGTTCGGTCAGGCCCAGGCAGGGCCTCACAGAGTACACTCATAATTGCTCTGCTGGCTTTGATCATGCTCGTGGCTGCACTGGCCATTGCCCTGGTCTTCAACTCCCGGAGACGGAAAAAGCAGCTAGGTAAGCCCCTACACCCATCTAGATTCAGCCTGTACCTCCAAACTAGTGTCTGCGATCCCCAGAACTTGGGGGTATCCCACATTTCCTCGGTGGGACTTGGTCTCCAGGAGCTTGGAAAGGCTCACCACCAGGGGCTGTCTTTCCACAGTCCTTGCTTCCAACTTGGATGACCTGTCATCTCTGGATCGGTCTCCCGGAGCCATGTCCCTGTCTACATTCTACTCTGGCTCTGACTACAGAGGTAAGTAGCCTTGGTGAGATGGTGGAAGGCGCTAGAAGCCAGGGCTTGACCCTCCCCACTAGCTCTCGCTCCCTCTCCCCAGCAACACCCTCTGACATTGATGATATAGCTTCCAGACCTCGGAGCTGGGAGGAATCTTCGGATAACAGGGATGGGACAAATATCCCACTACTGCGAACAGATTCGATGCGGCTCAAGGATCTGGACAGGACACTCCTGGCCGAGGTCAAGGATGTACTGATTCCCCATGAACACGTGGTCATCCACAGTGACCAAGTCATTGGCAAAGGTGTGGGGGATGGATTGGGAGGTGGGACAGGGCAGAGGAGGAGTCTTGAGATTGACCTGTGCTCAAGGGATAGTTCAAGTAGACTTCACTAACTTGTATGACCTTGAGGCTACTACTTAACTTCTGATCCTCCGTGTGGTCATCTTTGAAGAATTTAATCTTCAGTGGCTTCTGGTATGGATAAGTGGGCATGGGAGGATGGAAAATGGTTCCACCATTGTGTGGCTGCTGCTTGTTTTTAATGTCACCCTGGTCAGTTTGGGGCTCCGAGGTTGCTAGTTATAAGGGGACATGCAGTGAGTCCAGGCACTGAAGTCCCTCTTTACCATCTCGCTCTTTCCAGGCCACTTTGGTGTTGTCTACCATGGAGAGTATACAGATGAGGCACAGAACCAAATCCACTGTGCCGTTAAGTCACTGAGTCGTAAGTGAGGCCTAGGCTGGGTGGGCAGAAGGGTGGTCTCAGGCTGAACCCCCACCATCTCCATCTCTCCCTTGGCCTGACCTGCGCTACTCTACAGGCATCACAGAGGTGCAGGAGGTAGAAGCTTTCCTGCGGGAAGGGCTGCTCATGCGAGGCCTCCACCACCCGAACGTTCTGGCTCTCATCGGTATTGTGCTACCCCCAGAGGGCCTCCCCCGGGTGCTGCTGCCCTATATGCGCCACGGAGACCTGCTTCGTTTCATCCGCTCCCCTCAGAGGGTCAGTGCCCTTCCATCCGGGGTGGGAGGTGTCGGCCGCACCCACCTCTGCCTGTACTCACCAGTCTCCCTGTGCCACAGAACCCCACAGTGAAGGACCTCATCAGCTTTGGCCTGCAGGTAGCTTGCGGAATGGAGTACCTGGCAGAGCAGAAGTTTGTGCACAGGGACCTGGCTGCTAGGAACTGCATGTGAGTGGCTCAAGTAGCTGGGGTGAAACAAAAGGACAGTTATGAGGCTATGCAGCTGCTCAAGGCCACCTTAGGAGAGGACGCAGTCCACCCTTTGCTCTGCACTCTGCAGGGCTAGACATTTTTCTGTCTACCTGGTAAAAAGACAGTGTGATTTTTTTATATTATTTTATTTTGGGGGGGGGTTCAAGACAGCGTTTTTCTGTAGCTTTGGAGCCTGTCCTGGAACTAGCTCTTGTAGACCAGGCTGGCCTCGAACTCACAGAGATCTGCCTGCCTCTGCCTCCCGAGTGCTGGGATTAAAGGTGTGTGCCACCACACAGTGTGATTTTTTTTTAAGATTTGTTTATTTATTATATATACAACATTCCTTCCATGTATGCTTGCATGGCAGAAAGAGGGCACCAGATCTCATTACAGATGGCTGTGAGCCACCATGTAGTTGCTGGGAATTGAATTCGGACCTTTGGAAGAGCAGCCAGTGCTCTTAACCTCTGAGCCATCTCGCCAGCCCCACAGTGTGATTCTTCAGTCCTTCGAAGGGCTAGGAAGCGGTGGGTCCAGACCTGGCAGGAGCCAGTGCTAAGCAAGTGTCTGCCCCTGAGCTACAGCCCCAGCTGAGCATCAGTTCTCTGTGTGATACCCTCTTCTCAGGCTGGACGAGTCATTCACAGTCAAGGTGGCTGACTTTGGTCTGGCCCGTGACATCCTAGACAAGGAATACTATAGCGTCCGACAGCACCGCCATGCTCGCCTGCCTGTCAAGTGGATGGCCCTGGAGAGCCTTCAGACCTACAGATTCACCACCAAGTCTGACGTGGTAAGGTACCCTCCACTCCAGGTCCACTTGACCTCCATGCCTTAGAGTATTTTGCCCTGCTTCTGCGTAATCTGAGTCCAGACACTCCCCAGGTTAGGCAGACCCCGTAGCTCCTTTGTCTTGGACAGATGTGAACTAGAATCTGGTATCTGCCAGGGCAGAAGTCTGTGCTTTCATCTGTTCCTTATGAACAGTCCAGGGCTCAAGTCACGTTGTGGGAGACGAAGGAACGATATTTGTACAGTATTAAGGAATGAGCTCTGTGCAGAGGTGTGGTCCTTCATTTCCAGTAAAGAATCCTGAGAGGTAGAGGACCTGGAGGGCTCACCTGCCCACCAAAATTTGGGGTGATAGTTGAGTGAATCTCCTCACCTTTCTCCAACAGTGGTCATTTGGTGTGTTGCTGTGGGAACTGCTCACACGGGGCGCTCCACCATACCCCCATATCGACCCTTTCGACCTCACTTACTTCCTGGCTCAGGGCCGTCGCCTGCCCCAGCCTGAGTATTGTCCCAATTCACTGTGAGTATGTAAAAGGCGATAGAGGGGCAGGACTGGGCTCCAGAGAAGCGGGAGGGGGCAAGAGACCAAGCCCTGCCTGGCTTTTTGTCTGACCCTTTGGTTGACCAGGAAAGGGAGCCTCTCTGGGACTTAGTTTACTTATCTGTGTACTGGTCCCACCCCCATGCAAGGAAGGACTCTGAGAGGCCCTCACAGTTGCCATGGTAACAGCATTCCAACTCAGAGTCTGGGTTGAGGCCAGTGGTTTGGTTTCCCGGATCTCTTTCCAAACCCCATTGCTGCAAAGGGAAAGAGGGGCTGTTTTCCATCTCCTCCACTCATTCAGCCTCAAAGCAAGGTTTAGTTAGCTCCCACACCGGTCCCTTTGCATCTCTCCAGCAGGGCTTTTGCACTGCACGTAGTTCAGATTTTTTTTCATTCCCAAGGGATGGCGGTAGCTGTGTCATCAGTGCCCGTGGGGTAGGTTTGGCTCCCTAATCAGTAGGCATACTCAGCTGTGCTCAGGTCTGCATGCTTAGAACAGGCAAAACCAGGTCACAGGTAGAGCCGTTGATGACTCCTGTCCCAGGCTGTGTTCCAGAAAGGCTCTGGGTAGTTCTCAGGGCTCGCCCATCTTGGCCTTGACTTTTCGGCTATCTGGTTTTTTTATGCACACGGTTTACGGTAAGAGAAATTAACCTTACTGCCTGCCTGGATCTAAGACAGGCTCCCTGAACAGATGAAGCTGGTAGGTTGGGGAGAGACAGTGGAAACGGCTTGTCAGAGGGAGGAGGTGGCTGGGATGCAATCATGAGAGGGACGGAGCGCATAGTGCAGCCCTGTCGGAGCGGGCTGGCCCTTCAGAGTTTTCTGAAATTGAGACCAATGGGCCAGGTCTCTGTCTCAAGCATTAGTCAGTCTCAGTCACTGTCACAGGTGAGCAGATGTGAAATTGGAAAATGTGTTTCCCTTCTGCCTAGAGAAAGCTCAAGCTAAGAGCTGTCAACAGGTAACACTCTAAGTCACTGAAAAGGGAGGTCTAAGTGGCCCACTGCAGAGGGCACTAATGGGGGAGTCCCTTTTCCTTGCTGGGCTCTGTTTTGCTCATCTGTAAGGTGGGTATCATAACAACATTCCCCTTGGGGAGTCTGAAACACTGAGACTATGATTTAAGGCAGGATGCCGTCCCTACGGTGATAAGGCAGGCTCTAGGATCCAGCAGGCCAATCTACAGAACTTGAGCCTTAGGACCTGAGCTGTCACCGGAGCTGTTCCATATGCTTCTCTTTCAGTTCCCGTTTAACTTTCCTGGATTTTTTTTTTTTTGCTGCAGTTTTTTTTTGAGGCTGGGTCTCTGTAGCTCAGGCTAGCCTTAAATGCAGGTTAATTCTGCTTCAACCTTCCAAATTCTGGGGTTAAAGGCATCTTTTACTGTGCTGGGTATGTATTTATTTGTTGGTTTGTTTTTTTTTTTAAATATTTATTTATTTATTATGGACACACTGTTCTGTTTGCATATATGTCTGTAGGCCAGAAGAGGACACCAGACCTCATTACAGATAGTTGTGAGCCACCATGTGGTTGCTGGGAATCGAACTCGGGTCCTTTGGAAGAGCACGCAATGCTCTTAACCGCTGAGCCATCTCTCCAGCCCCCTGTTGGTTTGTTTTTGAGACAGGCTATCACTCTGTATCTTTGGCTAACCTAGAACTCACTATGTAGCCCAGGCTGGCCTCATACCCCTTGTGTAGCTAAAGCTGTTCTTGAATGCCTGATCTTTCTCCCTCCACCTCCCAGCATTGCTGGAATTACAGGTGTGTGCCACCAAGCCCAACTCTCTCTGCAGGGCTTAATCCTCACTTTATATCTGATCTGGAAAGGTGTGATGATCCTATTTCATGAGCCTCTTAACTATGTACTGAGGATTTCGCAAGTGTCTTTTTACCCTGTGCCCCTAACGGTGTGGTCAGAAGAGGCCATCTAGGCACGGAAAAGTTGGAGAACACACTCAAGATCACACAGATAAGGCCCCAGGGCATAGTCGCCGGCAACCCTTTTCTGCTGAGGTATCTGGACTTCTGCCAGGCATCTCAGCGATGAGAAGAGCCAACACTGTTCAGATGGGGCTCTAGGCCCTGTCACGGATCTTCATCTCTGTTTTGTTCACTGGGAATCGGGCTGCCCAGAACCCCCCCAGTAGGAGTACACCTATACCTGACATCCCTCTTTTTACAGGTACCAGGTGATGTTGCGATGCTGGGAGGCTGACCCAGCAGCACGGCCCACCTTCAGAGCCCTCGTGATGGAAGTGGAACAGGTAGTGAGCTCTCTGCTTGGGGACCACTACGTACAGCTGTCCCCAGCTTACGTGAACTTAGGTCACAGCATCTTGGATGATGTGAGTGTGCTTCCAGAGCAGCCACAGTCCTCAACACAGCAGCACAGAGGCACATCGAGGCCCCGGCCTCTCTCAGAGCCGCCTCTGCCCACTTGACCTAAGCTCTCAGAAGGTCACGGACTGAATCTGCTAAGTGGCCTTGAGCTAACCCCAATCTGTCTCTGGGCTATGACAAACTAAAGGGCATTGAACCTCCAGCCTTTAGCTTTCTGAAGCTACTGAAGGTGGGAAACAGCCCGTCTAAGCCCCTCACTCCAGCATGAGCTGGTGAGGGCAATCCTTTTGTAGCATGTATTTATGGAATGCTGTTTTATACCCTGTCTGCTGAGCAGAGAGGACTTAGCAGTGATCATGCAGATACCATAGTGTAAACCACTAAAACAAATAAATGAATATTCAAGCACAAATTATGGCATATGCTGTGAAAGAAAGGAGGCACGCAGAGGGGATGGATGGTTTACTTTAGAGAGGTGAGGGAAGGCTCCCAGGAGCTGTTATCTTGCCAAAGCTCTTTCAGGAGGGGATAGTCTATTAGAAGCTGAGTTCAGATAAGAGATTTTGGGCAGGGCTGGAGAGATGGCTGAGTGGTTAAGAGCACTGGCTGCTCAGCCAGAGGTCCTGAGTCCCAGCAACCACATGGTGTTTCAAAACCACTTGTAATGAGATCTGGTGCCCTCTTCTTGCCTGCAAGGCATACATGCAGGCAGAACACTATATATGTAATAAATAAATCAGAGAGAGAGAGAGAGAGAGAGAGAGAGAGAGAGAGAGAGAGAGAGAGAGAGATTTTGTGCAAAGGCCCCTGTGACTCTAAAGGGGCCTGTGAACATGCCCAGATCAAATTATAGGGCCCCGTGGACTGCTGGATGAACCAAGGGGGTAGGTTGAGTGTTGAACCATGCAACAGCCAAGATGGTTTCTTCCAGAGCTCAAATTAGCTACTGAGCTGCCCCTCCCTCCACAGTTCTCCTAGGTTCCCTATGTAGTCCACATACAAATACATACATGTACATTCACTGTCATGGTATGCAGACTTGCCTGCCTCCCATCTTTGCCAGCATTGCATTTGCAACCTTGAGAAGAAGGCTCTCTCAGAGAGACATCAGCTCTACACTTGCAAGGAGCCAACCTCAAAGGACCAACTTCCTTAGCTATTTATACCCTCAGGACACTACAGCATAGCGGTTGGAGGGGCATGTTCCTCTGGAGGAGGAGTTAATCCCAACTCCTACCTCTCCCCTATGCTCTGCCTACCGAGGGGACCTCATGGTGTTAGGAACTGGAGTGCTGGGGAGCCTGGGTCTAGGATATAGATCTCAATGTTATCTCTCCTTTGACTAAGCCCACCCGCCATGGTCTCCTCCACTCCTCTGGTTGGATGTCTCCTAGGTCTGTAAGAAGGGAAGGCTCGGTTCCTGTGAGCGCCTTAGAAACGGTCTGTCACCGAGGGACCCGGATTTGGAGCCAGAGCTCTTTCCTAAATGGGGTCTCCTTGGCACAGCAGCCATCCAGCTATTTGCTACCCATATTGCTACCTGTCTGGGTATCTTGGACTGGAAAGAGGTTCTAGGGATCCAAAGGACCCTAAGGACATGTGTGTAAAGTGTGACAATGGACCCTTCTGCTGGGAAGCAGGTGTAAAGGGGAGGGTTCTGGGAGTGGAAGGAAACTGCCCACCCACTCCCAGCGCCATCCCTGGTGTCTCAGCATCGGCACAGAGGAAGTTGTGGCCTTGCAGACCTGGTCACTGACTGCTTGGCCTTATATTGTTGAAGACAGGACAGCTGCGTTGTTCCTTCCCAGAGTTCTAAGCCATGAGTTGGGGTGATGTGAAGGGCTTGTTCCCCACTGGCTCATCTGTTCACTAGAAAGGGTAGAAAGGAAAGGTGACTGCGGACGGAAGGAGAACTTAGCATAGAAAGGGGTCCCAGAGAACTGCGTGAGAGGCAGAGCTAAGGGGGTAGCTGGTTTCCTATTTAGCTAGAATGTGGAATTTGGGGTCTGACTGTCACGTGATGATACTTTAGGCTAGCACCAGTCCTGCTGATATGCCGTCAGCCAGAGAACCCTCATTTGAAGGCTAACATAAATTCTTTCAGCAGTTAGCCCATTAACATGAACTTCCTGGACCAAAGGCCTCCAGGGTCAGAATTATCCAGGAAAGAGCTCCAGTTAAACAGGTACTGGGGGTACTGGTTTGTACCCTACAACACATTCAACAGCTCCCAGGCTCTGAGCTCCATTTTCAGCCATCTGATAGTTCCAAGTCCATATAGGCTCTAGATTCTAGGGTGTCAGGAATTGAAACTGTTTTAGGATTTCAAATTGGTGCCTGAGCTGCAGGGGCAGGGGGTCATACAGGGAGGTTCTAGGTTTCCAGATGGGTTTGACATACTAAGGAGGTTTCTGAATGGCCTTTTTGTTGTTGGGGGTTTTTTTGGTTTTTTGTTTTTTTGTTTTTCGAGACAGGGTTTCTCTGTGGTTTTGGAGCCTGTCCTGGAACTTGCTCTTGTAGACCAGGCTGGTCTCGAACCTACAGAGATCCGCCTGCCTCTGCCTCCCAAGTGCTGGGATTAAAGGCGTGCGCCACCACCGCCCGGCTCTGAATGGCCTTTTTGACTGAGCAAGGCTGGACTGCCTCTCTTCTAACATGCGTGTTTAAGTACATGTGCATGCATGTGTGTGTGTGGTAGTGTGGCTGGGAGATTGTTCAGGTACAGTAACTGACTAGTGGAAAGGAGAACTAGGTTAATGGCCTTGCCAGGCCTGGGCCTCCCACCAGGTTAGGATGGCATGATTAGAGTTTTCTTCCAGGACTCTGAAGTCCAACCTTCCCACCAAGAGCTGTGGACAGCAAGTTACTAACCTTTCCAGTCAGGCATGATTGTGCAAACCTGTAATCCTAGCACTTGGGAGGCAGAGGCAAGAGGATCAAGAGCTGAAGGGTAGCCTCGGCTACATAATAAGCCCGAGACTAGCTTGGACAACATGAGATTCTGTTCCAAACAAATGAACATGTCTTGTCTCCTTCTGGGACAAACCAGTGGGGCCGAGGGGCAAGCAAATGTCAACAAAGGCCAGGGGAAGCCATGGTGGCAGCTGGGACTAAGAAAGCAGCTGATGACTCATAGCCTGCTGACTGCCCATTGGTGTCACTGTTGTCTAGCACCTGGAAGGCATGCAATGAGAGGACTGACCTGCTTTGAAGGGGAACCATAAGTCTGGCCTGAGATTCCCAATATGCTTTGTCACACTCTTGCTCCACTGGACCACAGGGGATCTGGCCTGCGGTGATTCCTATTTTGAGTTCCGTTGGTAGGAACTGAGTGAAGTTACTGACTCGTTAAAGGGCTTCGGCATGGGTACCGGCAGAGGGACCAGTGAGTACCAGTGTTCTCAGTGTCAAAGAGACGAACCCCCTCCCCACCCCTCGCTTCCTTCCAGTTGGCTTAGCCATTTGCACAGGCTTGCAGCCAGCTGTGGATCTAGCATCCAATAGAGAAGTAGCTGATAGCAAATATCACAGGATTCAATTAGCTTGGAAGCCAGCACTCCCTCTCCCATGCTGCTAGTTCCTCCAGGGATGTTGCTGTTCCTTGGAGAATTGGAGGTCTCAAAGGAGTTAGCTCCATCGCTGGGCTCTATGGCAGTACTGGCGTCGGTCACTCATTAATAAGTTTTGCCGACCTGTTCTGTCAAGAAGGCCCCTTCTCAAAGGGGAACATGAATACCCTGGGCAGTTCCAGCCACCCTGTCAAGCGGGCGTTCTGGTCTCTTTATCTCGTCGATTCCTCTCCACAGGGTCTAGGTCTTTTCAGGTCCCTGGCTCTCCTCACACCCCCTCTGCAGGCTTGGTTGCAAATCTATGTGCTGTAGCCATGAAGTCACGTGTGCTTCACCCCTTACTTATGCTGGCTTCTGGATGGGGGTCTGCTCCCGGTAGAGGCAAGGCGCAGCCAGCTGTGAGCAGTAGTCAGGGCGGCTGTGCCATTGCCCTCCCTCCGGCTGATGCGGCTGGCTATCTTTCACGCAGAGTTACGTAAGCTTGAGTCAATTGGGGCTCAGAGCAGTTCATCGTGGGCTATTTTTAAGCTGCAACACATCACAGCAGAGGGGTCACTGCACCGGCGGCTTGCAGGGAAGGTTGTTTAAACATCTGTTATTTAAATTTCTCTGTGCCTAGAGCTCAGAAGCCATCGCCTTCCAACACTAGTGGCTTCTGCCTTCCACATCCCAGATTCCACATCGCCTCACCTCTAAATTCCCTGAGGCTGGGGGGTCTCTTCTCTGGCTGTCTTCCTCTGCGGTGGTGGAGGTGGGACAGGTAGCAAGAGTTGCTAACTCCCTTACAGACTAGCCTCGCCTCCATGGAATGGGTGAACCTTGGCCAGGATAAACTGCAGGGCTGCCAATGGTCTAGGGCTTTAGGGTCTCTTACGTTGCTCCAGAAAGGAGTGGAAGGGAGCACAGAACTAGGAAACTGAGGCCCTTCTCAATTTCCCTTCAGCATCGAGACAGGGTTGGGTAACAAGAACCTTTAGGGTCATTTCAGAAGCCTTCCCTTGTCTGGGCTCTGCTCTGTTAGATGGGATGCCCTCCCTACACAGATCTAACACAGCGGATCTGCAGCCTTGGGAGCACTTCAGCTGATGTACATGGCCCAGAGACAAAGCCCCAGGGAAATAAACCTCAGTTTCTGATCCATTGTTCAGTATAGGACTACACCGCGAGGCCACTGAAGGAGCCTTCTGATCTTAGGTTTTCCAAGCCGTCTTTTCCCAGATGTCTAGAGCGTTCCCAGGGCCCCAAGTGTTGAAGGCAGGTGCACCGGAAGGCTGCAGAAGCAGGGTTAAGAGCTAGCTGCCTTTTAAGGATACAGCAGAGCCCGAAATATGGTCTGTGTTGGACAAGCAGGCCAGGCTGACCTCGGGGTCACAGAACTCCTGGTAGAACATAGTCTCCCCTCTCCCCTCGATGCCCTTTCTGTCACTTCCGCATTTCCTAGGGCCCTATTAGGTGACAGGGCTTCAGCCTGATGCATAGGGGAGAAAATTTTCTCCCGGGGTGACTGGATCTTCTAAGGTTGGGTCTCCCACAGTGTCTGTTGGGAAGGTGTGGTGAAGTTTAAGAGGGAAGGCCAAGCTGGGCATTTGCCTTCCCAGGGGAGACACTGACTTCACCCTCAAACCAAATTCCTCAGCTTCTCCTTGCCACCCCTTCCACTTCACCCTCCAAGGCCTACAGCCTGGGGAATGGGCTTAGCCTGGGGGGGAGGGGATTTCAGGTTACCATGGCAACACATTGGCCCTCCTCACTTCCCAGAATCAGAAATAGAATTGGACGCCCTTCTTCCTGGAGAGAGACTATTTAAAAAACAAGTGTGGGGGGGAGGGCATGGGGGCACTATCCTCAGAAACCAAGCAAAAGGGTCCTAGATTGGAAGCGTCTTCACCCTGCCCCCCTCAGCTGGGTGAGATCAGAATGGGCTTCAGTCGGTCAAGAGTTCTGATGACAGAGGACTTAGCCTGGCCACACAGAGTGTGCAGCTGGACCATCATCCAGCTCCTGGGAGGGCACTACTGGCTTACCATCCATACCAAGAACATAACCTTTCCCAGGCCCTGAGCTGCTTGCGAAGTTACCAGGAGGGAAACAGGTACAAGAGAGACACAGCTTTAAGTGTGGGGCTTGGGGCTGCAGCTCCCCGGAGCAAGGCCCATTGGCTCTCTTCCAGCAGAGCTCATTACGGCATGGCCTTGGAGTGGCACCCAGTGGCAGCACCACGTGTTTCTACAATATGGGTCCAGAGTCAGGGACTCTGGCTTCCACATCTGATTCAATTCCACAACTGCTTTCTGGGCCATGAGTTCGGTGTCTGTAATATAGACGCCAGAGTGCCCAGCTCGTTGAACGGCTGTCGGGCTGTGTCCTGTGTGCCCCACACTGTGCAGGCACAGCGAAAGAATGGGATCACTCCTAGTCACCCTTGTCATAGCTCTAAGGTATGTTCGCTTCACAGGTGGGAAGGGCTTTCCTGGACCAGACCCTTCAGCTGGCTCTGCTCTCTTCCTCTAAGAGACCCCAGGGTAGTTGCTCACAAAGAATTCCAGGTTTGGAAAATGGGGTTATTCCTCACTTCTGAACAAGGTAGAGTGAGTGAGCTCAGTCATCAAGTAAGCAGGCAGCAGGGGTGAGGGTGTCTCTTAGGATATCCTTCCTACCTCATTTCCCATTCTTCCCAGGTACAGCTCAACTTTTATATCATATACATATTAGAGGCTGCTACCAGCATCTTCATCACGGGAAAGCAAGTAGCTTGCTCAGACCCGAGGTTAATGAATAGTGTTCTGCAAGGATGTGTGTGTGTATGAGAGAGAGCCTGCAAACCCGTTCCCAGGCACAGCGCAGTGAAAAGCAGTTTAGCTCCTAGGAATCCAAGCTGCCTGTTCCCTATCTTAACTGAAGAGGGAGGGTGGCACAAGGGGCCTGAAATGTGGCTGAGTCAGTCTTTGCCCAGCAGCCAATCAAAAAGGTGCGGATGCAGCACAGTGCCAGCCTTAGTCCCTGGTCACATAGCCTTGCACCCCACGGCCAACTGTAAACACTATTTTTAACCTCTGTGAAAACATGTTGCCTTGGAGGAGGACAAGCCTACAGCTGCATTCTCCACGAACCTGTTTCCTGGGTGGCAAGACTGAGGCCTGGAGGGAACACAGGGGGCGTAGCCCTAGAGCTCAGAGCTGGAGGGAAAAGGAGGATCTGACTGCCAAGGGAAGAACTTCCAGAAGTAGGCCCATGCCAATGACCTGTCCTCTATCTGGAGAGCAGTGCTGAGCCTCAGGGTAGCCCTGGATCTGAGATCCAAGTAGATTTGGTTCCTTCCTACCTTTCTGTTTCCCCATCAAAGAAAAGAGGGAAAATTACTGATCAAGCCTAAAAGCTTACTTTTTTTCTTTTTTTTACATGTCTACTCATATCAGGAGCTTTGACTAGCTTGTCCTTGCTGTACATACAATACCGGTCTGAGCACACACACTGTGTGCTCAGTCTGGCACCTGCCATGTCCTGATTGTGAGACTGGTCCTATCCTGCTATATCCCTATAATTCCCCATCTTGTAAGTGGCACTTGGTTAACACTGTGGCTGCCGTAGCCTAGCCCTGTGCCTAATGCTATGCTCTCATTATGGCCAGAACAAAACGGACACAATGTGACAAGAGCTAGAACATTCTGACTTGAAGATTCTGAGTAGAGGCCCCACCTCCACCACCCCCATACCCACTCCTCCAAGATACCGGTCCTGGGCTTTAGGGACATGTGGCTCTGGGGAGGGGGCTCTATGAGGCACAGGCAGAGGAAAACCATCTGGAGCAGCAGAGACTGCCAAGGAGCTGCTGTCCCTGGAGCGGGCGCAGAAGCAGGGAACACAGGGGAGGGGAGCCTGGGGCTGAGCCTGGGCCCCTCACCCTCTTCTATCAGACAAAGTAGTAAAGAGGCACTGTTCCTGCAGAGGGCCAGTGTCAGGGAAGCCCTCAGGCTCTCCCGACTACTCTTCTTCCTTGACCTTACCTTAGCCTTCTCTAGGACACTGTCTTTACTCAGGGGCTGGCCTGGGTAGAGTAGTCACTGATTGGTAAAGGAAGGACAAAGCCGATCTATAGCAGTCTAATGTCATTGAGAACCCTAAGTTCCTCTGCCTTCTAAAGTCTCCAGAGAAGCACCATCTTCAGTGGGTGGGGCCCCTGTTACCCCATACTTTGTCATTCTTCAGGTCACTGGGGGCAGTGATTGTGTGTGGTCACCATGGCGATGAAGCTGGGGGCAGGGCACCAGGGCATGGAGCGGGACTATGGAAGCCACCAAGAAGGTGGGGGGCCCTGATCCATCGGGCCCCCAGGGCCATCCCCCGTGTGGCAGTCAGCAGCCAAAGGGTGGCTTCAGAGGGTCCCAGGGACCATGGATGAACTCAAGATCCCTATACTCGAAGCAGGGTTTATCACTGTCCACCGGGGCCATCGCTGATGTGGGCTGCAGCTCAACCCCCCAGGCTCCCCTCCCTCAGCCTATTCACCCACTATGCCAGGACTCTGCTCAGGTCAGTAATTACACACAGGGCTCTCAGGACACCCCGAGATTATCCTCTTCTAACTCATTTTCAAACCCTGCTGTGGGAACCCAAGAGCATCTCCTCATAGACGATGGAACTCAGACTCTACCACTGTGCACACACAACGACAGCACCGACGACAAAACCCAGTATGGCTTCAACCTCTCCCAGATTCAGTTACAGCCTGGGAGGGAGAGCAAAGCTCCAGCTAAAGTTCTGGTAGGCTGGGGCAAAGGAATCTGTAACATTAGCCAGATGCTCCCTGTAGATCCCAGGAAGAATCAATGCCTACCCTACCTCTTGGGAGAGAGTGGTGCAGTTGAAGGTCAAGATCTTTTGCAGACTCTGGCTCAGGCTCCAGTCCAAGTTCAGGGGCAGGACAAAGGTCCAGGTCTGGCTCAGGCTCCTACCCTAAATAAGAAGGCTTCTTCACCATCATTGCCTCTTCCAACTTCAATTCAGGCTTCTGCTCCAGCTGTCACTGCAACCCCAGCACCTGCAGCTGCTGCAGTTGAACCTTATACCTCTAGTCCTGACCACCTGACTGTGGCCACTAAAGACCTGCCTCTCGATCTCAAGAACCAATTGTCCATTCTCTTAGATTTTCCCCAAAAGGAGAAAGTGTCCTTTCCTCTTAAGGAGACTCCTTCCACTCCAGCACCTACTCCAGCAGAGTTTCCAGCCCACACCAAAGAGCAAGAGGTTGCCAAGATGCAGGTACCACCCAAACAATCTGAGGACCCTGTAAAGAAATCTCCAATCCATACCTCCAGGCTAGATACCTCAACACCAGCCTCAGAGCCTCTTGATGCTCTCAAGACACAGAGAAGTAGCCACAAGATTTGCAGTTCTCAGCCAGACATGCAGCCCCCCAAAGCCTGCAGCAACAACAACTGCTCCAATGTGCCACTGCCTGCCTATCAAGGGACCTGCAAAAAGCAGTCCCCACCGCAGACTCCCAGAGAAGCCATGCAGATTCCCATTTCTAGTGCTCCAACCTGCCAGCTCCAGGGTGCTGAAGAAGACCATGTGCTGGTATTTGATATGGCCACAGGCAACACGAGGATGGGGCTGCTATGCCACGATCCCACGGGCTCACGAGCAGTGCTTGTAGGTCTCACGCCCAACCACCCATCGACTCACATCTCTGAAAATATGCTGTCTGCTCGGACATTGCCCAGGCCCATCCTCTCCCCTAACAGTGATCACTCCAGCATGTGGTCCACCACAGCCATGCTATCTAGCCCTGTGCCCTCAAGCCTCTCAGCGGGAAGCTACCGAGAGGTAGCCCTGGCTTCCAAGGAGGCCAGACACAACCTAGAGGTGCAGAATTCCTCTGGCCCTGAAACCCCTATCAGGATTGGGATGCTGGCTAGACCTGTTGTACCGGGCACACCCAACCAATATTGTGAAAAGATACCAGCCCAAGTTCCTGATCCTAGCTTGTCCAAATCTGAGGCTGAAAAGATTGACCCTGGGCGCACCATCTGGATGTTGGATTCTCCCAGGATGCAAGATGGCTCCACAGTCCAGACTAGAAAATTAGAGTGGATAAAGCCAGATACTGCTTCAACAGCCAATATCCAGACAGTGCTCAGATCTCCACTCCAGGAGAAAGTAGGCAGCAATAACCAGGAAGAGGTTAATTCTGCTCAGCCTAGTGGCCCTCAGGCTGAAGATACTGGTCAGAGTTTCCTCACTGGGCAAAACCTCCAGGCTAGACAGCTACCTGTAGCTGAGCAGGGCTCCCTATCTGGTCAGCTCCCCTCTGTCAAACAACATCCCCTTTCTAGTCCATCTCATCTTGGTGAGCAGACTCCTCTTTCCCTCACCAGACAGGTATCCCTCGCAGTGAAGTCCTCCACCACCAAAGAGCCCACCTTTACCTCTGGGGAGTCTGTCCAGCCCTCCACCCAGGGCAATCCTACACACGTGGGAATTCTCCGAGTACCCTTGGTGTCTGAGGAGGCCTGCATTTATGTGAAGAGAGATAAAGTTGGAAACAGCAGTGCCCAAAGATCCAGCATACATCCGCTCCCATCCTGGCAACCGGCCGACTCCCACAGGGCCTACCAGGAACAACTGTCCCTGATGACTTTTACAGGTTGTAAGGACTTGCCCATATCCATGGTGGGCACTGAGTCCCAGAGTGGACATCTGTTCAAGCTGTCAGCTGAGGACATGACATGCTCACCAGAGGTTGCGCATCTGGGTCTTCTCCGAGGGAACTGCTATGAGCTAGTATCCGTTATGGATGCTCTACAGGTACAGTCACCGGTGCTTTGCCACCACTCACCCAGTCCCTATCAGAACATGGCAGCCATAGTGATTGATACAGGCACAGGATTTACCAAATGTGGACTAGCTGGAGAGGACCATGTCCTCAGTGTGGTCCCCTCGCAAGTGCAGATGCTGCAGCATCCAGCCCAGGGCCAGCCCCAGTATGTGGTACCAGAACACCAAGAGGGCTCCTACTCTGTACTGAACCGAGGAGTGGTCTCTGACTGGGATGCTCTAGAGGTGCTGTGGCAACACCTGTTCTACTGCAAGCTCCGGGTGCAGCCTGAGGAGATGGCTGTGCTGGTGGCTGACTCCCCCATCTCACCACGTACCAACAGAGAAAAGGTGGCCGAAATACTCTTTGAGCGTTTCCATGTGCCGGCTATGCAGACAGTTCATCAGGCTCTACTGACACTCTACGCTTATGGGCGTACCACTGGGCTGGTGGTGGGGAGCGGCCATGGGACCTCCTATGTAGCACCCATCCTCACTGGGGACCTGGCTCCACTTGACACCTATCGGCTAGATGTGGCTGGTTCTGATCTCACTGATTACCTGGCTCAGCTGCTCCTGGCAGGTGGCCACCCACCACCCAAGGCAGGACTTGTCAGACAGATTAAAGAGGCCTGCTGTTATGTGGCTATGGATATGACCTCTGAGATGGCCCGAAATCAGTCCCAGACTCAGGTGGAGCTCGTACTCCCAGATAAGCAAGTTATCACACTGGGGTCTGAGCGCTTCTGTTGCCCCGAGGCTCTCTTTCAACCCAATTTGCTAGGTCTCAACCAGCCAGGCCTCCCACAGCTGGCCCTGCTAAGTATTAGTCGGCTGGAGGCCAAGCAGCAGGAACAGCTGCTGGCCAATGTGGTTCTGGAAGGTGGTAGCACCCTGGTCAATGGTTTCCCTGAGCGCCTGAGACAGGAGCTGGGCCCTGGTGCCACTGTGCTGGGTTCTCCCCACCGTGCAGTTGCTGCTTGGCTTGGGGGTTCCATTATGGCATGTCGGGACTCCTTCCAAAACCTGTGGCTCAGCCGCAGGCAATATGAAGA
Source organism: Microtus pennsylvanicus (assembly GCF_037038515.1). Lineage (NCBI taxonomy): Eukaryota > Metazoa > Chordata > Mammalia > Rodentia > Cricetidae > Microtus > Microtus pennsylvanicus. The sequence goes on along the minus strand of NC_134581.1, from coordinate 15,653,730 downwards.
GGAAGGCCCATGGGCTATCTACAAATATCAGCTGTGACCTCATAAACATCTGGTTCTGCTTGCTTTAAGTACTGTTGCATGTTTTAGGTGGAGGGTGGTTTGGGGAAGGTAAGACTCCAGACATGGGGTCAATGAGGGACATCCTGGTTCTTGCAAGGCATACCTAACCTCAACATTCAAGAACCTCATGAGCCTGGAAACCTGCCCTTTCCAAAGACCCCCCAAAGCCCCTTGGTCATCATTATCTCTAATCTGGCTTGACCTTTACTGCACCCAAGGGCAACCACAGAAAATGGCTGCTGTGGGGTTTTGCCCTGTTGCCCTGACGACAAGTGCAATTACCCTTGATTGCCAGCTTGTTGCCATGGTAATTTCAAACATAATGTAATAACCCACACAGCCTAGAGTGAGTCATGAGGTGGGGGTGGGGGGCAGCCCCTTCCCCTAGCTCCAGAAGGAAGGATTGCTTCCGGCTGCCTTCTTGGGCCTCCTTCTGGGGGCTGAGGCCAGCAACATGAACAGTAGCTGAGCAATTCCAAAGATGGCTGCGGGTATGAGGCATTGCCCCCAAGGAGGGAGTCTATCCATCTATGCTTCTTGGGGAAGAACCTAGTAAACAACACAAGCACCTCTTAGACTCTAAACCTTGGGAGGGTGTTCTAGCTGGGTTATCAGGAGCTTCAAAATAAGAGGTCATAGGAATACTGCCTTTGGTGCCCAGGGTAGGAAGCAGCGAGGGCAGGTGAGTGCTGGATCCCAGACGGAAGGCACAACTAAAGCTAGGGTAATAAGGCTTCAGCCTGCTCTGCAGGTTCTTTGGATGCTTAAGTTTGCATCTTATCCTGCCTTTTATTTTGACACTTTGACCCTCTAGCTTTGTTGGGAGCTAAAACTATATACTCTGGGCTCCTTTCTGCTTCCTAGACTCCCCTCCCCTCAACCCAGGCAACTTTTGAATGCTCAGTGGTCAGAGTTCTCCTGAGGAGGGCTTTTGCAGAGGCCATTGGTAAGACCAAAAGACACTTTGGTTTTTGGAGACAGGGTTAAGAGTTTTTATTATCCCTGTGGCTAATGGATAGCTGGAAGCCGTGTCCCTTCACCCAGTATGGCTTTGAACAGAGACTATGAGAGTAAAGTCTGGGGTTGATTCAGTGCATGACCTGGAAGAGCAGAAAGGATAAAATTAAGTTGGCCTTTTAAAAAATTATCATACCCCCTTTGTGTGTGTGCACGTATACAGGTGCACATTTGCATACATACGGAAGCCAGAGGCTAATCTTGTGTTGTTTGTTCCTCAGGCAACATTGACTACTAGTTTGCTCCTGAGGCAGGATCTCTCACTGGCCTGGAACTCATGTATTAGGCTGACTGATTGGCCAGCAAACCCCATATAGCCACCTGGCTCTGCCTCCCCAGCACTGGGGATCACAAATACTCATCACCATGCCTGGTTTTGGGGTTGTTTTGTTTTCTTTTTTGGAAGACAGGATTTCTTTGTATAGCCCTAGTTTTGTCCTGGAACTTGCTCTATAAACTAGGCTGTCCTCGAACTCATAGAGATCCACCTGCCTCTGCCTCCTGAGTGCTGGAATTAAAGGCGTGTGTCACCATTGCCCCACTTTTAAACGTGGATTTGTGGCTAGGACCCAGGTCCTCATGCTTACATTGCAAGCACTTTACTGACAGGTCATATTGCTGCTTGTCCAGAGCGCAGCTGGAGGCTGCCTAAAGCCTAACCCTTGAAGCCGATCCTACCTTGTCTACGTTTCCCCGGGAAGCCGAGAGGCAAGCCATGCCTTCAGGTCATCCTCAACAAATGATATAAACTTGTCTATCCTCACACACACATGAAAGCAAGGGGCTGTTCTGGAGTGGAGCTCAGAAACAGTCAATGATATAAAGTCATCACAGACCTGGCTTGCCCTGGGCACGATCCAGCCTTTTCCTCCGTCTTGCTCAGACAGCTTGATTCAGGCTCCACGATCCCAAGCTTTGTGTCAGACAGGAAGGGGAAGCACAGCTCCAGGGACTAGTTGCTGCATCCATGCACATGTGCCAGCAAGCACGCCTGGATGCACAGGGAGCACAGACACACGTGCCCCTGGGCATCACTGCACACACTGTGCTGTTTCCATCTCCCTTGGCATAAGAGAGCATACATATTCACGTGTACACATATACCCTGCCATGTGCTGTCACCCACGTGCACACTGTGCACAGGACCAAAAAGAGGTGGAGTACTGCCAGCAGCAGGCAAAGCTCTGGGGAACCACTTCTTCCCCTGACTCGAAAGCCCTAATCCAGCTTCTTGGCCCCCATGCTTGGATAAATTATGATCCTTGAGAATGGTGGAAAGCATGATACATGTGGGTTATGCAAGCCATGTCATGGCTATACCATAAACTCAGAGGCCCAGTAGAAAGGAAGGATAGCATGCCAGGTCTTTCATTCATCCTGCAAACCTTAGTTGAGCATTGTGAGATTAGAGATAGACTGCCTTGCTTGCCAAAAGATTCCTATCTGGTCCTGGGGCAGTTGTTATGATCAAGACTACTCAGTACACAAGGAGCCCAGACACAATGACAGCATGGCCTAGAGGAGGTGACCAAAGGCTGGGAAAGATAGAAAGGACTCAAGCTGGCCAGTGGTGGCACACTCCTTTAATCCCAGCATTAGAGAGGCAGAGACAGGTGGATTTGATTTCTGTGAGTTTGAGGACAGCCTGGTCTACAAAATGAGTCCCAGGACAGCCAGGGTTACACAGAGAAACGCTGTCTTGAAAAAGGTCTGAAGGGTTCAACAAGCCCCTCTGGAGGAAATTATCCAGAAGCCTTGAGACAATTAATTCTGTAACAATCTTTTGGTTCCAGTCCCAACTTTACTTGGTTGTTCCCTTCTGTCAGCAGCTTTGGGTAGTGATGTAAGGAACCTCAATCACCGTGTGACCCTCCTCTCATGATGGTTGGGCCAGGCAACTCACTAGAAGGGCAAGATGGGATGGAGCCCAGATTCAGACAGTGAAAAACCTAAATCTGGCCTTTATTTATTGTCTCAGGATAGTCCTCAAGACTTGAAGGCAGTGAGACGGGCTTTGGGTCCATTCACTTCTTTGACAAAGGGCAGAAACATGTTTAAGGTCTTTATTCCAAACTCCTTTCTAGTAGTTCCATGACCCCATAGCCTAGATCACCTGGGTCATGATGCTTGGAATGTGTTAGGATTATTACAAAGAGAAGAAAGAAAACCCCACACTGCATCAGAGGAGGCTCACTGAGCCAGCCAACCTGGCTGGGAATTTAGTTGGGAAAGACTTTGGCCTTGCAGGAATTGGTGGTAGGATGATGGTCTGAGGTCCTCACTGTGGCATCTTGTCCATTCCCAAACTGACCACAATTGCACCCCTGTATGTTTATTCCTAGCTAGGGGGTGCTCTAGGTTCTAAATAGGTCCAGCCCTTTGGATCAGGTTTGGGAAACAGGGCATGACCCTAGTCTCCTGGGTCTTCTAGTTGGGAGACATCTGTACAGCTCCAGGACTCAGGCTGGTCTTCATTCCTCCCCCCCTTCCCCCCCCCCGCCATACTCCTCTCTCCCTACTTTGGGACTGGGAAGGCCCCCTTCGCCTCCTGTTGCTGGGTTTAGAGTCCGATGGCCTAAGGGAGCCTAGCAGGTGTTCGCCAGCTCCGATGCCAACCTGTATATATGCCCTCCCTTAAGTGGGATTCCAGTCTCCGGGTCTGCCAGGGTGGGGGCGGGCCGGGCGAGGAGGCCCCGCCCCCAGCCCGCCCCCGGCCCGGGGTGCGAATCCGCTGCCAGAGAGCGACTGGCGATGCTGGAGGTTCTGGAGTCGAAGCGGCTGCAGCTGGCGCCGCGTCTGCCCCGCGTGCCCGGAGCGGATTCTGCCGGCCGCCCCCGGAGCCCTGCTGAGCCGGTTATCGCTTCCTCCCTGTGACCGACCAGACCAGCGTTGCAGGTGCGGAGCGGGGAGGGCTGGGCCGGTGGGGAGGGCGCCTCCTGGATGCACGTTGTGGGGGTCATGAGAGATTGTTTCCGTGGCTAGAGAATCCCCGCACAGGATGCGCGCGATTGCCGCGAGGACTCTGGGGGTCCCAGTAGGGGCACAGCGCGAGGTTTCTGCAGATGCGAGATGGGGTGGCATGGCTAAAGTTCCCCCCATTACCTTGGACGGCTTGGGAGGGTCCCAGAAAAAGCCTCTGCAGCTCCGAAATGTAAAAAACATAAACCCTCGAAGATTCGTGGTTCCTCTTATAGGGGTAAGGTCCTGGGGCCGAGTAGTCCATCCTCGTTCCCAGAGCAGTCTCCAGCCCCTCCCAACTGTCCCTGGGGGCCCCCTCCCTCCGATTTGGCAGTCACTAATTTCCATGACAACGGAGAGTTCTTTATGGGCGACAATCCGGAGGGGGCTGGGCGGGGCTGTTGCGGGGCTGGGGGAGGAGGTTCTAAACCCGAGTGGACCAATGCCCCCCAACCAAGTTCAGGCTTCAGAGCCTTATCTTGAGGGTCATTTGATGGGTGGGGGGCGGTGCATGGACACACGTGCGAGGTAGGGGTGTGGGGCTCACATGTTCCTGCTGGGGAGGTGCGGGGCTTGGTGCTCACACGTGTGCCTCCCGCATGTGTGTTGCTGTGCTAGCGGGGGCGAGCCAGCAGCACTGGGGAAGGGGGTCAGGGTGGTACCACGGTGAAGAGCAGGGATCCTGGCTGGGACAGCAGGGGACAATTGAAACATTGGCTTCTGTCTTCTTCAGCTTGTATTGCCTGACAGGAGACCCGGGGCTCTTGAGCCCCAGCCCCACAAAAGGGCTGGCAACTGCTTCCCGACCCCAAACCTGCTCTAGCAGAACAGGGCCCCTCCTTGTCACCAAAAGCGCCTATTTAGTCTGTACTACTCTAGATCTTCTGTGCACCACCCCCCAAAACCAGGCTTATCTTCGGGGGCCCCCAGGACCACCTTTGCAGACCTAAGCTGGCTTCCCCTCCCCCTCCCAGTTGATTCCAGGCAGATCCAGTGACTTCTGGGCCTCAGTTTCCTCAGCTTGGAAATTAGTATTTCCATTCCTTTCAGAGCCAGGATGGGACAGGAGTCTCCCTTTCTTTCCTCTTGTAGTGTGGATCCCCAGGTGCCCTACCTGGCTTTATACATAATCTGCTGCAGGCCTTCCTCAGTGTCTGTATTCCGGGGGGAGGGGGCACCAGTTAATAGGCTGCTGTTAGGCCTCTGCTCTGAGGGAAGACCATGGAACCTATGGTCTCTGTTCAGGGAAACTGAGACGTAGGGCGTATTGGTGTGCACTTGTTATCCTGTGTATGGCTTGCTTACCGTGCTGTTTTTGGTGCTGCTTTTGGCCCTCCTGAGAAGATCTGCCCAAGACTGATGACAGGATGAAGCTGAGCCACAAGAAGGGCCCTGGGGACCCAAGACCTAGAGAGTTCAGCTGATTGGGGTAGAGATTGCTGGGGACCCTGGGAAAAGCTAGGCCCGCTGAGAGGGAGGCTCGCAAAGGGAAGGAGTGAGGTTTCTGGACTTCATAGCTGTCCCTCCTATGTTTTGCATCTTCAACTTTTGGACCTCTCTTGCCTGCTGCTATAACACAGGGCAAAGGGCTGAGGAACTGTCCTGCTGGCGGACTGCAACAGCTGGCCTCTTCCCCACCAAGAGGCTCCTAGAAGCTGACCTCTTTTTCCTGTGCCTCCCACGCCAAGTTCAGTGTATGTCTCGGGGATGCTGAAGTCTTGAAAGCTAAATGCCAAGGGTAGCTCCTGGCCCAGGGGATCAGAGCACATGGCTATGGAGGTTTTAGGCTGCTGCTGGGCACTCTGAGTCCTCCTCAGAACCTATTGCTTGCTTCTGTCTTGTATCTGTGTCCTTTTATACTCTGCCGCCTCCTTCTCCTCTTTCCAATAGAGTCTCCCTTTGTCTCTCTGTGCCCCTGCCTCTCTTTCTTTACTGGTCTCTCTTATGGAAACCAGGGTCACAGAGGCCTTGGGGAAGGAGCCAGGCCAAATGTCAGTTTGGGAAGAGGGACCCTCACTAATACCTATCTCTTCCTCCTCCCCTTGGTTTAAAACTTCCATCACCATAGCAACCCTTTACTCCAGTGCCTTCCTCTGCAGATCCTCTCCTCCAACCAAAGGCATGCAGGGCCTCCAGCGGCTTCAAAGATTGGGACCCCAGGTTCTAAGGCCACTGACAATTGGTTCTTGGATTTGCCTGTATGTGGAGAGCTGACTGTTCTGGAAATAGCAATGGACTACATGCTCGCTCCAAAGACTTGCGGGGTGTGGCAGGGGTGGGCAGGGGCTCTTTCATACTCCTGACACAGGTAGAAAGAGTCAGCACTAGGAAAATTCATGGTTGTTTAGCTTGTCGTCATCCCCTCCCCCCACCCCAGGACTGACTCAAGACACTCGGAGAGTGGGCTTGAAGCTTGTCCTGTCTCTTGACACCACATACACTGGAAGGAGGCTGGACTTGTGTCTGAGGTTTCAGCTTTGAGCTAGACAGGATTTAGGCTGGGGCATGTCCATTTGCAAGAGGAAACTCAGTCCTAATCGGCGAGAGAGGAGAGGAAAGGAGGGAAAGAAAGAAGGGTGCCTGCAGGCTGGTGTTCACAGCTGCCACTAAATTGGGAGGTGTTGCCTACAGTCAGGAGTCAGCGGGAAGCCTCCTGGGCCCTTCCTGGCCTCTCTAGATTTACTGCAAGCTCTAGAGCCCCGCATGGCAGAGGCCAGGGCAGCAGGAAACTTAATTTATGGATTTTAAAGGTGAGACCTGAAGCAAGCTGACCCCCAATTTCCATGGAGGAAGCCCCGATGTGTGGGGTCTTTTGACCTCTGTTTCAGTTGGATTTCACCCTATCTCAGATTTGCCTAAAGATCCAGTAGGGCTCCTAGGGACCCTTTATTACTAGGGCACCAAATAGACAAAGGCTCAGTGAATCACTGAGCCCAGTAGCCAAGCTCCAGTAACGAACGGGAGGGTTGAGCTCTTCAGTTTGCAGAGCCCGCTGGTGCAGAGGACAGTGGTGGTGTAGTTCTGCACGGCTCTCATGCTCCCTTTGGGCAGTCCCAGGTATATGCTGTTTATTTCCTTGGCAGAGAGAAAAAGGAATTCTGTCTCCCGGATAGTAGCTGCAGTGGGGCTTCTGTGCCCTGCCTGGGCCAATGTGGGTCTGACCAGGTTCTGAGTTGTTGGGAAGAAAACAACTTTTGTCGGCTGTTGATTTGGGGCCGTGAGGACGAGAAATACCACTCTCTTTCTGCTTGGCCTCCCACCTTCTTCAAGCTGTCTCTAACCCACTCTTAGAGTTTTGGGGCCAGAGTCCCTCTGTTGCTGAGAGGTACCAAGGGGCTTGTTGTACACAGCCTACAGCCTCGCTGGGGCAGCAGCAGATGGTGGAATAAGTGGGGGTGGTGGGTACTGATTGGAAACATGGTTCCCCTTTCTTTTCCCTTCACCCTGAAAGATTTAGGTGTATAAGTGAATTTTGTTAGAATGTTGGGGAGGGGGTAATAATTGGGTGACGTCTGGGTGTCCAAGGGAGAGGGGAGCAGTGGTGAAGTAGATCTGTCCCTGTCCCCATCATTGCAACCTGCGGAACATGGCGGTAGACTGACAACACTGTGAGCTTTCCATGGGAGAGACAGACCCCAAGACCAGCCCAGGTCCCATGGACATGAATGCATATGCATAGCCAAAAGCTGGCACCAGAATCAGGGACCGGCATACACAAAACCTCCCACCTACACCACCTTGGCAGAGGCAAGATGGATGTTGAAATAGGGAGGGAGGTGGAGCTTGGAAAAGGTATCTTAGAAAAGGGCCTTTTGCATTGGGCCTTGGAGCATCAGGATTGTTTCAGAAAACTTGTTACATGGACAACTTTATGATGTCGGAATTTGTACTGGAAGAACATTCTGCTCTGGTCTTGGTTCCTTGCCCATGTGGAGGCTGCTCCACAGGGCAGCCAAAGTAGGTAGCGCTCTTAACAATGCCTACACTTCCTGCCATTGAGCAGACACACTTGAGCTGGCTGGCAAATCCACCTGTTGTTGGACATTCAGGTAGTTGCTGATTCCTTTTTAATGTTATAAATAACTCTGTGGTGACAAATGGGATTCCCATGGGAGTCTTTGGGGGGAAGGGTACTCGTATCAGAGGGAACAGAATAACAAAACAACAGAATTAAGAATGATCCCTGCCCAGTCCTTCTGGGAGATCTGTAAGCCAAGGTGACATCATCCTGCCCAATGAATGATCCTCAGATTCCATCCTGGGAGGGGAACTGCTCTCCCTCAAAAGAATAAATAAATAAATAAATAAATAGCCCTTAGAGTACACAGGGACCGATGCAGGCCTCTTTCTTCAGATGTCACCGCTGTGTGGAGGTGGGCGGCTGGCAGAGGTGCTGCTACCTGAACCCCTGCTCCCAGCTGCAAGAATGAAATTTCAACCACACCTATGCAGGTGCAGGGCCAGGATTTTGGACATAGTGGCAAAGACATACTGCCGACATCTTCAAAGTGCCTCCTCTGCCTCTGTGGTATTTTGCTGATGGCTTGAGTCCTGGCTTGAATCACACTGATGAAATGCATTTTTATTCCCCAAGCTCAAGCAATGCGGATGAAGAAGTTACGGAATTTGATCCCTAATGGGGAGGACATATTTGAGGGAGGACCTTCAGGGAGGGTTGTGACTCCTGTGAATTGTGTAGCTGGCCTCTGCTTGGAAGAAAGTGATTGGCAGCCAGGATTGTCCATAGGTCTTGTCTAGAGTCTGATTTTTGGTCCCAGCTGGCAGAGTCCTCTTTGCTAAGGGATACTGACACTGTGTCTTCAGATAGGGGGATCTTTAGATGCTCAAGGCCCTATATCAAGCAGTTTATGGAGGCAGAGACAGCAGAGCAGTTTCAGTGAGGCTTCGGTGTAGAGCTCGGTGTAGCTACGGGCTGGTACTAAAACTAAACAGACTTTTTGGAAGCCAGCTCGGGGGTTAGATCTATAAAGGTAGACACCGCCATCTCCCTCAGAACAAGGACAGCGGGTGCCTTTTCCTTTGGATGCTGGGGCCAGCCATTCAGCACTGCAATTTAGAATTGAACTGTAACTGGCAGTGGAGGCAGGGCACGGTGCTCCAGGTGCAGAGTTCCTGCAGCCTATTGAGCCAGCAATAACTGGACTGAGCCTCACACCTGGCCCCTGTGTGCTCCTGCAGTAGTTTAGCGCTAGGCAGGCTTGTCTTGCCTTTCCATAGCATCACCCCTGCATGCTTCCTGGCAAAGCATTCTCCCCACCATAGAACTCCTCCCTCTAGATACACCCCAAACATGTCTGAATTCAATATGTACTAAATCCATCAAAGAAATCATGATAAAAATTCTAAAGGAAAATTAATGAACAGCATCAGAGATGGTGGCTCATGCCTATAACCCTAATACTCAGGGATAGAGATAGAAAGACTAGGAGTCCAAGGCTAGCCTCTGCTATATAGCGAGTTTGAGCCCTATTTGAATTACATGAGATCCTGTCTCAAAAAAAAATTAATAAGGAAAAAATACAAATTTGCACCTTCTTTGCACTAAAGAGAATCCCTATTTCCTTTTATGCCCTAGAAAAGTATGCCCCCACACCCAACCCCAACAAATATTTATTTTCGTGTATGTGTGCGCACGCGCATGTGTGCACGTTGTGCACGTGTGTATGAGCACTCATGTCTGTGGCTACTCAGGAACCAGAAGAGAAGCATCAAATGTTCTCTGTCACTCTCCACCTATTCCTTTGAGACAAGGTCTCTCCCTGAACCTGGGGTTTGCATTTTCTTGGGCTAAGTTAGAAGTCACAAACCCCAGAAGTCCTCTTTTTCCACCCTTGGAGCTGGGGTATCAAGATATTCAAGAGACCTGACTTGTGTGGGTTCTAGAATTCAAACTCTGGCCCTCATAACTGTGCACCAAGCTCTCTTAACTCCTGAACCATCTCTCCAGATCTGGGCGAGTACATTTTTACCAAGATATAAAGTACATTCAGGTTGAGCAACAGGTCTTCCGAAGCTCCTAGGTGCCCTAACGCAGTCAGCCTATCCTGTTCCTTAGGAGGAATCAGTGTGTGACTCCCAGAACTTATTTTCTGTATGGTGTTACTTCTGAGTTTGAATCCGCAGCAGCATGGTGAGTTCTGCCTGTTTTGAGCTCTCTCAGTAGACGCATACTACATGCATTCTTTCCTGTTTCTATCAACACTGTTTTTGCACGATAGGCTATTTGGCTGAGTAGAACCATAGCTCCTCCATTTCCTTTGCAGCACAACATTCTATTATATGACTATGCCATAATACACCCTGCTGCTGGTGGATATTTGGGCTCTTTCCAGCTTGTAGCAATTATGGATATGGCAATTATGAGCATTCTTACACAAGTGTCCCGAGGCATAAATGTATGCCTGCCTCTCTCCCTTCCGCCCTCTCTTTGACAGGATCTCCCTATGTAGCCCAGGTTGGCCTGGATCTCCTAGGGCACAGTTGGCTCAAATGTATGCATTTCAGTGGAGCAAATATTTAAAGTACATAGTGTGGGCTTGAGAAATTGTGCAGTGGTTAAAAAGCACAGGCTGCTCTTCCAGAAGGCCTGGGTTCAGTTCCCAGCACCCACACAACAGCTCATAAATGTCTATAACTCCTCTTCCAGGGGATCCAACCCCCTCTTCTGGCTTCCATAAGCACTAGGCTCACATATTGTGCACAGGCATACATGAAGGCCAAATAACCATACACATAAAAATAAATGATCATAAAAAGAAAAGAAGCTCATAGAGTATATGTGTCTGACAAAAACTGGGCCTGTCCTGCCCTTTATGATAAAGTCTCCTGTAGACTATGCTGCCCTTGAACTCGTCAAGTAGCTGAGGCTCCCTTGAACTCCTTGATCTCCTGCCTCCACCTCCTAAGTGCTAGGATTTCAAATGTGCACCAAACCTGTCTCCCAGCTTTTTCAAAGGGGAATTGCCCTCTTTCAACAGTGTTCATTTTGTCCACAGCTTCACCAACATTTGGCATCTCTAGACCACCAGAGATAAATAACTATAGTATGGGGGAAAGCTCAGCCCTAGACAAAGAACTACAGACTAAGAGTTGCTGAGAGTAGAAGGATAGTGTTCCTCATGGAAGAACACACCAGTTGATTATCCAATACCAATGGTCATCCTTGAAATTGTACATTGAAATAACAGTATATGGGGACTGGAGAGATGGCTCAGAGGTTAAGAGCACTGACTGCTTTTCCAGAGTTCAATTCCAGCAGCCACATGGTGGCTCACAGCCATCTATAATGAAATCTGGTTCCCTCTTCTGGCATGCAAGCATACATGGAAGGAATGTTGTATCGTGGAAGGAATGTTGTATATATAATAAATAAATAAATCTTTAAAAAAATAACAATATATGGTCTTAGCAGGTTATATAATCAGAAACACACACACACACACACACACACACACACACACACACACCACAATAACTAAAGAAAAAGAGGCCATGCATTTGATTAGAGCAAGAGGGAAGGATGGGAAGGGGGAAATGATAATTATATTATAATCTTAAAGAAAATTTTCCAGGCGTGGTGGTGTACATCTTTAATCCCAGTACTGAAAAGACAGAGGCAGGCTGAGACCAACCTGATCTATAGAGTGAGTTCCAGGACAGTCAGGGCTGTTACACAGAGAAACCCTGTCTTGAAAAACAAAACAGAGCAAAAATTGCTATAATAGACTTAAATTTATGTTCGTGGAATTTTAAAGATTTTATTTATTTATTTATTGGTTTTTCAAGACAGGTTTTCTCTGTGTAACAGCTCTGGCTGTCCTGGAACTCACTCTGCAGACCAAGATGGCCTTGAACTCACAGATCTACCTGCCTCTGCCTCCCAAGTGCTGGGGTTAAAGGTGTGCACCGCCATTGCCTGGCATCATTTCTTTTTTGAAATGGGGTTTCACACTGTGGCCCAGGCTGGCCTCAGACTAATCCTCATGCATCCATTTTCCGAGTGCCAGAATAGGAAATGTGAGTCATTATAGCTGACTTTAAAGAAATTGTGCGGTTTTTTGTTTGTTTTGTTTTAAAATTACACTTATTTATTTTGGGGGACAGTATAGTATGTGCATGGAGGTCAGAGGGCAATTTGTAGAAGTTTCTTCTCTCCTTCCATCATCTGTGTCCCAGAGATCAAACTCAGGTTTGGAGGTAAATGCCAGTACTGGTGAGTCGTCTAGCTAACCCTAAAGAAATTGATGGTTTAATCCCATTGCTGGAGAATTGGAGTCAGGAGGATTCCAGCAAGTTCCAGACCAGCTTGATCTACATGTTGAGTCCAGGGCAGCTAGGGCTATATAGTGAGACCCTGTCTCAAAAATCAGAACTAAATAAGTAAACAAAATGTTCTGTATGTCTTTTCAGCTATATATAATAAAAAACTATTTCTTAATATGTCAACTTAGTAAGTTTTTGCTTAGTTGGAGCTGTTGCATTTCAGGCAGCCAGACTGAGTGGTTGTAGTATGTCCTGAAAAAGCAAAGTAGATGTGTGTTTGCCTACTTTGCCCTTTGCTTGACCTGAGCTGGGCTGGGGTTTCCCAAAAGCAGATTTAATGTTGTTGGAGGTGGGGTACTGGGGGATAGAAAATGATGCCGCTGAGCCAGACCCCATCCTGCTTGCATCTTAGAGCCTAGCAATGCCGTTTGGGTGCGTGACTCTGGGTGACAAGAAGAACTATAACCAGCCATCGGAGGTGACTGACAGATATGATTTGGGACAGGTCATCAAGACGTGAGTATTGGGTATATTGGGCAATGATGGGTGGATGGACCAGAATTGGGGAAGAGGGAGTGGAGTGTCCCCTGTCCCAAGGCTTAGGCTAAGCAGAGTGCCTGCTGACTTCAGTGAGGAGTTCTGTGAAATCTTCCGGGCCAAGGACAAGACAACAGGCAAGCTGCATACCTGCAAGAAGTTTCAGAAGCGGGATGGCCGCAAGGTGCGGAAGGCGGCTAAGAATGAGATTGGCATCCTCAAGATGTGAGTGTGAAGATTGATGGGAGATAGCAGGGACGGGCTTAAAGGGCAGGGGGCCTCAGAAGTACCAGTTAGTCTGTTAGAATCACCACTGTAGACACGAGAGCTTCTTAGCCTCGCCCCGCCCTGACTACTGACTCCTCCCACTTAGTCTGTTAGAACCACCCACCGTAGGAATCAGAGCTTCTCTTGGGTTCACTCGGCCCTGTACTGACTCCTCTCACTCTTACTAGGGTGAAGCACCCTAACATCCTGCAACTGGTAGATGTGTTTGTGACCCGCAAGGAATACTTCATCTTCCTGGAGCTGTGAGTACAATTCTGGGGTTCCAGGATCTTCCAGCCCCTAGGGCCTTTTCTTTTTCCTCCCTTTATAACTAAAGAAACCCACATTTGGAACCCTAGTGGTCCCAAAGCCCTGGGTCCTGCCCAGCCAAATGCCTGGTACAAGTCAGGCTTCCCAAATGCTCCTGCCCTACCCCCCGATCCTGCCCACGCCGGGCTCAGGGGCTGGTGTCCCTCAGGGCCACGGGGAGGGAGGTGTTTGACTGGATCCTGGACCAGGGCTACTACTCGGAGCGAGACACGAGCAACGTGGTGCGGCAGGTCTTGGAGGCTGTGGCCTACTTGCACTCACTCAAGATTGTGCATAGGAACCTCAAGGTAAGGCCAGAGCCAGAGTGACTGGATTGCTTGGTAACTGGGAATGGAGTGAGTGCCACACTGGGCTCTTGTCCAGCTTCTGAGGCCCTCGAGATAACCTCTGCCCCCGCTCCACCATTCTCTTCTGGACAGCTGGAAAACCTAGTGTACTACAACAGGCTGAAGAACTCAAAGATTGTCATCAGTGACTTCCACCTGGCTAAGCTAGAGAATGGCCTCATCAAGGAGCCCTGTGGGACCCCGGAGTATCTGGGCAAGGAGGGATGGGACAGGGGATGGTGGAGGGGACAGCCTTCAGGGAGAGACTTTGGGGTAGGGAGAAGTCTCTGGCCCTGGAAGTGGGGATGGATGGTACAATACCTGGTTGGCCTGAGGCTAACCAGCAGATCTACACTTTCCTTTCTTTAGCGCCAGAAGTGGTAGGAAGGCAGCGGTATGGACGCCCTGTGGATTGTTGGGCCATTGGTGTCATCATGTACATCCTGTGAGTGAAAGGGCACATAGCTGGACTTGCAGCCAGGTGGGCTGGGCGGTTGTTCTGTGGCCTCCCTAGGTGACCCTGCTCTATGTAGCCTTTCAGGCAACCCACCCTTCTATGAGGAGGTAGAAGAAGATGACTATGAGAACCACGACAAGAATCTCTTCCGCAAGATCCTGGCTGGTGACTATGAGTTTGACTCTCCATACTGGGACGATATTTCTCAGGCAGGTGAGGAGATGGCCAGCATGTGGGCAGAGCAGAGGGCAGTAAGGAGGGAGGCGCTGCTCTCAGCTTCTGCTGGATTCTACTCCTGCTCCCCAGCCCATTCATCACAGCTAGACAATGAGATGGGGCGCCCATGCCTAGCCCATCCCTGGCTTTGTCCCCAGCCAAAGACCTGGTCACAAGGCTGATGGAGGTGGAGCAAGACCAGCGGATCACTGCAGAAGAGGCCATCTCCCACGAATGGTGAGCAGGGCCCTGTGGAGAATGGGAGTTGAGGCTAAGTTCTGGTTACCCTCTGAACTTCTTACACCGGGAGTCCTTATCCTTGAGGCGCAGAGGGAGGGCTGTGTCGTCTCCATGAAGGCACAGAGCGTCCTATCTGCGGCACTTGCCTCCTTTCTAGGATTTCTGGTAATGCCGCTTCTGATAAGAACATCAAGGATGGTGTCTGTGCCCAGATTGAAAAGAACTTTGCCAGAGCCAAGTGGAAGGTAGGGTTTGGCTCGCTTTCTTCTTGGCCCAATTTCAAGTGCTTCTTCTTGCACCCACAGTTTCTTGCTGCCGCTGCACCTCTTCAGCTGAACACGAATTTTTCTCAGGCTATCATATGCGGCTTCTAGCTTCTGCTATTATCTTAACTTGAAGTACTGAGCAGCTGGGTGGCCAGAGGCAACTGGGGTACTATGGAAGGGGATGGGTTAGCCGTTTTGAAGGAGTAGATCCAGCAAACCTCACCACGAGCTTTTCTTCACTGTCCTCCTTGCAGAAGGCTGTCCGAGTGACCACTCTCATGAAACGTCTCCGGGCACCAGAGCAGTCTGGCACAGCTGCAGCCCAGTCCGCTTCAGATACTGCCACTCCTGGGGCTGCCGGTGGGGCCTTTGCAGCAGCTGCAGCTGCAGCTTCTGGGGGTAGTGCTCCTGCAGCCACAGAGGGTGATGCTGGGGGTGCTGCCAAGAGTGATAATATAGCCTCTGCAGATCGTAGTGCTACCCCAGCCACAGATGGCAGCGCTACCCCAGCCACAGATGGCAGCGCTACCCCAGCCACTGATGGGAGCATCACCCCAGCCACTGACGGGAGTGTCACTCCAGCTACTGACAGGAGTGCTACACCAGCTACCGATGGGAGAGCTACCCCGGCTACAGAAGAGAGCACAGTGCCCGCCACCCAAAGCGGGGCTGGGCCAGCTGCAAAGGCAGCTGCCACCCCTGAGCCGGCTGTAGCCCAGCCGGACAGCACAGCTCTAGAGGGTGCCACAGGCCAGACTCCTCCCTCTAGTAAAGGAGAAGAGGCTACTGGCTGTGCCCAGGAGTCTCAGAGGGAGAAGACGAGCTGAATGGGCAGCCTGTTGGGGGCTTTGAGGGATGGGAAATTGGGTGGGAGTGTGGATGAGGGGCTTCTCATTGTATATAGAGTCACTGGCATGATGCCCTAGCTCCCCCAAGCTCCTTCATCCCAGTGGGGCATGCCTGGGGGCCATGGGAGAGCAGTCTTGTCTCCTGTGTGGATGTGTGTGAGTGGTGGGCAGGCCAGAGGCAGGGCCAGCCCTAGCCCCTGCATGGATTCCTTGTGGCTTTCCTGTCTTTCGCTAGCTTCACCAGTTTCTGTTCCTTGTGGGATGCTGCTCTAGGGAAGAAACTCAGGGGGTCCTTGCTCTCCTTCTCCTTCCTTCCTGCCTCATCATTTCCCCAGGCAGGCCCTGCAAGTCTCGTACTTTCCCAGGCCCTAAATTGGGTGGCCTTGCCCTGAGAGCTGGTCCTCCAGCGAGGCCCTATCAGCAGTGTTAGGCTCCTGCACATGAAGGTGTGTATCTGCGGTGTGTGAGCTGCTCTAGGGGTAGACACTGGCTGCTTGAGAGGACTCAGAAATCTAGGGCAGTGTGCTTTAAGTCAAGTCTGGTCACATGGTTGGGGGCACTGCACGTTAGCTATGGGGATCCTCAGATGTGGGAGAGAGAATGGATAGAATGGTAGAAGCTTCCATCTTTTCCCCTGGGTAGGCCCTCTGATCCTTGTGTTATTTCTTGCCTTCCTTTGTCCTGTAATGGGTTGCTCTGTATCCTGATTCTTATGAAATTCTAAAGGAAGGGAGAAACAGTTAGGATGCAGCGATGAGACCTGGGAGAACAGTGTAGGGTCAGCACCAGGGCCCCAACCTAGCTGGGTCCTTCCTCTGAGTGGGATAGGGAGGGCTGGTCTTCCTAGATGCCACTACCCCCATGGTCTTCCTAGATGCCACTACCACAGGAAGAGATCTTACCTGTGGCCACCTCACGCAGGCTCAGGCCATAAATCCTCTTCCTCCCAGGGAGGCATGGCAGTACCTCATAGGCTGCTTGCGAGTTTGCTCTTTACAGCGGCAGATTTTCTGCTCTTTGTTCAGCGACGTGGAGAGGATTTTCCTCTATTTCTGCTATGACGGGCTGAAGTATCACTCAGCCATGTTAAGTTACTCTTGCTGGGATGAGGAAGCAGAATAAGATTCCTCGGTCCTGGAGGATGCTCTTGACAGGTGCCCTTGGTTCAACCCTATCACAGCCTGAACAGGCAGCCACGCTGGTCCTTGCCTTAGCTCGGCACTCCATGGTGGTCCTGCCCTTCTCCCTGCATGCCTGTGGGTCTGCTCTGGTATGTGAAGGTTGGTGGGCTAACTGTGTGCCTACTGAACCTGGCAAATAAACGTCACCCTGCAAAGCCTCTGGCCACCCTCTTGCCTTTGCTTCCTCTGTCCCATGGGAGGCAGTGGGGGAGGGGAAAGGCTGATGCTCAGTGCATTGCTTGGGGTGAAAGTGTAGGTCACCTGTTCTAATGAATACTTGGGTGGTGTTGCTGGGGATCCTCTGGACTCTAGAGAACCATGTGAGTGATGTATTTCAGCCAAGAACTATCCCTGAGTGAGTGCCTGAAGGGCTGACGCTTTTCCAACTCTTGTGGACCAAGGAGCCTTTGTCTTAACTTGGACATAGAGATGGGATCCACTCAGGGCCAACCATTCCAGGGAGAGACCTTGCTTGTGGCCAGAGTGGGCCTCTTTGGGCTGGGGAGAGGGTGGGATTGCACAAAAGTTCTGTGCTGTATGTTGATACCTACTTCCTGTGAATACCTGTGCTTTCCACTTAGACCAAAAAGATTTCACTCTGTCTTCCCCGGCTGGAGTCATGTATGTCTCTTCTGGGGGAGTAATACTGCTAACTATATCATTAGAATCCCTACGGAGACTTGCTTCAGCTCAGATGGGCTTTGCTGAACTCACCTGGGTTGCTTTCTCAAGGAGGACCTTAAATTATCTGATGTGGGAATAATAAAGAGGGTTTGTTATTTCCTGGTCTTTGAAGCATCTGTGCCTCCAAAAATCATTATCCTACAGTCCCAGGCATGAGGAATCCTGGGAGATAAGAGCTAAATTACTGGCCCTAGTATCTACCTAATTTCAAGGGTTATTAGGTCATATTTGAATAAAGGCAAGGCTAGTGTAGTATTGTTTTGATGGGTTGGGACTTAATGTGTTCATCTTTCCAAGACCATAATAGAAGGCTGAGAAAGTGGGTCTCTTCTTCTGGTCTGTGAACTGTGGCTGCCGGCACACTATCACTTTTCATAACCTTGGGACCGTCATCCCTTTGCCTTGGGATGTCATTCTATTAGATTGCCCCGACGTGCAGCAAGAAGAGGTCTGGTTCGCTTCGCACTAGCTCTAGTTTGACACAATACTCAGTTTAGCAGGGATAGGGATCAGCCTGCGGCGTCACTGTTTTCCGCCCCAGTCCATCGCAGGCCACTACTAGCAGAAATGGGGATCCATTCCTAGGAGATCCCAAAGAGCGGCCACGCTAAGTCCCAGGATTCTGCACAGTTGGCGGGCCTTTTATCCCTGCTGATCCAGCGCTCCTCCCCGCCCTGAAGTTTGTCCAATCAGAGCGAAGTAATCAGCTATGGTTGGTTGTCATGACTTCCGGTCCAGCACCGGAAGTTGTGCAGTGGAGCGAAATTTGAAGGAAGTGGAGCCGCGGCGGTGCGGCCACCAAGCTGAATCTGTTGCAGTTTCACGGGCTGTCCTGGTCACTTGAGTCGAACCATTATGCCTATCCGCGCTCTGTGCACTATCTGCTCCGACTTCTTCGATCACTCCCGCGACGTGGCTGCCATCCACTGTGGCCACACTTTCCACATGCAATGGTGAGTAACAGCGGTGTAGGGTCCCCGTCGCGTGTCCTAGAGGCTATGGGGTATCGGGCCTAGAGGCAGGCCAACCTCCGAACTCAGACAGGTGGTGACATTAGGGATGCCTCACGGAAGCTTTCCGGCCTGGGCCGAAGTGAACCAGGTGGGAAGCGATAGCTTCCCGGCGTACGGTGAAAAGAGTTAGGTGCCTCTTTATTAACTTGTGCAAAGAAATGTGACTTTGAAACTGTTAGTCTGAGCGGAGATGAGATGAGCTTTTTTCCGCATTAGCGAGCCCTTTTATTTCTTTGAGGCTTAACAAACAACCAGGTAGACTTCTGTTAACCCTTAAGGGTCTGTGTGGTTTGCTTGATGGCTGGGATTGTTTCTATCCAGAAGCATCTCATTGGCCAGATACCCTAGTGTATTCACCACTCCGGCAAACCCGGCTTAACTTGGAAAGACAAGGAAGTGCCTTCCTGTTAAGGGGTCCTGATGCTCAGCTATCTTGTTAGTGGGGAAAGGGTCCCTTTGCAACTGTGAACAGGCTGGTTCAAAAGTTCCCAACAAAAGAGAAAATAAGGAAAAGCGTGGTCCTTTGGGATGGTGGGAAAGGACAGTATCCTGAACACTGCTGGATAGCCCTTCCAAAGCTTTAAGACCATGTTATAGTCAGAAGTGTCTCATATCCCAGGAAAGGGAGGGGAGGGGAAGGGAGGGGAGGGGAGGGTGAAGAGGCAGGAAGATCAGGAGGTCAAGGGTAGTCTCAGTTACACAGTGAGGTAGAGCCTGGACTTTCTGAGACCTTGTGTCAAAAAAAAGACAAAATCAAAAACACATGCTCAGGGAGTCATTGTATACTTAGAAGTCAGTCCTACCACTAAAAGTACTTTCCATTACCTGTTCTCCCTAACCTTTAACCTGGAACTCTCCTGTGTATTTGCCATTGAGGTTTGTCTTTTGAAAGCATATTTGACTTTGAAAATCTGATTTAATGATCTTTGCATTTAACTGGACCTTTAAATGACACTTAAAATGACACAATTATTAAAATGACTAGCCCACTTAAAATGACACAATTATTCCAGGCGGTGGTGGCAGGTGATGGCACACACCTGTAATCCCAGCAGTCAGAAGGCAGAGGCAGGCAGATCTCTGAGTTTACGGCCAGCCTGGTCTACAAAGTGAGTTCCAGGACAGTCAGAGATGTTACACAGAGTAACCCTGTCACTAAAAACAAAATTAAAAGACACAATTACTGATATTTAGATTAAATTTATCATGTTCAGTATTTTTTATTTTGTTCCATCTGTTTTTGATTTTTTTGTAGTTTTGTTTTTGTTGTTTGTTTGTCTTTGGGTTTTTTTTGTTTGTTTGTTTTGGTTTTTCAAGACAGGTTTCTCTGTGTATCCCTGGCTATCCTGGAACTTTGTAGACCAGGGTAGCTTCAAACTCATGGATCTGCCTGCCTCTGCCTCCCAAGTGCTGGGATTAAAGGCATGCACCATCATATCCAGCTGTTTTTTTTTTATTTTTATTTTAAATTACATGTTCATGTGTAGCTGTGTGCACACCAAGTGCAGGTGCCCTTGGAGGCCAGAGACATCTGATCCCAGTGAGGCTGGAACTACACAGTTGTAAATTACCTGATGTGGGTGTTGGAAACTGAACTCAGGACAGCTAAAAGAGCAGTACCAATGCGGACTCTCAACCACTGAGCCATCTCTCCAGCCTTTGTAAAACCAACAAGTCTTGCTGTGTGCAGCTTAGGCTAACCTGAATTTCCAGTTCTGTTTCTTCTGTGTCCTAGAGCTCAGATTGTAGGTGGGTGCCCGCCTCCATCCATGCCTTGTGCACAGAAGGCAAATGTTCTACCACCAGTCTGTATCCCAAGGCCTTGTATCTGGTTTTAGTTTGTTTGTTTCATTTTTGAAACAGAGTCTTGCTATGTAGCATTGGCTTGGCTGGTACTTGGTATCCAGCTCAAGCTACCTAGGATTCTTGGCAGTCCTCCTGCTTCAGCCTCCCAAGTGCTGGAATCGCAAGTGAGTGCCACTACTTGTGGCTTCCACTGATGTACATCATCTTATGTAACGTTGGCTGGCCTTGAACTTACTGTGTAGCCATAGATGACCCTGCATTCCTAACCCAAGTGTTGGAATTATACGTGTGTACCATCCATGTTTGGTGCTAGGGATTGACTTCAGGGCTTTGTGCATGCTGGGCAAGTACTCTATCCACTGAGTATTAGTCCAAGTCCTCCCTGCCCCATGTGTTTTGAATAAATGTTTCCTTTTTTTGAGACAGGGTCACACTATGTAGCTCTGGCTGGCTTTAAACTCAAAAGATATGCCTGCCTTTGCCTTCCGATTAATGGGGTTTTTTTTGGGGGGGAGGGGGTTTGGAATAGTTTTCCTCTACTGATAAGTTTAAATGATGATACAGAGAGTTATTATATGCCCTTTGCACAAGTTCTCCAGTATTCACATTTTTACAAAATGTTTGTGCAATTCTCCAAGCTAAGAAGTTAACACTGGTGCACTACTCTGATACTACAGAGTTTTAGTTTTACTGGTGTTTTTCCTTCATTAATGCTCTTCAGTTTATTCCAGGAGTCAGGCTAAGTTACCAGGCTGTATGCAGTTGACATATCTTTTTAGACAACTCTGGTCTGTAACAGCTTTGGTGTTTTTGTAGATTTTGTTGTTTTATTTGTTTTAATGGTCTTGACACTTTTGAAGAGTCCAGGTTGGTTATTTTGTAGACTGTCTCTTAATTTGAACTTATAATGTCTTCTTTTCTCTTTAATTAATTAATTAATTAATTTTTATTTTATGAGCATTGGTGTTTTTGCCCACATGTATATCCTTGTGAGGGTATCAAGTCCCTTGAAACTGAGGTTGCAGACAGTTGTAAGCTGCTGTGTGGATGTTGGGAATTGAACTCTGGTCCTCTAGAAGAGCAGTCAGTGCTCTTAACCACTAAGCTATCCTTCCAGTCCCCTTGTCACGTTTTCTTATAATTGCACTGGGGTTTAGGGGAGACTACCACAGTGTGAGGTGCCCTTTTCCTGGCAACTTGTTGAGGGTGTGCCATTACATCAATATGCCTCATCTTTGGGGACCTTAACTTAAGAGTCTTTGGTTAAGTTAGTATTGTCCAAGTTTTCCACTGCAAAGTTACTGTTTTTCTTTCAGTATTCTAGAGCAAGTTACGAGGTCCAGTTCACAATCAGCCAGGAAGGAAAAGTTTATTCAGTTGTTTGGACTCATGGGTATTTACCTTAGCTTTTAATTATGGACCTTATTTTATTTATTTTAATGCTCCTGTCTCCTGCCTCTGCCACCTTCTAACTTAATTGCTTTCTGTAGCTATAATTTGAACTAAGGGTCTTGCTCATGCTAAGTAGGTACTCTACCACTGAACTACATCTCCATTCCCCCACCTACCTACTGTCTTTCTGTGTGTGTATTGCTGGAGGCCATGGGAGTATACAGCAGGTGACAACTGGTATTCAACAGTCTGATCTACCAGATGAGTGACTCTGATGGGAGCCCCACTTGGTAAGGCTGGAGGTTCTCTAATTTTTCTCACGTGCCAATAATAACAGTTCTGGGTATTTTCCCACTGCTTGTGTGTTTGTTTTGTGAAAATATTACATCTACTGGACACACATATAACTGTGGATGGTCAGGAAGATGATTCTGCTTAACTATATAATTTTGATAAATAGAAATGATTCATAAGGATATTTTTCATTACTTAGACTGACATAAGAAAGTAATAGTATTCTCAGTCACAAAGACAGCTATTTTAGACTTCAGAATAAATTCAAAGCAAACTGGTTGCCCCTGGAGATGAATATCTAGTTGCCCTTAGAGACAAATATATTTCCCAGGTGTTTATTGCTGATTCGAGGTCAGAGCATGAAGCAACTTTAATAGACATAAGTGGCTCAGCAGTGGACTTTCTGCACGCATTCCCAATCTCAAGGTTCAGCCAACTATTTACTGTAAGTCCTGAGTTTCAATGTCACTTTCTGTCTGGGAACTCTGACCACTTAGAGCTACGTGTGTTACTCACTGGCCGGTCAGTGTGACATCCCTAGCCTGAGAGAAACTGTATGACCGGTATGGCTCTGTTTCTTTCTTTCTTTTTTTTCTTTTGGATTTTCGAGACAGGGTTTCTCTGTAGCTTTTTGGTTCCTGTCCTGGAACTAGCTCTTGTAGACCAGGCTGGCCTCGAACTCACAGAGATCCGCCTGCCTCTGCCTCTTGAGTGCTGGGATTAAAGGCGTGCCCCACCACCACTGCCCTGCTCGGCTCTGTTTCTTATTGTTTATTCAAGAAGTGCTTGCTGGGGGCTGGAGAGATGGCTCAGTGGTTAAGAGCATTGCCTGCTCTTCCAAAGGTCCTGAGTTCAATTCCCAGCAACCACATGGTGGCTCACAACCATCTGTAAAGAGGTCTGGCGCCCTCTTCTGGCCTTCAGGCATACACACAGAATATTGTATACATAATAAATAAATAAATAAATAAATAAATAAATGAATGAATGAATGAATGAAGTGCTTGCTGTGTGACCCTGAGAATGCAGTTCATATTTGTCCAGAGCTTTTGGCTGTGAGAAGAAGCAGGATAAATGTAGGGAGAAGTAGGAGAGACCTGTGATGGAGAAAGAAGTGCTGTGTAGCTGTGTGGAGACAGAGATTTTTAGAAAGGCATTTTTAAGATGAAGTAAAAGCGAAAGTTACCATTAGAAAGTGTGTGTTTTCTTATTTACCTCTCAGATAGAAGAGTCTAGCCCTTGTTGCGTTCCTGGATTTTTTATTTTTTTTTTTTTGCCTCCAGAGCAGGCTTTCCAAAAGGCCACTGGTAGTGTGTGTGTGTGTGGTGTATTATTGCTGGGAGTCACTTGAGAACTAATAGGTGTTCTACCACTGAGATACATCCTTAGCTTTTTGTTGTTGTTGTTGTTGTTATTCTATTTTAAGTATGTGGGTGTTTTCCCTGCAGGTATGTCTGTGCACCATGAACATAACAGTATCTGTAGATTCAGAAGACGGTATCAGATATCCTGGAACTGGAGTTACAGACGGTTGTGAACCTCCATGTGGGTGCTGGGAATCAAGCCTAGGTCCTCTGGAAGAGCAGCCAGTGCTTCACACTCCAGCTCCAAGTCATTGGTTTTTTAAATACTACTATTATATTATGTAGCAAGCCTGGCTTCAAGTTTAAACTCTTCCTTTCTTAGACTCTCGGGAGCTAAGTTATAGGCATATACTCCGATGCTTGGTTCTATTATTATTATTATATTGTATATTTTATAAAATTAACTATTTTAACTTAAAATTTTTGTAACTTTTTTTTTGAGGCAATATCTCACTATGTAGACCAGGCTGACCTTGAACACAAAGAGATCCACCTGAGTGCAGAAATTAAGGTTGTGTACCACCATACCTGACACTGTTGTAACCATTTTCAGGTGCTGATTGGTGACATTAAGTACATTTACAATGTTGTATAACCTTCAGTATCTATCACATGATAACTCTCCATGTCCTCTCGTAGGCCCTGAACCCCTCTTCTGTACCTTCTGCCCCTGAGGTGCCTACTCTAGAGATCCCATATAGGAGGAGTCTTAATTCTTTGCCTGTTTGAGTCTGATGAACTTCACTTAGCATAATAATTCTAACATTCATCCATCTTATAGCATGCACCAGAATTTTCCTTTTGTTGTGGTTAATATTAATTGTGTGTATGAAAATGCCGTATTTGTTTACATTCATTTGCTGATAGGCAGGCACTTCCAGGTTGTGCCTGCTGTGAGTAGTGCTCCCGTGAGTGAACTGCAGTACAAGGACCTGTCTGGGTCTCTGTTTCAGTTCCTTAGAACATATACCTGGAGCCGAGAGACTGGGCAGATGGAGATTCTATATTTAGGGTTTTTGGGACCTGGCATACTATCTTCCACAACTGTCTGCTTCTCTTCTTTCTGTCTTTGTCTCTGTCTCTCCATCTCTCTATTTCTCTCTCACATGTCTCTGTTGCACAAGCTGATTTCAAACACCATTTTATTATTTTTAGTGCTAGACATTGAACATATAGCCTGCTATATACTAACCCCATGCTCTACCTCTGAGCTAAATCTCTCTCTCTCTCTCTCTCTCTCTCTCTCACACACACACACACACACACACACACACACACACACACACACACAATGTAGCCAACCTGTGCTACATAGTGAAAACTTGTCTAAAGTGTGTGTGTGTGTGTGTGTGTGTGTGATTCAAACCCAGGGCCTTGCACAAGTACTATCCCAGATAGCTATACTCATAATCCTTCCCTTTTAATGATAGATGTCCTCTAAGTACTGCATACATCACACTGATTTTTGGTTTATTTTTTGTTTTTGTTTTTCAGTTGTGGCAAAATATGTCCATCATAAAAATTACCATCTTAATGATTTTAGGGCTGGTTCAGTGGTAAAGTGCTTGCCTAGCTTGCACGAGGCCAGAGGTTCCGTTTCAGGTCACACACAGGCACACTTAAAACAGACATACACAAAACCAACAAAAGAAACCTCAAGCTGGAGTAGTGACTAGCTCTCATCCCAGCACTCAGGAGGCTGAGATAGGAAGACCAGCCTGGGCTACAGCTGAACAACTTGAAGGTCACGTAACCCAGTGATGTTAAGGATTCACATTTTGTACAGCTGTCACCACGGTTTTAAAATGGTTTTGTCTTCCCAGATTGACACGCGGCACTGCTTCAGTGGTCTCTGCCCTGAGGCCTGGTGACTGCCATTCTCCTTTCTGTCTCAATGAGCTTGATTTCTCCAAATACAGTTTGTCTTTTATGATAGGTTTATTTCAGCTAACTTAGTCAGTGTCTTAGAGGTTCATTCATACTAATTAGAGCTTGCTTCAGAATTCTTTCTGCCAGGCTTTTGATGCTCCTATCTCAGGACTAGGAGGTGCGGCACAGCAGACCTCAAGCCGGAATGTGGGAGCGATTGGGTTCAATCCTTAACATTGGGACAAAAAAGAAAAAACAGAAATCTTTATCTCAAGATTCTTAGTTTAATGACTTATGCAAAATTCTTTTTTTAAGTCTTTTTTTAACCTTTTTTTTTTTTAATTTTATGTGCATTAGTGTTTTGCCATGGGTGTCAGGTCCTCTGGAACTGGAATTACAGACAGTTGTGAGCTGCCATGTGGGTGCTGGGAATTGAACCCGGGTCCTCTGGAAGAGCAGTCAGTGCTCTTAACCCACTGAGCCATCTCTCCAGCCCCTGCAAAATTCTTGTTGCTGTCTAAGATTACATGTTCACAGTAGGGGTAAGGATAGTCTTTTTTGGAGGTAGGTGGCATTATTCCGCCTACCATTGTCTTTCTGGCGCTTTCATACATACGTGTGCCAGATTTTCTCAGAGTACCTTCTATGTCTTTTATCATATCTATATTTTTTCATTTTTTGAGTTCTGTTGTCTTGTTTGCCATCCTCAAACCCAGGGTTTCCTACATGGTAGACGAATGCCCTATCACCGAACTGTATCTCTGCCCTTAGCTTTTTAACTTGGTTGGTTGGTTTTGTTGGTGGGTCTCTTGTAGCCGAGGTGGGCCTTAAGCTTACTATATAGGTGAGAATGACCTTGAACTTCTGATCTTCCTGCCTTTGCTTCCCAAATACTGGCTGGCTTGTTTGTTTGCTTTTGGTTTGAGACAACATCTCACCATTGGGAGGCCTTTCATTGCCTTTCAAGCATCTAAGATACCTGTGTGTGCCACCTTACCTGGCTTCTTTTTTTTTTGTTTTTGTTTGTTTGAGGTAGCATCTCATTAAGTAGCCTTAATTGCCTCAGAGTTCAATTTGTTAGACCAGGCTGGCTTCAAACTCAGAAGTCTGCCTGCCTCTCCCTCCCAGGTACCAGGATTGAAGGTACTTATTATTGAGATAGCGTGGTACTCACCATGTGCCCCAGACTGGCCTTAAATTCATGGGAATCCTGTAGTCTCAGTCCCCCAAAATGGGATTACAGGCATGTACATGTCAAGGTTGCTTTATTTTATTGAAGTACTGCAGAAGTAACCAGAGAAAAGTACACATGCTAAAAGTACTTAGCTTGTAGGGTCGTCACAACTCCAGCACATCTGTGCAGCCGGAATTCAGATCTAGAAGCGCGGTGTAGAAGTGGGAGGGCAGCTCAGTCCTGCGTAAATAAGGATCTAGGTTAGCTCTCCAGCTCTGCAGAACAAAAAGGATATTATCTGCATTAGAAATGTCACATGCTCTTTTGATTACCTGTCAGCACCCACACACTCCTAACGGTACCACTTTGCCTGTTTTTCCTTTTATACAGATGAGATCATGCAGAATATGCTTTTGTGCATGTGTCTTACTTCTCTTCATTATATTTTAATGATTCATTGATAATATGTTTCTTAGTTAACTATTCCACTTTTTCTTGTTAGCCTTAATTTTGTGTTGTACATGGCCTTTGAATATATTTGTAGTTTTAAAAATGTATTTATAGGAAAGAATTGGCCGTAGGAAATGGTACCACTTTTCAAAGAGGAGTTTGTTTGTCTCTCATTCCTGGGGTGAAGAAGTCTGCCCCAGTCTCTCTCTCTCTCTCTCTCTCTCTCTCTCTCTCTCTCTCTCTCTCTCTCTCCCTCCCTCCCTCCCTCCCTCCCTCCCTCCCTCTCTCTCTTTCTCTCTCTCTCTCTCTTTCTTCTCTTTCTTCTCTCTGTATAATTTTCCTGCCTAGTGCTAGGATTACAGGTGGGTACCACCACACCTGCAGGGGACTGTTTCAGTTAATCTTTAAGACCTGAGTTTTGGCCGGGCGGTGGTGGCGCACGCCTTTAATCCCAGCACTCGGGAGGCAGAGGCAGGTGGATCTCTGTGAGTTCGAGGCCAGCCTGGTCTACAAGAGCTAGTTCTGGGACAAGCACCAAAACTACAGAGAAACCCTGTCTCGAAAAAACCAAAAAAAAAACAAAAAACAAAAAAAGACCTGAGTTTTGCTTTACCATACTGGTAAATTATGTAAATCTGGGCTGTGTAGCCCTTAGAGTTCTAACTTAAAGTAACAGAAGTTTCTAACAGAAGTCCCGCCTCCTGAGAGACTCTGAGTTTTGTCTGTCACGTACACTTTGCAGCCCAGATTGCAAAGAATAGTCTTTGGCCAAGCCTCCAAACCCCAAACCATAGCCAGCCGAGCACTGTGCAGCCCTTACAGAAAGTCCTTCCATTGCAGTCAGGCAGGTGTTGGGGCAAAGGGGCGCTAACAGCAGTGGCCATGTGACCTGTATCCCTAGCCATGTGAGGATTACTTGTCTTTTATTGTTTTCATTGTAGCCTAATCCAGTGGTTTGAGACAGCACCAAGTCGGACCTGCCCACAGTGTAGAATCCAGGTAAGGATGATGGAGTGTGGGTCTCAGCTAAAGACCTTCTTTCCAGGAAACAGGGATGGGGAAGACATCTCTGAAATAGAAATATTCTGACCTTTTTGCCCCCCTTGGTTTGAGGCCGTTGGTCCTCACAGATGCCCGTGAGTCACTCTGGAGGCTTGCTTACACCCATGGTGTAACCTTCTCAGTTGTTCTTCTCTGTGTGCATTTGGCCTCCTTCAGTGTTTAACAAATGTTCCTGTGCATAAAGTTGAAGAATCTTTTAAGCACTCATAAGTGTTGTCTGCAGTGACATGTCTTCAGCCACCAACAGACCAGCAGTCCTGACTCCGGGTACGTGTAGAAGTGAAAAGACCTTCTCACTCAAAAGGATATGTGCTGAAAAGTTAGGCCTGAGAGCAGACCCGACACATGTGGCCGGCAGCCAAAGCCACGTGTAATCTTTCCTCCTCACCTTTGACCTCACTCCACCGTTGTTCTCTGTCTTGTTCTCCCATCCAGGTTGGCAAAAAGGCTATTATCAATAAACTTTTCTTTGACCTTGCCCAGGAAGAGGAGAGTCTCTTGGATGCAGAATTCTTAAAGGTACCCAGGATTTATCTCATTCTACTGGATTCCAAACCTTCTAAGAGTTCACTTTTCACTTCCACTTGAGAAGGTGCCTAGAGTGTTAGATGGAGCTAGGCCTGTGGAACAAAGACTTGGCAGAGCTGTCAGGGTGAGGGCAGGTGGCTTTGAGACAGTCATCAGAGGCGTATACTGTAAGAGGAGAGGGGCCCATGACTGAGAACTCCCCTTGGACATTCAGGGCAATTTGAACTGAAGGATCACACGCCTCTCTGAAGGCCTTCGCCTTAAGAAGGACTTGGAGGAGCCTTCCTGCCCAGCACGCTTTTGTGCTGAACAGTTAGTGACACATTAAGAAATTCTTCCATTCTCACTAGTCAGGGAAGATGTGTAAATCCACCATTCCTTAACCTGTCTGTGCCTCAAAGGTGCCTGGAGAACGTGGTGTAAAGGCAGATGCCTGGGCCTTTCCAAGCCCAGCCATAGAGGGCAAAGCCCCTGAAATCAAGATTTCTAGCCTGACTATGGGGAGGGTAACCAGGTTGCCTTCTATCTTCTCCTGTTTCCCCTCCAAATCTAAGATCTCCTTGTTTTGTGTGAGGGAGCTAGATTGTCAGATTGTCGTGAGGAAAATTGGGTTGGGGTTTCAAAGTGCTTGCTGAATGCTAAGGGTTAATTTGCTGGGAATCTGTCAGATTACAACTCATTTGACCTTAGCCCCCTGGGCAATGTGATGTCCTTGGAACCTCCTTGCCTCAAAATGGTCGGAGCTTTTGTGTTTGGAGCCAGCCTGTTCATCGTCATGGTAACTGCTCCCAGTTTTAAGAGGTGTTCTCCCTGTGATGAAGACAACAAAGGCAGCTCGAGTCTTTTCAGCTTTCAAAGCCAAGTTTGTGAGATAGGGAGGCAGCATCTTGAATAGTTTGGAGCCAGGACTTTGAAGGCATCCTGCTGAGGTGTGGAAGGACCTTGGAGAGATGGGGAGCTGTGCAGCAGCCGGTGTTTGTTTGCAGGCAGATCTACCATTTCCGTTCCCAGTTGTGTGGTCTATGTCGCCCAATGCAGGAGCTCCTACTCCCAGAGCCCTGAGCTGGTAGTCAGGGGCTTACCACTGGTCATGTGAAATCCT
Organism: Microtus pennsylvanicus; assembly: GCF_037038515.1. NCBI lineage: Eukaryota > Metazoa > Chordata > Mammalia > Rodentia > Cricetidae > Microtus > Microtus pennsylvanicus. The sequence goes on along the minus strand of NC_134581.1, from coordinate 15,624,006 downwards.
GGGTCTTCTGATAACCTTTCAAGGGTGGTCTGGAGGAAAGTATGCCTGGAAGTGTGCTGTAAAAATCCTTGTCCTCCTGACTGTGGCTATAGGCATCTCTTGCTCCCAGAGGCATTGAGTTCTCCAGACTCCCAAATGGGAGCTGGATGTAATTCTACCCCAGCTTCTCAGAGTCAGCCTGGAGCTTAGAGGGAGGTACACAAAGCAGGCAAAGCCCATGATGGAGAGAACTGGTGATGGCTCAGAGTGGGGTGGCCGTCTCTGTTCTGTGTCCCTTGTGAGTGCAGCGAGTGTTCTGGAGGCTGAGGGAGGCTACTGCTGGGCCAGGAGCCCTGGAAGCCTCTGCTCTTGACCAGCCAGCCAGCAGCCAAGCTTCACTTCCTGCGAGATTCACTATGTGCATCTCACCTACCCTTCTAAAAGGCTCAGAAAGGAGCTGGAGAGATGGCTCAGGGTTTACAGGCACTGGCTGTTCTTACAAATGACAGGGCTTGGTTCCCAGCACCCACATGGGAATCTGACACTGTCTTCTGGCCCCAGCAGGCAATGTGAATACATGATGCCCTGACATAAATGCAGACAAAACATTAATACACATAAAATAAAAATAATCTTTTTTAAAAAGATTATGTATATGTATATGAGTGCTGTGTCTGTCCATATGCTAGAAGAGGGCATCAGATCTCATTAATATATGGTTGTGAGCCACCATGTGATTGCAAGGAATTGAATTCAGGTCTCTAAAAGAGCAGCCAGTGCTCTTAACCTCTAAGCCACCTCTTCAGCCCAAAAGTAAATAAATCTTTTTAAAAAATGTCCCATATGCCTTAAATCCCAGCACTTGGGAGGCAGAGGCATGTGGATTTCTGTGAGTTCAAGGCCAGCTTGGTGTACAGAGTGAGTTCTAGGACAGCCTGAGCTACCTAGTGAGACTCTGTCTCAAAACAAACAAAGAAATCATAAACATAAAACAATGTGCATCTCTCTGTTGACTTGGCCTTGAAGTGTGTTGGGTCCTTTCCTGGACCAACAGTCTTCATTGATCCTGGGGCTCTGCACAGCCTTATGGGGGCCCATATGGAGGCTAGCTGAAATGTGTTCCTGTCATTTATTGTGTGTATTGTCTTGCAGAATGAACTGGACCGTATTAGAGCCCAGCTTTCCCACAAAGGTAAATTAACAAGCGACAAGAGGCCCTGGGAAGCCCCTGACTCGATTGTTGGAGAGAGGACCTAAGGGGAAAGCCAGATGTTCTTCCTCCTTTGTCTTGCCAGCCCTTATAACCAGCCAAAGAGTAGAAGGCAGCTGAAGCTGTCCACCTGGGCCAAGGCAGCCTCTTTTCACTGTTTCAAACTTCTTGCCCAGGACCGGATTTGGCAGGGTCCTACCTGATGAGTTTGTATCTTCAGGGCTCAGATGCTGAGTTTAACAGGGATTTGCTTGAGTTCTGAAATGGTGAATTAATTAGAGCTCCAGGAGTGGGGAACAGTGAGATCTACCCAAATAGTTCCCGCAGGAAAAAGGAGAGCTTCTCTCTTAGGCGAAAGCCCTAGCTTAGTTTTCTTGGTGCATAGCGGAGAGAAAAGCAGGCCACCTAACTTTCAGGCCTCACCTTATTCTTACCTGGCTCAGGGATAAGTTGCTTAAATTCAAGGGTCAAGGTTGTCATGCATGGATGGGCCTTTGCCTTGCTTTTCTCTGCCCTTGCTCCAGAGAGGGAGAAACGGGACAGCCAGGCCATTATCGACACTCTACGGGACACATTGGAAGAACGCAATGCCACTGTGGAGTCCCTGCAGAATGCCTTAGACAAGACAGAGATGCTGTGTTCCACTCTTAAAGTAAGTCCTCAGGGTCAGTGGGGAGGAATAGCCATAGTCCTGTGCTTGGAATACACAGTGACCTGCCTGTTCCTGCCTCCCCAAGTGCCAAGAGAGTCCTCAGGGTCAGTGGGGAGGTGTAGCCACAGTCCTGTGCTTGGAATACACAGTGACCTGCCTGTTCCTGCCTTCCCAATGCCGAGAGTAAAGGTGTGCACCACCATCCCTAGCCCGGGCGCACAGCTCTAGTCAGATCTAATAGTTCTGCCTCAACATATACCTTTGTTTAGACAGTGGTAAGGTGAAGGCAAATCTCTTCTTCCCAAGCAAGCCCCTTCCGTACCGTACCTATCAAGTTCATAAGAAAAGGGGCTATGATGGCTGTATTTGTGGATTTTGTACCAGGTAACAAGGCCTTGCCAGCACTTCACAGAGGGCCTGCTCAACGGAGACCTGAGTAGGCTGGGCCGTGTTTCTAAAAGTGGCTCCTACTCCACTGATGAGGCCAGTCTGAAGAATCTTCCATTAGGACTCTAGTCCTTGGCGGGGCTGCTTTCTGGAGCTGGATCAAACAGCATCCTAGGGAGGAGCAAAGGCCTTTGAAGTCCGCTGTGCCGAGCTGACCGAGCAGATCAAAGCCGCAGAGCAAGCAGGCCTAGGCCCAGATGAATTTTGTATCAGCCTGGGTTCATGAGCCTCCTGTTCTCCAAGGGCCGTGAGGCGATTGATCTGAACTCACGATTGATATTCTAGTCTTGTAGGCAGGAGCAGCCCTTGCTGGGTGTCATTTGAAAGGGATAGGAGCCATCCTCATGAGCAGACAAGGCCCGAGGATATTCATTTTCTGTTTCTGCATCATATGTCCTGCTCGTTGGGAGGGAACAAGCTAGCACCAGGTTGCAGAACATTCCCAGGCCAGAGATGGAGTGTCTCCGCTGAGGACAGTCCCTGACCTGGCTCTCCTATCCTATCCTTGGTGCTTCTTGTCCTTGTGTCTAGATGAGAGACGAGTTTATGCTCTTGGCTTCTTCAGCTATATTATAGCAAGTATGTACCATGAGACCCAGACCATAGAATCTTGGTAGCCCACAGTAGGCCTTAGCCACTGAGCTGTGCCTATAGCAAGGCACATCTCCAGAGGTGAAGATACAGTGCCCTGAAGTCTCTTAGCAACAAAAGCGTAGGCCAAATGAGAGCTATAGTGCAAAGCCTGGGTTGGGTTCCCAGCACTTCACAGGCACGCACATGCACGCACGCGCGCATACACACACACACACACATGCACGCACACACACACAGGTTGGCATGAGGGGGTTCCCAGCACTTCTCAGACACACACACAGAGAACACAGAATAGGTCAGCATGAGGAGCCCTTACTTACGGGTTTTATATCTTATGATTTGGAGATACGTTTATCAACATCTTCAAAAGATAGCCAGGTCCAGGTCTGGAGATGCACTCTGCTATAATCCCAGTACTTGGGGAGTAGAGGCAGAAGATCAGGGTTCATGGTCATCCTTGGCTACATAGTGAGTTCATAGGCGACCTGGGGTGTGTGAAACCCTGTCAAAAGCCAAAACCATGTCTAGGAAGGTGAACATCCAAACTGGCTAGGCTCCCACCAAGCCAGCACATTAAGTAGGATCAAAACCCCGTGCCATTGTCCTTGGCATCTCATCAGCCCTCGAAATGGGAGGCTGGGAGGAGGTGGAAATTTGTTTTTTTTTTATTCTCCTTTTATCAATAAAAAAAAAAATTCCTGTTGAGTTATAAACTAAAAAAAAAAAAAAAAGCCAAAACCAAACAAACAAAAGGTGGTCTGCATAGCTCTCAGTGACTGTGGTTCCAAGGAGATGCATGGGTGTGCTTGCTCTCCAGAAACAGATGAAGTTCCTTGAGCAGCAACAGGATGAGACCAAGCAAGCTCTGGAGGAGGCCCGCCGACTCAAGAGGAAGATGAAAACCATGGAGCAGTGAGTTCATAGCTGGTTCTGTACTGTGCTTTCACACTGGGGGCCCCTGGGAAAAGGGTGTGTTCTCAGAACTGCAGCTGGAAATGGGGTTTGGTCACCTTTGACTTATGTCCAGGAGCCTGTGGACACAGGTTCCCTCTCTTATCCTCAATGGCCCCTTAACTTCTTATGGGTACTCTTGTGCTGCAGCGAACAGTTGCCTGTGCCTGCCATGCTCCCCCCAGGGACCTCTCCACATGAAGGCCCTGCCCTTGAAGTCCTCTGTTAGCACCTCTTTTCCTCAGCAACATCCCTGGAGCTGAGCTCAGCTCTGCTGTGGAACCTTTCCTTTGGCACACCCACCTGCTAAAGCATCCTAGCAGCCCAGGCTGTTGCCATAGCAACGGCAGCAAAGGGAGGCAGACTAACCATCAGCCTCCAGATTTCAAATGCCGTGGGCCGGGAATGTTTTTCAGGATTGAGCTCCTACTCCAGAGCCAGCGGTCTGAGGTGGAGGAGATGATCCGAGACATGGGTGTGGGACAGTCAGCGGTGGAGCAGCTGGCTGTGTACTGCGTATCCCTCAAGAAGTATGTAAGGCCAGGAACTAGCTATGATTCCCCAGATTTGTATCTCTGCTGCCATCTCTGTAAAGCAGATGATGTGAAGGAACAATTTCTAGAACCATATTGTCGTAGGGTGAACTCCAGCTCTTAGGCTGCTTTGGAGGTCTCTCTGATTTCCACTTTCTTGCATGGAGATAGAGACTTACCTTAGAATTGCTAGGAGAACAGAGTGTGGGTTCTAAGTGTTTCTGTTTTGTTTTGTTTGAGACAGAGTTTCTCTGTAGCTTTGGAGCCTGTCCTGGAACTAGCTCTTGTAGACCAGGCTGGCCTCGAACTCATAGAGATCACCTGCCTCTGCCTCCTGAGTGCTGGGATTAAAGGCCTGTGCCACCATTGCTCGGCTCACAGTGTGGTCTCTAAGAAACTCATGCAGCTCCCAGCTGTGAGCCCCTCTCGGTATCTGAAGTCTGTTTCCTATCAGCACTGTTCTGACCCCGTGTGGCTTTGATAAGAAACTGCCCGTATTCTCCATTATGGTGATGTGAAGTTGGGAGAAAGGAGCCATTTGACTGACAGGCACAGAGAATTCAAATGCCTCCATTTGGGGTGTAGGGAGCCCCCTAGTGAGGCCGGAGCTCCTTGCATGTTCTCTCTAATCACAGTTCCTGCAGGACAAGAGAGGACAGTTTTTGTTTCCTGACCTCAGTAAAATCTATGCAGACCTGCCAGGGGCCACCAGGACAGAGGAGACTGAGAAGGACTAAGGCTCTGAGCAAGGCCTTTGTTAGGTGGTGCTGTGGTGTCAGGGTGTACTGTCCTGACATCTTTCCTCATGGCCACTTTGCAGAGAGTATGAGAATCTGAAAGAAGCACGGAGGGCCTCAGGAGAGCTGGCTGACAAGTTGAAGAAGGACCTGGCCTCCTCTAGGAGCAAGGTAACTGACTGGGGACAACAGGGAAAGGAGACGCGGCTCTTCGTTTGTCGTGTTCACCTGGGTCTCCTGAGCTAGGCCATCCAGCCCGACTCCAGTGGGCTAGTGGAGGTGGCCTTAGACATTAATTACTAGTTTTGACTGTTCATTGTCTCTGCCTCTGTGGCTTGTGTCCTTGGGGGGCCAATTCATGGAGCTATGCCCCCACCACACGCTTATGCTACCTCTTACTCTTCTTGGTCCCTAGGCACATTTTTAGCTGGCTTGGAGAGCACGGTCCTCAAGTGTGACAGCTTCAGAGGCCTTTTACCCTATCCCAAATGTGAGGGTTCTTGGGCCAGCTGCTCCCAGGCAGCCCAATGTGCATATACCTGGTTGAGCCTGTCCGCAAGGGTCTGGGGTTTCTCTCATCCACGTAGTTTCTTTTTTTTTTTTTTTTGATATTTATTTATTTATTTATTATGTATACAATATTCTGTCTGTGTGTATGCCTGAAGGCCAGAAGAGGGCACCGGACCTCAATACAGATGGCTGTGAGCCACCATGTGGTTGCTGGGAATTGAACTCAGGACCTTTGGAAGAGCAGGCAATGCTCTTAACCTCTGAGCCATCTCTCCAGCCCCCAGCCCCCATGTAGTTTCTTTTGGAGTACCCTGACCATCCACTGGGTGGCAGAAGGTAGAGGACAGGCCATGTGGACCCACCGGTTGTCGTTTGTTGCAGCTGAAGACTGTCTACACTGAGCTGGATCAGGCCAAGTTAGAACTGAAGTCAACCCAGAAGGATTTACAGAATGCTGACAAGGAGATCGCGGTGAGACTACTGGCCTTGTGAGAGGGGGAGACGGGGTTGTTTATGTGCCTCCAAGAGTAGCGTTGGACTGTTTCTGCCCCAGAATCTGTATACCAGTCAGGGGTGGTGGTTCTGGGCTCTTTTTATCCTCCTGGGTCAAGGAGGTAGGTCAGGATTTGTGCCTAGCCCTCATCTGGCCTACAGCTTGTGGCTCCTCAGCAGAGGGCCAATACACTAGCACCGTGGATCTTCCTTTATGATCTGCTGAGATCCTACCTCCAAGGTTCCTCATCCCCAGAGCAAGGGCTTTCCCAAGGAGGAGTTCTGAAGGCTGGTGTTGGGCACTCAGCCCTTGCTCTGTTCCCAGGACCCTTCCCACAGGTGTTGTCCTTGGTACCTCAGCCTTTCTCTCACGTTCTTCTCCATTTCCTCCAGAGCCTAAGAAAGAAGCTAACGATGCTACAGGGAACCTTGAACCTGCCTCCGGTGACCAGTGAGACTGTCAGCCGCCTGGTTTTGGAGAGGTTTGTTAGCCTTCTGGGGTGATACAAGGATCCTAAGCTGAGAGAGTCTTTATGCATGGCTTTGGTGAGATAGGTGGTGTTTGTGGACTTTCTGGCCAGAAAGCCAGCCACCAGCTTTGAGAAAATTTGGGATCTGATAAGGAAAGGTTAGAGAAGGCCTTTGAGTAGTCTCAGGATGGGGCAGGAGCCTGGAAATCTTGGTATATCCTGGAGTTTCTTACCACATGCATCTTCCTGCCCCCATTCCTGAAACAAACCTGAAAGCACTTGCTCTCAAATAACTCCCTCTTGACTGGACCTTGGCATACAACCTTTAATCCCAGAACTCAGGAGGCAGAGGCAGGTGAATCTGTGAGTTCCAAACCAGTCTAGTCTACAGAATGAGTTCTAGGACAGGCTCCAAAGCTACAGAGAAACCCTCTCTCAAAAAACCAAAATGAATGAATGAATGAATATAAAATTACCTCCTCTGGTTCAGGAATGTGTGCTTTAAGGTGGCCAGCAGAGGGAGCCAAAAGACCGAGGGATTGGTGTCCCTACCAGGAACAAGTTAATCTGAGTTTTCGCAGAACCAGACTGGCTAGCAACATCCTCAAGGCTGTCTTATTCCCACTAGAGGACCCCAGCAGATTAAAAGTCACTGTCAAGGACCCAGAGTTTTTCAATATCTTTTTTTTTTTTTTTTTTTTTTTTTTGGTTTTTCGAGACAGGGTTTCTCTGTGGCTTTGGAGCCTGTCCTGGAACTAGCTCTTGTAGACCAGGCTGGTCTCGAACTCACAGAGATCCGCCTGCCTCTGCCTCCCAAGTGCTGGGATTAAAGGCGTGCGCCACCACCGCCCGGCAGTTTTTCAATATCTTTTGACAAATCAATATACCCCTCTTCTTGCCTGTGAAATTCATACATTCAGTGCCTTCCAGCACTCCACTTTGTTCCTGGGCACTGTGCTCCTGCCTCCACATCATAGAGCCTGGATACTGGATCTTGGGACATTCATGGAACTGGTTTAGACTTAAGTGGTTTCTTAGAGTCCTGCAGTGTCACAGCCATAAGAGAACACTTCTTTCTGCTTCTGTCTGTGCCCCAGCTCTTTCCTCACTAAAGATTCTGTTGTCCTGGCCAGCCTCCTCTACCAGATAGCACTTGAAGTGTGTGTGTGTGTGTGTGTGTGTGTGTGTGTGTGTGTGTGTGTGTGTGTATGTATGTGTGTTGGGGGGTGTATATGTGTATGTGCATGTGGAAGCCCCGGGGTCTTGGGGAGAGAGAGAGCACATGTGTGCTTGCCTGTGTGTGTGAGCGCGCGCGCATGTGAAGTCACAGGCCTACACCGAATGTCTTCTTGGACCTCTTTGCAGTATGTATGTACATGTGGTCGTGCATGTCACACTGGATGTGGAGGTCAGAGCACAACTCTGTGGAGTCAGTTCTCTCCTTCCACCTTTCCATGGGTTGAGGGATCTAACTCAAGTGCCAGACTTGTGCAGCAAGCGCCCTTATCCTTTGAGCCTCCTCATTAGCTATTATTGTCCTCAGCATCTCTCTGGAGCCAAACTTACCTGCCTGTTCCAGTTTAGGGTTGACTGAGAGCTGTGGGAATATGATAGTTGCCTGATCTGCTATGGTCCACTATCGGGTTGACAACCCAGTAGGCGCTGTTCCTGAACCTTCCTCCCACCTCATCCAGCCATTGGCCATTCCTTCTCTGAGGTCCCATGTAACATGAGGGTCTTGTCAGGAGCTTAAACAGGTATAGTATGCGCCCTTGGGGGAATGATAGTCTCAGAAACCATCCACTGTAGAAAAAAACTTTAGAGCCCAAGCTGCCTCAAGACTGGGGATACAAAATCATTTGTTAGACTATCCACAGTCTCCTGATGGTGTTCCCTCTAGCTTCTAGTTCGTGAACCTCAGGTCCTCCCACACAGTTGTGAGAAAAACACAAGCACATGGGCCACCTCTAGTTCCTTAGGGACTTTGCTTTTACTAATTTTCTTTACTGCCCAGGTTTCTCTGTGCCCTATACTTGTATAATGGGTGTGCCTGCTGCATGCCAGCTCCCCATTCTCTCTCTCTCCTTTTTTTTTTTTTTTAATTTAAATTATTTTTTGAGACAGGGTTTCTCTCTGTAGCTTCACAGCCTGTCCTGGAACTTGCTCTGCAGACCAGGCTGTCCTCGAACTCACAGAGATTCACCTGTCTCTGCCTCCCGAGTGCTGGGATTAAGGCGTGCGGCACCACTGCCTGGCTCCTCTCCTTCCTCTTGAGCCTTGTTTTAGTAGGATAATTAGCTGGGGGGTTAGATGATTAGCCAAACCCGTGTGCCCAAAGCCAGGCTGGGCTGCTCATCAAGTTGTATCCAGGATGATTGAACTCCCCTTTTTCACCATATTTTGCTAGGTATGAAAACTTGGGTAATAATACTGTTGCATTTAGGATTAGCCCTTAGAACTTGGCTATAACTAGTTTATCCTGAATTCCAGGTTCTCTCTTTTTGGGCCCTAAGATCTAAGAGCTCTTGGCTCCTTGGGAGCAGCCTTTCCAGTTTCTTTATGCTCTGATGGCGTAACTCTTAGAACTACAAGTGCCTCTGTCTCTCTCCCTTAAGAACTGACTTGTTGCTGGGAAGAATCTTTTTTTTTAAAGATTTATTTATTACATATACAGTGTTCTGCCTGCATGTGTCCCTGCAGGCCAGAAGAGAGCACCAGATCTCATTACAGATGATTGTGAGTCACTATGTGGGTGCTGAGAATTGAACTCAGGACTTCTAGGAAGAAGCAGTCAGTGCTCTTAATTGCTGAGCCATCACTCCAGCTTGGGAAGAATTTTAAACTTTCCTAGTCTGTATGAAATGTACAGACACATTCATGAAACAACCATTTAAATCTGAAGGAGGAGAAATCCAGGCAGAGAAGGTGGAGAGTTCAAAGTCCCTGAGGCATTGCTAAGGCGGGTTTGGAGGAGAGAGATGGGTAGCAGGTGTGCCAAATCACTGCCAGCCTTCACAAGTCAGCCTTGCAGGTGCAGATTTTATCCTAGGAGCAGTAGAAACTGTTGGAAATGTGTCTGGAAGATAGCTCTGAGGGCCTGGTCCATATCTCTTATTTTCATCCCATCATCTGCTAATGATTTCTTGAACGGTGCCTCAGTTTTCAGACTTGCCTAATGCCTTGTAGCCTCCACCTTGTGAAGTCTGGCTCCTTCGTCAGGCTCACATTCCCCTAGCCATGCTCTCTCTCTCTCAGGATTTTGTGGAAGACTCTGGGTGTTATTGATGATGCCCGTTTCATTTGTCATGGTGGGGTTACCCTTTGCTTCTGACATCATGTTTTAAAGATTTACTTATTATTTATATAGGTACTTTGCATGTGTGTCTGCACACCAGAAGAGGGCTTCAGATTGTGAACTGCCATGTGGATGCTGGGAATTAAACTCAGGACCTCTGGAAGAGCAGTCAGTGCTCTTAACCTCTGGGCCATCTCTCCAGCCCATATATATATATATATATACATATATATATATATATATATATATATATATTATTATGTATACAATATTCTGTCTGCATGTATGCCTGAAGGCCAGAAGAGGGCACCAGACCTTATTACAGATGGTTGTAAGCCACCATGTGGTTCCTGGGAATTGAACTCAAGACCTTTGGAAGAGCAGGCAACACTCTTAACCACTGAGCGATCTCTCCAGCCCCCTTATTTTATATTTTTGAAACAGAGTCTCATATAGACCAGGCTGGTCTCCAATGCACTATGTAGCTGAGTATGACCTTGAACTCCTTATCTTCTTGGCTCTACATCCCAAGTGCTAGGGACGTAGGCTTGCACTACCACATCTGATTTATGTAGACTGGGATTGAGCCCAGGGCCTCATACATGCTAGGCTGGCACTATGCCAACTGAACCATGTCCCCGGCCCTGCTTGTCATTTTAGGGCAGCCTCAGGAGGTAACCCTGTCTTTAACCTTGCCAGACCTGGCCTTGTTAGGTCTGAGGAGAACCTGAAGGAAGGCAGGGGCAGCTCCAAGGGACCTTGCTCTTTCTTTCCCTCAGGAGTTTAGCAAGGCTGCAGCACAGTCCTTAGCCCGCCGGGGTGCCCATCAGAGGAAAGGAGGCCATAGAGGAGGTGTCGTTCATGGGCTCTAAGGGCTTCTAAATTCTGGGCTAGTGGGACCTTCATTTGCAGGACTGATAGGAGGTATGAGTTCAGGAAAGAGGTATTGACAGCCTCTGTGCCACACATCTGCCTAGGGCTTTGGCCCTGGCTTAGACAGGAGGGCTTTGAATCTCTTGCCTCATTTCCTGAGGCCTCTGTCATGAAGCTGTGTAAGTTGGCCATAGGTGATTGTCTCAGAGGTAATAGAATCACTCAGAGTGCCTCAAGCCAGGCCTTCACTATAGCAATGGAGTCCTAGGCTCTCCCTCCATGTGTTGGAGAGATAAGAGTTAGGGATGAAAGAAAGTGAACCCCTGTCAGAAAGGGAACCAAACTTCTATTTGCAAAGGAAGAAGATACCAGAAAAGGTTGGAACAGTCTGAGAGAACAAGAAAATATGTCCTTATGAGCTTCATGTTGGAATGAGGGAGACAGTGTGAGCCTCCTGAGTCTTGGGTTTAGTGTGGTAGATAGTACATGAAAAGACCAGCTTGACTTGAGCCAAGGTTGAGCATGTACCGTGGGTACGACTGGTAAGACTTGGGGGATGGTAGTGCCAGGCTGGGCCTGTCTCTCCAGTTTGCCTTTCCTTCCTTAGCCTAAACTTGCTGTAGTTGGTAAGCAATTACAGAATGGTGCTGATGAATGGAGGAAGAAATTTGGGCTTCCTAGAATGCTTATCCAGCCAGATTTGTAGGTAGCTCCCTTTCCTCTGGTCTGCACACCTTGGCATGCACAGGGCTGACGTGTAGCAACCAAGGGAAGTCCCTGGGGAAAATGTCCTTTGATCTGTCCCTGCCATTCCTCACAGTTCTCCTCAGACCTTGGAAGCTGGAAGGTACTGCCAGGGTTGTCTGGCAAGGCTAGAAAATTTTACTTGGCTGCAGTTTTCTAAAAGAGTGAGGACCATGCTCTCATTACAAAAGTAGAAAAGTGGAGAATTTGAAAACTATGAGCTTAATTGCAGAGGGAGTTGGACATATGGTGTGTTTCCTTCAAGTCTTTTTTCTGCAGGAGGTATATGGAGGATGGGGTATCCCAAATCATGTAATTGTACATACATATATATTGTTTTGTTTTATTTTTTGAGACAGGGACTCTGTGTAGTCCTGACTATCCTGGAATTCACTTTGTTGACCCGGCTGGCCTCAAACCCACAGAGATCCACATGCCTCTGGCCCCTAAGGACTGGGATTAGAGGTGTGTGCCATAATGGTGTATGTGCATTTATTTATATATATTTTTTTCTCTCTTAGGCAGTCTCAATATATAGCTTAGGCTTGCTAGCCTCAAACTTATGCAGCTCAGGCAGGCTTTGAACTCATGATCTTCTTTACTGGGATCATAGGTGCGTGGTATCACATTCAGCTTTTATATTGCTTTTTAAGTTGACCATATGGGTATTTTTCCATGTTAGTAAAGTTACTCTTTTTTTTTTTTTTTTTCGAGACAGGGTTTCTCTGTGGTTTTGGAGCCTGTCCTGGAACTAGCTCTGTAGACCAGGCTGGTCTCGAACTCACAGAGATCCGCCTGCCTCTGCCTCCCGAGTGCTGGGATTAAAAGCGTGCGCCACCACCGCCCGGCTGTAAAGTTACTCTTGAGAACACCGTCTAGTGTCTTCGTCATTGTCGACTCCTGAAGTATCAGACCACTAGCATACTGTTTGCTGTGATAAGTGACAACATCCTCACATCTGTAGTTAGTGGGGGCAGGGTTTCTCTGAGTAACAGCTCTGGCTGTCCTGGAACTTGCTTTGTAGACCATGCTGGCCTTGAACTCACAGAGATCCTCCTGCTTCTGCTTCTTGAATGCTGGGATTAAAGGCATGTGCCACCACCACCCAGCATCTAAATGGCTTCTTACACTGAATTCTGAGAAAGGAGTATGTCAGTCAAAGGGAAACAACCCTTTCTTTCATTTGGTTAAATTTTTTTATTATATGTAAGTATGTGTGCATGTTTTGCATGGCATACATGGAGCGGTCAGAAGGTAACTTTTGGGAGTCAGTTCTTCCACCATGTGGCTCCTGGGGATCGAACTCAGGTTATCAGGCTTGGCCTTTACCCACCAATGGTCACATGACTGCAAAGGCTGAAGCCAATTGGTTTATTCTGTAGAGGTTAGGCCTCTCTCTGAGGTGACACTCAGGGGTGGGCTTTAGGAACCCTTGGAGCTGAGCTGTCTCTCCTCTTCTGTTTCTTCTTTTTAATGTTTTGCTGTTGTTGTTTGTATGTGTGCGTGCATATGTGCATGTGTGTGCATGGGTATGTTTAGGTGTGTGTGTACCATAGCGTGCATGTGGTATCAGAAGACAACTGGAGGGATTCATTTTTCTTCTTCCACCATGTGGGTTCTGAGGATTGAACTCAGGGCTTCAGGCTTGGAAACAATAGTCTTTACCAGCTGAGCCATCTCACTGGGCCAAGTTGAGTTGTCTTTGATACTTGAGGAGTTGTGATCTCTCTGAGTTGTCATTGCAGTTCCAAGTAACAAGATCATCTCTACCTTCAGCCCAGCCCCTATGGAGATGCTGAATCCGAAGCTCCACCGGCCATCCTTCGGTGATGAGATTGACTTCAATGCTACCTTCGATGTAGATACCCCTCCAAGCCAGACCTCCAGCTCCCAGCACCACTCCAAGAAACCCTGCCTGGAGAGGGCACGGTGAGTGTTGGTCCCCGGCAGTGCCCAGAACCTGGCAGAGCTAAGCCATTTGTAGGTCCTGCCTTGAGAGCCCTGAGTAGTCAGTGAGGCTGCTCAGTAGAATGCAGCTTTGGTTTGAGCTACCTCTTCCTCCTTGGCCTGAGCGCTCACTGTGTCCAGTCCTTATGCTTGTTTCATTCATTCTAGTCATCCTCAAGACGATGTTGGCATGGGTCTTAGAATTCTCGAGTCCCAGCAGGGCACATCTGGACTGGTGGTGGGGCAGGTATCCCAATACTTTGAATGCTTGCCCACTGGAGTCCTGAGCATGGGACTCAGAATTTTTCCTAGTGTTCATGCTTTTTGTTTGTTTGTTTTTGAGACAGGGTTTCTCAGTGTAGCCTTGGCTGTCCTGGAATTTGCTCTGTAGACCAGACTTGCTGTAAACTCACAGAGATCCTCCTGCCTCTGCCTCTCAAGTGCTGGGATTAAAGGCGTGTGCTACCACCACCCGGCTGAGGTTCATGCTTAATACAGGACCATGTCAAACCATAGATTCCCATGGCCCTGCTGGAACAATACCAGGAGGGAGTATCTAGCTGCTAAGATCCCAGAAATGGAATGGAAATGGTGTCTGGCTCTGGCACTAAGAATAGAAAGCCACAACCTGGCTCGTGTTCTCTTCTGCCACAGGCTCTTCCTGTGAAGGTTCCATAGGGGCTCTGGGAGCGCTCTGTAGGCTGCCTTGCCCAGTTGCACTGAGAGGCTGACTACTGTGGGTTTTCTAGAGTTGGTGCCTCCAACCCCCAACAGACAGGACGAGGCCTGAGCTCATTTGATAGCTTCTATCTTTGAGGGTGTGAATGTGCGCCTTTAATTCCAGCACTTGGGAAACAGAGGCAAGCATATCTCTGAGTTTGAAGCCAGCCTGGTCTACAGAGTGAGCTCCAGGACAGGCCTCAAAGCTACAGAGAAGTCCTGTCTTTAAAAAAACAAAAACAAAAAGAGGGTACGAATGTGAATGCACGTCCTCCTGTGCATGGTAAGTTGGCTGGGCTCCTAGCACTGGGTAGAGACTAGAACTTGGAGAAGGTTGAAATGAAACCACAGATGGGGGCATGGTCTTTTCAGCTCTTCACAGATCGGCACTCGGGTTAGAAACCACTGAGGTACCTTGCCCAAAGCATTCATGATGGCAGCCATGCCACACAGTGGCTCCTCTTCTTGCTTACTTGTCTCTTGCCTTCCTCTCACTCTTATAGCTCCCCGGTGCAGGATGTCCTCAAGAAGATACCTAAAGTCTCCAGGCAGGTAAGGCCCGGGCTTCCTTGAAAACATACCTGAAATCCCATCCAGCCCTTGCCAGACTGCCATAAAAACCTTACTTCTGAACTGGGGATGGTAGTTCATGCCTGTAATCCAGCATTCAGGAATCACCTTGAGTTTGAGGCCTGCCTGGACTGTATAGTGAGTTCTGAGGCATCCTGGGCTGTAGTGAGACCATCTCAAACAATATAAAACAAATAAAGAAAAGAAAAACAAAGAAAAAGAGAAACTCAATTTCTGAGGGTCCAAACTATGTTCAGGGTCCCTCCCTCGCTCAGGACTAATACTCATCAGAGCCATCCTTGTAATCCTAATTCATTATTCTCTGCCTCCTGTCTGAGGCATCAGATATCCTGATCTGTTATTTTGTTTATTTGGGTTTTTTTTTTTTTTTTTGATTTTGGGTTTGGGTTTTTTTTGAGATAGGGTTTCTCTGTATAGCTCTGGCTGTCCTGGAACTCACTCTGTTGGCCAGGCTGGCCTTGAACTCGGAGATCTGCCTGCCTCTGCCTCCTGAGTGCTGAGATTAAAGGTGTGTGCCGCCACCACCACCTGGCCAAATATCCTAATAACCAGATCTCTGTCACTATGACTACCCCATGTCCTTTGCTGCTGTCTAGCTCAACAAGTCTGACTCTGGCATTACCCAATAGGAGCCCCAGCTCTCACTGGGTGGCCAGCGCTGTATAGGAGAGCCAGACGAGGAACTGGCTGGTGCCTTCCCTCTCTTCATCCGGAATGCTGTCCTGGGTCAGAAACAGCCCAACAGGACCACAGCAGCTTCCCGTTGCAGCACAGATGTGGTGAGTGTCACAGGTTCCTGGTCTCCTGTGTGGAGCAAGGCAGTCAGCTCCCTCACCCATTTTCCTGATCACTTATGTCTTCCTTCTGCCCTAGGTAAGAATAGGCTTCGATGGACTTGGAGGACGAACAAAATTCATCCAACCTGTATCCTTTTTCTATGGCCATGGCCTGAACAGAGCTAAGGGACATACACTGTACCCTAACCTGTATCCCCAGTGCCTGCAGCCTAAGATGGCAGAGCTGTGCCTTGCTCAGTGTATCTGTTTTTCCTGCCCCGCATTCCAGTCCCCCTCCAAGCTTCTTCCTTGACATTTGTTCCAGACAGACACAGCCATCATCCGACCAATGCCAGTTAAGCCCAAGGCCAGGAGTAAACAGAAAGTGAGAATAAAGACTGGGAATTCTTCCTCCCAGCCCAAGCTGGATACCTTCCTGTGGCAGTGAGCAGTGACCAGAGTCATGTCTCCAATTAGTGGGCCAAGACCTTTGCCAACCCAGGAGTATTTGGGGAGATGGCTCCTCTTCCTGGACAGTGCAAGAGAGAGCGCAAAATCTGCATTTCCTGTGTTCGCTTTGCCCTGCACCGCACTGGATTTTACCTCTGGGAGTTACAGTTCCAGTCAGCAGGGACTGCTTCTTTTTGCAGGTTTTTGTGTATGGCTACAACCAGATATGGCTGGACTCCTGTTTTTATAGACCAGGGTCACATTTGGTTCTGTATGGATGAAAGTGCTGGAGGATTCCTGAGCAGGCTAGCCTGAACTTCTGTCTGCCTCCAGCTCGCTGTGTGAATTAGGGGATGTTAGGGAAATAATGGGGGAAGGTTTCCATGGGAAATAAAAAGGCATCTTTTCTTCCTGGCTCTGGGTGTATAATCTGTACCAAGACTTCAGAAAATCAGTGTGAGTTTCTAAAGCGGGAGTGCCACTGAGACTCAGACCTGGTAGTTTTCTTCCCAAGCGCAGGAAGACTAGCAAGGATGGCGTCCCTGTAGTCTAGAGTGGGTGAACCAAGTGAGTTCACATCCATTCAGGGAACTCAGCAAGCACATCAGACAACCAGCAACCAAGCTGCTAGTTAGCTTTTAGGTCTTAGCTTCAGGATACTTTCTCCTGGAGAATTTCCTTTACTGGCCACTCACCTGGGTAAGACTTCCTAAACTTTCTCATTCTAAACATTATTAGGTGTTTCCCTAGCCCGTTGCCCGCTTCCTGTGAAGGTATCCAGCCATTTGAAGCTCTGTGGGGATGGAGATGTTAGACAGCCTTGATTGTATGATGCCTAGCTGTGATTGTCAACACAGTCTAGAGTCACTTGGTAAGGGCCTCTCTGTGAGGTCCTGTTAACTGAGGTGAGGAAGTCAGCCTAGGGTGGTACCATCACCTAAGCGGAGGATCCTGGACTGTTGAGAGCAGAGAACGTGAGCTGAGCACAGAATGAACACACCGTTGGGGGAGGCTGCTCATTTGTTCCCGGCCGCCCAGACTCGAAATAACCACACAGAAACTATTAATTAAATCACTGTTTGGCCTATTAGGTTATGCATATTTCTAGCTAGCTCTTACATCTGAAATCAACCCATTTCTATTATATTTTACCATAAGGCTTGTGGCCTACTGGCAAGGTTCCAGCTGGCGGCGAGCATCTTTCTCCTCTGGTGGCTACATGGCCTCTCCTTGACTCTGTCTTCTTCCTCCCAGCATCCAGTTTAGTTTTCTTGCCTAGCTCTATTCTGCTAATAAAAACAACATAGACAGAAGGACTTCCCACACTAGCACCCTCTTTGCTCTTAACCTGCTGCTCCGCCTTCCGGCTTGACTTCCCTGCAATGATTGATTGTAACCTGAAACTGAGCTAAAATAAAAACTTTCTCCCCTAAGTTGCTTTTGTCAGTGTTTTATGCCAGGGACAGGACAATAACTTATGGATTTTACAGATGTTATAGACAGTTATAGATGATGTTACAGATGTTACAACTTATAGACAGTTATAGATGTTAAACTTATAGATGTTATAGACAGTTATAAATGTTGAGCCCATCTGTGGCTGACATGAGCCAAGGAGGGCTATGAAGGGGGGATTGCACCATCTGGCTGAAAACATAAAGGCTGGCTGCTAGCACATGCTGAGTGGTCTTAGGTCAATTATCCTCTCTCGATGTTATCTATACAGTGGGGGCAACAACACCAGCCACCCAGTGGTGGGTATCTAGTAAGGTTATTGGTTAAGAACTCAAGATATGTAAGTGAAAAAGTGAGATAGCTACTCTGGTTCCGCTTACAGGAATTGTCTAGAATAGGTAAACTTACAGAGACAAATATAATAGTGGCTAGGAGTGGGAACCAGAGTTACTGCTTACTGCTGAGAGTCTCTGTCTGGGATGATAAAAAGGGTTTTAGAAAACCGGTGGTGTTGGCCACTTGACATTATATGCCTTTAATTCTAGCACTCAGGAAGCAGAGGCAGGTGGATCTCTATGAGTTCAAGTCTAGCCTGGTCTACAGAGTGAGTTACAGGGCAGTCAGGGCTCAGAGAAACCCTGTTGTCTTAAAAAAAAAAAAAAACAAAAGATTCATTTTATGTATGAGTGCTCTATCTGCATGTATGCCTGTATGCCAGAAGAGGGCATCAGATTCCACTATAAATGGCTGTGAGACACCGTATGGTTGCTGGGAATTGATCCAGGACCTTTGGGAGAACAGCTAGTGCTCTTAACTGGCTGAGCCATCTCTCCAGCCACAGAGATGCTTCTTTTTGAAGTGGGCAGTGATAACTGCAGAGCCTCATAACTCGTCAAAGTATGGACAATAAGTGTTGAGTGCTCAGCCCTAAAAGACATCCATACCGGCCCCACTCAAGGCTCAGGAAGCATAGAAGGCTCATAGAAAACAGGATGCAATAATGTCAGAACTGGAGGATGGGATCTGCAAAACACTGTCTTCTGGCCATGCTATGACTGCTGTACTCTTGAGCTCATAATAGCTGGGACCTGTCCAAGATTTGCACAATGGGACTGGAGAGATGGCTCAGCAGTTAGAGCACAGGCTGCTCTGCCAGAGGACGTGGGTTTGATTCCCAGCTCCCACATGGCAGCTCACAATTGTCTGTGACTCCAGCTCCAGGGAATCAAATGCCCGCACACAAATGTGAATGCAGGCAAAACACCAGTGGACATAAAATATAAATTATTTTTTAAAAAATCTGCACAATATTTGGGCCTGTGAGCATGAGCATTCTGTTACGGAGGGAGCAAGGACTCATAAGGCCCCGCCCCTCCAGGAGTGGGAGGTGGCTTCTTTAAGTACCCTCTCGCCCACTCTCCTGTAAGCAACCCTATGGAACTCAGCAAGTCACAGAAACAAGATGTGAACTTTGAAGGGGAACTCGTGGGAGAGGAAAGGATCAGCAAGAGTGGGACAGGCTGGAGAGGCTAATGGGATGAATATGATCAAAATACATTAAACACATGTATGAGAGTGCCATAGGGGACCTGGAGAGACGGCTCAGCAGATAAGAGCACCCACATGGCAGCTCACAACTGTCTGTGACTCCAAGATCTGACACTCTCACACAGACACATGCAGGCATAACACCAATATACATGAAATAAGAATATTTTTTTTAAAAAAATATGCCATAATGAGTTGGGCAGTGGTGGGGCACACCTTTAATCCCAGCACTCAGAGGCAGAAGCAGGCGATCTCTGAGTTCCAGTACAACCAAGGCTACAGAGAGAAACCTTGTCTCGAAAAACCAAAAAAGAAAGGAAAGAGAGAAAGAAAAATGAAGCCCAATACTTTCTGTAGTCAATACATGCTGATAGAAAAACACGAACAGCACACAGCAACTCTGTTATTTTCACAACTTACTGTGAGTCTACAATTATTTCAAAAGTTTGAAAACAATATAAGGATGTATGTCCTCGTTTTGTAACTGCCCCATGCTCCCCACTCTCGGATCTGACTCTCTGGGTCTTGTCCAGGTGATAAACCCCAGTCGGCCTGTAGAGGGCTGGCATCAGCCCCGGTTTGAGAGCTATGAACCAATCCAGAGTCTAGTTTCACTTCTGTTTTCCTGAAGTTACAGAGGAGCCAGGGAGGGAACTGAAAGAAGCAGCAACCAGCGCTTAGGTTCCTGTTTGCATCAGTTACAAGCCCTGCTGTGCCACCTCCCCTTATCCCCACCCCCCCACAGCAGCTGTGAACATTACCGCCTCCTTATCCAGCCCACGACTGAGGATGGATGGGGAGCTATACTCGAGGCAGCTGTGAGTCTCCAAGTGGGATACAAAGTCGGGTGGCCTCCAAACCTATGGTCTCTCAACTGCCTGCCCTCCTACTTCTTAACCACAGGTATGTACTGGGCCTGCCTGCTATGCGGAGGATTCGGGAAGCCAATGTCTTGCTATCTGGCCTGCAGGGGCTAGGAGCTGAGGTGGCCAAGAACCTGGTCCTTATGGGTATAGGCAGCCTCACCCTGCACGATCCCCAGTCCACCTGCTGGGCTGACCTGGCTGCTCAGGTGAGAGTTCTTGGGGTCTCTATGCTCTCTCTCAGAGCAGGGCCAAAGGGGGGTCTCTTTGATTAAAGCTACACTGTTCTGTCCTTAGTTTTTCCTCTCAGAAGAGAGCTTGGGGAGGAGCAGGGCTGAGGCCTCTCAAGCACAACTGTCTCAGCTCAATGAAGCTGTCCAGATCTCCGTCCATACAGGTGACATCACTAACGACCTGCTGCAGGCTTTTCAGGTACTTACCCCAGCCCCAGTTTGCATGCCAGCCTAGTACCTCCATCCTGCCCTCAGCAGCACAGAAGGTGGCAAGTGCTTCTGGTATCCATTTAGGTCGTGGTGCTGACCAACTCCAAGCTAGAGGAGCAGCTGAAGGTGGGAACCTTCTGCCACGAGAATAAAATCTGCTTTCTGGTGGCTGAAACCCGGGGCCTTGTGGGGTGAGGAGTCTACCTGTATACCCCACTACATCACTGCCAACAATTGGCCCCAATGTTTTCCCCACTCGAAGCTTGCCCCTATCACCCTGCCTCAAACCTAGTGAAGGGTCTTCTTAATTCTGGACTACCATTCCACCTCAAACCTAGTGAAGGGTCTTCTTAATTCTGGACTACCATTCCACCTCAAACCTAGTGAAGGGTCTTCTTAATTCTGGACTACCATTCCACCTCAAACCTAGTGAAGGGTCTTCTTAATTCTGGACTACCATTCCACCTCAAACCTAGTGAAGGGTCTTCTTAATTCTGGACTACCATTCCACCTCAAACCTAGTGAAGGGTCTTCTTAATTCTGGACTACCATTCCACCTCAAACCTAGTGAAGGGTCTTCTTAATTCTGGACTACCATTCCACCTCAAACCTAGTGAAGGGTCTTCTTAATTCTGGACTACCATTCCACCTCAAACCTAGTGAAGGGTCTTCTTACTTCTGGACTACCATTCCACCTCAAACCTAGTGAAGGGTCTTCTTACTTCTGGACTACCATTCCACCCTTGTTTCTCAGCCTCAGTGTCCAGACCTGTTCTAGTACACTCGATGTGCCCAAATCTTTTTTTTAAATATTTATTTATTATGTATACAATATTCTGTCTGTGTATATGCCTGGAGGCCAGAAGAGGGCACCAGACTTCATTACAGATGGTCGTGAGCCACCATGTGGTTGCTGGGAATTGAACTCAGAACCTTTGGAAGAGCAGGCAATGCTCTTAACCACTGAGCCATCTCTCCAGCCCATCGATATGCCCAAATCTTAATTTCCATGTCTTTCCCAGAACTCCCTCCCCTTGGGCCTGTCCCAGTGTCCCTACCATCACTCACAACTGATGAGCTTCCTCAGTGACTCCTGCCAACCACTCTAGGCAGTTGTTCTGTGACTTTGGTGAGGACTTCACCGTTGAAGACCCTACAGAGGTAGAACCCATGACAGCTGCCATCCAGGACATCTCCCAGGTGGGTGCTGAGTGTAGAGATTCACCTGATATTCAGAGAAAGGTGCCAGGGCCTGTGGAAGGCAGGTAGATGCACTCTGAAATCAAACTATCTCTCACCTAGGGGTTGCCCGGCATTGTCACTCTGAGACAAGACACCAAAAGACAGTTCTTCTATGACGGGGACTTGGTGGTTTTCTCAGGCATTGAAGGCATGGTTGAACTCAACGGTCGTCCTCCCCAGCCTGTCCGTGTGCAGAGTAAGCCGACCCTACTCCATCCAACTCCTGGCTCAATGCTATGTGGAAACTACTTATATTTAGGAGTCATAACTTACTCAGCTGGATCTCTTCCAGAAGACGGGTCCTTGGAGATCGGAGACACAACAGCTTTCTCCCCTTACTTGCGTGGTGGGGTTGTCACTGAAGTCAAGAGATCCAAGACTGTGAGGCATGTAAGTGCAAGTGCCGCTGAGGTGGGAGCACCTGGTTCCATCAATGGGTACACAGCGTTCCAGACCTCGTCCTAAGCCACGCAACCCCAACCCTACAGAAGTCCTTGGACAAAGCTCTGCTTCAGCCCCGTGTGGTGGCCCAGAACACTCAGGAAGTTCAACGTGCTCACTGCCTGCATCAGGCCTTTCATGCACTGCACGAGTTCCAGAAGCTTCATGGCCGGCTACCCAAGCCCTGGGATCCTGTGAGTGGCACCACATCGCACAATACATAGCCTATCTTCCTGGATCTCACCTTTCAGACCTCACCTCAGTGACTATTTACAGCTCCAAGTTTGAACCCTAGAGGCAGATTCTGTACTCAAAAACAGTGCATGAGTACCACTATCTTACACTAGGTTATGTCCATAGATGTACTAGGCCTATAACCTGTAGACCCTGCTTGCTCCATCCTTAAGCCTGCAGAGACAGGTTGGAAAACTGCTCAGGTTGGTGATGCCTTCAGTGTCTCTAGCTGGTACTGAACATCCTTTTTAGTGCCTCCCAGCCCAGCAATGATGCCAGGCTTTCCCACTTAGGATTCTGCTACTTCCGTGGAATAGGGTAGATGGGTACCTGAAGGCTTTGAGTGGAAGGTTAGAATTCAGACTGGGGCTACTAGGCATATGCTATACCTGGGTGCCATTCTACAGGCTGATGCAGAGACCGTGGTGCGTCTGGCCCGGGAACTATGGCCACTAAAAGGGATAAAAGAAGAATCGCTGGATGAAGCTTTAATTCGGACAATTGCCCTGAGTAGTGCCGGCAGCTTAAGCCCCATGGCAACCGTTTTAGGGGGAGTGGCTGCCCAGGAAGTCCTGAAGGTAGACAAAGGTGGGGAAAGGGAGGGACTGGGGAAGTGGGCAAGTCCGTGGATGTGTGAGAGGGCACCCATACCAAGCAGCCGTGCTGGAGCATTTTATCAAACCAGGTGCAGCCCTTAGAAGGGATCTAAGGGTTTTAGGATTAAGGAGTTGGCATAAGCCCCAGAGTCAGTGCCCACCCCCAGGCAGTCTCCGGGAAGTTCATGCCCCTGGACCAGTGGCTGTACTTTGATGCCCTTGAATGTCTTCCGGAAGCTGAGGAGCTCCTTCCCAATTCTGAGGACTGCCATCCGGTGAGAACTGACGGTGAAAGCCTTTTTTAAAATCAGGGTTGGAGGAGAAACCTGAGAAGTGGCCCTGAGGTCCTGACTAAAGAACTCAGTGAGTGACCACACAGCACAGGCATCAGCCATCACTGGCCACCATCTGTGTTTCCTAGAGAAACTGCCGATACGATGGGCAGACTGCTGTGTTTGGGGCTAGTTTTCAGGAGAAATTGAGCTACCAACGTTACCTCTTGGTGAGTTGAGGGATGATGGTGGGGATGTCTTGGGGAAATCCACACCAAGTGCCCTAGATAATTCTGTTCCTGCCAGCAGGTGGGTGCTGGAGCCATTGGCTGTGAGATGCTCAAAGGTTTTGCCCTAATGGGCCTGGGAGTCAAGGCTAATGGAGGTGTGACTGTAGCTGACATGGACCACATAGAACGCTCCAACCTCAGCCGGCAGTTCCTCTTCAGGCCCCAGGACATCGGGGTGAGTGCTGGTCCCTCTTACATTCTTGTTTCTCAGGTGGCATTCTTTTGTTTGTTTGTTTGTTTGAAATGATCTTTCTGTATAGCTTTTGTTTTTTGGTCCCTGTACTGGAACTTGCTCTATAGACCAGTCTGGCCTCGAACTCACAGAGATCTGCCTACCTCTGGCTCTCGAGTGCTGGGATTAAAAGCATGCGCCACCACCACCCGGCCCTCAGGTTGCTTTCTTATATTGTGCCCATTTCCTCTCTTCCCAGAGCCCCAAGGCAGAGGTGGCCGCAAGAGCAGCCCAACGTCTAAACCCAGACCTACAAGTGACCTCGTGTACCTATCCGTTGGATTCCACCACAGAGCACATCTATGGTGACGACTTCTTCTCCAGAGTGGATGGTGTTGTTGCTGCTTTAGACAGCTTCGAGGCCCGTGAGTGCCTACCTTAGAGCTGAGCTCCTTGCCCAAGACTCTGGCAGCCTTGCTTCATTCCCTGTGCCCTTTTGCCAGGGCACTATGTTGCTGCTCGATGTACCTACTATCTGAAACCACTGCTGGAGGCAGGCACACAGGGAACCCGGGGGAGTTCTTCTGTGTTTGTGCCGCATGTGACCGAAACCTATAATGGTCCTGCCTCGGCTGCAGCTTCTGAAACTGCCTCCTACCCTCTGTGTACTTTGCGGCACTTCCCCAGCACAGTGGAGCACGTCCTGCAGGTAAGTGTATCCCACCCTACCCACCTCAATTCTCAAACGGCAAAGCAGTCCTTCATCTAATACCTACATCCTCCCCTCCCCCACAGTGGGCCCGGGATGAATTTGAGGGACTCTTCAGACTATCTGCAGAGACTATCAACAGCTATTCGCAGTAAGACCAACAACAGAGGTAGGTTGGAGTCCAGGTATTCAGGCACAGAGTTCAATCTCAAACTTCCTCCTCTCTCGGTAGGACATGCACTTCCCTGTCGGGCATAGATAGGACACAAACACCAACCGTACTGCAGCAAGTGATGGGTGTCCTAAAAATGCGCCCACGGACTTGGCAAGACTGTGTAGTGTGGGCTCTCGGCCACTGGCAACTTTGCTTCCATGATGGCATCGTAGAGCTGCTGAGACTCTTCCCATCTGATAAAGTAGGTAGTTAGTGGCTGGGCAACTGATGGCTCCAGGAGACCAGACTGAGCCCAGCCGCCTCTGTTTCCTTAGGTGCTCGAGGATGGAACTCTGTTCTGGTCAGGATCCAAAAGATGTCCACAGCCCTTGCAATTTGACCCCAGCCACGTGAGTGGAATCCTTAGACATGAGTGCCCTTAGAGTAGAGGTAGCCACTTTTGCATTCCGCTAAGATGCACAGTTGCGAAAAGAGAGCCTCCCTTGTCCAAATGTGGGTGCTTGTACTTGAGACAGCCAGGCACTCAAACATACCCACCAAAGGGCAATGAAATCCCTCCCATGTACCCATGAAACTGTTCCTGCTCTCTGCCTGGCTTCAGGACATGCATTTCCTCTACGTGCTGGCAGCTGCCAACCTGTACGCACAAATGCATGGGCTTACTGGCTCACAAGACCAGACTTCACTCAGGAAACTGTTGAAGCTGCTGCCAAAGCCTGAGTCCATGCACCCAGACCTCATCTCTGATGGTACTTTTACTCCGGCTGACTTTGGTGAGGTTCTAGTCTTATACAGTCATCCAAGGCTTGCCTCCTGCCCATAGCCAGCCTGCTTACTCCCTCTGGCTTTCTTTGGGAGTTTTTGTTATTTATTTAATTTTTATTTTATATGTATAAGTATTTTACCTACATGTGTATCTGTGTACCACATGTGTGCCTGGTGCCCACAGAAGCCAGAAGAGGGCATCGAAGCCCTAGAACTGAAGTTATAGACAGTTGTGAGCTTCCATGTAAGTGCTGGGAATTGAACCAGAGTCCTTTACAAGAGCAACAAGTGCATTTAACTGCTGAGCCATCTCTTCAGCCCCCTCTGGGCCTCTTACTTTGCTGCTTAGTTTATATCCACCCTCAGTAGGTCCACTCTTTGCTGCCTAAAACATATCCCAGTTCTCTCTAGAGACTTTCAGAATTTAAAAGAAAAAAAATGTTCTGTAGCGTGTCTAGCTATGATCCCCAGGTGAGGATGGAGCAGATGGCAGTATCAAATCAATCCTTGATTTGATCAAGTGGCAGCAACTGGCAGGTTAGACAAAGACTCTAGAGTGGGCACAGGCTCTAGAGTGTAGGAAGTGAGCAAGGACTAATCCCACACCTTGCTCCCTGACAGCCCCGGAGCAGCTGAAGGAACTTCAGGAACGTCTGGAAGACTGGAGCAAGGGCCCTCTGTTGAAGCCTGTGCTGTTTGGGAAGGTGGGACCCCAAGTGGGAATGACAGACTGGGCTGGGGGATGGTAAGGAAGTGGGGGTAGTCTGAGAACCCGCGTTTCCTTCTTCCAAGGCCACGGAAGTAGCCCATTCCCCTTGCACCTCAGTTGTACTGTGTGGCAAAGGAGGGAGATGGTGGATACCAACCAAAAATTTGTACAAAGACCAGTCAGTGGTATCTAGTTGGCTACGGGGAGGGATACCGCTGCAGCGCTAACCCTCCTGTGACGGGGATACTGCTGCAGCATTAACCTTCCTGTGATGGGGATACCGCTGCAGCGCTAACCCTCCTGTGACGGGGATACTGCTGCAGCATTAACCTTCCTGTGATGGGGATACCGCTGCAGCGCTAACCCTCCTGTGACGGGGATACTGCTGCAGCATTAACCTTCCTGTGATGGGGATACCGCTGCAGCGCTAACCCTCCTGTGATGGGGATACCACTGCAGCGCTAACCCTCCTGTGATGGGGATACCGCTGCAGCGCTAACACTGCTGTGATGGGGATACCACTGCAGTACTAACCTTCCTGTGATGGGGATACCACTGCAGCACTAACCCTCCTGTGATGGGGATACTACTGCAGTGCTAACCCTCCTGTGATGGGGATACCACTGCAGCACTAACCCTCCTGTGATGGGGATACTACTGCAGTGCTAACCCTCCTGTGATGGGGATACCACTGCAGCGCTAACCCTCCTGTGATGGGGATACCACTGCAGCACTGACCCTCCTGTGATGGGGATACCGCTGCAGTGCTAACACTGCTGTGATGGGGATACCACTGCAGTACTGACCCTCCTGTGATGGGGATACCGCTGCAGCGCTAACACTGCTGTGATGGGGATACCACTGCAGTGCTAACCCTCCTGTGATGGGGATACCACTGCAGCGCTAACCTTCCTGTGATGGGGATACCACTGCAGTGCTAACCCTCCTGTGATGGGGATACCACTGCAGCACTAACCTTCCTGTGATGGGGATACCACTGCAGCGCTAACCCTCCTGTGATGGGGATACCACTGCAGTGCTAACCCTCCTGTGATGGGGATACCACTGCAGCGCTAACCCTCCTGTGATGGGGATACTACTGCAGCGCTAACCCTCCTGTGATGGGGCTACCACTGCAGCGCTAACCCTCCTGTGATGGGGATACCACTGCAGTACTGACCCTCCTGTGATGGGGATACCACTGCAGCACTGACCCTCCTGTGATGGGGATACCACTGCAGTGCTAACCCTCCTGTGATGGGGATACCACTGCAGCGCTAACCCTCCTGTGATGGGGATACCACTGCAGCGCTAACCCTCCTGTGATGGGGATACCACTGCAGCGCTAACCCTCCTGTGATGGGGATACCACTGCAGCGCTAACCCTCCTGTGATGGGGATACCACTGCAGCGCTAACCTTCCTGTGATGGGGATACCACTGCAGCGCTAACCCTCCTGTGATGGGGATACCACTGCAGCGCTAACCCTCCTGTGATGGGGATACCACTGCAGCGCTAACCCTCCTGTGACTTGGGCCTGGCAGGATGATGACAGCAACTTCCATATGGACTTTGTGGTAGCAGCAACTGACCTGAGAGCTCAGAACTATGGGATCCTACCAGTCAACCATGCTCAGGTAATGCCACCCCTTTGGGGCTCAGGCCTGGAAGGGAAGGCCAAATCTTAGTCCTAAACCTTGAGCCCATACCAAATGCCCTGTCCTTGACAGATCAAGCAAACCGTGGGCCAGATTATCCCAGCCGTTGCCACCAGTACAGCAGTTGTGGCAGGCTTATTGGGCCTGGAGCTGTATAAGGTGGTAAGTGGGCCACGGCCCCTTGATACCTTTCGTCAAAGCTCTCTGCACCTGGCTGAAAATGACTTCATACGAGCAGTGCCTTCTGCCCCAGCCGTCCAGTCGGTGAGCCCTTGCTACCCTACCCTTGTTCCCATTAGACTCGAGTCGTCCCTTTACCCACCCAAATAAACAGTGTAGGCTCTAGCTGCGGGCTCTCTCCAGGCCCCAGACTATGGGAGAATCCTCTAGACTCCCTCCAGCTCCCTTCCTGCTATGAAGCCAGGCTGGGACCTTTCAGACACAGGAAACAGCCATCAGCCATACTCCCAACCCCCTGCAGTCCAGGGTCTGGGGGAGCTGCAGCTTTAACTCATTAGTGGAGCCAGACATCCCCCACAGCCCCCTCCTTCTCCATAATATCCTGGTGGGAGGGAGTAGGGAGGGGCAGCCATAGACTCAACCCCGGATAGTCTAGCTTCTCTCTGTAGAACCCTGTTCTGTCCACCTCAAGCCAAGTTAAAGGCCACCAGGCTTGCTACCGTGAGTGAGGGTCTCAGCCCTATAGGACAGTATGCTCACGTTACAGATCGAGTACACCAGGGTCTGGGCAGCCCTGCTGTGTGAGCATGGAGGGATCAAGTTTACACATCTGTGTGCCAGATGGACCAGCAAGGCCCTTCCTCAGTGTGAGCATTCATGCTTGTGCATGCAGACACATGTGTGGGTGCTGTTGGTTTTGTTTGTGTGGTGTTCCTATGAAGGATGGTAATGTGTCCAATTGTGTGTCCAGCCTCTGTCACAGTTGGCATTTCCCTGAGGAACAGGAAAGGAAGTAGAAGGAATGCCCTCACCAGGGGAGAGGACAGAGGTCACTAGCTAGCCTAGGGTCCCTCTGGACATGCACACAGAGTGCTTTTGTGAGGTGCCCCACTGTTAACCAGCACACAGACTGCCTTTGTCCATGGAATGGGGGTGGGTAGGAGTCCCCATCTTGCCTCTAGCCTAGTCTCAGCTCAACCCTAGTATGCTTTCTGAGGGTTAGCAGGGCCCCTTTGTATTAGACTCTGTGTCTGCTGCATCTGTCCTCATCTGTAGACACCAGAACTCTCCAACTAGGAAAAAGATGGGAAAGAATAAAAACTCCTATAGACTGTGTCTCTGCTAGGATCTCTGGGTCAGTAGGGTTCCATTGTCACCGTTGTCCTTAGTTTTCGCATGCTCGTGAGCAGTCCAAAGCCTTGTGTGTGAGGACTGGGGAGTAGCATGAACTGTAGCCTCCAGCTCCCAGCATCCCCTTTGAGGAACAAGCAGCTTTATCGGGAGACTGCAGCAGCCCAGCTCCAGCTTCCTCAGGAAGCAGCACCCCCACACACTCCGCCACCCACCCCACCCCCGCCTCCAACTGGCCTGTGTGATGGATGTCTGCTTCCCTGTACAGGGCCCCATAGCTCCATTTCCTGTGTTGGCCACAGCCTGGGTGGGGAGGGGGCTGAGACTCTGGGCCCAGATCCCACCTTCCACACACCCCCCCTTGGCTTCGGCTTCCTGCCTCTTCAGCAGCTTCTCTTCTAGGAAAAGCTGCTAGTAACTGGGCCAGGGGCTGCAGATTTGTGCGAGAAATCTAATTCTTCCTCACCTTCACCCCATAGTTTCATCACCTGACGTGGACCCGTTGGGACCGCCTGAAAGTGCCTGCTGGGCAGCCTGAGAGGACACTGGCATCACTGCTGGCCCATCTCCAGGTGTGCCCTGTCTCCCCTCTGACCCAGGCCCAGCCCAGCCTGGCTCACTGAGTAACTGATGTTTGTCTCTCTAGGAAGAACACGGACTGAAGGTGAAGAGGTTGCTGTATGGCCAGGCTGTCCTCTATTCTGCAGGATGGTCATTGGAAAAGCAGACTGGGTGCCTGTGCCTCAGGTGAGCCAGTGCCCGACCGTAACCATGTCCCTGGATGTTGAGGATGGGTAGCAGGCTCTTTTTCTCAACCCAATTCTAGGCCCCTCACACCTTCTTGAAGCATTCTTCCACCAAATGGAGCCAACAAATGGGCTTGGGTGGGGCTAAGAGCCTGAGGAAGGGGACTTTAGTAGCTGTCTGCTTGCCTAGCCCCCCTTGCTCCCCATACACTGCCCAGCCCCCCCCCCCCGCCCACTTCCAAGGGATCCACAGCTTCCTGCCTCCTGCCTGCCCCACTAGCTGCTCCTAAAATAGTTCAGATGTTTCCTGCCTGCCCCACTCCTGCCCCCAGTTCGGGCTCCTGAGGGCTCACCAGCACCCTCTAGTCCACACTGGGTTGCCCCCTGTCTGCCTCAGCTCACCTACCAAATCTCCCCTGAACCCCCTCCCATACCAGGGTGACAGAACTGGTTCAGCAAGTGACCGGCCGGGAGCCTGAGCCTGGGCTGAGGGTCCTGGTGTTGGAGCTGAGCTGTGAGGGTGAGGAGGACGAAACTGCCTTCCCACCTCTGCATTATGAGCTGTGACATGGATGGCCGCCACCACGCCATCACTCGGCCATAACCAACAAGACATACAAGGCCTGTATCTTGAGCCTACAGCAGACAGCTCAACAATAAAAACTTGTTGAAGGAAGTAGGGAAGATGTGCGATAGAACATGGATGTAAGGGGCATGCGTATGACGGGGGCAAGACAAGGACCCTGGAAGGCAGAGGAAAGAGTCTAGATTGGCCTGTCTTGGCTGTGCCCCACAGGGCTGGGATGCTTCCTTGCTGTGGGATAATGCTCAAGTACACCGTAAAGATTTGTCACTCATATTGGTTTAGGAACCAACAGTCTAGAAAAAGGCCTTTATTGTCCCTGGCAGAGGGCAGGTCAGAGGTAGCTGACATCATTGTAGATGATGGGTTGGCGGCTGCGACAGTTCATGAGGGCTGCAAATCGTGAGATGTCCGCAGGCAGGTCAGGTTCTGGCCGAGGTGGGCACGATAGCCGCTTTCCTGCCATAGCTGCCCGGCGAGCCCTGGCCAGCCGGCGCCGTAGCTGCTCAGAGAGGCCAAGCAGGAACTGAGGGGGTCGAGCACGGGCTCGGGGTACACCTCCATCACTCCCTTCACTGGCTGCCTCAGGCAGCTCCATCCAATTGTGAACTAAATCAGCAAAACAGTTATCCCCCAGCACCAGGGGCTGCCGACTACGGCCCCTGTTCAGCAGGGCTGCCGTCCAGTCCTCTGCTTCCAGTCCCTGCCAATGTTCCAGGCAAGCATCTGGTGTGGACTTGGGCCGAGGACGGTAGGCAGGTGATATACCAGTTACAGCTGCCCTACTGCGCAAGGGGAGGTCACTGACTGAGAAACGCTGGCTATGAGGTGGCCGCTCTGAGGGTGCTTGACGCCGGGATACGGACAGCTCTTCCTCTCTCCATGTACTGCCTGACACCTCTGAGAAGCCAGAGTCCCAGTCTAAGGCATGTTCCCGAGGACATCCCAAGGGTACACCCCTGTCTTCCGCTACCAAGGCTTCCTCTTCCTCTTCCTCTTCCACACAGCAGACAGAGTCCTCTTCCAGAGCATCTGAGGCCCTTAACTGGCGGTTGGGCTGTACACTTGGATCGGTTTGCGGTTTTGGTTGCAGTGGGCCAGGCACTGGAGGTGAGCCTGTGTCCCGACCACACAACTGAAGGGAAAGAGAGAGCAGAAGTCGGAGAGGGATTTCTTATCATCGTTTAGTGTCTGACTAGGCCAGCCGTGAACAGAAAGTTCACAAGGACTTAAAAACCTCTGGGCAACAAGGCAGAACTGTAGGCATAGGGCCCACATGGGGGCACTGGCAGTCGAGGCTCATATGGCTCCCATCCGCAGAGCTGGTGGCAGTCCTGCAGGCTGCAGCACGCAGGGCTGGGCAAGTCAGCACGCGCCACCAGGGCGGGCAGGCAGGGTAGAGGAAGGAGGTACAGGCCAGCCCGTAGTAGGGGATGTCCACGACAGCACAGTACTTCTTTAGGCCCTTGGTACTCCCTGCAGGTCCCCAAAAGAAACGTCGCTCCCAACTATTCTCCCCCGCCGCCGGCAGAGCCAGCTGGGCGCCTGTTACCTGATGCCCAGAACAGCTCCCAACCGTCAGAAACCCGAAGCGGGCCATCTGGGCCATCTGCACCGCTCTGCCCTGCCCCCATCCTGACTCGGATGGGCACAAGGAGCCCACTCCGTACCCGTTTGTTGTTCCAGCCAGGCGGCAGTCACGCACCCCACACACATCCTTACCACCACACCCACTCCAAAGCCTCACCAGTTCCCAGCGGAGCTGGCTCAGGAAGCTGTCAAGGCGAGCGCTGTGCATGTTGGTGTTGGTGCTGTAGCCCTCTCCAGGTCGTTCGGCTCCTTCTCGATCTGCAGCGCAGAGTGGGCCGGGTCGGCCCGCCAGCGGCGTCGTCACCCTTGCCTTACTCCCAGGCTCCTCGCTCTCCGTAGCTCCCGCCGCTGCCGCCCCAACATCTGGCAGCTGCGCCCTGCCCCGCCCCCGGCGCCCTAGCCAAAGGAGGCGGGGCGGACTGAAGATGTCCTACCCCTTTCAGCTCCGCCTTCCAACTCGGCACGGCCAAAGCAGCTCAGGACCCCCTGGTTTAGAGTGACGCAGGACAGACACAACCTCCTCCTGCCCCCCACGCGTTCGTCTAGTGGTCTCAGCTTTTCAGTTTGTCCCCTGGTGAAGTAGCGGTCTCTAATACTGGGGCCGCGATGCGACGCCCACGTGTGGGCACTGCGCCCGATCGTCTAATCTGACGATTTTGTGGCCACTCAGGGTCTGTCAAAGCTGGCCTTGACAATCCCTGGAAATGGTAGGACTTAGATTGGTGACTACTCTGCGAAGAACCTTAAGGGAAGGGCCACTGCTAAATTCCCTCCGGCATCACTCTAGCCCGATCTGAGCCGAAGTAGGCTGGACCGCCCTCTAGTGGGGATCGCGGGGCTATGGTCTACATTCCCACTCCCCAGCGTCAACAACCGCATGAAGGAATGGAAAAGGAAAACTAGCCTTTGGCCAGAATATTCAGAGCCTTTTCCCTGAGGCCACTCCATAATCAAAGGTAGAGTCTATCGAGGCCGACTGGTAATATCAATAGACAGAAAAATATAGGAGAACGAGAGCAAGAAGTTCAGTTGAGGCATAGATAGGACTCTTTAAAAGATGTGGCTGAGCTGGGTGGTGGTGGCACATGCCCTCAATCCCAGCACTTCGGAGTTAGAGGCTAGCGGATCTCTGTGAGTTCCAGGCCAGTCTGGTCTACAAAGTGAGTTCCAGGTAAGCCAGGACAGTTACACAAAGAAACAACGACAACAAAAAGATGTGGCAGACATCGATATGCAACAGACGTTTGTGAGGGGTGGGCAGGAGTCTGTGGATTAAGGGGAGAAGTCATCCAAACCAAGCTTCGGCAGCCTTCGGGGGAACTCTGCATTTTATTTTTGGTGCCACAAGGAGCACTGAACTTTTTTCAGGGAATGACCAGTGCTGATTCCTGTGAGACACATTGTTTAGGGGAATGACGCTGTAATCAGAACTGAGGCTCTAAGCTTTATCCCAGGCAAGGGTGTGTGTATGCAAGCCTCCGTCTGGGCCCAGAAGGTAAACAGGAGCAGCGTTCTAGAGGGGTGGTCCTCAGCCTTCCTAAAGTTGCCACCCTTTAATAATACAGTTCCTCATGTAGTGCTGACCCCCAACCATAAAATTATTTTGTTGCTACTTCATATCTGTAATTTTTCTTTTGTTTTGTTTTTTGAGACAGGGTTTCTCTGTGTAGCCCTGGCTGTCCTAGGACTCACTATGTAGACCAGGCTTGCCTCAAACTCAGGGATCTTCTTGCCTTTGCCTCCCAAGTGCTGGAATTTAAAAGCATATGTCACTACACCTGGCGGTAACTGTAATTTTGCTACTGTTATGAATTATAATGTAAATATCTCACATGAATCCCCCAGCTACGGGACTCACAACTGTCTATAATTCTAGTTCCATAACGTTTGATGCCTTCTTCTGGATTCTACATGCCTTATAAGCACATGCTTCACAGACATACATGCAGGCAAAACACCCATGCACATTACAAACAAATAATTTAAAAGGAAAGAGAGACTTGTGGAATATTTAACTGTGTAAAGAAGTGCTCCATCTGTTTATGCTGCCTTTGTTAACAATGTAAAGATGTGTTATATTTGTTTCACCTTGCCTGCCTAATTGGTCTACTAAAAAGCGGAAGGGCCAGCAGCTAGGCAGGAGAGGGATAGATGGGGCTGGCTGGTAGAGAGACTGAGTAGGAAGAGAATCCAGGCTAGAAAAAGAAGAAAAGGAGGAAGAAAAAGAGGGACATGTCCAGGGCCAGAAGCTAAGCGGCCACCAGACAGACAGACACAGAATAGATATACAAGCCGGGCGATGGTGGCGCACGCCTTTAATCCCAGCACTCGGGAGGCAGAGGCAGGCGGATCTCTGTGAGTTCGAGACCAGCCTGGTCTACAGAGCTAGTTCCAGGACAGGCTCCAAAGCCACAGAGAAACCCTGTCTCGAAAAAACAAAAAAAAAAAAAAACAAAAAAAAAAAAAAAAGAATAGATATACAAAAAGAAAGAAAGATAAAAATCTCCAAGGCAAAACATAGATAAAGAGAAACAGATTAAAATAAGTGCTAGGACCAAGCATTCCTAATTGATAATAAATTTTCACATCACTGGGAGCTGGTTGATGGCCCAAAAGAAAAAGCCTGGTACAACTTGTCTTGAAAAGTAAAAAAATAAAATAAATCTTCAAAAAAAATCTTTTAAAAAACAGTCTGAAAGACTAGGAGAGAAGCAAATGATCACTGTGGACATGTGAGCCTTGAGGAAATGCAGGGTCAGCAGGTAGCTGTAGGACTGTGGAGTTCCACGAGAGAGGAACATTGGAGGATTACAGTGGGAGGTAAACGCCAGGGGTGGTACTTTAGGCCACGGCCTTGCCGGAGGTGTAAAGGAGGTGTAAAGGAGGGGAGTGATGAGCAGTTTTCGTGCCCTGAAATATTTCGTTGGATGGAGGTAAGAAAGGCGAAGCCACAGCCGCAAAGCTGGACAGAGTAGAGAAGTGTGCGCAATGTGCAAGAGCATGCGTGTTTAGAGCCAAAGGGAGCAAGCATCAAGCCCTTTGGAGGAGTGAGGGTGAGGGACAGATGTCTGGAGTTGGGGTTGAAACAGTTCAACCAGTGAGGTACTTGCCATACAAGGATGAAACCCCGAAGCTACTCAGAACCCATGTGAAAAAGCCATGTGTGGCCACAAGGGTTTGCAACCCCAGTGTGAGCAGCAGACGCAGGCTGATCGCTGAGGTTTATTGGCAGGCAGCCTAGCCCAGCTGATGATCTCCAGTGAGAGATTCTGTATCAAGCGACAAACCATGGTGAACAGCTCCTGAGCAATGACACCAAGGCTGACCGCGGGCCTCCACATGCCTACCAGTCCAAACACACACCTCCACGTACACACAGAAGAATAAACTTCTGGCTTCAGAGTGTGCAGTGGTCTGGGCAACATAATGAAGCCCTGTCTCAGAATAGAGCCAGTGGAATGACTTATTGGATAAAAAAGCCCTAAGACCCTGAATTCAATCCCTGGATCCCAGAGTAAGAGAAAGCTGACTCCTAAAATGGTCCTCCGACCTCCACATAAGTGTCTGGCATTTGCCCATACATCACACATCACTCACTCTCTCTCACACACACACAAATAATAATCAAAATTAACAAAATAATGAGACTGGAGAAATAGCTCAATCCTTAAGAATATTTGCTGCTCTTTCAGAGGACCTGGTTTT
The DNA here is from genome assembly GCF_037038515.1 of Microtus pennsylvanicus. Lineage (NCBI taxonomy): Eukaryota > Metazoa > Chordata > Mammalia > Rodentia > Cricetidae > Microtus > Microtus pennsylvanicus. Next base: position 15,588,528 of record NC_134581.1, on the reverse strand, counting down.
GATTCTCAGCCACCATATGGTGCCTCAAAACCGTCTGTAGCTCTGATTCCGGGATATCTGACACCCTCTTCTGACCTCTGTGAGCCAAGGCATGCATATGATACACACAATATATGCTGGCAAAGCCCTCTCATAGAAAATAAAAGTAATTAAGCCGGGTGGTGGTGACTCACACCTTTAATCCCAGCACCTGGGAGGCAGAGACAGGCGGATCTCTGTGAGTTTGAGGTCAGCCTGGTCTACAGAATGAGTTCCAGGACAGGCTCCAAAGCTACAGAGAAATCCTGCCTTGGAAAAAAAAGAAAGGGGGTGGGGGGCTGGAGAGATGACTCAGAGGTTAAGACCACTAACTGCTCTTCCAAAGGTCCTGAGTTCAATTCTCAGCAACCACATGGTGGCTCACAACCATCTGTAAGAAGATCTGGTGCCCTCGTCTGACCTGCACGAATACATGGAGGAAGACCCCTGTACACATAATTAATAAATAAATCTTTAAAAAAGAAACCCAAAAAATAAAAACTTAAGTAAATAAGTGCTAAAAAATTAAATTGGTAAAAGAAAATCAGTGGTCATTGAGGTTCCTGCCAAGGACAGTTTTGCGGAGAGAGGGACGAGCCTACTCATGTGGCTAGAATAGAGAGTGATAAAAGTCTAGAGAGAGCAGGAGGAGATAAGTTGAAAAAATGCTAAACGTTGGTGAAGACCTGTAATTCCTGCACAAGGCGTGGGAGGGCAGGAGGAGAATTAATTTGAGACCACTCTGGACGACACAGAGAGACCTTCTCTCAAAAAGTTTTTTTTTAAAAATACGATAATAAACTGACAAATCTCAAAGATACTGGCTCAGTAAATCTTAAACTGCCGAGCTTTGAGCAGTTGCCTTTGCAGATCAATACATAGCCCATTTTCAGGCCCTCTCAGAAGCGGCCTGTTGTCCCCTCCAGCTGATAGCCCCACAAGTAACTTTTCCCTCATGACAGGGTTTCTCTGTGTAGCTGCGGCTGTCCTGGACCTCACTCTGTAGACCAGGCTGGCCTCGATCTCAGAGATTTGCTTGCTGGGGTTAAAAGCGTGTGCCACCTTGCCTGGCTGTAACCATTATTACTTTTATTTCATCTACAAAGGATCCTTCTGTTTGTTGAAGTAGACGACTTTTGGGAGGTTTTCTTGGTGACTGAGCTTAGGTTTTACAGGCAGATCGGGTTGTGATGGTGGGAGGAAGCAGCAGGAATGCAGACACTGGGGGGTGGCTGGTCTTGGGGCTAATTTTCCTAGGCACTGTACTTGCTCTGTCTCCAAGGACAATGTGACCAGTTTCACCATCTGTAGCTGAGCCTCCTACCCTTGTATCCCCTTAGGGTTGGGGTAATGAATGGAAGAATTCACTGGAAACAGCAGAAGATGGGATTTTCCAGCCCCTCCTGGAGCCTGCCAGGGGTCCAAAACTCTGTCTGCCGGTAGGGAGGAGGAGCTGCACTCTGCGAAGCCCGCCTGACAGCTATGTTCAGCTATGTTTAAGCAACTAACCTGGCAACAGAGTTAGCTTAACAAACAGCTCCCTCTGCCATTTCTTTAGGCTACCATGGCGCTGGTCAGGCTCCTGGCGCTTCTTTTTGCTTTACTTACCTCTGGTGAGGAGCAGGTGGGTGGGTGGGGGAACTCCAGTTTCCCAGTGAATTTCTGATCTTTAGATAAGCTAATGGGGGGGCAGAGGCCGAGGGACCCCTGACCCTTGTTCCTTATCTTGACTGTTTCTTCAAGTTCTCTCTCTCCCTACATCAGATGTAGGAGGCAGGAAGGACTTTGGTTGCTTGACCTCAAGATGTGGTCAGGGCCTGAAGAAAAAGGTATTGCTATGTTTCTGTATGTGGCTTTCTCTTAGTCCTCCACAGCCTGCCCTGGTCTATAGATATCTCTGAGAGCCAAGGTCCTGGCACTGCCCTTCCATCTTTGCCCTTCAACTGTTCCTCCTACATGGCCACCTTGGAGTTACTCAGTGTGAGACCCCCCACCAGCTTCTTCAACAAACCCAGCCTGCACAGGAGTGATAAGGAAATCTACCTGGGAAAGGTAAGGTCATGGGTACCACTAGGGATTGTGAGGGCCAAAGCCAGAAGGTGTGTCCAGAGACAGAGCGCCTAGGCCCTGCATGTTGTTGCCACCCCACCACAGGTGACCTTGAGCCCCTCTGCTCGGCTGGATGCCCTTGTAGTGAACCGCTATGAACTTCAGCTGCAGTTCACATGTGGTAACTCTGTGTTGGCGGGACCACTCTTTGTTCATGTGCTGCGGGACTCTGGTCGTATCCGGTGTGCTGGTCCATTTGCCAGCCCAGGTGAGGCTCAGGTGGCAGGGGAGAGGGAAAGCCTGGCCTGGCAGAACCTCCCTGACTTCCTCTCTGGACAGCTGGGGAATTCATCCATGTGCCAGAGACAGTCACACCTGGGGCCGTGCTCTATACTGTGCTGCTGCCCGGCCTCAGAGTCCAGAGAGCCCAGGTAAGCTCAGCTCCCAGGGTGGTGAGTGACAGGGTGTGGGGGGCAGTCACAGGGAGAGAGATCTCAGTTCGTGCCAGGCCAGGCATCGCCTCTAAGATCCCAAAGTAGATAGCTGAACCTCTGCATGATATGTGTTCTTGGAGAGGGTCCCTAAGGGCTGTCTACCCTCCCACTGCCAAGGGCAGTTTCCCATGGGGACCCAAATCTTCTGAGTTCTATGTGTTTTGCATTCCGCATGACCATTTTTTTAAAAATCACTTTTGTAACTCTAGAAAGAACTGTGGGCTTTTCCCCATTCTTTTATTGTGAGTCTATGCACATGGGTATGTGTGAGCTTACACAAGCTGTGACACGCATGTGGAGTTTAGAGGACACCTTCTGGGTGTTGGTTCTCTCCTTCCACCCTGTGGGCTCCCCAGGTCAAACTCAGGCTGTTCAGGCTTGGCAGCAAAGGCCTGAGTCAACCCTATTGTAGAAGATTTTAACGAGGCACAGGTGTGTGGCATTTGTTTCTGTTGCAGACTATGGCTTTAACTGTGTAAAGTGTGTTACCTTTGTTTCTGCTGTATTTGTTTAATTTTCTAAAGATGTGCTGCAGCTGTTGCTGTTCCACCTTGCCTGCCGAAGGCACCTGGAATGGTTCAATAAAGAGCTGAAGAGCCGATAGCTAGTCAGGAGAAAGGCTAGGCGGGGCTGCCAGGGAGAGAGAGTAAATAAGAGACATCGAGGCTTGAGAGAGAAGGGAGGGACAAGAGGAGAGAATGAGGGACACTCCTGGAGCAAGAAGTCAGGCAGACACCAGCCAATCAGACACAGAGCAGCAGTGAAAGTAAGATATACGGAAGTGGGCTGGAGAGATGGCTCAGAGGTTAAGAGCACTGCCTGCCCTTCCAAAGGTCCTGAGTGCAGTTCCCAGCAACCACATGGTGGCTCACAACCATCTGTAATGAGGTCTGGTGCCCTCTTCCGGCCTGCAGGCATACATGCAAACAATACTGAGAATATTGTATACATATAAATAAATAGATTAAAAAAAAGATATACAGAAGTAAGAAAGGCAATAAGCCCCAATGCAAAACATAAAGGCAAATAAGTTAATTTATTAGAAAGAGCAAGCCAGAAAAAAACAAAAAGAGCCAGAGAGCCAGAAGGCTGAGCATTCAAAACTAATAAGTCTTTGTATCATAATTTGGGAGCTGGTTGGTGACCCAAAAGAAAAATCCTAGTACACAACTCACAGGTTTTTGTTGTTGCTGTTTATTTTTGAGACACCCAGGGTCACATAGTGAGATCCTGTCTAAAAGAGTTTAAAAAAAAATCCTGGGGGCTGGAGAGATGGCTCAGTGGTTACGGGTACTGACTGCTCTTCCAGAGGACCCGGGTTCAATTCCCAGCACCCACATGGCAGCTCACAACTGTCTGATGATCCAGTTGTAGGGGTTCTGACACCTTCACACCAATAAACAATAAAAAATATTAAAAAAAAAATCCTGAGGGTATTTGTTTGTTTTAGCAGTAAGTCCTGAGGATCAGAACGAGGGATTGTAAGGGAAGGCAGAGGCCAAGGCTGGAGTAACCAGTGGCAGGATGTAGAACTGTCATATATAAACAGCAGCCTGCTGGCTTATGGAAGGATGTTGACAGGGACACCGGGGACTGGAGAGGACCACTAATCTCTCTGTTCTGTTAGATGAATATTACAAGTGCCCAAGACCCTTCACTCTTCCCTGGGTCTTTCTCCATCGATGATCAGGGATTACTGCGGGCACCATCCCAGGGCCTCAGAGGCCAGGCTCCAAAGGTAAGCATGGCTTCAGACCTGAGGATAGATATGGATTGGGTACGACCACCATCTCTGGAAAGTTATTTGTCCTTGGCTACCTTGACTAATATGTTTGCTGCCCCCATGTGGACTGTCCTCTCAGCCTGGCTGTGTCCAGAAAGCAGACAGACCTGTGGCTCTGGGACGCCATGGGTCCTCTAACAGTGCAGTGTTTATGGCCATCAAACTTGGAGAGAAGACTCTGGGTAAAGTGGTTAGTGAGAAGGAAGTTTCTTCTTTAAAGTGGTCATTTCTGCAGTTCTGTGGGCTCCATTCCATCCACAGCACCACAAAAGCAAACACCCTCTGCCTTTTAGTAACTGGCTCTTAGCAGCTCTGACCTAATTCACACTTTGACTCAGAAGACTTGGTGGCCCAGAATTATAGGGCTTTAGGGATACTTGTCAGCAGCGTGGTAAGTCATAGGGTTCCTTGTGGAGGTCTTGAGGACTGCCTATTTGAAGGGAGGACTAGGAGTGGATTTAGCAGTGGATACATAACATGGTTTCCTTCCTGTCATATGTGCACTGACAGACCTTCCAGCTGCAGATTTTAGTGTCCGTAGGAAAAGGTCAAAGCTGCAATGGGATGTTGACAGTAAAGGTGTTGCCTGTGCCCTCCAGCCAAGTCTCCTTCCCGTAAGGCTTCCCTACCTTGGGAACAGTGGTGGATTCTGCATCTATCCCCAGGGAAAGAGCTGGGGTAGGCTGAAGGTGGCAGGAGCATTCTAGCTCCCATAGGAGGGGGAACCCTAGGGAGGGAGCTGGGGACCCTGGTGGAGTGAGCAGGAGCAGTCAGGAACTAGGTTTGCACTTTTGGTTCAGACAGAAGGCCCAGAGTATCACCATCCTAGAGGATCTGGTCCCTGGGAGCAAGGTGGTTCAGGTCCAGGCTAGGGGACTCAACTTACTCTATGAAATCATCTCCCCACTACCCAGCCCACTCTTCTCCATTGGACAAGGTGAGGAAAGGAGAGGAATGGGTATTGGGATGTCTGTAGCTGGGAAAGGGTCATGACACAGAGATGATGCCTACCGGAAGGACTGTAGTTGAGAGCTCTGACCTTAGAGGAAGAAGCGGGAGTGGGTCTTGGGGCGGTTGGTGGAGGGCGGGACTGAGCTGGGACAAGGGTGGAGCTTTGTTTCTAACACCCTCTAGCTGACGGAATAGTGCGGACTACTGCGCCCCTGGATTTGGTCCGCGCTCAGGGCGCCTCGGTCACGAAACTGCAGGTGAGGGCCTTTGAGAGGCTCCAACCTTGGGTCAGTGCGGAGTTCGATCTCACGGTTAACGTGCGGGCGGTCAACCAGTGGTCCCCACGCTGCCATCCAGCGCTACTGGTGTGAGTACCCGGAAACCATGCCAGGGCTGGTTGGGGTGAGATCCCCTTGCTCACCATTGGTCCAGACTCATGTCTTGCTTCTTGCTCTCCGCTCCCAGGACTCAAATCCCAGAGACTGCACCAGTGGGTACTGTGCTGCACACGCTCACTTGTGTTGACCCAGACTCTGCAGGTGACCCCCTCGACTACCAGCTGCAGTTCCATAACCCTCCCCACTCTACCAGCCTCCATCTTCGTGACAGAGTCCTTGAGGTACCCAGCACCTACTCCTAGATTCCCATGCAGACACGGTGGGTGGGCCAAGGTTTGTTGGCATTGAGACTATGGATGCGGGCTGGGAGGGACCATGGTTGTGAAGACAGCCTGAGCCTGGAAAACCGGGTCAAGGTAGGCTATGTAGGCTATAACTGGATTCCCTGGTTTGAGGCACTGTGACTCAAGCTCGTCTTCCTCCGGTCCCCTTGGCCAGGTGAATACTACATTGGACTGTGACACTCCTGGGGCTTGCTTCCAGCATGCAGCTTCCATCTTGGTGTTCGATAATGGTCAGCCCCAGATGACCAGTGAGTGTCCATACTTAGGCCTGAACACTCAGGACAGGGCTATTTTGTCCACCCCTTTCAACTCCCCAGATATGGACAGCTTTCTTCCCTCAAAAACTAGGTTAGGGTAGTCTCAGTCTAAGATCCCTAGGACGTGTCTCTTAAGAACCCCGTCACCACTCCCCAGAAAACCCTCCCTCCAATATAGGGCCATGTTTGCTTATTAAGAACCCTAGGCGGGGCTGGAGAGATGGCTCAGAGGTTAGGAGCATTGCCTGCTCTTCCAAAGGTCCTGAGTTCAATTCCCAGCAACCACATGGTGGCTCACAACCATCTGTAATGGGGTCTTCTGGCCTGCAGGCATACACACTGACAGAATATTGTATACATAATAAATAAATAAATAAATATTTTTTTTAAAAAAAAAAAGAACCCTAGGGCAGGTCTGGGTACCTTGGCCCAGCTCCTTAATTGCCAAATGGTCTCCAGCGGAGGTTCCGGTCCTGGTGACGGTAACACCCGTCAACGAGTTTTCCCCAGCCTGTGTTCCACGCACGTTCCGGGTTCGGGAGAATGCAGGGCCCCACACTCTGCTGGGCTCCATAGTGGGCACGGATATGGATTACCCTCGTAACAGCCTTGAGTACTACATCTCTGGCGGACCCTCCACCTTTGCTGTGGATCGTCTCAGTGGTACTTAAACCCCAGGGCTGGGAGGGAGGGGGCCAGACTTGACTCTGCAGGCTAAGGCTGTGACCATCCCTTCTAGGAGAGCTTCACCTCCTGGGGCCTTTGGACTATGAGCAGCAGAGGCTGTACAGGATCAGTATTCTGCTGATGGATCACAGCCAAGACTGGGACCTCAACCGCCGTCGCTCAGGTTCATGTACTGTAACCATTGAGGTTGAGGTAATTGACCTCCGGGGCCTGGGAAAGACACACTTCCTTCTGGCTTTTTGCCTTTCCATGCAAATGTCTCAGTTTCATATATAGGCCGCTCGAGAGGAGGGGCTCACTGTGGAAAACATTACCACCTAGGTTCAGTGTTTTTAAAGGAAGCTGAAGGGCTAGCCTGGGAGTCTGAGGAATGGGCTGTAGTCACCCCTAATGTGGTGGCCTTTCTCCAGGATGTGAATGATCATGCCCCCGAGTGTGAGCCTCCATTTCAGGAACTGACTCTCTACACTCCCCTGGGTCGTAGCATGGAGGTGACCAAGATGTCATGCTGGATTCCTCAGGAGCCACAGCGCTCGGCGCTCTCCTACAGCATCGTGGGAGGTGTGAATCTGTGGGGGCCACCAGGCTGTTCGTGAGGGTCAGGCTATGGTAGTAATACAGTCTTCTCCTACTACTCTGCTTTCAGGGAATAGCCAGAGCCGATTTAGACTGCAGGGGACCATCCTGATGCACAATGACACTGTATTGGGGCCACCATGGCCAGAGCAGCCCAGCACCTATGAGCTACTGATCCGTGTGGCTGATGTGGGCCCTTCCAGCCCCCACCTCAGCACCACAGCCACCATCATTGTGCATCTAGTTCCTTGGAGGGCCAGCACAGTGGCCACCAGCACCCACAGAAGCACAGTGAGGGGGTTCTCAGGCCCTTGGGGAATTGGGAGAGAGGACCTTGAAGGGTGAAGACACCTGTTTTTTTTTTTTAAAGATGGAATTATGACAGAAGACATTTTGGAGAAAACTGCTGGGTGGAAAAAAAAATCAGGGTGTGAGGCGACTCAATTTGTCGAGACTGAAAGCTGGACTGTCAACAGCAGTGGTGACTCTGGCCCTCCTTCCAGGTGTCCTCAACAATGACACCCCTGATTGTGACAGAGGTAGAGGCTTTCTGGAAGCCAGAGCCTTGGTTTGTGGTAGTGCTGACAGCAACTGGTGCAGTTTTCCTCCTGGCTCTTGGCTGGCTCCTCAGCAGGATCCTCCGGGGGTATGTTTCTATCTCTGTGCTTCCTGCCTCCCAGGCTACACACACACACACACACACAGGCCGGAATAGGTGGTTGTACTCACTATTTGATGGCACTGCCAACATTGGTGGGCAAACATTGAGGAGGGCTGCTATGGTCTCTCCAGAAGCATTCAGACTGAGAGACAATGGAAGTGGTCTGGTCTCCATCATTGATGGAGTCCAGTCTTGGAATTAGATGGGCATAGACAGCTCAGAGCTTGAAATTTACCCATTCTCAACATCTGTTTTCTACCTGATATCTGCCCTGCTTCTGTGAATTGACTCCTCTGAGTCTAGGGGTAGGACAGATAACAGTGTGGGCGTCTCACGCAGGCACTGGTTCTTTCTTTCTTTCTTTCTTTCTCCCTTTCTTTCTTTCTTTCTTTCTTTCTTTCTTTCTCTCTCTCTCTCTCTCTTTCTTTCTTTCTTTCTCTCTTTCTTTCTTTCTTTCTTTCTTTCTTTTTTTTTTTGATTTTTGAGACAGGGTTTCTCCGTAGCTTTTTTTTTTAATATTTATTTATTTATTATGTATACAATATTCTGTCTGTGTGTATGCCTGCAGGCCAGAAGAGGGCACCAGCCCTCATTACAGATGGTTGTGAGCCACCATATGGTTGCTGGGAATTGAACTCAGGACCTTTGGAAGAGCAGGCAATGCTCTTAACCGCTGAGCCATCTCTCCAGCCCTCTCCGTAGCTTTTTGGTTCCTGTCCTGGAACTAGCTCTTGTAGACCAGGCTGGCCTCGAACTCACAGAGATCCGCCTGCCTCTGCCTCCCGAGTGCTGGGATTAAAGGCGTGCGCCACCACCACCTGGTGCACTGGCTGTTTCTAATATAAATGGGCAGGCCTGTTACTTTCACTGTTTGCCTTTTAGGTTTGCCCAGTCACTACAGGCTCCAAACAAACCAGCCAGAGCTCTGCTGCTAAACAGGTCAGTCTCCTTTACTTACTGCTAGGCCTTGGGAACCCATCTCCCAAACTTAGGCCGGAACCCAGACTCTTACCTTGTACTTCTACTCCGATTTACCCTAGCATCCAGGGAAATGAAGGCTCCACTGGGAGGCTCATGGAGGCATCAAGAATGGAGATGTCTCAGGTACCCAGAACTCCCATGAGTCTGGTATAAGCCGAGGGCACTGAGGCTGCTTTAGGGTTCTCCCTAGCCCTGAGAAGCCTGACCTTACTGCCTGTGAGTGGCCTTCCTCCTGCTCCCTGTGGGCAAGGTTCAATCACTGTGCCCTTCTATTCTTTTCAGCAGCATTTTGATGGCAGAGCACACGATGTCCGTAAGTCTCAACTTTTTATACCTATTCTCTCCCTGGACCCTCTCCCTTTCCCAGAATTTTCTCTTCCCTTTAACCATCTCCATTTTTACTGCTGCCACTAAGCAGCCACCATCAACATCTTCACCGACTGAGCTCTTCTCTCTTACCCCAACTTACCCTCTATCACCCCCTCAGTCTCAGTCAACTTTCGTCAAGCACCGATGGGGTCAGTGACAACTCAGACCTTGTCTTGTTCCAGCTCACAGCGGGAGGGACGGTGGTCAGGGAAAAGCTCCCTAGATATTCCAGTTTCACCAGTATAATTGTAGCACAGTCACCTGACATTGCTTCTGGAGGGGATCTGGTATCCATTGGCTTTCTGTTCATTTGAGTTGAACCTCAGGGTTCTTTGTTGAGAAGGGAAGGAGGGAGATAGATAGGTTGGATCCCTGGGGAAGGGGCCAGCAGTCCCATCTCCCCTCCTCTCTCCTGCTCCTCTGGGTTCAGGCACAGGGAGAGATTACCTGTTCAGCATGCGCACCGGAGCCCGGCGTTGGCTCTGAGGCCAAGCAGCTGTGTCACTGTTTGTGGACTTCCCTTTTCACATGATCATAGCCTGCATTTGCAAGTTGATTTAGCAATAAAGATTACAAACAGAACACTACCCACCTTGCAATCTTTGTGTGGGAGAAGCTCTGAGGTCTGTTGTCTTGTTCTTACTCGGAGAAAGTGCCACCTGCTTGTGGGCACCCTATGGAACAGAAGATTCCTTCTCTTTGAAGAAACGTTGTCTGATGCTTTAACAGTGACTGACACTTTTTAGAAGAGGCTCTTATCTTTGTTAGTGACTGACAGGCCTCCAGTTGTCTTCTCAGAGATTTGCTTTTTGTTTATTTATTTTTTTTGAGAGGGTCTCACTGTGTTACCCTGGTTGGCCTGGAACTCTTTCTGTGGATCAGACTGGCTTCAAACTCACAATTCCCACCTTTTGCCTCCTCAGTGCTGGGATTAAAGGTGTGTACCATCATACCCAGCAAGACTTGGTGGGTTTTTTTGTTTGTTTGTTTGTTTGTTTGTGACATGATTTCTCTGTGTAACAGTCCTGGGTGTCCTGGAACATTTTGCAAACCAGGCTGGCCTCAAACTCAGAGACCTATCTGCCTCTGCCTCCCAAGTGCTTGGATTAAAAGCAAGTGTCACCACCACCAAGCAAACTAGGGAGACAGTGTCCTCCTATATAACCTTGGCTATCCTGAAACTCACTTGTAGACCAGTCTGGTCTTGAGCTAACAGAGATCTTCCTGTCTCTATCAAGCGCTGAAATTAAAGGCATATACCACCATTCCAGGCAAAAATTTAAAGACATGGTTTACTTTTGTAGTTTAAACAGGCTTTGAACTTGCATGCCTGCCTCAGTCTTGTGAGTGTTTGGAATATACTCACATGGGTGCCTTGACACTAGTACATATATGTCCGTGCACATGGCAACCAGAGGACAGCCTAAGATATCACCGCCATTGCCACCCTCCCACCCCCCTTAAGACAGGTATCTCACTGAAACACTCGCCAAGGCCAGGCTGCCTGACCAGTGAGTCCTACCTAGGCTCTTTTCCCTTTCCCAGCACTGGGATTACACGTGAGCATCACCATGCTTAGTTTTTACTTCACTTTTTAAATATACTGCGGATTCTCTTCAGCTGTTGGCTTTTGGGAGTCTCACCAGCCCTCACGGGCAGCTTGTCAATGTTATGTAGAGGTTTTATCAGGAAGGATCTGGAATTTCTGCATAAAGTAAAGGAGTGGGAAGGATGTGGGAATCTGTGCTTAGCTGGTCATGGAGGGGTTGAGGAAAGCCTCTTTCCGGTGGTGATGCCACGGCTTCGTATGTTTGCCCTCTTTCCTTATTAGCTCTTTCTGTGCTAGTCTAGGTTGTTGCTCGTAGTCAGGGGCTTTATAGCAGCCTGCAGAACAGATTTTACTGTGCGCAATGCTGACCCCATGCCCAACCTAACACTGTTTGTCTCCAAGAGTACCTGCTGTCTGAGTAGAGGCTACACTTTATTACTTCAAGTAATCTCACTCTTCCTCTCTTGTCCTTACTGTGGGACTGAACTCTACTCGAGAATTGGACAATCTCCATCCTGGGGCCAGTTATTGTACCCTAGGCCAGGAAGAGTATGAGGCACTCCTCTGGTCTGGTCTTACTTTAGAGACAGGGTCTCATAATGCAGCCCTAGGCTGGCTTGGAACTCACTATTTAGACCAGGCTATCCTTAAATCCAGAGACTGGCTTGCCTCTGCCCCTTGAGAGATTGAAGGTGGTGTGTACTACCATGCCCTGCCCAAAAAACTCTAAAAATTATATGTGTGTCCATGTCAATACATGTCATATGGGTGCTGGTGTCCGTGATGGCCAGAAGAGGGTGTTTGGTCTCATGAAACTGGATTTATAGGCTGCTGTGAGCTGCCTGATGTGGGCAGGTTTTCTGAACATGGTTTACTTTTCATAATGGTGTTTTCATCAAAGCAAGAACTTAGAGGCGCCAGGTGACGGTGGCACACGCCTTTAACCCCAGCACTTGGGAGGCAGAGGCAGGTGATCTCTCTGAGTTCGAGACTAGCCTAGTCTACAAGAGCTAGTTCCAGGGTAGCTCTAAAGCTACCCTGTCTAGAAAAACAAACAAACAAAAACAAAAAACAAACAACAAAAAAAGAACGTTAGAGGCTTCAGGTTCAGCAGCCTGAGAGTGGCTACTGGGGTGGAGGGGGGTACCTGAGTACTTGGCTTATTCTAAGAGCTTACTAAATTTTCCTCTTGTTCATTCTCACTTTATAGACAGGGCAATCAAGTTCCAGAGAAGCTAAAGCTCAAAGTTTTAGCGTTAACTCTGGGGGACCATGCGCTGTGGTACTCTTGGTATCTTAACCTTGAAGCCAAGTCCAGAGTTAGGGGCCTACTATGGGGAACAAGGGATGGCCATCTTCATGGGACTCATAGTTTGCCTTGGAGACAGGTCATGATAGCCAAGAGCAAAAGATACTGTCACAGGAACTTAGCGGATGCTCTGGGGCAAAGAAGGTAACCACTATGTGCTGAGGCTTGGGCTGGGCGCATATTTAACTCTATGCAAAATAAACCGGGGAAAGGGGAAGTCAGAAACTGAGAAGGTTGCCCAGAAGGCTGTGGCTGGGAGATGCTTAGAAGACACTCGGTAACTCTGGAGCTAGAAGAGGTGAAGGACTCGTCACCAGCACTTCCTATGGCTGTGTGACCTTGGCCCAGCCTCTCTTCTGCGCCTCAGTTTCCTCACCAGTAAACTGGGATAGATCCCAACCACAGAGGCAGGCGACAAAGCTAATACCGTACAGTTGACATTCCCTAAATGTGTGCGAGAAGTATGATAAATGCTGCCAGCTCAAAACCGAGAGGGTTGCGCAGGTGAGAAAACCAAGGGCGCTGTAGTCCTCCCTGTCACTAACACAAGCCCCACCGCCAGCAAATGAGAACGGCGCGCACGCGTCAATTCCTGCCGTCACAGTCACGTGTCCCAGGCATTCTGCACGAGAGGCACACTCTGACAGACGGGACAGTTAACGAATCAGCGGGAAGAGCTCCTCCAGGCATCGGGAGGAGAGGCTGTTGATTGGAGAGAACCTCAGTCAGGGGCGGGTTCTTTGCTGTCCTTGGTTACTATGACGCCCGGCCCCCGCCCCCTCGGCTGGCCGCCATCTTGTTGTTGATCCGTACCCAGTGGGCAGCGCCAGGAGCTGGACCGAGCGGCCGGTGCGGGGCCGCTGCTGCGGGGCTCAGCCACCTGCGCTGCCTGCCAGGGGGCGGGCCGAAACCTGGAGGCCCGGGGGGCCCAGCTCCCGTGGGGAGCCTTGGGCGCCCGCTGCCCGGGTCGGGCCGGTGAGTGACAGGAGTCGGGCCAAAAGACCCGCCCGACACCCACGGCTAGGGTGGCGGCGGGCGCGGGGTTGTCGCTGGCGCGCGTAGGGCAGGGTCGGGACTTAGGCCGAGCATCACTGGGACATCATTCCAGCGTCCTGGTTGGCCTTCCGCCTAGCCTCCCAGATGCTGGCACGGAGGCTGGAAGGGCAGCCCGGGTGGGAGGTCGGAGAGCCCTATGCCCTAGGACCGGCGGGATAGCGGGAAACCTGCCTTTCTGTCCAAATCCCTGGGTGCCCTGACCCGGAGTGCTGAGACGTGGTCACTGCCCGCTTATTCTCCCGGCCATAATGTTCCTCCAAACCAGTGATACACGTATGTCGCTCTTAGATATCACACTCTTACGAGTAATTTTCTCAGGCCGCTTGAGACTAAGATTAGAAGAAACAGGCCTAAAATGTCTTATAAGCCAGGAAGGGTGGTTATCAGGGCCCTGCGTTTTTGGTAGGGCGATGATCATCCGCCTGTCTTTTCCCATGGAGACCCCTCGGAACCTTCCGTGCTCTTCCGGACTCACTGTTTACTGCTTCGTAAAGAACCTGCTTTTTTGTTTTTTTGGTTTTTTTTTTGTCTTTTTTAATGTCCATAATGGCTGAGTTTTATTTGGTTGTATAAGTTCTTTGGTGCTTGACCACTACTCTTTTTGGAATGTGTGTTTTAGGACAAGGATGGTGATGATTTGATTAATTTTGTCTCCGAAAGCGACAGCCCGTTAGGAAATGTAGGAGTATGTTAGGACTATTAAAAATGTTTTTGTTGTGGATGGTCTTGAATGGTCCCATTAACTTTTAACAGAACTGAAATCAGGTATGCACTCGACTGAGGCAGGAGGATTGCCAATGGGTTGCAGGCCAACCGGAGCTACGTAGCAAGACCCTGTCTCCAAACAAAAGCCGTGCGCAGTGTTGTTGTTGCTGGATGAAAACAGCCTGTCAGGCTTGTTTCTTAGGATGGAGGTGGGGCTGGCGATCCCCAGAAGAGTCTTCGGCTCTAGAAAGGGTCCTGGCTGCCCTAAAACACATTTTTCCCAGGGTCCCTTAGTTCCTCCACACAGGTGTCTTGTGTGTTGTCATATGAAACCTATAAGAGATGATTAAGGAGGCCAAGCAATGTTTAATTTTGAAAGAAACCAGCCCCCTGGTCTGCAGGTGTCTTTGAAGAGCCAGGGCTGAATGAAGCCGGGCAGGTGGCTAGTTGTTGCTGTTTGCTGATGTATGCTTGTGAGAAGAGAGAGGTTGAGTAGTATTGTTTATTTCATTGCCCTTCCACAGGGCCACTTTTTGAATGATGCACAAAATTTTGGCTTTGGTGAAATAAAGTTTCTTGGGTACTTATTAAAGGAGGAGATACTAAAATATTAGCTTCTCAAAATTGCCCCCCTCAGCTAATAAAATCAATTTTGTTTATTTATTTATGGGAATTAAATCAGCCACAGGGTTAAATTTTTACTGTTTCTGCTAAAATAGCTTGGCCTAAGTTAGATTCTTATCTCATTTTGGGTATTGGATCTCTTAGTGATATAGAAGGAGACTATTAATCAAGTTGTCAGCGTTGACTTCTACATACAATCTCAGGGAGCTCAAGCATCCATTAAAGTTTCTTTGGTCCAACCCTGTGTTAGGACTGCTGTCCCAAGGAAATTAGAATGCACATGAACTTTCATTATCTTTGTTTAGTATTTGTTTTACGTTTTGTTTACTGGTTCATAATTATTTACAAATAGGGTATGATGCTTGATTCAACAGTTACCCTACGACAATAGCGTTATTTCTGTGCTGGGTATTTTAAATGCTGCCTCAGACCATTGTTAGGTAGTGTGGGTCCTCTGGCTTTTGTCTTTGCACTGTTCGTTTGTAAACTTCAGCACTCTAGGTTTTGAGATTGGGTTCCTTGTCTATCCCAGGCTGTCTCCTCAGAGTGCAGGGCTTTCAAGTGTATGTACACCTGGCTTTGTCTATCCCAGGCTGTCTCCTTAGAGTGCAGGGCTTTCAAGTGTACGCACACCTGGCTTTGCACTTTTCTTTTTTCTTCTTCTTCTTGAAATGATTTCTCTTAACATAGCCCATGCTGTCCTGGAACTCACTAGACCAGGCAGGATGGCCTCAAAAATCCCAGAGACTGGCTGGGCGATGATGGCGCACGCCTTTAATTCCAGCACCTGGGAGGCAGAGGCAGGCGGATCTCTGTGAGTTCGAGACCAGCCTGGTCTACAGAGCTAGTTCCAGGACAGGCTCCAAAGCCACAGAGAAACCCTGTCTTGAAAAACCAAAAAAAAAAAAAAAAAAAAAAAGAATAAAAAAAATCCCAGAGATTCACCTTCCTCTAGGATTAAAGGCATGGGCTGGTTTAGCACTTTTAAACTATTAAGAACAGCTAGATACCACAGATGGTGGTTATTCTACACTAGCCAGAAATTTACCCAGCACAGTAGGCAGAGGCAGGCAGATTTTTGAGTTGGAGGCCAACCTGGTTCTCAATTGAATTCCAAGACAGCCAGGGAGGGCTACAGAGAAACCTTGTGTTGATTTGGTGGGGGTTGGGGGACAGGATTATAAGAAACAGGATTAAAGGTTGAGATCTGATGTCCTAATGTGGCATCCATAGTGTTGCTGCCCAGCCAGCCCCGGCCCACCTCCTCAGGTTTTATTCGTCATCCACTAACTAAACAGCTTGCTCAGCATTCCATATGTATTTTGCTTGCTGAATCCCATGACCTTCGTCCGTTTAGGATTCTGTTCCTTTTCCTTCATTGCTTATCTCCAGAGTCCAGTTCAAGTCCTCCCTAGCTTTATAAAACCTCTCAAACATTTTCAGTTTCTGGAACATGTTCCATTCTCTTTGTACTGTAAAAGCATTGCAACCCTTAAACAACAGAATAGGATTTGCTCTGGTTTTAGGCTTTTTGTTTTTTGCTTTGTGTGTGTGTGTGTGTGCACTTGCATTGTGATTGTGTGCATATACATGTCAAAGAGTGTGCACAAGTCAGAGGACAGCCTCCTCTCCTTTTACCATGGGTTTCAGGGATCCAACTTAGTTGTCATCTTAGTGTGGCAGAACCCTTATCCCCTGTGCCATTTTGCTAACCCTGTTTCGTTTTTTTGAAACAGACTATTACTGTGTATAGCCTAGGCAGGTCACCAGCTTGTTTTGTAATCAATCCAGGTTGACATCTAACTCTTGATGGTATTTCTCCAGCCACTTCAGTGCTAGGATTATTGCTGGCACAATCACAGCTGGTTTGATATTTGCTTTATTCACTTTATATGGATGTTTGTCTAAGTGTATGTCTGTGCACCACATGCAAGTCTGGTATCCACAGAGGTCAGAGGGGGACATTGGCTCTGCTGCAACTGCAGTTACAATTGAAAGCTACTGTATGGGTGCTGGGAATTAACTTGGGTCCTCTGGAAGAGCCATCTCTCCAGCCCAATAATTGCTTTTTTAAAAATGTTTTGTCCAGGAGTTCATGGTACATGCCTTTAATCCCCGAATTTGGGAGGCAGAGTCAGGTGGATCTTTGTTAATTTGAGGCCAGTCTGGTCTACAGAGTGAGTTCCAGAACAGCCAGGACTACACGGAGAAACCCTGTCTCGGAAAACAAACAAGCAAAAAAAAAAAAAACTTGGAGCCAGGTATAGTAGCAGCCCTGTAGTCCAAGTATTTAGGATGCTTAGGCAGAGGCACCAAACACACACATGGTACACATATATACATACAGACAAAATACAGTATAAAATCTTGAAAAAAGAAAAAAATAATTTTTTTCATGTAGTGGCACAGGTTTGTAATCCCAGTGCCGGGGAGGTGGAGAGAGCCAGATCCTGTAGTTCATTAGTTGGCCAGTCTAATGGAAGCCCCAGGCACCAGTGCGAGTCTCTGTCTCAAAAAAACAAAGAGGCCAGAGAAATGGCTCAGTGGTTAATAAGAGTGTTTGTTAGGAAACATGAAGGGTGTAAGTTTGTTCCCATAGGGAGGATCATTGGGGCTTGCTGACTGCCTATCTGAAAAACATTAGCTCTAGGTTTAATGAGAGACCCTGCCTCAAAGGAACAAGACAGACACAGGTGCCCTTCTTTGGACTATTAAGTGTGTACATGGCAGACTCACAGGCACAACATACACCACAGAAGAAGGTGGGAGACTTGTAGTGAGTGTCTACTGCATATGTGCAGCCCCCCACACCCACCCAAAACAAGTTCTGGGGGAAACTTGGTGGAGTGCCTGTCTTGTGCACCTACATGACAGATCAGCATCTACCTGTATACAACTCCAGTCTCAGGAGATAGATCTGACCCCCTCTTTTGTCTTATTCTAGCCTCTGAGGTCACTACATACATGTGATGCACAGACATTCAGACAAAACACCCATACACAGTAAAAAAAAAAAAGGCCCCTAGTTTCAGTTACACCCCCCCCCCCATTACCACACACACACAAATGTTTCTTTTACTGGGACAATAACTTTTCTGGCAGGGACACCTTTTCTTTGTCTTTTTGCACTTGAATTTGGATGAGAAGAACCAAATGTTTATAAAGGTGTACTAAATTTGTCTGAGTTGGAAATGGAATATAATTACACAGGGAAATGAAAGGGAGTGGACAGTAGAGATGGGAACTAAGTCATGGATCGCCACCTCTTGCCGTACCTGAAGTGCTTGCACATAGTGACTCCAGTGCTCCAGCCTCAGTGTTTCAGAACTAAGGTCTGGAGAGGGTGGGGGAAGTGGCCTGTTTCAGGAGGGCCTGTGTGGTCCACTCCCTTCCTGGCTAATGCCAGCGTTGGCTCTTAGAAAGTGTGTTAGGTGAGCATCCTGGTGCGGATAGTCCTAGACCTCTTCTTGGCTTAGGACTTCCTCTTCCTAGCTTTTGCTTGACACTAGTAGCAGTGACAGTCAGAGCTGGGGGAAGGCTTTCATGGTGCCCTCTCTCTTTCTCTCTGTTTCTCTCTCTGTCTCTCTCTCTCTCTGACTTGAAGCAAGAACACAGTTAGGTATTTTGTATGTTTGTGACATTATACTGCTATTGTAGGTTTATTTTTATTTTATTTTGAGACAGATCTTAACTTCAGTACAGAATGGCCTGAAAATCCCCTTGTAGCCCATGCTGCTGTGCTAACTTCACTCTCAGTCATCCTCCTGCTTTAGGCCCCCAAGGTGAGCCTTAGAGGAATGAGCCACTATATTCAGCACATACACACCTCAACCCCTCTTTTATTTTCTTCTTTTAGACAGGTTATCAATGTGTAGCCCTGGCTGACCTGGAACTACTATGTAGACCAGGTTGGGCTCCAACTCATAAGAGTTCTTTCTGCCTTCTGGCTCCCAGGAGCTGGGATTAAAGGAGTGTTCCACCATACCTGACAGTATGTACCCATTTGGTTTTTTGTTTGGTTTGGTTTTTTGAGACAGGGTTTCTCTGTAGATATGGAGCCTATCCTGGAGCTCACTCTGTAGACCAGGCTAGCCTTGAACTCACAGAGATTTGCCTGCCCCTGCCTCCTGAGTGCTGGGTTTAAAGGTGTGTGCCACCACCACCACCTTTATTTGTGTGTATGTATGTACATGCGTGCATGCAGATGGCCATGGAGGTCAGAAGTGAAGGGCATATTGAATCCTATGGAGCTGGAGTTTAGTCATTTTTGAGCCAGCTGATGTGGTTGCTGGGCCCTGAACTCATGTTTTCTATAGAACAGAAAGCACTCTTAATTGCTGATCCATGTCTCTAGCCTCTAGATTAAGGTTCTTATATTTGCTGCTACCATAGAGGACTGGTAAACCACCACATGACCACATGGGAGAGAGAGAGAAGAGAAGAGAGGATAGGCTTCTGAATTTCTGACCCCTTTATAAAAGTTTTATTTGTAGAGTTATTCCTGTTCATTATATGAAAGAGGGGAGAGTAGGCTAGGAGATTGGGGCTAGGACTGGACTGTCTGCTTGTCTCTGAAGGAGACTTTTCCATTTTATTTGTTTTATGTATTGCAGGGAGGGGGGAGTGCCTATGCTGTGGTGTGCACTTGGAGGTCAGAAGACAACTTTGCAGGAGTCAGTTCTAGTGGTTGAACTCAAGTCATCAAGTGTCTGTCTGCTCGACCATCTCACTGCCCACTGTCGCTCCCTACCCCAGGCTCTCCTGCCTCTTTGAACTTCCATGATCCTCCTGCCTCTGCCTCCCTACAGTTAGAGGTGTGCACCATCGTGCCTGACCAGACTGCACTCTTCAGGTCTAAAGTTTGTCAGTTTTGTTTATTTATTTATTTATTTGTTTGTTTGTTTGTCTATTTTTTTTTTTTTTTTGGTTTTTTGAGACAGGGTTTCTCTGTAGCTTTGGAGCCTGTCCTGGAACTCCCTTGGTAGACCAGGCTGGCCTCGAACTCACAGAGATCCGCCTGTCTCTGCCTCCCAAGTGCTGGGATTACAGGCGTGCGCCACCACCGCCCGGCTCAAGTTTGTCAGTTTTGTAAGAGCACCTTGCAGTTGATAAATATCTGGATGTATTATGATTGAGTAAACAGTCATTAAGCAATATTCTAAAGCCAAAAACTCATAATGACAGTACTGGTAGAGATGTGGAAAAATTGGAGACCTTACGTACCCCACTAATGGGAATGGAACAGAGTGCAGCAACTTTGGAAAATTGTATGACAATCCTCCCTCCCTTTTCTCTCCCTCTTCCTCTGCCCTTCCCTTCCCTCCCTCTCTGTGTAGCTCAGCTGGCTCTGAATTCATAATTCTGCTGAATTCTGGGACAAGAGGCATTTGCCACTGTGCTTAGCTTTAGACCATTCTGTAACTGATTGCAAATATTTATAGCATCAGCATTAATAACAAAAGAGGGATGAAGAGATGGCTCTGCAGTTGAGAGCTCTTGCTGTTCTTACAGAGGACCTAAGTTGGGTTCCTAGCACCCAAATCAGGCAGCTTGCAGTAATCTGTAACTCTAGCTTTGACATCTGGGGCTTCGCAGGCACTCTCATTCACATAGACACATGCAGACACCCACCCACCTTCTACATACACATGATTAAAACAGCTCTTAATAATAGCAAAAGAGGGAAACAACCCGAAACATATGATGTGTAGATAAATAAAATGTGTTCATGAAGTGGATGTTACTCAAAAATGAAAGGGGGCTGGCCGGTGGTGGCGCACACTTTTAATTCAAGCACACAGGAGGCAGGCAGAGGTAGATGGATTCCTGAGAGTTCGAGGCCAACCTGGTCTACAGAGTGAGTTCCAGGACAGCCAGAGCTATATAACAGAGGGACTTTGTATCTTAAAAAACCAAGTAAACAGATATTGGTACGTATTATATTCGAGTGTCAGAAATGTGTAGAGTTTAAAAATCCAGGTATGAAAGTCCGTATTTGTCTATTTCTAGGCAATATCCAGAACAACTCATTTTGTAAAGACAGCAAGTAGATCTGTGGTAGCTTAGGGCCTCCAGGTGGTGGTAAGTGTAGGGAAGTAATAACAAAAGGGTAGAGTATTTCTTTTTGATATAATTAAATGTTTTAAAGTTGTGGTGATAGTTGCATGTTGTCTCAAACCATGAGCTGAACACTATATTGGTGAATTGTGTGAGTCATCGCAATAAAGCTGTTATTTAAAACATGGAGTGGCTGAGGCGGAGACCGCAAATTGGGTAAAGGGTTTTGCCACCAAGCTCATGACTCAAGTTTTATCCCAGGACCAATTGGTGAAAGGAAAATCTGACCTTTGCAAGTTATCCTCTAGCCTCCACAGCTGTACTGGAGCATGTGTGCGCACACACAATATGCAGACCAAAAATGTCATTTAAAAATTGTTAAGAAAAAATATTTAAATATATATTTACTAGTAAATGAGAAAAATAAACTGTGATTTCACTTTTAGTATTTTCATGTATAAGCAGAATATTTTGCTGTTTTTTGAGGCAGGGCCTCCTCACTCTGTAGCCCATCTGGCCTGAAACTCACTATGTTGCTCAGACTAGCCTTCAACTCATGGCGGTCCTCCTACCTCAGACTCTTGTATTCTGGTTACAGGTATACATCACGATGCCTGTCTGGTTTGGTTTTTGAAGCATCATCTTTGCTCTGTAGCCTATATGGCTTTTAACTTGTTCCAGTATTATACAGGATGGTTTCACAGCCCTAAGAAATTCTCTGAAAACTTGTTCAGCTTTCCCCTACCCTCAGCAATCATTTGGCCGGTTTTGTTTTGTTTTGTTTTTTGTTTTTTTTTTAACTGTCTTTATAGTTTTGCCTTTTCACAATGTATAGTTGGACAGTTGGAAACAGATATATGTTTACATATGTGTATATATGTGTATATGTACATGTATATGTGTGTGTATATATGTGTGTGCATCCTCATTAGTTTTTATTTTTTTTAAACAGGCTATCATATAGTCTGGGCTGGTTTTCAACTTGCTCCTGTAGCTGAGCATGACCTTGAACTTCCACCCTAAGATTTGTACTATCATGCTCAGTTACAGTGTTGGGAATGGAACTAGGGTTTCATGTGTTTTAGGTAAGTACTCTATCACATGAGCTATATCTCAGTTCCTGTGTCCATTTTAGGTAGACTTTGTTTACTTACTGATGTGCATCAATTTCTCTGTCGTTAAAGTGGATTTTTAACTTTGTTTGTTGAGACAGGGTTTCTCTGTTTCAGCTCTGGCTGTCCTGGAACTTGCTTTGTGGACCAGGCTGGCCTCAAATTCACCAAGATCCGCCTGCCTCTGCCTTTCAAGTGCTGCAGTTAAAGGCACTTTGTTAATGCATTAA
This sequence comes from Microtus pennsylvanicus, assembly GCF_037038515.1. Lineage (NCBI taxonomy): Eukaryota > Metazoa > Chordata > Mammalia > Rodentia > Cricetidae > Microtus > Microtus pennsylvanicus. The sequence goes on along the minus strand of NC_134581.1, from coordinate 15,566,378 downwards.
TTATCCTATAATGTCTATGCTACCACCATCTGGTTTTTAACCTTTTTTTTTTAACTTAATCTTTTTAAGTATAACATTATAATTAGAAGTATAGCTTTTTGGTTTTTTTGAGACAGGGTCTCACTATATAGCTCTGACTGTCCTGGAACTCACTATGTAGATCAGGCTGGCCTAACCATGAACTCACAATGATTGCCTGTTTTTGCCTCCCAAGTGCTAGGATTAAAGACTTGCCCTTTAATCTAGGATTAAAGTGCCCGCCGAAGGTTAATATTCAGGAGGATGCCTATATGTTTTTCTTTGGGTTCTCCTTATTTAGCTTCTCTAGGATCACTAATTATAAGCTCAATTTCGGGCTGGGGGGAGACTTAATTGGGGGAGGGGGAGGGAAATGGGAGGCGGCGGCGGGGAAGAGACAGAAATCTTTAATAAATAAATAAATTTAAAAAAAAAGAAAAAAAAAGATCCAGCCATAAAAAAAAAAAAGTGCCCGCCAAAGAGGCATAACTTTTTAGTAGAGCAGACTAATTTTTTTTTTTTTTGGTCATGAATGATTGTGAGCTATCATGTGGATGATGAGAACCAAACCTGAGGCCTCTGCAAGAACAACAAGTGTTCGTTCTTAACCAGTGAGCCAAGCCAATAGCCCTTTGTTTTGTTTTCTGAGACAGGATGTCTTGTAGCTAGGCTCTATGTAGTCAAGGATAACTTTGACCTTCTGAGCCTCTTGCCTTTACCTCTTGAGTGCTGGATGTATAATTTTATACCATCATGCTCAATTTTATGCTATGCTGGGGGACAAACTTAGGCCCTTGTAAATGATAGCAAATAGTTTACCAGTTGAACTAGCCCGATCCTAGGTTTAGATATTATCAGTGTCTTATTGCCTATGGAAACGTTTTCAGCTGATTTTGTTAGGAAGGTTTTACTTGGGTATAGATGTTACTAGAAGTTTTTTGAGGGTTTTACTCCCCCCCCCCCCAGTTTCTGAAAAGAATGAAGCTAGAACTACCATATGACCCAGGTATAATACTCCTGCAGCACCCAAGAGTCTTTGTCTGACAGATAGCTGTGCATTTGTCTATTGTACAATAACCAAGATGTGTTGAATCAGCCTGACAGTCCATCAACAGTTGGACCAATAAGAAGGCGGTATATGTGTACAATAGAGTTTTATTCAGTCATGAAGAAGGAAATTATATAGAAGAATTTCAAGAAACACTTTCTTGAAAGATGAGGAGGAGGAGGAGTTGTATAAATTGCATGGCAGATGGATGGAATCAGAGAGCATCATGGTAAGGGAAATTAACTGAATTCAGAAAGACAAATACTGTGTGCTTCTTCATAGCAGAGTTTTGTGTTTTTTTATTTTATTTTTTAATTAATTTTATTTTTTGCTTTTTGTTTTTCAAGTCAGGGTTTATTTGCATAGCACTGGCTGTCCTGGGACTATCTCTATAGACCAGGCTTGTAGGGATAAGTCCTGCCCCTTGGGGGGCATAAGCTAGCCGTGCAGGTGGCTGGGGTGTTGGGGACGCAGCCCCGCCGCCGCTCTTATTACTACACAGGCTGGCTTCAGACTCAGAGATCTGCCTGCCTCTGCCCACCTGCCACCACTGCCTGGCCAGAATTTTTATTTTTAACAGGTATTTAAATTAAAACATGACAATAGTAGGTAGATTATTTAGACACAGGAAAGGGATAATTGGAATGGGTAACGGCACAAGAGAGGCTAATTCAGGATGAATATGAACAGAGCTCATGATTTGCATGTATGAAAATATAATGAAACCCATCATTTTGTGTAATGAGTATATACTAAAAAAGTCCCAGAAGATTATATTACCATCCTTGCCAAACACAAGCCATAATGTGAGGGTTTCTGGGGTACCATTCTTTCTTTAGATGAAATAGTGAATTGTAGACATTTTTTAGAGTGAAGAATTTGTAATCGTTGCCCTCAGTTCCTATTTTTACTTTTCTTGTTGTTATTTAAAGATAAGGTCTCAACATGCTCAGGTTGGAACTCACTGGGGAGCTGAGGGGCATTTTGAACTTTTGATCTTTGGTCTCTACTTGGAAGTGCTAAAATCACAGGCATGTGCCACTCCCTGACTTGCCTTCAGTGTTTAGATGACCGCTGACCTGCACAGAGAGAGTGACACGCTGGGTTAAATGCATCACGCTCCTTCCCTCACTCCTGTGGCCTGGTTCCCCTGTAGTGTGAGCCCGAAAAGAGGTGTTGTCTCCAGTTTTGGGGTTCCCACATCGTTCTGCAGGAGTAGTAAACCAAGCAAGTGACCTGTAGTGTAGTGTGTGCTGCCTGTAAATGACCCCACTTCTCTACGCTAGATCCTTCCTTCCTTCCTTCCTTCCTTCCTTCCTTCAATATTTTATTTTTATGTGCTTTGGTGTTTTGCCTACATGTATGTCTGTGTGAGGGTGTCAAATCCCCTGGAACTGGAGTTACAAGCAGTTGTGAGTTGCCATTGTGTGTATTGGGAATTGAGCCCAGGTCCTCTAAGAGCAGCCAGTGTTCTTAACATCTGTAACATCTCTCCAGCCCCTCTTTTCCCTCCTTTTTTGTTTTTGTTTGTTTTTTTTGAGACAGGGTTTCTGTTTATAGCCCTGGTTGCTCTGGAACAGACTAACCTTGAACTCAGAGATCCGCCTGCCACTGCCTCCAGTGCTGGGATTAAAGGTGTGCGCCACCACTGCCTGGCTAGACCCTGTTTCTTAACACCTTTTTCAGCAACCAGACAAGGAGAATAATGTTTTAAGTATTTCTTAGCTGTGGACCCTTATTTAGCAAGTCATTTCCCTCTGGTACCTGTTGGAGATGCCTGCTTTCCCTACCTCATAGAGCTTGTCTGGTAAAAGACAGGGTCAAGTTATCACTTCCTTCAGTTATTCGGAACTTTCCTGGAGATCGAACCTAGGCTTTCAGTATGCTCTGTAGGCTTTGTACACTGAGCTGTATCTTCAGTTCTGACAGGGTCTCACTAGCTGTTCAGGTTGTGTAGCCTGGTAGGTCTTGAATTTGTGGTTTTCCTGACTCAGCTGGGATTACAAGCCTACTCTAATATGCTAGGTTTTGATGAATTTTGGTATTTTAAATACCAAAAGTGCAGGTAAAGTTAAAAGGAGCTTGTTTTCATTAGCACACAAAATAGACATGAGTACCAGGAAGTTTCTAATCTATCTGGAAATAAGATATATGATTGTATTAGATATTTCATGAGTGTTTCCCAAGAAAATCCTGACCTTGGTGAGCAAATATTAAAGTGAAAAGTTTTTTTCCTTTTTCTTTTAAGACAGGGTCTTTGTTTTGTTTTGGTAACCCTACCTGTCCTGGAATTTTCTACATAGATCCGACTGGCTTTGAACTCAGAGATCCACCTGCCTCTGCCTCCTGAGAGTGCTGGGATTAAAGGTATCTGTCACTGTACTTGGCTAATTTTAGATTTTTATTTGTGTTAATTTCTTTTTTATTTTGGTGTGGGAATTGACCTCAGTTAAAGGTCTTGCCCATTCTAGGCTAGTGTTCTACCGCTGAGCTAAATCCAGCCAACTGTGAATATATATAAATAAATAAGTATAAGAAATTGGAGTAATGAGGTACTAGTGAGCAGTAGAGAGAACTCAAGAAAAGAATTGAGAGACTACATTTGGGAATGGGTAGGTGGCTGTGGTCCATAGGGCTCATAGGGCTTCATGCTTATGGAAGACCCCATTCCTAGGCTGAAGTCTTGTTAGATGGGACACAGCTTTGCCTAACTAGATGGCAGAGAAAATCATTGTGGGGTTGTGTTGGCAGAACATGTTAGAAATCGACATCCTAGAACTTAGTGGGTAGATTCCATTTACAAGGAAATGTATCATCAAAAGCACTATATACTGTGAAGTTCTTGGGTGAGGTGTTAGAGGAAGCTGCTGGCCTCTGTGATGCATCGTGGGAGTCAGAACAGCTGTGGTTGGTCTCTAGGAAAGCTGGCTAAGTGGTGGGGCCTGGTGAGAGTTGCATAATGGAACTGGGATGAAGAGTTTTTCTTTTTGCATTAGTATTTTTTAATGTCTGCTGACAAAGCTTAATAAAAGCTAGCAAGGGAAAATAAAGATTTCATCTCTGTTTTTTGTCAAGTAGGCAGTGGGGGGTGGGTTTGGAGCTAAATTTATTGGAAACTGGTAAACTGCTAGTTGTTACATCAACAAACATTTTTCTGAATAGAGGTGATGATTACTACCAGATCCCCAGCCCCCTTATTTTTGAGGACAGGGTTTCACTATTTAACACAGCCTGTCCTTGAACTCAGTCTTCCTGCTTTAGCCTTCTGAGGGCTGGAATTACAAGTGTGTGTAACTGTGCCCAATTCTAGTTTGTTTCTTTAATGCTGTGTTGATTTAAGCTGCTACATTATTCTAACCTAGGTTAAACTGTGCTTTGATTTTTCTCATCATAGGTATGTTTGAGTTATTTTAAAACTTCATTTAAGGACTGGCTGTGGTGGCACATCTTTAATCTTGGCCCTCAGGAGGCAAAAGCAGGCAGTTCTCTGTGTTTGGCCAGTCTGGTCTATAGAGTGAGTTCCAGGACAGCCAGGGGTACACTGAGAAACCCTGTCTCATTAAAAACAAAATAAAACAAAGCAAAAAAACCCAAAAAACTAAAACCCTTCACTTACTCTATATTTTGTGTGTGCGTACTCATGCATAGATGCTTCTGTGCCTATTTGGGTGAAGACCAGAGGACAGCGTTAGGTTCATTTCTTCAGATGATGTTCGCATTCTTTTTTGAGATAGGGTTCTTAACTGTCCTGGAACTCACCAAGTAGGTGAGTCTGGATGACCAGCAAGCCTCAAGGATCTACTTATTTCTACCTTCCCAGTGCTAGGAATACATATCACTATGCCCATTTATTATTCTTTCAATTGTTGTTTTGAGACGTGGTCTTAACCTTGTGTCTTTGACTAGCTTCAGACTCAACAGAGAGCTGCCTTGTAGGAGTAGAGTTAAAGACCTGTACCACCACACCTAGAGCCTAGGAATATAAAATATATTTATATTCCTCTTTTTTTTTTTTTTGAGAAAGGATCTCACTATATAGGCCTTGGCTGTCCTCAAGCTCACAGAGATCTTCCTGCCTTGTTCTCTCAGGGCTGGGAATAAAAATGTGGGCCACCATGCTTAGTTCATTTATTTATTTGTTTTTTAAATATAGGTTTAGGAGCTGGAGAGATGACTTAGTGGCCAAGAGCACCTAGTGCTCTTGCAAAGGTCCTGGGTTCACTTTCTACCTACTTAGAGCCATGTGTAATTCAGTTGTAGGGGATCTGATGCCCTCTGTAGGCATGTATCTATATACATATAGGCAAAACATCCATACATATAAAGAGTAAGATTTTCAAGTGTGGGTTCAAGAGCCTGTAGAAGTGACTCTGTATTTAAGAGCATATACTGCATCTCTGTGAGTTCAAGGCCAGCCTGATTTATAGAGCAAATTCCAGGACAGCCAAGGCTACACTGAGAAACCCTGTCTCCAAAAAACCAAACAAAAGAGCATATACTGCTTTTTCTGATTACTTGAACTTGAGTTCTAGCACCCGTATAAGGTGACTTACAGCCACCTGTAGCCCCAGCTCTAGGGGAGTCTGGTGCCTCTGGCCTCTGTAGGCCCCTGCACTCATTTGTGCGTCCTCACACGTGGACACACACATGTACATAATTAACAGTAAAATTGATTTTTTATTAAAAATTTTAGACTTTATATATATGGGTGTTTTGCTGTTGTTAAGTGTGTGCACTGTGTGTGTATATGCAGAGGTCAGAAGGTGTTGAAGCCTCTGAAACTGGAGTTACAGGTGGGTGTAAGCCATCATCTGAGTTTTTGGAATCAAACCTGGGTCCTCTGGAAGAGCAGCCAGTCCTAACAGCTGAACCATCTCTCCAGTCCCGAAAGTTGATGTTTTGTTTTCATTATTACTGTATATGTTTGTACATGCACATGTATGCGTATCGTGGCCACATGTGGCTGTCAGAGGACAACTGAGGGTCTGCTCTCTACTGTGGGTGCTGGGAATGAACCTGAGTCATCCAGCTGCCCTGAAGGTGTTGTTGCTGTGTCTTCTTGTTGACCCAGTGGTAAGCAGTTCTTTCTTTTTGTTTTTGTTTTGTTTTGTTTTGTTTTTCACTTTGTATCCTTGGCTGGTATATAATTCACTATGTAGATCAGGCTGACCTCGAACTCACAGAGATCCACCTGCCTCTGCCACTCAAGTGCTGGAATCAACAGAGTGTACCACCATGCCTGGATAATTTCTAGCAGTTCTTAGAAGTCATGTAATGCCATTCATATAATTTTATAATTTCACCTAGAAATTTTATAGTTTAAGTCTTTACATTTAGGTGTTTATCTTGAATTAATTTTGTGTGTTGAGATTGGAGATGTGGTTCATTTTTGTCTCCTTGTGGATTTCAGGTTGTGCAAGAATTGCTAACATTTATGTAAAGGCTTGCTGTTTTCCTATGCTGTTTTGCTGATTTTTATTTTTCTTTTGAGGCAGGATCTCACTCTATAGTCCTGACTGGCCTAGAAATTGATATGTAAACCATGGTAGCCTCATAATCACAATGATCTGATTGCCTTTGCATCCCAAGTTTTAGTATTAAAGTGTATGCCTCTACACCCAGGTAAATTAATAATTAAAAAAATAGTTTAAACCAGATGGTGGTATCCCACACCTTTAATCCCAGCACTAGGGAGGGAGAGACAGGTGGATCTCTGAGTTTGAGGCCAGCCTGGTCGAGAGAGTTCCAGGCCAGCCAGGGTCACATAGTGACATCTTGTCTCAGTAATAATAATAGTAATAATGGTGGGTGTTGTGTCCATTTGTAGTCCCAGCTACTTGGAAGACAGAGGCAGGAGAGTTGTTGAAGTACAAATTCACGGCTGCCCTGGGTAATATTCAGACCCTGTCTGAGAAAAGAAACAAGTCATTCCTTTAAAAGAATGTCATAACCTGACCAGCCTGGTCTACAGAGCTAGTTCCAGGACAGGCTCCAAAGCCACAGCGAAACTCTGTCTCGAAAAACCAAAAAAAAAAAAAAAAGAATGTCATAACCTGTCATAATACTTTCACTGCCTAAGTGATACAGTTAGTTACTTTGCTGTGCTAGGGATTGATCACAGACTCACACATGCCAGGCATGTACTTTGCCCACTGAGCAACATTACCTCTAGCGCTGAAGCATTTTGTTCTAAAAGAAGTTATAATAGAAATGCTAGATTTATGAACCAATTTTTGGTGCAGTTTGCAAATTTGCCTGTAAAATATAAAGACACCAAAGATTCTTCAGTTAATAAAAAGCACTGCCTAGCAAATGCAAGTGGTTAATCTGAGACCATATAAAATAAGATGGGCAGTGGTGATGTGCGCCTTTAATCCCAGCACTCGGGAGGCAGAGACAGTGGGATCTTTGAGTTCGAGGCCAGCCTGGCCTACAAAGTGAGTTCCAGCACAGCCAGAGTTTAACAGTGAAACCCTGTCTTGAAAAACAAACAAACAAAAACCTAAAAAGTATGTTGACCACAGAATTCTGAATTCTGAGCTTAGAGTGCAAGCCTGCTGCTCTGAGACTGTAGGTCTGTCTGAGCAATGCGGGGACCAGGTATTGCCTTGCAATGCCATGGAGACTGTTTTCCTGGTTCTTAAAATACCCTGACCTTGTTTGCAACCAAAGCTCATCACAGTTTCTCTTTGTTTGCCAGGATTTTTTATTCACTGCCACTTTCTAGGCTTGTGTTACTGAATTAAATCAGACAAGAAAAACAAAAGGGAAAACACCCAAAAGAAAAACTCCCAACCATTTACTTTGTGTTTCCTAAGTTTGGTTCAATAGGATCTTTATGTAGCTCCTTGTTTAAAATGTATTTTGTTATAGCTTTTGTTCTTTATGCTATTCTTACCTGGCTATATTTAAACTTGTTTTTGATTCACTTATCTTTTATAGTCTGCACAGAATTTCATATTCTCTTTTCTGTTAGTTTGGAATTTTGTCACATAGCCAATATACTTTGTTCTTTGAAAAGCCATTTTACCTTTTTGTTCTGTTTTTGGTAGAGATAGGTGATGTCTATACTCTTAGCTCTCAGGAGTCTGGGATAGGAGGAATTGTCCCTTAGTTCAAGGGCAGCCTTGACTGCACAGTAAGTTCCAGGCCAGCCGGGGCTTGGTTACAGACTTAAGACCCTGCCTGAAACAAAACAAGTATTTTGCTGTTGTCTTTTTTATTTTATTTTATTATTGAGATCAGGTCTTACTGTATAGCCCATGGTTGACCTGGAACTCACTATGTAGACCAGGATGGGCTCCAATCCACAGAGATCTGCCTGTCTCTGCCTCCAAGTGCTGAGATTAATTAGGAATGTGCCACCAAGCCAGGCAATAAAGCATAATACTAAAAGCAAAAAACCATTTTTACTCCTCCATAACATTTTTTCATGTTATATACTTATTCTCTTGGATACAACTGTTTATGCTTTATAAATATACACATTTTATCACTTCTCAGCCTTTGAGCTGTGACCACATGTATAAATATGTTTGTTTATTTAGCTATATTTATTATGAAACTATCCTATGCCAGGAATTTCTTTGCATACTTAGAAAAGTATGTAATGAAAAAAAAACTTACCTTCATGAAGCTAGCCCTATAATAACAAGTAATAGACAATAGATGTCTTCCGTGTGTAATATGTAGAATAGGAGATAAAAAGCCACGAGAAAGCTGTTGGGGTGCAGATCAGTGGCTAGAGTGCTTGCCTAGCATATGTAGCCCTGACTTTAGTCTCTGGTATCACCAGTTCCCTTTTCCCCACCCAACCAAGAGCAAACAAAATCACACTTAAATGAAAAGCAGAATGCAGGTAGGTTACAGGTAAGTTGGCAAGGTAAGGATGGATCTTACTATGACAGAGTAGTCAACAACTTCCTTTTCTTTTTCTTTTGGTTTTTCAAGACAGGGTTTCTAAGTAGCTATGGAGCCTGTCCTAGAACTCGCTCTGTAGATCAGACTGGCCTGGAACTCCCAGAGATCCACCTGCCTCTACCTCCTGAGTACTGGGATTAAAGGTGTGCGCCATTACAGCCAAGCGACTTTCTTTAGTAATAAGGATTGAGTGTAAGGTCTTGTGTATGCTAGACAAGTTCTCTATCACTGAGGTATATCCCCAGCTCTCTACCCCTAGTTTAAGATGGGGTTCTTTTTTTTTTAATTTATTTATTATGTATACAATGTTTTGTCTGTGTATATGCCTGCAGGCCAGAAGAGGGCACCAGACCCCATTGCAGATGGTTGTGAGCCACCATGTGGTTGCTGGGAATTGAACTCAGGACCTTTGGAAGAGCAGGCAATGCTCTTAACCTCTGAGCCAACTCTCCAGCCCCTAAGATGGGGTTCTTATATTTCTCTGGTTAACTTTGAATTTATGGTACAAATGAAGATGATTTCTGATCCTGCTGCCTCAACCTCCTGGGTGCTGGAATTACAGGCATGTGTCACCATGCCTGGATTATATAAATAGGACTCCTTAAATTCTAGGCAGGCACTCTGAATGAACTGCAACTCAGCCCCCTCCAGTCCTTTAAAAAAATTATGTGCGGGGCTGGAGAGATGGCTCAGAGGTTAAGAGCATTGCCTGCTCTTCCAAAGGTCCGGAGTTCAATTCCCAGCAACCACATGGTGGCTCACAACCATCTGTAATGGGATCTGGTGCCCTCTTCTGGCCTGCAGCATACACACAGACAGAATATTGTATACATAATAATAAATAAATATTTTAAAAAAATTATGTGCATGTCATATATGTGTGTATGTGTAAGAGCATTGGTGAGTCCTCCAGAAATCCTGAGTTCAGTTCCCAGCAACCACACAGTAGCTCACAATCATCTGTAATGGGATCTGATGCCCTCTTCTCTCTGATGCTATCTTCAGAGAGAAAAAAGGTCTTGGTAGCTAGGTGGTGGTGATACATGCCTTTAAACACAGTGCTTGGGAGGCAGAAGCAGGAAGATCTCTGTGAGTTTGAGGCCAGCCTGGTCTACAAAGCCAGGACTGTTTTGAAAAACCATCTTGAAAAAAAAAAGAAAGGGGAAAAAAAGGCCTTAGTAAACTGCCCAGTGATCTCAAATTTGATATCCTCCTGCCTCAGCCTCCCCAGTGTTGGCATTAAAGGCCCTAACACTGCATGTGCCACCATGCCAAACAGTTTAAAGACTTTAAATTTTAAAAAATTTATTGTGTCAATATATGATGGGGTGGGGACATGCCACAGAGAAGGAAAGAGAGAGTGTGTGTGTGTGTGTGAGTGAGTGTGTGTGTGAATGAGTGAAGAGGTCAGCTCTGGTGGGTTCCCTTCTTCAACCTTTCTTTATGTGGTTCCTGGTATTAAACACAGGTTGTTAAGCTTGTGCAATAAACACTTTACCCACTGAGCTATCTTGCCCAGTTCGAAGATTTAAAAAGTGATTTCTTTATGTGTGTGGGTATGTGCACATGAATACAGGTTGCATTGTAGATCAGAGGCGTCAGATCCTCCTGGAGCTGGACTTACAGGCAGTTGTGAGCCACATGACCTGAATGCTGGGATTCTCCAGTTCTTCTCAAGAACAGTATACATGCTTAACTGCCGAGCCATATTAGTTCCCCAGTTCAAAAACTTGAAGACAGTAGGGGAGTTAAATTTGGAGAGTGTTTTGGGTAAAGGGAGTGGCTAGTGCTAATAAGTCTTGGGTGTTTGAGGAACAGCATGGAGACCACGGCTAGAATGAGTTAATAAGCAAATACAAGAGGGGTAGGATATAAAGTATGAAACTGGGGGGAGGGAATGACTGTCTCATGGCTCTGGTTAGGTATAGTAAATTGTGCTTTTATTCTGTGTGAGGTGGAAGCCATTGCACCATTTTATTTATTTATTTTTTTAGTTTTTTGTTTTGTTTTTAGCCAGGGTTTCTCTTTGTAACAGTCCTGGATATCCTGGAACTCGCTCTGAAGACCAGGCTGGCTTTAACTCAGAGATCTGTCTGCCTCTGCCTCCCAAGTGCTAGAGTTAAAAGGAGTGGGATTACCACCACTAATTGCAGCATTTTCAATATAGAACTCACATGTTTTTTTTTGTTTGTTTGTTTTTTTGAGACAGAGTTTCTCTGTGTCACAACCCTCTTGTAGACCAGTCTGGCCTCAAACTCACAGATCTGCCTGCCTCTGCCTCCCAAGTGCTGGGATTAAAGATGTGTGCTTCCATCGCCCAGCTGAACTCATGTGTTCTTACTCCTATTCTACTGTAGTAACTAGGATTGCTGTTTTGAGAATGAGCCACCTGGAAGGCCACAGTATGGTCCAAACCGTTAAAAAGGAGGTAGTGACCATACCAGGAGTGTGGCACAGGAAGTCAGAAGCCATTGAGACCTGATGCTCTCTGAAGGGATCCAGAAGGAGCGCCTCATGAAAGGCGAGTAAGAACCCCTGTAACAACTGAGTTGAGAAGGGGCAGACTGCAGTTACAGAGGGTTTTAGGAAAGGGAGATGAACTCTGTTTTGTTTCTGGTGAATAAGCTGGTGGGATGTGCGTCTGGTGTTGAGTAAAAGAGAACAGAGGCCTGAGTCTTGAGACTGCAAACCTGGGAGAGTAGGCGATGGACCGTTAGAGCAGATTGAAAAAGGAAGGTGAGGAGAGTGGTGTTTAGGGACAGATGAAGGAAAAATACCAAGGAAGTTTAACAGTTCTTTTCCACCTCCTGGAGCAGTGGTTCTCAGGTTGCAACCCATTTAAGGGGTTTAAAGACCCTTTCACAGGGATCATCTAAGACCATCTGCATTTATTTACATTACAATTTATAACGGTAGCAAATTACAGGTATGAAGTAGCCAGGAAAAAAATTTTGTGGTTGGTGGTTATCAAGACTTGAGGAACTGTATTGAAGGGTCAAAGTTTTAGGAAGGTGAAAACCACTGTCCAAGAGGATTGTGATGTAATTATAATCCTCTTGGGAACCAGTGCTTTTCCTATAATATATACTGATACTGTTTGTTTGTTTAAGAAAACCAACAGCAGGGCTGGAGAGATGGCTCATAGGTTAAGGACCTTGACTGACAAGACCTGGCGTTTGAGGTAAAAACTCTTCTCTTGCTCTCTTGCTGGGTGGTGGTGGTGCACGCCTTTAATCCCAGCACTCGGTATTAAAAAAACTAAAAAAAGAAGAGAACACACACACACACAAAAACCACACACACACACACACACAAAACCCCAAAAAACTGGCTTCAAATTCAGTGTGGATGATGGAAGTCTGTACTCTGTAGGTGGGTCAATGATGACCATGGTTGCACAGCAGTGGGATTGCATTTAATGTCACTGAGTTGTGCACTTAATGGACAGAATGCAAACAAAACCCATGTCTTTCTCTTGACTCAGGATGAGACCCTGAACAGAACATACTGTTACTGTTTTTTCTGATCCTTTTTATTTATTTTTCTTTTGTTTTTTTTGAGACAGGGTTTCTCTGTAGCTTTGGAGCCTGTCCTGGATCTAGCTCTTGTAGACCAGGCTGGGCTCGAACTCACAGAGATCCGCCTGCCTCTGCCTCTCGGAGTGTGGGGATTAAAGGCGTGCGCCACCACCGCCCGGCTGATCCTTTTTAATCTTTGAAGGTTTGTTGTCATGTTGATGGTTGTGACGTGGTCTGTCTCTGAAACCAAATTCTCAGAGTACTTAGAGTTGTAGGGGAGTTTGTGTACACAGGATAGTGGGTGGAGGAGACCAATGCTGCATCACTTAACAAAGTTCTCATCTGCCTGTTACCTTCCAGTAGTGTGCATGATGGGGACACACAGCAGGAAACACTGACTTGCCAGATGTTTCTATTTCCTTTCTTCATTCCCTATCTTCTTTTTCCTAGGACAGAAGAATAAGCTAAGCAGACTCTGACCATTGGCCTCCCACTAGCCAGAATCAACCTAGCACTCATTTTGTGGTCCATGAGCTGCATCATCTGCCATCAGTGTGCAACCGGCCCCCAACGCAATGTGTGTTTGTCAAACCATGGAAGTGGGGCAGTATGGCAAGAACGCAAGTCGGGCTGGAGACCGAGGAGTCCTCCTGGAGCCCTTCATCCATCAGGTGGGCGGACACAGCAGCATGATGCGGTACGACGATCACACTGTGTGCAAACCTCTCATCTCCCGGGAACAGCGCTTCTACGAGTCTCTCCCTCCTGAAATGAAAGAATTCACCCCTGAATACAAAGGTCAGTCAGTATTCTTTTTGAGAGACTAGCAACCTTTGACTGACAGGCTTTGGCTCAGTTGTCCTTGTTTTGTTTACCCTGTGATGTGGTTGTAGTTCTCTGTTATCTCAATTTTGTTAGGCAAAATTAGAAACTAAAATTATCAGGTTTTTAGACTATGAAAATTGAATTAATTGATAGTAAAGCTAAGAAAAATTGATAGCAGGAAGACCCACTGGTAGAGAAAAGCCTATTGTCAAGAAATCTCTTGTTTGCCACACAGGGGAGAAGGGGGCAGTTCTTTGGTTCTAAGGAGTATAGAGGCGTACTTTGCAGACTTTGAAGTGATTGGACAGCTGACAAGGGCATGGTGTGATGCTGTGTCTGTGTGTGCTGAAGAAATATGTTTATGGAGTATTCTGGAGCCCTGAAATTTTTAACATTTGAAGCTGTTTTAAGATAAGAGCTAATTTTGTAGAACACAGAGAACCCCGTGATTGGAGTCAGGCCACTTTAACGTCTCATCTTTGCACTCTGTGTGTACATTAATTTTTGATCTGGCCAGGTTTTTTGAGGGGGGCAGGGTGGTTTGGTTTTCCAAGACAGGGTTTCTCTGTAGCTTTTTGAAGCCTGACCTGGAACTAGCTCTGTAGACCAGGCTGGCCTCGAACTCACAGAGATCCGCCTGCCTCTGCCTCCCTAGTGCAAATTAAAAGTTTGTACCATCACCGCCTGGCTGTGTTTTTTTTTAAGTAATTAATTATTTTTTTCCATGATATTTATTGAGCTCTACATTTTTCTCTGCTCCTCTCCTTGCCTCTCCCCTCCCTGCTTTAATCCTCCCCCAAGGTCCTCATGCTCCCAATTTACTCAAGAGATCTTGTCTTTTTCTACTTTCTACTTCCCATGTAGATTATATCTATGTAAGTCTCTCTTAGTGTCCTCATTGTTGTCTGAGTTCTCTGGGATTGTTGGTTTGTAGGCTGGCTTTCTTTGCTTTATGTTTCAAAACCACCTATGAGTGAGTACATATGAAAGTTGTCTTTCTATGTCTGGGTTACCTCACTCAAAATAATGTTTTCTAGCTCCATCCATTTTCCTGCAAAATTCAAGCTGTTATTTTCTTCTGCTGTGTAGTACTCCACTGTGTAAATGTACCACATTTTCCTTATCCATTCTTTGATTGAGGGACATTTAGGTTGTTTCCAGGTTCTGGCTATGGCAAACAAAGCTGCTATGAACATAGTTGAGCACATGTCCTTGTGGCACGATTGAGCATCCTTTGGATATATACCCAAAAGTGGTATTATTGGATCTTGAGGAGGGTTGTTTCCTGATTTTCTGAGAAATCGCCACACTGACATCCAAAGGGGTTGTGCCAGCTTGCATTCCCGCCAGCAATGCATAAAACAAAATTTAAAGCAGAACATTTATTTGTATGGTGTAGGCACTCTTGTGTCATGGCATACAGAGGGCAGCTTTCAGGAACTGCTTCTCTCCTGCTGCCACACAGGTTCCAGGGGTTGAGCTCATGCCATCAGACCTGACCACAGGTGCTGAACTCGCTGAACTACCTCAGAGGCCTCTTGAAAATTTTTGATGAGGGCTGGAGAGATGGTTTGATGCTTAAGAGTTCTTGCTGCTCTTTTAGAGGACCTCGGTTCAATTCCCAGATTCAGAAGATCTGACACCCTCTTCTGGCCTTTGTGGGTACTGCATGCATGTGGTGTATAGGCATACACTCAGGCACAAACACATACATCAAATAAAATAAAAAAACTGGCGGGTTAGCACATTCATGTTGCTTCCATCTTTTGGCTATTATAAATAATGCAGTCACATACAAAGATCTGAGTCCTGCTCAGAACTGAGACCTGCTTGGTTCTGATGTGCATACTTAAGATTGTGTGCAGGTCTATATTTACCTTTTTTGGTTTTTGTTGTTGTTGGTGGTGGTGTTTTTTTTTTTTTTTTTTTTTTTTTTTTTTTTTTTTGGTTTTTCGAGACAGGGTTTCTCTGTAGCTTTGGTGCCTGTCCTGGAACTAGCTCTTGTAGACCAGGCTAGCCTCGAACTCACAGAGATCCGCCTGCCTCTGCCTCCTGAGTGCTGGGATTAAAGGCGTGCACCACCACCGCCTGGCATGGTGGTGGTTTTTTTAACAGTACCGGAGCAATGAATGAAGGACTTTGAATGGACTAGCTGAACACTCTATCACTAAATCATATCTCTGTTCTGTCTTTTGTTCCCCCCCTCCTCTCTTTCTTCCGAGACAGAGTTTCTCTGTGTAGCTTTGGAGCCTGTCCTGGAACTAGCTCTTGTAGACCAGACTGGCCTCGAACTCACAGAGATCCGCCTGCCTCTGCCTCCCAAGTACTGAGATTAAAGGCGAGTGCCACTACCACCTGGCTTCCTTTGTTTGGTTTTTGAGAATGCTAGGATGCATTCTGCTAGCTGATCTATATCTTCAGAGCCTGGTTTTTAAGACTATCCCAGCTTGGGGCTTTATGATGGCATTTGTTTTTACCTCTGTGTTTACTTGTACATTGGATTGTGTTTCTTCGTGTCTGCAACTCTTCCACACCCCTCAGACACTCCTTGATCATCCTTTGCTAAATGCTCTGTTTTGGAGACATCATTTGCAATTATAGAACCTTAATTTAGTTTCTTCACAGTACTTCTTGAAATCTGTAATTGTTTTGTACATGTTTATTTACTTGTGAAAAGCAAAAGCTAAAGATAAATGTGGAAGGAAGTGTCTTCCTCATGACGGAGGCATCCGTGACTTCCTTCCTTCATACCAAGGACTGAGATAGGTCGTCTGCGCTCGTCCATGTCTTGTCAGCACTTTACTGGGAGTGCTGGCCTGTACAGGTCCATCTGAATTGGAAAGGAAAATGTAAAACTGCATTTGCAACAAACATAGAACCCTTTCTTCAGCTAAAGTATTACTTGAACAAAGGATTCAGAAAATCGATGTCCCGGAAATTTCTTAGGGGATTCCTTGAAGATACATTTTAACTACACAAAGAATACATCAAGATGGGAAAACTAGAGACTGATAGAAAGAATGGTTCTTCTCTGGAAGTGTGTGATAGTGCTGGGGACAGTCAAGGTTAGAGTGTGAGGGAACTCCTAGAATATAAGACTGTAGACTGGAGGTTGTTCAACCATGAACCAATTCAAAAGGCAGTGGTGACAGCTTGCCCGAGAGACAGTCATATAATACACATGGACAGGTTGTGCATGTGAAACCTGAGGAGTGAGCGTGAGCAAGATGTAAGATGTAAGGAGGAAGTATCCTTTCCTTTGATTTTGGAAAGATTTTTCTTCTACGAGGACGCAGAGCTGGCCTAGAAAAGGAAATGAGTGGAAGAGAACACTTGTGGTTGGCGTATTGACGTGCTATAGTGTGTCTCACTCACTCATTGCAGATTATGGAGCCAGTTGTGTACAGCAAGAGGGTAAAAGTAGACATGTAGTTGATGGGCATGATCCAGGCAGGATATGAAAATTCTGCAGAGAGCAGCTTTATTGTTGGGTTTTCATTCTTAAAAAAACTTTATTAGATTTCTGGGTATTGTTTCTGTTTTATCTCTTTTGGTAACGATCTGGAAGAAGCAGATTGGTTGACAAGTGGCAGAGGCGCTGGAGAAGTGGCTCCGCAGTTGAGCAGCTCTTTCCTGCAGACCCGGGCTTGGTTCCCATTACATCATGAAGGCTCACGCCCGCCTGGAACTCCAGTTCCAGGGGATTCCATGCCCTGTCCTGGCTTTGTGTGATACATGTGCACACATGTAAGCAAAATACGTAAAAACTAAAAGTAGAAGTTGGGAAGTGGTGGTGCATACCTTTAATCCTAGCCCTTGGGGAGCAGAAGCAGATGGATCTCTGGGACCTGTGGTTTGGAAGAGGCCAGAGTTACATAGTGAGAGTTAAAAGGAGACATGGTTGAGCACAGCTGTAACCCTCACACTTGGGAAGCAGAGGCTGGAAGAACAGTTTAAGGCTATCATCCACTTCATAGTGCGTTTGAAGTCCACCTGGGCTACCCAACGAAAATGAAGCAATGAGAGAGAAGAAATTGCTCCATGAGATATAGCAGGAAAACACAGAAAGGCATTTCACCATAAAGATTCCAGGGTAGATGCTAGGAAAGCACTGTGTTCGGGGTAGGAAGGAAATACTTCATATGAGCACTGTCTTGGAGACAGTTTGTTTCTTCAGGTGACACTGTTAGGCAGAAGGAAAACAGAGATCTAATGATGTCACTGACAAGGGTGGGATCATCTTAAAGCTGTTGAATAGAAAGAGGGTTAAAATTTTTTCATAAAGTGTCTTTTGGAAAAAGACAGGGTTTCTTTGTGTAGCTCTGGCTGTTCTGGAACTCACTCTGTAGACCAGGCTGGCCTTGAATTCACAGAGATCCACCTGCCTCTACCTTTTGAATACTGGGTCTAAAGGTGTGCGCCACCAACCACACTTAGAAAAATATTTTTTGCTTTATATGCGTATGAGTATTGCTGTGTATGTCGTCTGTGTACCACATGCATCCCTGGTGCCTATGGAGAGGTGGAGGTGGGATTAGATCTCCTGGAGCCGAAGTTAACAGATGGTTGTGAGCTGCCACCATGTGAGTGCTGGGTACTCTGAAAGAGCAGCAATTGCTTTTGACTGCTGAGCCATGTCCTTGCCCTCTAGAGCATTAAAATTTGTCTGGTTCAATGTCACCTAGAGATTCTTTGTGAGTGGTACAGAAGTCGATAACTGAAAGCAGAAGGGAGAAGTAAAAGAGTAGAAAATAATTACAGATGTATCCTCAAAGGTAAGCAGCAGATAGAGGATAAAGATGGTTGTCTGTCTTTGCAAACTGGTTGTCTGCTGGCTATTATCCCTAGAGGGTTTACAGTTCAGTCAGAAGAGATGATGTCCTACACGGACCCCCACCAGTGGTGGTATTTGTTAACCAGCTGCTTTTTCTCCCAACAGGTGTGGTTTCTGTCTGTTTTGAGGGAGACAGTGATGGTTACATCAACTTGGTAGCCTACCCTTACGTGGAGAGTGAGACTGTAGAGCAAGATGACACACCAGAACGGGAGCAACCTCGGCGTAAACACTCCCGCCGGAGCCTGCATCGGTCAGGCAGTGGTAGTGACCACAAGGAAGAGAAAGCCAGCCTGTCCTTTGAGACCTTTGAGAGGTAAGAGGATAGTATGCAGAGCTATTGGCACATGTTGGATCCTAATGATACACACAGGATAGTGTTGGAGTCCTGACACATGATGAGAAAGGAGTTCTCAACAATAGGATGGTGGGCTGGGGGTGACTGGTGTTCATGGGACCACTCCCGCAGATATGGCGTCCTTTATGGTCCTCCACCATGGTGAGTATGGCTAAACCCAGTGAGACTGAAGCTCTGTCGGCACTTTAGAAGCAGGGATACCCTATGCTAATGGCGATAGATTATTTAGCTTTCATACTCAGAAGTCAGAAGTTGAATTCACCGACAGCTACTTTCTTGCTTACAGGATGTCTGAGTGTGGAGTGGTGATAGTTCATACAGACTAGGGAGTACCCTAGTGGCTTTTTATTAACATTGGGAATTGATTTTTCTCAGGCTTATGTCTCTCTCTTTTCCATTTTCTTTTTGTTTGGTTTGTCTTGTATTTTGAGACAGGGTTTCTCTGTGCAGCAACTTTAGCTGTTATGGACTTGCTCTGTAGACGAGACTGGATTATGTCTCTTGATATTTCATGCAAGCATTAGTTAATTTCTACTTGGCTGTGTATAATCCAAAGGGTAGACAATAAAGTGTTGACAATCGAAGCATGGTGATGCCTGCTTGTAATCCTAGCACTCAGAAAGCTGAGGCAAGAAGTTCATTGTGTATTTGAACACAGCCTGTGCTGTGTAACAAGTTCTAGAACAACAAGTTAGGAAAGAAAAAAAGAGGGGGGGAATTAAGTATCTTTCCTACACTTCTGGAAGAACCAAGTTTGGTTTTTCTGTTTTGTTTTGTTTTTTTGTTTTCCGAGACAGGGTTTCTCTGTAGCTTTAGAGGCTGTCCTGGAACTAGCTCTTGTAGACCAGTCTAGCCTCAAATTCACAGAGATCTGCCTACCTCTGCCTCCCGAGTGCTGGGGTTAAAGGTGTGTGCCACCACCGCCTGGCTGGAAGAACCAAGTTCAGTTCCCAACACCCATGTCAGGTGGCTCATAACTACTAACTACTACTTTTTTTTTTGGTTTTCAAGACAGGGTTTCTCCACATAGCAGCACTGACTGTCCTGAAACTCACTTTGTAGACCACGCTGACCTCGAATTCACAGAAATCTGCCTGCCTCTGCCTCCCCAGTACTGGGATTAAAGGCGTGTGCCACCACCACCAGGCTCACAACTACTTTTAACTCCCACTCCAGGGCATTCAACGTCTTCTGCTCTGCATGCACCTCCACATGCATGGCATACACAGGCATATATCTTACAAGAAAGTTCGTAGGTGCGGTGATGCATGCCTTTAATCTTAGCACTTGGGAGACAGAAGCAGGCAGATTTCTGTGATTTCAAGGCTAGCTCTTACATAGAGTTCCCAGTCAGTCAGGTATCGTGAGACCTTGTCTTAAAAAAAAAAGGTTAATAATAAAAATACACATATACACATCCATGTTAGTACTGTTTTGTTGTTTGTGGGACAAGCTTCACTATGTATTTTGGCTGGCATAGAATTCACATGTACAGCAGACTAGCCTCAAACATGCTAATCTCCCATCTTTACTTCTCAATTGCTGGGATTATAGGAATATGCCACCATGCCCAGCCTTGTGTTCCTTTCTGAATATTTCATGCTGAATATTCCATTAAATAGGCATAACATCCTTTATCCATTCATCAGGTTATGAGGAACATATAAGGGAGGCTATACCTTTGGGAGTAGCCCATGAACACCAGCCACCCTCCACCCCAGTTGTTGTAAATTCTGTATGTATCTGTAGATAGATAGATATTTACATAGATGTATGTAGGTAAGTAGGTAGGAACAGATGTAGGTGTTTCTCAAGGATGTGGAGAAATTGGAGCCTCCTATATTGTTTGTGGAGAGGGCTGCCAAGTGGGACAGCCTTAAGTTCCTGTCTCTCCTCTCCCCACTTCTTGAGTGCTGGAATGACAGGCCTGGTTTATGCAGTGCTGAGGAGAAACTCAGGGATTCTTGCTTGCTGAACATAGATTCTACCAACCAAGCTACATTCATAGCCATAGGGAAGTGGGCTTTTCTTTTTGTCTTTTTGTTTGTTTGTTTTTTAAAGATTTATTTTATATATACAACTGCTCTGTCTACATGTGCCCCTGCAGGCCAGAAGAGGACATCAGATTTTATTACAGATGGTTGTAAGCCAGCATGTAGTTGCTGGGAATTGAACTCAGGACCTCTGGAAGATCAGTCAGTGCTCTTAACTGCTGAGCCATCTCTCTAGGCCCATAAGGGAGTTTTTTAGATGGGGCAGTAAACATTTCATCCCTGGCATCAGATCACTTCACTGGCACATGCTGTCTACATGAGCTCCCAGAGGCTTGTTCAGGGCCCAGGGCAGTCCAGTCTCCTCACTTTGGCTTTAAGAGGTCCTCTTCATGTTAATACTGAACCTTTTGTGCTTGTTTCTCCCCTGACCTTTGGGCTAAGTCTACATCTGTGTTGCAAGGAAAGGGCTGCACATCCATACCCTAGTTGAGATACATGTCTTGGTTTTGGATATTCTGAGGGCTTTTGTCTGCATGCAAGAGCACTTCCTTGATTTCATCTCCGTCATTCACAGGGGCTTCCTTCTGACCAACGACTGTGGGGCCTGACTCAGGCATTTGGGCGACAGAACATTCCAGTTAGTAGCTAGCAACTGACAACTCTCGTTTAGCAGTTTTTAGAGGGGGAGTTGTTTCCAAGGTGAGAGCGTTTGCTTTATGACTCATGGGTGAAAAGCCAGTGAATGTAGTAGATTTAGCATCAGGGTCTGCTGTCGAGGTGTCAGCTCTGTCTGTATTGACTGGGCTCTATCTGGTCTGTTAGCAGAGATTTTGAGTTATAGCAAAGGTGGACATCACTCACGAGGGCCAGGACTATGACTCCAGAGGTAATGCCAAGTACTACAAGGTTCCATCCAGACCTGTAGCTTGTCTGGGTTTACTTGGCAAGTGTTTGCTAGAGTGGACTGCACTGTTGGACTCCTGTCGTTTAGTTCAGGAAAAATAGTGTCCCAGATGCTTGGTGCTCAGAGGAGGGGCAGCATTTTCAGTACACACTAGACTGTTGGTGGTGTGTGTCATCCACAGTTGGAGAGAAGGCCAGCGTTTTTGGATGGTAACATCTGCAATTGCAGTGGTGCTCTGCCCCTGCTGCGTGCTACAGACTTGAGCTACAATCTCTAGAGTGTATGGCTTCACTAGCAGGGAGCTTTTGTGAACGCATGAGTGTGAAAAGTTATATTGCCAGGCTTGTTTGGACCGCGCAATGTAACCTTGAGCTTGTCCATCCTCCTCCCCCTATCTCCTGTCAGGATTACAGGCATGCATTACCATGCCTGGTAGGGATCGAGCCCATGGCCTTATGGTAGGCAGGCCCTCTACTGACTAAAGTACAGCTTTAGCCCTTGCTTGTAGTTGATTTGAATATATACCTAAATGGGAAATTACAGTCAAGTAATCTAACTCCAGGAGTTTTTTTTTTTCAGGCACTACTCCCCATTTGTGTGTGTGTGTGTGTGTGTGTGTGCGCGTGCGCGTGCATGCATGTGGGTGTGAATGCATTTGGAGGCCTGAGGTGACATCAGAAATTCTTAATCACGCCGGGCGGTGGTGGCGCACGCCTTTAATCCCAGCACTCGGGAGGCAGAGGCAGGCTGATCTCTGTGAGTTCGAGGCCAGCCTGGTCTACAAGAGCTAGTTCCAGGACAGGCTCCAAAACCACAGAGAAACCCTGTCTCAAAAAACCAAAAAAAAAAAAAAAAAAAAAAAGAAATTCTTAATCACTCTTCTACCTTATTCATTGAGGAGTGTCTCTCAGATTCAGAGCTCACTAGTTCACCAGTATGGTTAGTCTTGATGCTCACACTCAGCTTGCTCTGGGGATCCCCTGTGTATTAGTCAGAATTCTCTGGAAGAGCAGAACTAATAGAACTGGTGTGTGTGTGTGTGTGTGTGTGTGTGTGTGTGTGTGTGTGTGTGTGTATGTTTATATATGGCGATTTATTAGAGTAGCTTACCAAATGTGGTCCAGCCACTCCAACAGTGGCTATCTACCAATAGAAAGTTAGAGACTCCAGTAATTGTTTAGTCCATGAGTCCATGTGTCTCAGTTTGTCTTCACTATATGCCAAAATCCTGAAGTAGGCTCTGATGCCAGTGAAGTAATGAAGTTGTCAGTTAGAGTGAGGGTAAGCAGGCATAGAGCAAAAGCTTCCTTCTTCCATGTCCTTTATATAGGTTCCCAGCAGACAGTCCAGGCCTGATTAAAAGTGGGTCTTTCCACTTAAAATGATTTAAGAACAGTCCCTCACAGGTGTACCTGGCTGCTTAGGTTTTTAGTTCATTTCAGATACAGTCAGATTGACAATCAAGAATAGGCATCACATCCTGTCTTTGTCTTCTGAAGGTTGGAATTCCAGCCTAGGTACTGCACTCACCCAGCCTAACACAGCTCTGGGATCCAAACCCCAGTTCTCTCACTTGTGTGGTGAGTGTTTTAACACTGAACCATCTTTTTCGTTTGTTTTGTGTTTCAAGACAGGGTTCCTCTGTGTAGTTCTGGCTGTCCTGGAGCTAGCTTTGTAGACCTGGCTGACCTCAAACTCACAGAGATCCTCTTGCCTCTGCTTCTTTAGTGCTGGGATTAAAGTTATGTGCCTGGCTAATAACTTGAGCCATCTTTACCGCTAAGCCAATCCTGTTTTTTAAGTAGGATTTTCTCTGTGTTGTCCATGCTCTTCTGGTCTCAGACTTCCTGTGCTCAAGCAATTCTGCCACATTAGCCTCCTGAGCGTCTGGGACTTCTGGCTCTGTACCTGTCCTGTGCAGACACCAAAGTACTTTCTCAGGGGCTGTACTTGTTCATATTCGAACCAGCAGTGTACAAGGAAGGGCTTCAGCTTCTTTACATCCTGCATGGCACTTGTTCTGGTTTCTTCTCTTTTTTTTGAAGATTTATTTATATTTTATTATTTTTAATTATATGTATATATATGTCCGTGTGTGGGTATGTGTGCCTGAGTTCAGATGCTTGCAGAGGATCCGGGGGCATTAGATCTTCCTGGCCCTGGCACCGTACAAGCAGTCATGAGCTCCTCATGTTAAAAATCTTTCTCCTCTCAACCATTGATTACATATAAATCCTTAGGTAGGGACTGGGTAGGGACGAGCCCCTCCCCCTTCCATGACATGGTGTTTGTATATAGAACTGATCTTGCATGGGTAGGTTTAGTGCTGGGAACCAAGCTCCAGTCTTCTACAAAGCTATTCTTAACCATGTAGCCATCTCTCCAGCACCTAGTGTTCTTTCATCCTCCTCCCCAACTGTTCCCTCCCTGCCCACACAGTCCCTGTGCACTCCTGACTGTCCTGGAACGCACTGTGTAGAACTCCCAGAGATCTGCCTGCCTCTGCCTTCTGAGTGCTGAGATCAAAGGTGTGATCTGGCTCTTTTTTTACTATTTAAATTAAGTACCATTTATTATTGGGTATGTGGGTGTGGGTGTGCATGTCCCTTTATGTATGTCTAGAGGTCAAAGACAAGTTGGTGAAGTTAGATCTTTCCTTCTACCGTGTGGATCCTGGGACTCCATCTCAGGTTGCCAGGTTTGTGCAGCAAGTACTTTTACCCACTGGCCCATGCTACCAGTGTCTAGATTTTTCTTTTGACACTAATCGATTGGAAAATGTTATCATATGCTACAATTTGACGTGATTTTTTTTTTCAGAGGCCCAAGGAGGACAACTTTCATTCTGTTTACTCACTTTTATCTGGGTCAGTGCTACCTGTAAGGAGGTTCTGAGTGACAAGCTAGGCTTTCTCTAACCCTTCTCTACCCTGCGTCTCTAAAGATGACTTCTCTGTTCTCTTAGTGCTATGTTTGTTCTTCTTCTTAGCCCCCAGGAGGCAAAGAGTCCAAAGGTGGAACTACACAGCCACTCAGATGTCCCTTTCCAGATGCTAGACAGCAATAGTGGTCTGAGTTCTGAGAAGATCAGCTACAACCCCTGGAGCCTGCGCTGCCACAAGCAGCAGCTGAGCCGTATGCGCTCCGAGTCCAAGGACCGAAAACTCTACAGTATCCTTGTCCACTGATTGTGTGAGAAAATGGCAAGATAGTTTTGTTCTTATCTTGTGTTTCTGGTCTGAATGTAGGGCTTCATTCCTGCCCAAGCGTTTACTCTATCATTGAACTAACCAACCTCTTACTCTCAAGATAGATATTTTAAAGTGGTTTTTCTTTTTTTTGGGGGGGGGGGGTTGAGACAGGGATCTTCTGTAGCTTTGGGGCTTGTCCTGGAACTAGCTCTTCTAGCCCAGGCTCGCCTCGAACTCACAGAGATCCGCCTGCCGTTGCCTCCCGAGTGCTGGGATTAAAGGCGTGCGCCACCACCGCCGGCTTTAAATGGTTTTTTATTAGCATATATTAGACATTCTAGTAGATTTTATTATGAGGTTCTTATTTGTGTACATAGTATTTTGATCACATCCACCTGTTATGTTCTCTCGTGTCCCTTCCACTAGTCTTCCTCTTTCCAACTAGCCCACTTATGCTTCCCTTTGTGTCCCAGGATGCTGCATGGGGTTATTTACAAGAATTTGGTACCTTACACCACCGGGGAGAAAAATCTTTTCTCCTCCCAACCATTGATTACATATAAATCCTTAGGTAGGAACAGGGCCAATGAGCCCCTCCCCCTTCCATGACATGGTGTTTGTGTATAGAACTGGTCTTGCATGGGTAGTGGTAGCTGTTTCAGGTTTTAAAGAGTATAACCACCATGTCACGTGTCATGTCATGCATTGTGCCCTTTCTGTGGCCTGACCATTTTTTTTCCTTTCCTCCCTCCCTCTCTGCCTCCCTTTCTTCTTCCCTCCCTCCTTCACCCCCCCCTTTTTGTGGTTTTTTTTTCAAGAAAGAGTTTTTGTGTAGCCCTGGCTGTCCAGGAACTAATTCTGTAGACCAGAGAATTAAGAGGCTGTCCTCGAACAAAGAGATCCACCTGCCTCTGCCTCCTAGTGCTGGTATTAAAGGTGTACGATACCACTGCCCAGCCTTAAAATGATTTTTTATTCTTTGACAGTTTCATGTGTGTATAAAGTATGTGCTTACACACCCATTCTGTTCCCTTATTGTTCTCTCATTGGAACCTGTGCCTTTCCTACATTCATGAAAAAAAGCAAACACGCGAACAAAAAAACCCACTGAATTTTTTTATTTTTATTTTTTTGAGACAGGGTTTCTCTGTGTAGCAGTCCTAGCTGTCTTGGAACTTGCTTTGTAGACCAGGCTGGCCTTGAGCTCACTGAGATCTGCCTGCCTCTGCCTCCCAAGCTCTGAGATTAAAGGTGTGTTCCACCACTGCCTGGTTAACCCACTGAATTTAAGTAGAGTGCTGGTATAAGCATGGGTATGGAGTTGTATACTAGATTATGGGTAACTTAGTGGCAGCCATACCCCTGAAGAAAAATGAACCTCTGCCCTCACAGCCTTTAACTACCAGTAGCCCTTCAGCTAGTGGTAAGGCCTCGTGTGCCCCTCTCCAGTTCCCACTGGAATGCTGGTGGGCGGATCTCATTGTTACGTAGGTAACTCCTGTTGCTGCGAGTGCAGCGGTGCGTGCCTCTCCCCACACATGCTTAGTCTTGTCCTGGTCTAGTGAAGCCTTAGTCAGTAACTGCAGCTGCTGGGAGCTCATGAGTGCGAGCCCCATGTGATGTTCAGAAGACTGTCGTACACCCTCCTTCCTTCCTCCTCCTTCCTTCCTCCCTTTCCTCCACAATGCCCCCTAAGCCTTGGAAGGGTGATACATATCCCATTCATGGCTGGAGGTTGAACCATTGTTTATTCTCACCAAGATAGATTTTAAGTTCAGCACTTTCTGAAAATTCCTGTTGGGAATGTTAGAATTTGATTCCCTCGTGTTTGTTTGTTTTCTTTCTTTCTTTTTTTGTAATATTGCTGCAAAGATCTCTTTCTTATTTCTTAGGTCTAGGTGAGTTACTAGATTAAGTGAGGCCTTGGTTTACTAATGGTGGCAGAGATGTAGCCAAATGTTCTTCACCTTATTTGTGTGGTAGGTCTAAACAATAGAAAACAATAATAAAACTAGGTGTGGTGGTGTATGGTTTTGTCTCTGCTCTCTAGCCAGAGACAGGAAAACCAGAAGTTCAAAGTCACCCTTATGTTCTCCAGGCTTGAGTATCCTGGGATCATGAGACTGTCAGAGGGCTAGGGAGGTACCCGAGTCAGTAAAGTTACGCAAGCCTGATGACCTTAGTTCAGATCTACAGAACTCAAAAAAAAAAAAAAAAGGCCAGGTTTTCTGTGTGTGTCTGTGTCTGTGTGTGTGTCTGTCTGTAATCACGGTACTGGGAGGGTAGAGCCAGATCCCTCAAGTTCGTTGGCTAGCCAGCCTAGCTGGATCAGTGAGCTTCAAGTTCAGTGAGAAATCCTGCCTTAAAAATACAGGTAGAGAGCAGTTAAGGAAAGATAGTTGATGTTGACCTCTGTCCTCCACACGTTACCCACACCCACACCCCACAACGTAACACACACACCTGAAAATTTAAAAATATAGATCAGTGGGTGTCTTGTATACATGTTCTGAAAATTATATAGGCCATACAAGAATTTTTTTTTTTGAGACAGGGTCTCTACATAGCCCTAGCAGTTCTGAAACTTACTATATAAACCACACTGACCTTGAACTCAGAGATCTGCCTGCCTTTGCCTTCTAAGTACTGGGATTAAAAGTGTGTACCACCATGCCAGGCTGAAATTCATTTTTTTTGTAAATTCAGTTTCATATGTATGAATGTTTTTCCTGTATGTATAGATATGCACCGTGCGTGTGCCAGGTAGGCCAGAGAGAACTGGAGTTAGAGATGGTTGGTGATGGAATTGAACCCAGGTCCTCTGCAAGAGCAACAACAAATGTTCTAAACTGCTCAGTCCTCTCCAGCATCCAGGAGTGAAGTGCTGATTTACTGTACGGCATGAGTGAGTCTTAGAAGCATCTACCTAAGGCTGACAGAAGAGGACTCATGCTAGCAGAGTCTAGTAAGGGAGCTGCCCCCAGGAGACCACTTCCTAGCCAGGAGAGCAGAAAGGGGAGATGGGGAGTGAGTGTTGAGTTTGTAGAGGTTCATCTTGGGAAGGTGGACAGTGGTGATGGCCGGCCTGCCACTGCCTCTAGAGTGCTGGCATTAAAGGTGTGTGCTCCAGCCCTAATTTTTTTAATTAAAAAATTTTTGAGACAGGATCTGACTGTGTAGTCCTGGGCTTCTTCTCCTACCTCTCCTCCCCCCATTCCTGTTCTGTTTCTGTTCAGAAAGGGGCTGGTTTCCCATGGGTATCAGCAAAGCATAGCTTACCAAGTTGCAGTAAGACTAAGCACCTCCCCTTGTATGAAGGCTGGGCCAGGCACCAATATGAAGACTAGGTTCCCAGAAACCAGCCAGAATGCCACTTTTATAGATCTTAATTGTGCTTTCCTGGGTGGAGCGGACAGTGAGTGTGGTTGTCATTCTTCTTGACTCTGGTCCAGAGTTCCTCCTGCTTGAGAATGTGGTACACCACTTCAAGTACCCTTGTGTGCTGGACTTGAAGATGGGTACCCGACAGCATGGGGATGATGCATCAGCCGAGAAAGCAGCCCGGCAGATGAGGAAGTGTGAGCAGAGCACATCCGCTACACTGGGGGTCAGGGTCTGTGGCATGCAGGTGAGTCACCGCTGGTAAGAGCCCAGGTGCTGCCAGGTGCATGCTTTAGGTTGTGCCCATACCTGCCTGACACCCGTGTCCTCCAGGCCTGCGCTGTTCCAGAATCTCCTCTGAAAGGGTGAGTCACCCACCCGGAGCCAAATATGTCTTTGCAAGTGGGTTCACTGAGCCCTGCTTTCCTCACTTGACTTTGAGCTCCATGTGCAGGGTCATTGAGAGAGCCTGCCGTCTTATCACTGGGCAAGTAAGACTTGTCTATCAGCCGTGTGTTCCCAGTTAGAGTCTAGCTGGGCCCTGGGACAGCTTGGAGGCAGGCTTCTAAAGTGATGGCTATAGGCCTGGTGTTGGCTTTCACAGCTCCATGACGGGAAAACCTGGGGTGAATGTGGCCTCCCTGCTCCAGTAGGAGGAGCTGAAGAGCTCAGGTTGGTCAGAGTGCCTTCCAGACTATTTTGTTTGGTTGGTTGGGGTTTCTGTTTTGTTGTTTGTTTGTTTGTTTGTTTTATTTTGTTTTTGTTTTGCTTGGGGACACTTTGTGGACATCAAACCTTCCTGGTACTCAACCCTATCTTGTCTCCTGGGGTTTTAGGTATACCAGCTGGACACAGGTCATTACCTCTGCAGGAACAAGTATTATGGTCGTGGACTCTCCAGTGAAGGCTTCCGCAATGCCCTGTATCAGTATCTGCACAATGGCCTGGACCTGCGACGTGATCTCTTTGAGCCTATCCTGAGCAAACTCCGGGGCCTCAAAGCTGTGCTGGAGCGGCAGGCCTCCTACCGCTTCTACTCCAGTTCTCTGCTCGTCATCTATGATGGCAAGGAGTGCCGGTCTGAGCTACGACTCAAGCACGTGGACATGGGGCTCCCTGAGGTGTCACCACCCTGTGGCCCCAGCACTAGCCCAAGCAGCACCAACCTTGAGGCTGGCCCTTCCTCTCCACCCAAGGTGGATGTCCGCATGATCGACTTTGCACACAGCACATTCAAGGGCTTCCGGGATGACCCTACTGTTCACGACGGGCCGGACAGAGGCTATGTGTTTGGTTTGGAGAATCTTATCAGCATCATGGAACAGATGCGGGACGAGAACCAGTAGGCCCACTTATGGGCCCTAAGACCCCTTCTTCTCCACCCACAGGCAGGGACCATTGCTCTGAACTTGCTGTGAGGACACACTGACTTGCTTTTAAAGGGTTATATTTCTCTTTGGTGTAAACTAAAAGAAATGTTTTTAGCTGTAGCCTGGAATCCATATATATGTGTATCTATATATGTATATATATGGAATCCATCTATATATAAAGGAGGGCAGAACATATGTCCTCTTAGCCAGGCTCCTTAGCTTTGTGGCTCTATTTGCTGTGTCCAGGCTGACTCAGGAAGAAGACGTGGCCCCAGTGGGCTTGGCAGCAGAGACAGAATGCCTTTGAACTTTGGTTCCCTTGCCTAAGGTTTTTGGGGTCTGTGACTGCAGGGCTTTGCTGGTTATGAGGTAAAGCCCTAGGCTGGCACAGGGTCTCTCCATGCCTATTTGTCCCTTATTTCCCAGAATTGGGGAAGGTTAAGTGCCCGTGTCTTGGGGGCCTTTCTAGTTCTGGGCCAGTGCTTGAGTAGTTGCCCTCGGCATTACAGGACTAACTGCACAGGTGGACTCATCCTCGGGTCTGATTTTGGCATTGCCTAGATTTGTGAAGCTGAGTTAAAGCCAACTCACAGCAGAGGGCAGGCCCTGGGATCCCTCGGCACCCACTGGCATGTAAACTTGCTCCTTTGTCTACAACCCCAGACAGCCTCGCCGAGATCCCTTGCCTAAGGAGGCCACATAGCCTCCTATCCCACTGAGATGGGCACTGCTCTGTCCGCTGAGGAGAGTCAGTGTCCCAGTAGGCCTAAGGGCCTTTCATGGCTCTGGCCTAGACAGTATTTGCAGTTCTTGGGCTCTGGGTGCTGTCCCTTCCTCTAGTTTGGGCAGCTGTGCTGCCTCTGGATGGGCTGCTGCTCCCAGGGCTCAGGGTCTGTGGTCCGCTCAGGGTCTTGTCTTCTCCAGGCCAAGCTAAGGCAGCAGCCTGTTATATGGTGTTCCAGGCTCTAGGCTTGGAGGGAGAACTTTAAACTTGTCTGCTTTTAGGGACACAGGACCTGGGTACAGGTGCCCAGAGTCAGCTCAGAGCTTTGTCCAGTTAATCCTGGGGTCTGTCAGTGAGTTCGTTTGTCCACCTGCCAGCCCCTGTTTTGTGGTGAGCTTTCTGGAGTATAGCCTTGTTGATTAGTAGCTGTTGATTTCCTTCATGCTTTCCTCAGCAGAATAGTCTTTCCCTCTTCTGAGGTGAGCCTTTGCGCCTGTGCCCTCCTTAGCAGGTTCTGCTATTTTACAAACCTGCTAGCAGAATGACCCATAGTCGCGTTCACTTGCTGGCCTGGTGGCCTTCTTGTGGGCCTGGGGTATGACCCTCAGCACCAACAGTGGGGCACTGAAGGCTCAAGGGCTGATTCTGACCCGTTGCTTTATTTTTGCTCCCAGCCCTTTGATGGTAGAGACCTGCTGCCTGTAACATGGGTGTCCAGCAGGTTACACTACACTCAGCCATCGCCAAGTCTATGGCCAGTGATCAGTGCTTTTGACATGTCTGTTTTGGCATTTGAAGATAATACTGCCAACCTTTGAGAGATACTGGTAACTGATGGTATAATTTCCTGGTTCGTAGAGATGCAGCCTCTGAAAAGGGCTCCTTGACGGACCCCAGGCATGGTCTTCTGACCCTGGTGCCAGTGGTGGGCAGGTTCCCATTCCTTAGGGCAGGGAGGCATAGCTTTGCCCATTTCTGGTTAGTAACAACTGTCTCCTGTCCAGTGGTATTCTCTGTTGCTTCAACCATGGGGGCAGTAAGTGTTCGTTAGTATAGATATATCTCTGCCAGGACAGAGGTTAAGAGAGGGGTTTGGGGCCAGGGTAACCTAGGAATGTGCTGTACTTCCCTGATTACCAGATTCTGGGAGGCACTGCCCCATTCTGCTGCTGCTTATGTAGCAAGGGAGGCTGTACCCACGACATTGCAAGTTCTGCCTCTACAGCATGGAAAGGCTGGGATTTGCTGCTTCTCCTCAAGGACAGGGCCCCACTTTTCAGCACTTTTGATATCTGGAGGGCCAGCTCGTTTATCTGATTGGTGGTGGCTAGTGTGGCCATTGCTTTTCTACCTGTCCCAGGCTAGAGTCCTGTTCCTGACAGGCCCTGCCTTCCCAGCCCCAATTTGGGACCAAAGTGCAACTGGGATCATGGGTTGGGGAGCTCAGATTACCCCTCTCCATAGTATTTCCCTGGGCTAGGCTCACACCAGACCCGGGAGATGTGTGGAAGTAAAATGGGATGGGTGGTGCTTAAAGACGGAAGGGACCAGTGTAGTAACTAACTCGCCTGGGACCCCACCCCTTCCAGCTTTGGGCCTGTGCAATGGATTCTTTCCTAGAGGCCAGGGGTCTGGGCTACTTCAATATCCGCTACTCATTTGCTCCATCTGGCCACGTGCACGTTCCTTAGATGCAAACTGCTTTGAACTTTACAGCTGTGTAAGTTGGTTGTGTCTGTGCCCATTAAAGAAAAAAAAAAACCCTGCATTTTAATGAGAAAAAAACCTGGGGAAAGTTCCTTTGCTTCTGTAGAGGAAATATAAGACTTCGAATTCTGGAAGTTGTTTTCTGCTCCTCTTTCCTGGAAGCTACACACCTGCCTACATACCCTAAGACCTGCGCCTGGATACACACGTGAATCCATTGGCGTTTAGGCGCGCTTGCGTTTCCCCGGGTCTTGTGTGTGGAGGAGAGGGGTGCTTGGCCCGCGCCGGCCCCTCTTTGTACACCCAGCACTACCCGCCCGCTTGTGTCAGGTCGTATATGTCAAAATAAAGCCTCTAGAAACTGAACTCTGTCCAAGTCTTCGTGAAACCTTCACAGCCTCTGGGTGGGCTGGCCCAGCTAGTCGCTCACACTTCTTGGTCTCCGCTTGAAGGGAGGTACCAGGTAGGAATTTGGGGACTGGACTGAACTGGGTCGAAACGGGTACTGAAGGGCGGTGCCTAAGTTTTGGGGCAGCACAGGAGCGGTTGGAGATGGGGGTCGAAGCAGGCACTGAGGGGCAAGGCAAGTGGTGCTGGAGCTGGGGGTCTGGGCGGGCACCAAGGAGCAGGGTCGTTGGGGTGGACCTGGAGCGGGTGGGGTGGGGTGGGGTGGAGGAGGCCGCTCCGACTGGGCGGGGCCGAAGGAGGTTGCTTCGTGGCGGACACGGTTCCGATAGGAAGCCAAGCTAACTCCTCCAGTTCCGCCTTTAGATCCGCCAATGGGCATCTGACCCGCGAGTTCTCCGGGTCCCCATGGCAGCCCAGCGCGTTGGGAATCTAATTGGCTACGTCTGCCGCAGCGTAGCGCTGGGCGGTCGACTGCGGGCGGCCCTGCCACGTAGACGGCAGCCGATTGGCTCTTCCTGGTTACGTCACTGGCTGCGCCGCCTCCGGCCGGAACTCCGAGCCAGCCCGTGTCTCCAACCAGTTCCTCCTTCGGTGTTCTGGCTGCCCCTAGACCCTACATCAAGGTAGATCAGGGGGACGAGGTGAGGCCAGAGTCGGTCGGTCTGGCTTGTGAAGGACGCGGGCAGGGCACGGCGGCGGGAGTGCGCGGCAGGGGTCGGTCAGGGGGCCTGTAGGTACTTTGGAGCCAGGGACCCACTCCTGTCACCCGCAGGCGCGATGAAGGCACTGATCTTGGTGGGTGGGTATGGGACACGGTTGCGGCCGCTGACGCTAAGCATCCCGAAGCCATTGGTGGACTTCTGCAATAAGCCCATCTTGCTGCATCAAGTGGAGGCGCTTGCCGCGGTAAGGCCCTGGGTCAGCTGTGGCGGGAAGAGGGATGGATAGTGACTGAAAGGCCAGGGGGTGGTCATACCTTGTGACCGAGCCCGTCGATTAGGCCACCTTATTGTTTCCCACAGGCAGGTGTGAACCACGTGATTCTGGCTGTGAGCTACATGTCACAGATGTTGGAAAAGGAAATGAAGGCACAGGAGCAAAGGGTGAGGCATGCATGGACTTAGTTCTTTCTTTTGATCCCTGGGGCTTGAGGGAGAATATAACCAATTAGATGGCTTCTTCCTTTCAGCTTGGAATCCGAATCTCTATGTCTCATGAAGAGGAGCCTCTGGGGACAGGTCAGTAGAGAAAGGAAGGCTTTTGGTCATGGTTTAGGGTCAGTAAAGGCATTATTCAATCTGGTAGTAACATATGACTTGTCCCCTTGCCTAGCTGGGCCTTTGGCACTGGCCCGAGACCTACTCTCTGAGACCGCAGACCCTTTCTTCGTTCTCAACAGCGATGTGATCTGTGATTTCCCCTTCCAAGCCATGGTGCAGTTCCATCGACACCACGGCCAAGAGGGCTCCATCTTGGTAAGAGACCAAGTCTTTCTTCTCTGATATCCCCACCCTCATACCCTGTTGGTCTGGACACTCGGTCTTAAAGTCTCTTCATGTTGTGCAAAGCTGTGTATGTGTAGGATATTTCAGGGGCAAAGCCTTTGAAACGTGGATATGCGTGTGTATCAAGGATAAAGAACACTGGACCAGGCCTAAGGTGCCCTCCGCCTCCATATTCAGGTAACCAAGGTGGAGGAGCCTTCCAAGTATGGCGTGGTGGTATGTGAGGCTGACACGGGCCGCATTCACCGTTTTGTTGAGAAGCCACAGGTGTTTGTGTCCAATAAGATCAACGCAGGCATGTACATCCTGAGCCCTGCTGTGCTGCAGCGCATCCAGGTGTGTAAGAGACTGCTGGCGGGCTAGGGTGGAGCCGGGCTCTGTTATGTGACCTGCTCACAAGTTGCCCACTTCCACAGCTGAAGCCTACATCCATTGAGAAGGAGATCTTCCCAGTCATGGCCCAGGAGGGACAGCTATATGCCATGGAGCTCCCGGGTGAGGCGGAGAGGCCATCGGGTGAGGGCTAGTCTGTAGTTGGCAGATCCTCTGACTCACTTCTCCCTGCAGGCTTCTGGATGGACATTGGACAGCCCAAGGATTTCCTCACTGGCATGTGCCTCTTCCTGCAATCATTGAGACAGAAGCATCCAGAGAGACTCTATTCAGGCCCTGGCATTGTGGGGAATGTCCTTGTGGTGAGGCCCTTGCCCAGACTGTCACTAATCCTTTCAGATTTGGGAGACAAATGACCTACTCTTACTTTCCTCCACACTCTCAGGACCCAAGTGCCCGTATTGGTCAGAACTGCAGCATTGGCCCCAATGTGAGCCTGGGTCCTGGTGTGGTGGTGGAGGATGGCGTGTGTATCCGGCGGTGTACCGTGCTTCGGGATGCGCACATCCGCTCCCACTCCTGGCTTGAGTCATGCATCGTGGGCTGGCGTTGCCGTGTGGGCCAGTGGGTAAGCCTGGGAGCTGGGCTGGGTGGGGATAGGCGCAGGGAATGTGTGTCCCATTAACAAGGCTCCCCCCCCCCCCGCAGGTGCGCATGGAGAATGTAACTGTGCTGGGCGAGGATGTCATAGTTAATGATGAACTCTACCTCAATGGAGCCAGTGTGCTGCCCCACAAGTCTATTGGGGAGTCGGTGCCAGAGCCTCGTATTATCATGTGAGGGGTACATGGGGCTGACCAAGCCCCTCTTCACTGCCAGCAGTGTAGAAATCACTCACCACCTCGGAAGACCCTGGACTTGGTGCCGTCTGTCTAGGGAGGAATGGGTGACTCTCAAACTGTTGGACATCTGCCTTTTGATGGGGACCGAAACTGACAGAATCCTGCTGGGCATAACCCACAAGCCCCACTCCCGCAAGAAGAGCTGGGCCCGGGGATGTATGGAATAATAATTTAATGCTCACTGTAGCCTGGATTGCAAGTCAAGCTCAGGCATAACTAGGGTGTGGCTGGGCTCCCACCAGTGAGGCTCACACAGGCAGATGGATGGAAGTGTCTAAGAGGGAGGGCGATGGGAAACAGAGCCGAAAGAGCTCATAAATAGGGCTCGGTCTGGGTCTGAGGGTGGAGGATCCAGGACGGTGCAAGCTGTGTGTGCATCAGGCTGGCCTAGGCAGCCGAGGAGGTGGCACTTGTGGTGGCTGCCTTGTCCCAGTCCTCTACAGACACGATGGTGGCCTTGCAGAAGAAGCAGTCCTTGTTGTTCATCAGGTGCTGGTTGATGCAGGCTCTGCAAGAGGGGAGGGGAATGAGCTCTGCCTCGTGTGTCCTAGTCGCTGCCCAAGTCCATGGGGCCCACTTACTTGCAGGACTTGTGGCCACAAGGCTGGAACACAGCAGAGATGGGGTGGGCATAGCAGATTGGGCAGAGGTCCTCTTCACTGGTGGGCTGTGGATGGAGAGTGAAGGGTGGGTGGGGCTGTACCTGTAACTACCCTGGTGTGCACAGATGTATTGAAATAGCATGGGCCTGTGTGTTCTAGCTCCACTCACCAGGGAGGCAGCTGCTGCCTGGGCAGACGCAGCCGTCAGGTGTGCCAGCATCTGTTCCACCTGGGCCAGCTCCTCCGCACTGATATAATCTGTATCTGGGTTAGTGGTAGTTGGTGTCAGGTCCCTTGTAGGACTAGAACTCAGTGCCTCTTGAATATTCCCAGGCAGGAGTATTGCTACTCTTGAGGATCCTGAGCTTAGAACATCCTGGAACTCTTTCTGACCCACCCCTGGCCCACTTACAACTCTGTAGAGAGAAGCGTTTCCGGTCCGGGGCAGGCAAGGTAGTGCCAGGTGCCAGGGGCTCTGGCTGCCCCAGGAGATAGCATATGGAACGGAGCTGGAAGCAGGGATCAGCCAGGAGCACGGAGGTGGCTTGCTCTGTCCTAGATAGGGAGGGTGCATAGGTAGTGGGAAAGCGTTGAGCCTGTGTGAGAATTACCTCCGCTGTGGGGTTGGCTGACAACCCAGAGGCCTCATTATTACGCCGTCATTCTTTGCATTTTGATGCTTACCAAGCCTCTTAAGCCCCAAGCCTTAGTAGGACCTGACTCTGATCTCAAGGACCCACAGAATGGAATGAGAAAAACCACTCTCCCACTAATTATCATCTGACTTCTCCGTGAGCACCGCATACACAAATAAGTAAATCTAAAGGGAGAAGGGCGAGGATTCCGCCTACCACATAATACATTAATCCTTCAAAATCACTTAGAGAACATAAACGACAAAAACAAAAAACCCTCTGACTTTCTTTTGCTCAAAAGGGAAGTGAGCCTCCCAGTCAAGTGAACTAGGACGTTGGCTCCCTCTAGCGGTCACGCTGGGTCTTCCAAGTGCCAGGGCAAGTGGCTGCCCCACCCCTTAACAGCCGGAGCCAATAGGAGCTTGGGTCCCCACCCCTGAGCAGTCACTTCCTAGTGAGTACTTAGAATCCCCTCAGAAAAGCGCTTGGAGAAGCTAGCGAAACAGTAAGAAGGGCTGGGGCCCCAGCTCACAGCCCCAGACCAGAAGAGCAGAAGCCAGCTGGGAGGGTGGAGCCAGCACTGCCTCTCGAGCCATGGGCCACAGAGAAACACAATCGGCAAGCCTGTACACAAGCAGGTGAGTCACGGAGCTGTTGACCAGCACTAGGCTGCCCCCATCTCTTCCCTGGTGGCCACTGCCATGGCCTGGCTGGTGGTGCCAGGCATACTACTGTGCATGCTGGGTGCTGGATTAGGCACCTCAGATTTGGAGGACCTTCTGCCTCTTGCTCCCCACAACTGCCCCAATAAATGCATCTGTGCTGCCGATGTGCTGAGCTGCGCGGGCCATGGATTACAGGACGTGCCGGTAGCATTACCTGCCACTGCCTCAGAACTCGACTTGAGCCACAATGCACTCAAACGCCTGTACCCTGGCTGGTTAGCACCCCTCTCCCGGCTGCGTGTCCTGTACCTAGGCTACAATAAATTGGATATGCTGGGCCACGGTGTCTTCACCAATGCCAGTGGCCTGAGGATACTGGATCTATCATCTAATATGTTGAAGATACTCCACACCCATGACCTGGATGGACTAAGGAGGCTGGAGAGATTGCTTCTCTTCAATAACCGCCTGGTGCACTTGGACCTGGATGCCTTCCAGGGTTTGAACATGCTCAGCCACCTCTATCTTGGCTGCAATGAACTCACCTCTTTTTCTTTCAACCACTTGCATGGTCTGGGGACAACCCACCTGCGCACTCTAGACCTGTCCTCCAACTGGCTGAGACACATCTCCATCTCCAGGCTGGCCGCACTGCCAGCTTTCCTCAAGAATGGGCTCTACTTGCACAACAACCCACTGCCCTGTAACTGCCGCCTCTACCACCTGCTCCAGCGCTGGCACCAGCGGGGCCTAAGTGCCCTGCGTGATTTTGCACGTGAGTACACATGTTTGGTCTTCCAGGTTTCCGCATCCCGAGTGCGCTTCTTTGAGCACAGCCGGGTGTTTGAGAACTGCTCGGCTGCTGCAGCTCTAGACTTAGAACTCCCTGAAGAACAGCTGGACACGCAAGTGGGGCAGTCCCTGAGGCTCTACTGCAACACCAGCATGCCTGCTGCACGAGTAGCCTGGGTTTCACCAAAAAATGAGCTGCTTGTTGCACCAGGCTCTCAGGATGGCAGCATTGCTGTGCTGGCTGATGGCAGCTTAGCGATACACAGGGTGCAAGAGCAGCACGCAGGCATCTTTGTGTGCCTGGCAACTGGGCCCCGCCTGCACCACAACCAGACACTTGAGTTCAATGTGAGTGTGCATAAACCTCGGCCTGAACCAGAGACTTTCAATACAGGCTTCACCACATTGCTGGGCTGTATCGTGGGCCTGGTGCTGGTGCTGCTCTACTTGTTTGCACCACCGTGTCGTGGCTGCTGTCACTGCTGCCGGCGCTGCCGGCGAGCCTGCCGTAACCGCTGCTGGCCCCGAGCACCCAGTCCACTCCAGGAGCTGAGTGCACAGTCCTCAGTGCTCAGCACTACACCACCAGATGCACCCAGCCGCAAGGCCAGTGTCCACAAGCATGTGGTCTTCCTGGAGCCGGGCAAGAAAGGTCTCAATGGCCGTGTGCAGCTAGCAGTAGCTGAAGACTTTGATCTGTGCAATCCCATGGAGTTGCAACTCAAGGCTGGTTTGGAGTCAGTCAGTTCCACAGGCTCAGACGGTCTCATGATGACCTAGACTGCCTGGGTGTCCCCACACAGGACATAGCCCTCCTGCTGCTTGCCCTGTCTGCTGCTGCAGTCTAGAGAACTGACATGCTGGGGGGATGCACTGTGCCTGGTCCTTCAACTGCATGTGAGCCTTGACCTGGACCATAATCGTTCTACTTACTGGTAAAGGGGTTGAGGCTCCCCAACTTGCCTCCTGCTCTGCCTAGCTCAGGATAAAGCCTCAGACTACAAGAGCCTGCTTTCCCTAGGACCTCTTTGAGTAACCAAATGTCCCATGAAGATTAGGGACCAAGACCATCTGGTAAGAGCCCTTGCATTAAAACTCTGGGACCACTTCAAGAGTTAATGTAGATGTTAGAGTGTGGTACAGAAGTCAAGCATACCACCTCCCCTTCTCTGCCAGAGAGCTCACCAAGGAGGGAGAGGGAGGCTCAAAAGATCCAGCTCCCACTCTTAGGATGGAAGGAATAAATGAGCCCTTCCTCTGCTGAAAGAGGCCCTGTCTACGACTACCACCACCCAGCCTCCGGAAAGCTAATGACTCCTGTGGAGTCTGGTGGGCATGCCTGTCTCCTTCAGGACACTTGTGCAAGAGTAGCCCTGCTGTCTTCAGCTAGAGGTGGAGCCAATCCCATGGGCTCCTAACCCAGCAGAAAAAGCCTGGCGACTATGACTGACCTGGAATTCATGTCCCTGGAGGGCACGAGGCCTCTTAGGACTGGCGCTCATCTCAGCCTAATGGCTGAAGCAGTATCCTGAACTCACAGCCTCTACCACTCCTATGGGCGGGTGGGGAAGAGGGTTGGAGCCCCTCCCAGGATGAGCTGGTGGCTTTCTCTGTCCTAGATGCCTACTAAGGCATTTTGTAATAAAGGTGGTACGTGGTCACTGCTGGGTCTTCCCAGATGGGTAGCTCTGTGTGCCCAGGTAGCCCCTCACCACCTATCCTTTGCCTCAGTGTCCCAAACTAGATTCTGAGGTTCATTTTGAGGTAAGTGTGTACAACAAGGCCCTGCCCCATCAGTACCTCCTCAAAGGGCACACCCAGTTCCCATGGGGGCCAACAGTCCCCAACACTCACTCTGAGGCTGGACCATGCACCAGGAGGCGTACCAGGATGCCGGTCACTGCCACCAGGATAGGGTAGTGGTCCACACTCTCCAGGCCTACAGGGAGGGAAGGAAGATGGAGCATTCACGGAGCTCTGTGGCAGGAGCTTCAGGCAGGCTTTTCCCACTAGTCTTTCTACATAAAGGCAAGCTGAGGCCGGGGCTGCACAGCATGGCTGTCCTGGCACCAAATGCAGAATCTAGCACTGCTGCTCCTGGCATGGAAACTAAGGCCTTGGTGTGCTGCGGTGCAGGGCATCGAGATCCTTACCAGGAAGCCGTAGGGTGACCACACGGTCAAACAGGTTCCTCTCAGCTGTCACCCGGTTCAGCACCTGGTTCAGCAGCTGTGAGGGCAGAAGCCTATTGGTGGACGGGCAAGCGTACCACGTGAGTTATCCCAGGGTCTTACCCTCCTGGCCCAGGTGAACACACCTGTGCGAGACGCCGAAGCAGCATCTCAGAGGTAGGGCGGGACCAGTCAAGGAATATCTCAGGCACCAATGTGATGGTCATTTCCAAGACTCGCAACAAGCTGACCGAGAGGTCAAAGCAGGTGGCACAGACCTTGAGCTGCCGGCTGTCCACAAAGTTTCGCTCCAGGCGTTCAGCAGCCTGTTGAATCTAAGTCACCAACAGAAAGGCAGGAAGCAGTGAGAGGCCTTGAACACTGCTGGGCCCTGGCCTCTGCCCACCCTACCCCAACACTCTACAGCCCACCTCCTGGATCATGCCGATGAACTCAGAGAAGGCCCAGTTGAGCTGGTTAAGGACACTGTTGAGGAAGCTGGGTGCTACATCAGGCCCTTGTCGCAGCAGGTCTGCCATGTGCTGCTGCAGCAGGGTAGAAGGGCAGGGTTCTGGGGACAGAGGAAAGCAACATCACCGGGGCTCGCAGCGCGGACCCCTGCTTGTCACATACTGCAACACTGGTGGTAGAACCAAAAGGTGGCTCTCTAAGAATATTCAGATCACGAAAGTAAACGAGCAGCACAGAACCATTTGGGAGTTAGGAACAAGTATGTCTCCCTCCCACTGAGCAAGCCTGATCTGAAGCGAATTCTGAATCGCGTGCCTGCAGGAAAGTGTCAGATACAGACAAGACAACTTAGACCGTCTCCACTACTATCAAGGCCACCTTCTGCGAGAGCCCAGACTGGGCCCTGCTGTCCTGTGCTGCCCTTGGCCTGGCCTTGGCATATGGCTTAGGTGGTGAGTGCCAAGTCTGGGGTGGAAGGGCAGCAGTAACCAGAGCTCTCAGCTACAGCTGGCCCGACATTCCTCTCTAACCCTCTGATGCAAATCAATAGTCCCGGCATAGGAAGGTGTCTGCCCACCGCCCTCCCCACTTGCAGTTCAGCTTCGTCCTAGAGTTTAGACGAAGGCATTTAGCAAGGACTTGCTGTGTGAGGCTGCACGAGGCCTCTCTGGGAATACCCAGAGACCAGGATGCTGGCTGAAAGGGCGAGACGATGGTGAGTGAGTGAGGACCGTGGCAAGCCCTCTGCCAGCTGCACAGCTCAAGGTCTCAGCCAGGCCCAGGGGAAGACCCTTTGACAGGCACAGGAGACAGCACAACTTCTGTTCCGAATCAAACCTGAAGCTTACTTTGGGTCCTGATCAGTTTCTGGCTTGTGCCCCTCTTGAGTCAAGGATCCAAGGCCAGAAGACAACAAAAAGAAGATACACTTAGGGAATGTGGCTGGGGTAAGGAGCTGGCACAGGGCAAGGAATGGAGTGTTATTGTATATACATAAGCTAGCAGCAAGTGGAGGGATGTGGCCCCATTTTCCTGTGAGCCCTTCACTACAAGCTAACGGAAAACAAAAGGACTTGTCCTAGCCTAGCTCTCATTTTTCCTAGGGAGTAAATGGAAAAATGGAAAACCAAGAAAAGGGTTAGGAGCCTAGAACAAGTCCAGGAGATAGGCTTGGAGAACAGAGTCTCAAAGAGACCCTGAGAGTAGCAGGAAAGGACTATCAGCCTGCCTAGAGCTGTCACCAGGACCTGTCCAGCCTGTCTAGAGCAGTCACCGGGACCTGTCCAGCCTGGATACTCACTTTGGAGGCTGGGTAAATTGGCATCCTCTGGCTTGGTTTTCAGCAGATGTGGAAGCCGTGTATAGCGGTATCCAAACCCACAGCCCTGGAGGTGAAATGGAAGGAGTCAGAGGGGCAGAGTAACACTTCCTTCCAGCGGGCCTCAGCCATCCCCTCAGGTCAGGCTTACCCTCCAAAGCCGCACTAGGATCCAGTTGGTCTGGGCCCAGGGCCGTTGCTCATAGGGTGCCAAAAGGTTCCTCACCATGGCAATACGTCTAGGAAGGTGAGGGATGGCAGGCAGAGGGTGAGGCTGGACATGATCCTATGCAGAGTGGGTGTGTACCTCCCCTGGGTTTCTACTCACTGCTCCTCGGGGATCCGTTCCACAGCCCGCAGGGAGTGTGGGTAGCACACGTAGCTGGCCAGGGCCTGCATCAGGGAGTCTCGAATGTCTGTCAGGATATGCTATGGCTCAGCAAGTCTCTGCATGGGCTGGGGCCCCCAAGCCTAATGCCCACATGGCCACAGTTTAGGTAGAAAACAGCTTGCCGGACATGCCATTCCACCCCCATTCCCATGGTCCTCTGGAAGACACCTCACCAGTGCCTACGATGCGTGGGTCAGCAAAGTGTTTGGCAAGGGTGGCAGCCAAGCGGGTCAGGGTCTCTTCATAGCCTGCAAAGGAGGGCAGTGAGGACTTCTGATCAGGAGTAAGGGTTCTAGAGAAGGCATGTCCTTTGTGGGCAGGCTTTGTATAGTCGACCCTAGAGCTAGCTGTGGGGCCAGTCTGGATCCATCTTAGCATCTAGAGACATTGGGCAAGGCAACAAAATAAACTAGCAATTGGGAAGGGGATTAAGGCACTGTGGGGAGCAGACAGATTCTGGTAAGAGTCCTGATCAAGGCACCTCATTCTGGAATGCACCTGAAGACTCAGCCATCAGAGCTGCTTGGTTCCCAGAGCTCTGAAGACAGAGCAACACCAAAGACTGGTAGGTGCTGGTAGGCACAAGCGAGGGGCTGCCAGCTTACAGCCTACTCTGGGTACCCACTGCTAGGCCCAGCCTGGGTCAGTAGTCTTGGCATTGAGCCCAATAGTGCTCTCCTCTGGTTAAGCTTTACACAAGTACTGTGCCTGCTTATTGCCACCCTGAAATCAATCCCAGGGCGGGACAAAAGGGGAGGAGCCAGCTGGCTGTGAGACAGCAGCCATCAGCAACACCAGCAGAGGAGAGAGAGTCAGGGCTG
This sequence comes from Microtus pennsylvanicus, assembly GCF_037038515.1. Lineage (NCBI taxonomy): Eukaryota > Metazoa > Chordata > Mammalia > Rodentia > Cricetidae > Microtus > Microtus pennsylvanicus. The sequence goes on along the minus strand of NC_134581.1, from coordinate 15,523,569 downwards.
CCTAGCCATCTGCTGCCTCCGAGCCTGCAGGTGCTAGTTCAGTACGAGAGCTTGATGTGTGTGGTTGGGTGGCGACAATGAACTAGAGCCTGCCACGTTCACTCTAAAGATCTCTTTTCTGCACTTCCCTCCCAACTGTGCACATCACCTGGGAGCTCTTCCATGCTGTGCACAGGGCCAAAATAATTCTTGAGAGCACTGTAGCTGTTGATGGCCACACTTAAGTAGAACTCAGGCATGAAGGCAAAAAGAGATCCTGTGCGATCCCCATGCTCGATGGTCCGTAGGCAGACACGCAGCAGCCAGTAGATATCCAGCATTTTCTCCTGCAGGAAGCACACAGAATGCTGCTGGGCCATTTACTGCGAGGGCCACAGGGACATGGTCTGGTCTAGGGATCAGGAAGGCCTTCCCATGACAATGACGTCAGAACTGAGACCTGCACTACAGGAAGTGTGATTAGTGGCCTAAGCTGAAGGAATGGAGTCCTCAGCAGGTAAGGGTCCAGTCAGGCAGGGCGGTACTCTGGCCCAGATGGGTAAGAGATGGGTGTGGAGAGCGGCTATAAAGACAAGTGGAGACAGGACTGTGAAGGAGCCATGGCAGTGGCCACACCTAGGACAGTGGATAGAGAACTGAATCGCCAGGACTGGGGAGACAGAGGCTGTGTTGCCTATACACTAAGAATGGTGTCCCCAAGGGAGAAGGAGTGGATCTGGGGTGGGGAGGTGGAGGGAGCTGGGAGAAGTGGAGGGAGGGGAAACTGCGGTTGGGATGAAATATCTGAGAAAAGAATAAATAAAACAAAATAAGCAGATCAGAAGCTGTTGCTCAAAAAGAAAAAAAAAAGAATGGCATTCCCATTTCTGAGGTGATGGAGCAGAGAAGCTGATCCAGGAAGAGGGAGTGTACCTTAGCACAAAGAGCATGGGGCACCTGTGCACACTCCAAAGGATTTGTGTGGAGGAGACAGGCAAATGTGGCCTGAGCTCGAAGGAGAAGCTGGTGGGAAAGGAAGGCAGCATGCCTGCTGTGGGAAGAGAAGCCAGGAGAAAGAAAAGGCCTAGTCCCATAGCAGCTCTCAGAGTCTCCTTTAGGACTGAGAGGGAGCAAAGCCTAAGAGGGTGCCAAGCCCCAGTTCAGAGGCACAGAATCTGCACTTGACACGAGCTGTCTAAGGTGTTCTGATGGAGGAGGCTCATCTGTCTATCTGTTGCTTTCATTGGTTAATTAATAAAGAAACTGCTTGGCCTGATAGGTCAGAACATGGGTGGAGTAGACAGAACAGAATGCTGGGAAGAAGGGAAGTGGGACAGACGCTATAACTCTCCTCTCCAAGATGGACGCAGGTTAAGATCCTTCCCGGTAAGCCACCACCTCATGGTGATACACAGATTATTAGAAATGGGCTAATCAAGATGTGAGAATTAGCCAGTAAGAGGCTAGATATAATGGGCCAGGCAATGTTTAAAAGAATACAGTTTCTGTGTAATTATTTTGGGTAAAGCTAGCCAGTGGCCCGGAGCTGGGAGGCGGGAAGCGGCCCGCTGATCCTACTACAGTGTTCCCACATTCCAGCTCCAGAGAAAATACACAGACGGCTGAGGAGTGGGCTTGAGCCCACACATGGGCACTGTCACCATGGAAGACCCAGGAAGGTGAGCCTGAGGCAAGATGACAATGGCGACATTGTAGCCAAGGGCCCAAATGATGAAGCTGTACCATTAAGGCTGGGGACAGGACAGAAATGTGAGCACTATCTCAGAGAGGCGGAGAAGCCTGTGCTTGAGCAAGTGCTGGAGGAAGGGAGGTCGCTAAGACAGCACGGAGGAGTGAGTGCCCTGGCAGGTGCAGTCCAAGGAAGAGTGCATACTTGTATACCCGCCCGTTAATAACAGGGCACACTTCTCAGAGCAGGCGGAGTGAAGATGCAGGAAGAGAAGCAGCTCAACAAAAGGAGGCCAGTTATGAAAAGCCTGCACCCCACACCATGCTCAGGGTCCCAAATTTGGGGTCATTCTCTGTCTGAGATTCAGAAAAAGCCCATTTTTATCACTTCTATTCAACACAGTATTGGGGACCACAGCCAGGGAAAACTAGGCAAGAAAAACAAAAGACATCCAAATTCGGATGGGAACAGTAAAGTCACCTCTATTCACAAACACTGTCTTACGCTTAGAAATCCTAAAGGGCACACACACACAAGGAGAGAGAATTAGAAACAAATTTGGGGTGGGGGCTGGAGAGATGGCTCAGTGGTTAAGAGGACCAGGGTTCAGCTCCCAGCACCCACAGCTTACAACTGTCTGTAACTCCTATTCCAGGGGATCTGACAGCCTCACACAGACATATACACAGGCAAAACAATAGCATACATAAAATAAATAAGTTACTTTAAAAACCTCACAATTTTAGGGCTGGAAAGATGGCTCAGTGGTTAAGAGCAATGGCTGCTCTTTGAGAGGATCCAGGTTCAATTCCCAGTACCCACATGGCAGCTCACAACTGTCTGTAACTCCAATTTAAGAGAATCTGACACCCTCACACATACATACACCCAGGCAAAACACCAATGCACATAAAATAAATAAATATTCAAAAAACCATAATTATAAAAAAAGAAACAAGCAAGGTTGCAGGACTCAAAATGAAACAGATAGTTCTGGAAGAAATTGAGGGCATAATTAGAAGTAATCAGAAACATAACTATTCATGGGTCGTTGACTTCATATTGCTACAATATTGGTAGTGACCAAAGTAATCTACTGCATCCAACAATGTGGTTGAAGAAATAGAATAGGAAACTTGGGCTGGAGAAATGGCCCAGTAGTTAAGAGTGCTTGCTGCTCTTCCAGAGACCCTGGTTTGATTCCCAGCACCCACATAAGGACTCACAACCAACTGTAGCTCCAGCCTCAGGGTATTCAATGCCCTTTTCTGACCTCTCTGGGCTCCAGGCATGCATGTGGTTCAGACAACATACATGAAAGCAAAGCACTCACTCACACATACACATACACACACACACACACACACACACACACACAAAATCCTTTTTTTTTTTTTTTTTTGGTTTTTCGAGACAGGGTTTCTCTGTAGCTTTGGTGCCCATCCCGGAACTAGCTCTTGTAGACCAGGCTGGCCTCGAACTCACAGAGATCCGCCTGCCTCTGCCTCCCGAGTGCTGGGATTAAAGGCGTGCACCGCCACCACCAGGCCACACAAAATCTTTTTTTTTTAAAAGACTAGTCAAGTATAGTAGTGAGAGCAGAGTAACCAATTGCTAACAACCCTGAATGGTTGCTAACAATTGACAGGGTAAACAATTGTTATACAACTGTGAACAGTTGGTAACAACTGTCATAAATGGCTGACTGTTATTAATCAACAGAAAGCACAAATGGCTGACTGTGAACAATCAGCTGAAAGAATTCACTACCTTCGGACCAGCCCACACAAAATCTTTTTAAGAAAAAAGAAAATCCATTTAGCCATTGCTATGAAGCTTCAAATACCCTGAAGTATCCAAAACACTCTAGCAGGAAACAAAGTTGCTCATTCTTTCTTTTTTTGTTTTTTCCAGACAGGGTTTCTCTGTAGCTTTGGAGCCTGTCCTGGAACTAGCTCTTGTAGACCAGGCTGGCCCCAAACTCACAGAGATCCACCTGCCTCTTCCTCCCAAGTGCTGGGATTAAAGGCGTGCGCCACCACCACCCGGCTCTTCCTTCTTTTTCTTAAGACTTACTATTTTTAGTTATGTGTGTGCGTTGTGTGTGCATGTGAGTGCGGGTCCCCTGGAGTTGGAGCTACAGGCAGCAGTGGGCCTCCTGATGTGGGTGCTGGGAATCAACTCCAGCCTTCTGTAAGAACAGCAACCATTCTTAACCACGGCTCCATCTCTCCAGTTCCTTTCTTTCCTTTTACATTTATTTGTTTATTTGTGTGCAAGTGTGAGTGTGTGTGTGCACACATGTATGTATGCCACGGTGAACATGTAGATGTCAGAGGACAATTTGCAGGAGTCAGTTCTCTCCTTGGGGACTGTGCTGGTTTGAATAAGATTGGCCCCCATAGGCTCACAGATTTAAATGCTTAGTCAGCTCTTGGTAGACTGGGAGGGAGTGGGCATGCCCTTATTGGAGGTGTGTCAATGGAAATGGGCTTTGATGTTTCAAAAGCCCTTGCCAGGACCAGTGACTGTCTCTCCGCCTGGCTGCCAGTGCGTGGAAAGCTCTCAGCTACTCCAGAACCGTGTCTGTTTGCATGCCTCCATGTTCCCAGCCATGAGGATAATGGACTAACTCTCTAAAACTGAATGCAAACTTTCTTTTTTAAAGTTGCTGTGGTCATGGTGTCTCTTCACAGCAAAGAAAGTAACGCAGCGGCAAACGCCCTTATCCACTGAGCCATCTTCCAACCTTCTGATTCCAAAACTTATTGTTAAAAACTACTAAAAATAATCAAAAGTGTGATACATATGTACAGACCAAGGAGACAGTAAGGGAGTCAGGGGTTAACCCTTCCATCTGTCAGTTGATTTTGACAAGGAATCAAAGGGAAAGACTGGTCCTCTCCAACAACAGAATATTGTAGTCCCATACACAGAAGAATGGAACCGAACCTTGCTTTATGCCATCTACAAAAATTAACTCAAAGTGGATCAGAATCATAAATTTAAGACTCAAAAGTAAGCCTGGAGGTGGTGCACACCTTTAATCCCAGCACTCAGGAGGCAGTTGCAGGTGGATCTCTGTGAGTTCGAGGCCAGCCTGGTCTACAGAGCAAGTTCCAGGACAGCCAAGGTAAAGAAACCCTGTCTCAAAAATGAACAAACAAACAAAAAGACTCAAACGTATACGTATACAGCGCTTAATGAAAACGGTGAACAGCAACCAAGGCAGAGGAGGTGGAAGACAAGGGTCCTGAGGTGGTGGTGTGAGAGGCTGTGGCCAGACTGCCAAGAGAGGGGGCCAGGTGCGAAAGCCCAGTGGTGGGGAGCTTCTAACACAATGTCCCTGGCTGGTTTTGACAGCAGGAGGCGGAAGAGGTAAAAGGTAGAAGTGGTTTAAGTATGGAGAAGGGGCTGTTAGGAGACACACTGAGTAGAGATAACTGGGTAGAAACGGAGATGTCAATAGTTCCAGGGGAAGAGTATGCTTCTCTCCATGGGAACCTAGGAACAACCCCCTGGCACCACTACTCCCAGGAGGGATAGGTAGAAGAAACTAGTTGAGAGGGACAAGGGCTAAATTTCAGTCTCAAAGGGAATGCATAGTCAGCCCTCCCTGTACTCCACTGGCCTGGAGGGCAGAGGCTCATCTTTCTGGTTGTCTGTGTGTGACAAGTGTCTGGATAGCCCCTGAACACTCAGGTCTTTTCTGAATGAATAAGCAAGTGACAGAGAATGAGAAGAAAAGTGTGTCCAGACTCAAGGGGTAGCAGGTGAGTTAGCCAGAGCAGACACAAGAAAGCCCCGGATGTGCTGGCAGGGATGGAGTGGTTGATGCCTAAAAGGAGAGGTGAGGAGAGGAGGCAGGCGTCATGGGCTGAAGGGCTAAGGTGAGCAGAAACGACCCCTACTTAAGTCCACAGGCACAAGAGAAATGGCCTGGTGTGTGAGAAGACAATCTGACGAAGAGGAATGGAGTTTGTGCTAGGACCCCAAGAAGACTGGGGTCCTTAAGGGTCCTTAGTACAACCGTGCCCAGCCTACAGACAAACAGGTGCTGAAAATGGGTCATGCTGAGCAGAGCCATGGCTACTCACCTGGGAGTAGACAGTGGCATGGACCCAGGCAAGCCGGCGGCTCAGGTGGTCCAGCTTTTCTGAGAAAACTTTCTGGCTCTTGGTCAGCTCTGCAAGGATATCCTTTCTCTGGCCCACAAGAAGAAAAAAAGACAATCAGAATATGGCCTCACGCCCATATCTCACTAGGCAGTTTGATGTGGGCGCTAGCCCAGGGAAGATGAGGGAGGGAGGGTGGGGCTCCACTTAGAAAGCTCACTTCTGCCAGTGGTGATCAGTGGCAACCTAGCAAGTCCCAGAAGAAGGCCCTGGTTAACCCCTCTGTGAGCTCCTGGGACACAGGGCCAGACTGCAACTTCAATGGCTGGGTAGGCCAAGGCTTTGGTGACAGTGGGCAGAGAAGGCCTGCTAAGGAGGCCCAGCCCAGGCGAGGCATGCCATGGCAGAAGGGCTCCAGGGGACTGGGAGAGCTGGGGCCTGCTTCCTGCTGACTCAGGGTGGCTGAGGCGGCACTCAAGGGCCATCCATTATTAACAAGGGCGAGGGCTCTGCATCAGCACTTAGTGAGCGGGCAGGGGTGGGGAACCTTGGCACGGGCTGCGGCTGGTCGATGGGGCTCAGGATAGACAGGCTCCTCAGCCAGCCTTGCTCTCACCACTTGGTGCGGTCAGGGTAGGGACAGGGGAAAATGTTGGGGCATCCCCGGAACAAGATTTCCTTTGTGGGATGCCGTGGTATACTAGAGACCCCCAAGCATACTGTCCCTGTGCCACACCCTTCTGCTCCAATGCCACCTTCCTACCCAGCCTTACCCTCTTGGGGCAGCGGCGGAGTTTGTCCTCTGTGTCTCTCAGGGCCATTGCATACTCATTGACATCATCGGACACGCCCACCATCTGGAGTATTGAACACCACGTATTCAGGGTGACCCTTGGGTACCTTAACCAGGCTTTTTAAAACCCAATCTGGCCCCAGCCTGCGAAGTTCCCAAATTTCTGTCTCTTCCTACAAAAATACTACAGTCAGAGCCAGGCAGCATCAGCAGAGTCCTGCTGTGTGACATGCGCGTGTGCACTGACACCCCACAGGCAGGCATGGAAGCACTCGTGCATCCCACCAGGCAGAACACCCCTCACGACAACCATGGATTGACAGAGCAAGACCTTGCCCAGCTGCTGGTGGACGCTGAGGTTATACATCATGACAGTGCCATCCAGGACTTCCAACAGTGAGTTCTCCGTAAGGGGCTGCTCCGGCTCCTCAGGGGGTCTCCCCAATAGCAGGCCCTCATTCCAGTGGCTGCCCTCAACTGGGGAGCAGAAGACAGAACGAAAGCCAGGCTTTTCTATTTGTTCTTTGAGACAGGGTCTCGCTATGTAGACCAGGCTGGCTCTAAACTCCCAGAGCTCTGACTACCTCTGCTTAACTAGTGCTGGGATTAAAGGTGGTGCTACCTCACCCCGCTTCCGATTTTCTCTGAAATATGCACAGGCTGAATGGGCCTTCTAGGAGAGGGGATTCCCTCTCTCTTCCTTGTCTAGGAAGGGAGCTTCAGGGAGAATAGGTCAAGGGAGGGTGGGGTGCAGGGCAAGGCCCTGCAACACCAGAACCTATTTTTGTAATATTGATTTCACGTCTTCAGATTGCGCTTCCTGTGCCCTTGGGATGTGGCCAGGCCTCAAGGTGGTAGGGAGTGGGGGGAGGAGGGGACTATTCTGGTTTATACACAGCAGAAGGCTCCCTCAGCACTCTGCCTGGCACCTACTGTCCTCACGAGTCCTCTGTTCCACGTTCAGCGAGCGGACCTTTACTTTCTCCACGGTGCTCAGAGGTCGCCGTGGGGTCATGAGGCTCACAGCTGCTGTGCTGAGGAAGCGGTTGGCTCGGCCCAGTGTTGGAGAACTGAGCCAGCCTGGCCGGGGCAGGGGCAGTGCCCCTCCCATGGCCAGGGCTTGCATGGGACGCTGTGGTGGAGAAAGGGGGTCAGAAGCTCATCGACTCTCCTGGGGCCTGTGTAGGACGCACTTTATGTACAGAGTAGGGGAATGGACAGGGAGAGGTCATGCTCCACCAGCAGCCAGGAACTTCCCTGTGAGAAGCTGGACACGTGTCATACCCCTGCCTACAAGATGGAACTTCTGGCTGCCCCTACTGCCTCACCTGGGCCGCCGTTGGGGCTGGCTCTTCATCCTCATCCAGGTCATCCATGGTAGCTGCCTGGAGCTCCAGGGGGTCAATCACGATATTGGCTTTGGAAGCAAGGTCATCTGGGAGACAAGCAGGACAGGAGGCTTAGGCCAGCTATAGAAGAGGGACCGTTGACAGAACTGCTCTGAGCGGAGACAGCACTGGCAAGCTGGGGGTGGGGACTGTGCACAGCCTACTCCCCACTGTCCCTCTTGTCTCTCTACAGCACAGGGGCCCCTCTAGCTGCAACCAGCAGCAGGAGGCACCCCTTACCCCAGCACTCCTGTGGGTCTCTAGTTTCCTGTAAGACTACTTCACATAACCCACACAGGCACGCCCCGCTTTGCACAGACAGTCCATCTCCAGCTTGGGGTTTGCTTCTCGCTGGGTTTGCAGGTCTCTCCAGTACCCTGGACTTGATATCTCAGGGTCCCTAGGCAGCCCCTCGCTCTGATGACACCAGCTGCAGAGCACCTAGCATGATCAAGGTTACTCATTGTTCTATGGTGCCTGCTTCACACGTGGGTAACAGTCCCCCGGCAGTCCATTCCAGAGGGAGTGTCTCATAACATAGACCTAACTTCAGTCCCCAGCCTCTCCCAGGCCTTCCAAAGCTGTCTGTGGAGATTTTGTGCCTTCTGTGTGGCCTGTAAAAGTCTCAGACTGGCCTCACCCTCACAGGTGCCTGCCTCAGACTTGAATTCCCAGCAAGTGTCTGCAGGCCATACTGGGCTGCTTCTGACTTTTATTGTTACTTTTTTGTTTTGTTTTTGTTTCTTAAGACAGGGTTTCTCTGTGTAGCCCTGGGTGTTTTGGAACTAGCTCTTGTAGACCAGGCTGGCCTCAGACTCACAGAGATCCACCTGCCCCACCTCCCAAGTGCTGGGATTAAAGGCATGTGCCACCATGTCCAGTGTTGTTGCTTATTTTTAATATAATGTTTTTAGATTTATTTTTACTTGTATGAGTGGTTTTGTACATGTACCATGTGCAAGCTTGGTTTCCAGAGAGATGCCCTAGGTGCCCTGGATTCCCTGGAACTGGAGTTACAGACTCTTGTGAGCTGCCCTGTGGATGCCAGCACTCAATCCCGGGCCCTCAACAAAAGTAATAAGTGCTCATAACTGCTGAGCCTGCTGTCCCAGGGCCCTGTTTGTTGTTTTTTAAAGGAAGGTCTCACTGCATAGCCATGGCTGGCCTGGAACTCACAGAGATCTACCTGCCTCTACCCTCCTGAGTGCTGTTTTTTTACAGTGTGTGCCACCACAGTCTGCTCATTTTGATACTCTTGCCCGTGGGTTCACAGTACCAAAGGCCCTTTGTACCATAGTGAGCTGTGCTTACCAATGAAAGCAGCTCAGACAGCACTGACACACCCCTTACCAGGCTACTAAATCCTGTGTCAATACATCTGCCCCCCACACACACACTTTTTTTTCCGTGACAGGGTTTCTCTGTAACAGCTCTCTGGCTGTCGTGGACCTCACTCTATAGATCAGGCTGGCCTCGAACTCACAGAGATCTGCCTGTCCAAGTGCTGGAATTAAAGGCCTGTGCCACCACTGCCCGGCCATCTGGCCCTATTTCATTAGTGCATTCCTAGCCTATCTCTAGTACCCAAGGAAGGCACATCTGGCTAAACTGGAGGTCAAATGCAGCCTAGCAGGTCAGTAAGCCCTGACTAAACAGGAAAGAAAGACGGGCACCCTCTAGTGGACAAGGGTGGCTCAGCACCCACAGCAGTGCAGGCTCAGAGGCAGCCAGGGCTGTTCACTGCCACAGCCTCCACTCACCTTTTAGGGTCTTTCGAAGGTGTGAGAGGAGGCCCCCAAGGCGCTGAAGGTCAAAGTAATCCACCTTGCCATTGTAGAAGATCTGTGGTGGGACATAAGCCTCTGCAGGGAGTCAGGGATGCAGGGTCAGCAGTCAGGGGTTAGTGGAACTCTGCAGAGCCATCTGACCTTGGTCATCCATCGGCCCAGGCAGACAGCAGAGCCAGAGCCCAGGGCTCCTTGTCTCTCTCTCTCCTTGCTGTTTTAGGTTAGCCAACAGCTGTAGGACTTGGGGTGGGGGGAGAATTCTTGACAGCTGGTTACTCAAGAGAACAGAAGGACAAACTCTATGGGATATCCCCCAACCCAGAGTGCCTAAATCTCCTACTGACTCCTGGGAACTCTATCTGTCCAGATGCAGGAGCCCCAGGACCCATCCGAGGCATCTTCACAAAAGGCTGCACAGAGATCTAGGTACCAGCACTAAGGAATAATGCCTGTCACGGGCAGGAGGAGCCTGTGGAAGTAACCAGTCAACGTAGGTCTAAAGGTCCCAGAGTGTGGGGGTTCCTGAAATGGACTTAGCTGGGCAAAGGCCCAGTAATCTTCACATCCGGCTCAGCTCTCACTACCACCACGGGCAGCTACCGCAGACCTGGTTCAGTCCAGCTCTGCCAACCTGGGGTCTGGCATCACTTACCCTCACTGAAGGCAGCACGGGGGTTGGAAACTTTGTATTCGTCCCAATAGAAGCGCAGGGCAGATACCAGCCGGTGTAAGAAGCAGACCATGTACTCAGGGGGGCAGAGCGTGGGCATGTTCTGGGGTCAGATGACAGAAAACATACATTGGTGCCAGGCCAGAGTCCAGCTTATTCCTCATCCAAGGCTGTGAGCCAGGATCCCGGGAGGAAAAGCCGGCAAGAACACAGGTGACAGGTCAGAGGCACCAGACGCCCAGATTGCAGCCCTTGCAACACAGCCAGGAGCCCACAATGGCCGCCCTGAAGGATACCTACCCCCCGGCCACTGGCATTCTCCTGCAGAAACTTCCGGAATTTTGTCAGAAAAATGTACCTAGAAGCTTCACCCTTCAAGGAATGGGAAAATGAGGCTATGTTGAGCTAACAGTTACCTTAAAGACCACAGGAACACGAGCCAGCCCCTGCTCTCGGGCTCAGGGCCCGAAACAGCATCCCCCCTCCCCCCCCCCAGCCAGCGATTCCCACAGGAGTCCTGGGTCACTTACCCCATTGTCATCCTTATTATCCAACAGCAGCTTCAGGATCTGGACCTGTAGTCCTTCCACCACTGGGATGGGGCGGGAAATACAGCCTTAGGCTCCCAGGAAAGGGAGCAGGGTTCCCCGCTTCTGCTGGTATAGTCACCACCAACTGCTCCTAATCCCACCCCTGCCCAAGGCCTGAGGCCAGGGCTGACCTTCAATGCGCTTCTTGAGTCTTTGGCAGCCTCGCTCATAGGCTCTCCTCCTTTGCCGCTCCTCAGTGGTCTCCTCCTCTGCCTCCTTACTGTCTCTGCCCTGGGCAGGAACAGAGGACAGAAGAGAGCGGGGTTTCCTGGGGGCTGACTTACCCAGGACTACTTCACATGGAAGTCCTCACCCCGAGAACTTCAGGAACCAGGGCAAAAGAGACCTCAGGTACTGGGTGCCAGGTGCACAGGTACACTGGGGCAGGCCCTCACTGTGCCAGCTCCCACCCCGCTCAAGGTCTGCCCACCTCCCTGCTGGAGCGATGGGGCCACCAGGTGGTGGGAATGAGTTCCTGCAGGCCAGCCTCCTCCACACGCAGGGGACTCTTAATATAAAAGAAGACCACTGACCGGAGCATGTCAAAACTGGTAACTGTCAAGGAAGAACTTGGTTCACCAAAGAGCCTACTATATACCCTCACGAGCCCACCTTGGAAGCCTACCTTGATGTACCCACCATAGCTCTCCCATCGTCAAAAATGCCAATCTCACCATGTAACTGTCTCCTAGGTTGTGAGCCTCAAGAGAGATTTATCTATGGCTATCAAATCAGCAAGCCTGCTACCCAGCAAGGGTATGATAAAAACTTGTCAAAGGAACAGGTGAATGGGATGGGCCTGCCAGTCCATCTCAGACCCCATATGTCCCACTGTTTGTGCTTGCTGGAGGCTGAAAGATACCAGACTAAGGGGGCCAGTGCTTAGGATTCCCAAACAGCTCACAACACTGGAGAACCAGGAAGACCTGCCTCTTCAGAGAAGACCTTGTCTGTGCACTCAGACAAAAGTACAGAGATGAGGCTAAAGAGAGCAGGCCGTGGGGCCTTCCCACACCTCCACACACAGCTGCAGTGGAGAAGAGCCCTGTTCAGCCAGCCAGGCAACTGCAAACCTCTCCTTTGCCTTCTCAGTTCTGTGGGGACTCAGCTGTGGTCTCCTGAACCTTCCTAGAGACTCCTGGAGTGGTGGACACTGCCCTCTGCTGACCTTGGAGGGCACTACAAGGCAGGTCTGCCTAGCATCGAGAGGATACAGGACATTACTAAGAAGAAACTTGCGGGACTTCTCGTGTCTCAGGATAGAAATAGTGAGGCGCAGGTAGTGGATCTGTGGAGAAAGGGGTGCTCAGAATCGGCAGCGAGGCTCGGGGGTTTCAGGGCAGGGACAGATGCTCCCACCTGTAGACCCAGGTCTGGGACAATCGGTGAGAACCGGTAGAGACGCAGCAGAGACATCATCAACTGCTTGAGGCAATCCTGTACCTCATAGTCCTAAGAAGAGATGCTAGGGCAGCCATGACAGGGGCCTCTTCCAGGACCCTACCATACCTCCCTTGCTCTGATGGAGTCTGACAGCCTGGCCTGAGCCTGGAGTCAGAAGTCTTACCTCCATGAAGAGCCACAAGAGGTCCAAGATCTGGTGTACTACTGACTGTGCCTGCTCAGGCGTGCCCTTCTCCATGATCCCCAGCAGGAAGCTCATGAACACAGCCTCCACGAGGTAAACCTTGCGCTACACCAAAGGGCAGGCACTAGTAAAGTTGGGCCTCCTGTTGCCCAGGAGACCCCTGCTCATGTTGAAGAAGCAGGCCTCGGACACCAAGTCTTGAGCCTTTCAAGCAATTCTATCAGAGATGAGCCCCTTCCAGAGTCTGACTGAGGAACAAGAGGAGCTGCTGGCCTGCTGGCCCACAATCTCTCCAGGGCTTTGTCTCACCATTTCCTCAGCCTGTGACATCAAGACCCTCTTCCCCAGGATTCTGTCCTTAAAATCTGAGGCCTGTGGCCTTACAGAATCCTGGCAGCTAATGTTACTGTATCCCGCGTGAGCCCCAGCAGATGCAGGTATCTACCACAGACACACCTAACATGCCCCCTCTTCCCCTCCCTGCAGTCTCACCAGAAGTGGTGCGAAGTGATGGAAGATGTGGGCCAGGGTAAGCAGGACAGTGGGCTGCCCTTGCAGCTGCCACTCAGAGCTCTCCTTCTCCACCAACCGCCCTTCCTGTAGGTGGGGGAGAAGACCATGAGGGGAGGAGGGCTGGGGTAAGACCCCTGCTTCCCTAGCCCAGACTCTGCTCACCACAGGGTCCAGTTCCACACTCAGCACTGCCTGAAAACAGCCCAGCAATCTCTGTGCCCGCACCAGGTCAGCAAAGGGAGGGTCCTGCAGGGGCCGGAAGCCCGCAACTGGGTAGGTGCCACAGAGTTAAGCCAGCAACCTGAGGCTCAGACACATCCCCCTCCCTCCCTCCCTCCCTCCCTCCCTCCCTCCCTCCCTCCCTCCCTCCCACCGAGAGCCTAACCAGGGGCCCAGTCTGCATCGCAGTTCTCCCGCTCAGTATCTGAGGGGTAAAAACTCTTTTGTCACTTCACGTTCTTCATCTGCTCAATGAAGACAATGGCACCCACCTTAAAAGGACTTTTGTCCTTGGACCAACCTAACTAAGCTGCATCTTGTGTGCATACTGCAGCAACTAGGCTTGCCACCAGCCCACAGTGCTCCTGGGTGGGGAGACCCTCATTTTAGATGCCAAGCCACCCACAATCATATTCCCAAAATGATATCGCAAAGGACGGCTGCCGAAGTTGAATGCCACAGACTCCTTAAATGACAGGCTGATGGCTGGGAAGTAGGCCATTCCTAGGCCCCTGGACAGGTTCTCGAAGGCGGTGCCCAGCGACACACCATTCCTGGGGAGGAAAGGGTAGGTCTGTAAGCCAATGCTAGGAAAGGTATGGTTGCCCACCCTTGGTCTACTGAACTTGGCCTGGCTCCCTTAGAGGGAGCAGTCTGGCCAGGTCTATAAAGATAGGAGACTCACAGGCAAAAGGATAGAGTACCATCATCCAGATCAATGAGGCAGCTCACGATGTCCCCCGCTGCCCATGCCTGCCACAGAAGGAAGCTTTACAGACACGAAGAAGCACAGCTGCCTGCCCGATCCACATCCCAGGTGCATTCCTAGGACCACCCAGGGAAGACTGACCACAGGGAGACAGGGGGCTCCAAACCCCCAGACCCTTCCCTGGTATCTAAAGTCCTTCGTAGTTAGCCTGTGGCTCTAGACCACAAGCAATGGGGTGGTTATGGGCTTGGTGATCCACGGAAGCCCAGCCCTCACCTTGCCGTAATTTGTTGTGGTCACGTTCCATTTGCGCACCCGGTTCCCGTCATAGGCGTAAGAGTTATGTGTATCTCCTACCCCTTCCTAGGAAGAAACTGCTTGTGAGGTCTGGGGATGATGGGTAAGGGCAGGCCAGAGCCCACCAGTTGCTAATCTAGTGCCCACATGACTCTAGAGAAGAGTGTGACGTGTTTGCAAGGGTTCTATACCAGGTGCCCTCGAGTAGAATGCAGCATATTCCATCTTTAGTGGGCAACTCAGGTCAGGCTCCTGCTTTGAGGATGCCCGCAACACAGACCTCTCTGGGAAAGCCCTTCCCGTGTATGTACCTCCTGGTTAAAGCGGCAGTTGATGGTGCACCAGCCGATCTGCATGAGACCCTGGGAGGAGATGAGCACCTCGTAGACCCACTTCCCTAGGAAGAGCAGAGGTAGGCCAGTGAATGAAGACTGCCTCTTGCCTCAGTTTCCTCCCAACTCTCCGAGCCTCAGTGGAGCATGAGCTCACCTTTGTACACACATGTGGTAGAGCGGATAGTGCCGAAGTTGCTGTGTCCAATCACCTGGAGAGAGAAGAAAGTAATGTTAACATTGGTGGCACAAGTTTGTCAGGGCCAACACTGCACAGTGTCTGGTTGAGACAGGAGAGACTGTCAAGAGCTTCTGGGATAGAGGCATGATGGAACCAGGGCTTTGCTGAGAGGGGTTGAGGTAGTGACTGCACCAAGGTTTCAGAACTGTGGCAGAAGGCTAAGGCTGAGGACACCATGGTCTGCAGCGGTGTCAAGAGGAGTGTATAGCTAGCTCCGTGAGGATGGACACAGAGGAGAGTTTGGGGCTCAACTAGGGGCCCACAACACATGCTCACTCACCCCCAGGAGGTCATCATCCACGAGGAGAAGCCCCTCAAAGCCTCCTGTGTGGTCTAGGACCACGGTAGATGGCCCAAGTCGCCCCTCAACTTGTCCTGAGAAGGGGAGATGTGTGAGATCAGGAGGGCAGAGGCGTTTACAGACACGGGAGATGTGAGTTCAGCAGAGAACCCCAGGACTTGGCACCGTAATTGCACACCCACTCCAAAGAATGCCTCGTACCCTGGCTCTCCTCGTCTTCACGGTCCACCTGGAGCAGCTGGTCCACGTGCTCTGGCAGGTTATGGAAGTTCAGGGGTTTCCTGGAGAGTGAGAGGATGCTGGGGCCCACAAGCCTTGAGATCAGCCAAACCTCAATCACCCTGAGCCCTGTCTGGTGGCTGGTTAAGCTCTGGAGGAAGGGCTCACCTGGATCTAGACTCTGTAAGCTGGCAGGAGCTAACTCTAAGAGCTGAAGATGGGATTAGCCGCTAAGCTAAAACCTATAGGCACCGTATCCTAGGACTGTTTATAAAGCAGAACTCAGTCTTGAATTTTGCATGCAAATGGATGGAAATAGAAAACACTATCCTGAGTGAGGTAAGCCAGACCCAAAAAGAGGAACTTGGGATATACTCACTCATATTTGGTTTCTAGCCATAAACCAAGGACATTGAGCCTATAATTAGTGATCCTAGAGAAGCTAAATAAGGAGAACCCAAAGAAAAACATATAGGCATCCTCCTGAATATTAACCTTCAGCAAGCGATGAAAGGAGACAGAGACAGAGACCCACATTGGAGCACAGGACTGAAATCTCAAGGTCCAAATCAGGAGCAGAAGGAGAGAGAGCACGAGCAAGGAAATCAGGACCGTGAGGGGTGCACCCACACACTGAGACAATGGGGATGTTCTACTGGGAACTCACCAAGACCAGCTGGCCTGGGTCTGGAAAAGCCTGGGATAAAACCAGACTCTCTGAACATAGCAGTCAATGAGGTCTACTGACAACTCAAGAACAATGGCAACGGGTTTCTGATCCTACTGCACGCACTGGCTTTGTGGGAGCCTAGGAAGTTTGGATGCTCAACTTACTAGACCTGGATGGAGGTGGGGGTTCCTTGGACTTCCCACAGGACAGGGAACCCTGATTGCTTTTCGGGCTGGGGGGGGGACTTAATTGGGGGAGGGGGAGGGAAATGGGAGGAGGTGGCGGGGAAGAGACAGAAATCTTTAATAAATAAATAAATTTATTAAAAATAAATAAATAAATATAAAAAAAAAGCAGAACTCAGCAGCCTCAGGCTGGGGAGATAGCATGGTCAGGAAAGAACTTGCCTGGCAACCAAAAGGACCAGAGCAAGAACCCAAGTAAGAAAAAAAAGTTGGGTGTTATAGCATGTGTGTATAGTTTCAGCACTGTTTGGCACTAGGAAAGAGGATACAGGAGGATGGATCCCTGGGTCTCACTGGTGAGCCAACTAGCCCACTTAGCAAGGTCCTGGCCAGTAAGAGACCCTGCCTCAAAACAAACAAAAAGAGGACAGTATCTAAGGAGTGACTCAGAAGTTTGTCCTCTGACCTCCACGTGCCCCACATGCTCCTGTGCTTCCAAGTGCATGTGTGTGCATGTTTGCACACATAAACACTACACACACACACACACACACACACCCCAGCCCTCTAAGTTGTAATTTCCTTATCTATAAACAAACAAAACAATAATCACAACAAAAAGAAAAAATAAACTAGCTGTATGCCACGCTGTGACGATTCCCACGAAAGCACGTGCTCCCAAGTCACTCTTCACCTACATTCTCTCAGATGCATCTGTGCTGATTGTGGCTGAGAAGATGAGGCTGGGAGGAATGCCAGCTGCCACGTGGGCCAGCACCAGGGTTATCTAATCTAGTCCTTAACCCTAAACCTACGGTTCTTTTGGCAGCAACCTTCCCTACTATTCAGCCAAGGGAGACATGTTGGTCAGACATGCCCTGGCATTACAAAGGGCCTGCCCTCTGAGGGGCTGGCCGGCCCTCTCCTATACCTTCCTGTCTTTGGATGTTCATCAGAATACATGCCCCATCTGCCCACAATCTTTTGCAGCTAAAAGGGTGGGGCAAGTTTCGGCAGCTGCCTAATCTTCTCAGCACATGTGTCCCGAGCTCAAAGGACCTATCAGGCTGGGCACGCTTGCACACACCTTTAATTCCAGTACCCAGAAGGCTGAATCAGGAGAATTGCAAGTTTGAGACCAGAGAGGGCCACACAGCAAGACCCTGGTGTTTGAGGGGGAGGGAGGGAGACCTGACCTGAGCTCAGCTCCTAAGAATAGTGTATTAACAACCAGCAGGACTTGGCAGAGCAGAGGTCTGCCGCCCATCTGGATCCAGTTCACAGACTGGCACCTGTTCTTCCCTAATCTCAGTACCTGCTTTCCTTACCTAACAGCAAGCTCTGGAAGGGTCAGGTGAGCCAAAGCACCAACTCCCAGCAGGTAGCTCTGACCCAGGTCCACAGACCACACACTTCCCTGCAGTACCTCAGGGTTGAATCCAAACTGCAGGAGGTGGATATATACAGAGGCCCCTCCTCACCCTTGCTGAACCCTAGGCCAACGTCCGGAGCCAGCAACACAGTTAACCTAGCCAGTAACAAGGAAGACTGAAGGCAACCCTATGTCTGAATAGCCCAATAGTCCAAAGGCTAAAGGAAGTCTCCTCAAAAGCCATCCTTGCAGGCCCACAATTTAGGAGGTGTATGCTCTGTGGCTATGGCAACAGCACACAATACATAGCAGCTGCCGAGATAGACTCCTCTGAGGTAAACCCTGGCTGCCCTTTCTGGGATTTCCCAGGTCCCAGCCTAGAATCCTACATCTCCACAACCAAGTGACTGATGGCCCTGCCTCCTGCGGCCACAGCACTAGCAGTAGCATCTGTTAGTGGTCACATGGAGTAGAAGTCAGAGGGCCCTAGGAAGAAGCCAGGATCAGGTCGAGAGTGAAGGCAGATAGGAACCCTTCAGAAGCAGGAGCTTGCTGACCACCCTGCTACTTAAATAGAACAGTAATAAGGCTGTCTTCTGGGCTTCCCAAAGAGTAGAGATTGTGAAGTGGAACAGCCACATGGTCCAGGGAACACACAGGTAGGGAAATCCATGCTTCAGGGCAGGAAAAACATACATGACCCCATAAATAAATTAGGCTGGCAATAGTCTTAAAAGAGATTGCAGTATAGGCATGGTGCCTGTATTCCCATCACTTGAAGCGAAGGTAGAAAGCCTATCAATTTGGGAACAGCCTAGGCAATGCAGCAAAATCAACATTTTTTTTTTTCCTCTGGACAGGGTTTCTTGGCTGTCCTGGAACCTACCTTGTAGACCAAGCTGGCCTCGACTCAGAGTTTGCCTTCCAAGTGCTGAAATGAAAGGTGTGCGCTATCACTGCCCCACAAAAATCACTTATCTTAAAAAAAGAAGTAGTTGCAGGTCAAATAATTTAGCCATACCTGGGCACGCTCGCAGCATGTTTACACAAGCAAAAGCACCTCCAAAATGAGCACAGTGGTAGTGGCCATAGAGGACTCTGGCCCTAAAAGATGTCCACCAAAATCAATTCAGAAGGGGGCTGGAGAGATGGCTCAGTGGTTAAGAGCATTGCCTGCTTTTCCAAAGGTCCTGAGTTCAATTCCCAGCAACCACATGGTGGCTCACAACCATCTGTAATGAGGTCTGGTGCAATTCTTCTGGCCTGCAGGCATCCATGCAGATAGAATATTGTATACATACTAAATAAATAAATAAATAATTTTAAAAAATCAATCAGAATATGGAAAAATGTTCATGGAATAAACATGATGATAAAAATAGAATTCTAGAGCTGGCCAGAAGCAGGCAGATCTCTGTGAGTTCAAGGCCAGCCTGGTCTACAGAGTGATTGGTCTACACAGTGGGTTCCAAGACATCTAGAGCTACATAGAGAGACCCTGCCTCAAAAAAAAAAAAAGCTAATTTCCATAAACATTTAGAAGTGAAGAATATGTTTATTAGTTTGATGCCAGTGATTGTTTCACAGGCTTTACACACACATACACACACCTGCTATTTTAAAAAGCTGAGCCTGCTGGGCGGTGGTGGTGCACACTTTTAATCCTAGTACTTGGGAGGCGGAGGCAGGTGGAAATCTTGAGTTTGAGGCCAGCCTGGTTTACAGAAGGAGTTCCAGAACAGTCAGGGCTACACAGAGAAACCCTGTCTCAAAAAGGAAAAAAAAAAAAAAAGGAGAGAAAGAGAGAAAAAAAAAAGTAGAAAAACAAAACTGGGGTTTTCCAAGAAGAGTGCAAGGGGGGTGGACATGATCAAGATGACACATTGTACGTAGCTGTGCCATTAGTCCCAGAACTTGGCAGGAAGGTCTGAGTTTGAGACCGGCCTGAGTTCAATCCCAAATTGTCTTCTGACTTCCAAAAGTGGCAAGCACAAGCCCCCAAACACACACCAAAAAGAAAAAGAAAGAAAAGGTGCAGGGAGCCTAGTGGCGATACGGATGTGGGGCACTGTAATCTGAATACTTAGGTGGTAGAGGCAAGAACCCTCCTCCCTCCTCCCCAAGCTCCAGGGCACTTAGCCTAAATTGAGAGTTCCAGGCCAACCTGTCTTACACAGGGAGACCAGTATCAAAAACGAAAACAAAAGCAACTTGTCTTTTTTTCTTTTTTCTTTTTTTTGGTTCTTCAAGACAGGGTTTCTCTGTAGCTTTGGAGCCTGTCCTGGAACTAGCTCTTGTAGACCAGGTTGGCCTCGAACTCACAGAGATCCACCTGCCTCTGCCTCCAGGGTGCTGGGACTAAAGCCACCACCAGCAGGCTGTAACTTGTCATCTTGAACGTTTAAAAAGGCATGTTATTTACTTTGTTTCAATTATTACACAATAATAAGAAAAACAGTGTTTCCTCTCCTCTTATAGATCAGTCTTTAACCTGGGTCCTCCTGCTTTTTAGCATCCCCAAATGTTGGGGTTACATTTCTGAGCCACCACCCTCTGGAACACTTTTCCATAAGGGCTCAGGTTTTTTTTAAAGTCTGATATTCTGTAGAATCTGAACTATGTACATTGTGAGATAAAGAAACCAGAAAGGGATCACATTCAAATAGTTACATCTAATACATCAAATAGAACAGGGGTGTTGTTTCTATTTGTTTTGAAGTTTCTGCTACTTGTAACTTTTATGCAGGTTGAACACAAGTGTATCCAGCTGAGGTTTCTACTATGTTAAGTTCAGGAAGAGGCACAAATGGCCAGGGACATATACATAAGGCCAGATACTGGTGCACACAAATCCTTCCTTCTCTGGGCCCTCCTCAGAAGGAAGGAGAGATGAACAGTCCAGAGAGCAGACTGGAGGCACAGGTCTCACAGCAGGGAGTAGAACGAGAACAGAACTGAGACAGGCTGCCCTTCCCCATAACGAGTCTCTGATCCGGCCCAACAAAGAGGACCAGGGCTACACACCCAACCATACCTGCTGGTGGCTGCAGGGGGCCCACGGTCAGGAGAGGAAAAGATACGGTACAGGTAGTCATTCAGTAGTTTCTCCTGCACAATGCCTGGGTCACAGATCAGAAGAGAGGAAAGAGGCAGTGATCAGAACAGCTCTTGGTCCCTACTGACCCCACAGACAGCTAGCCTTTGGCCAGCCCAAGGGTCAGCAGAGCAACCACACTGGGGGCATGGCTCCATGGGTGCTGGTGAAGAGCCAGTCACAGGAACAAGGCGTATTAGAAGGCCCAAGTTTCGGGGGACCTGGGCCCTTGCTGCATTTTCCCTTCCTTCTCCTTCCCCCAATACAAACTGCACCCTCCCTGCCAGCCCTTACCTGTGACCCTGGACTTCTCAGCATCTGATGTCAGTCTATAGCTCTTTCGGGGAAAAGACATGCCAGCCCCCTTGGATGCCATCCTTCATCACTCATGGGCAGCCAGTGGTCCTAGAGGCTGAGCCAGATGCAGAGTGTGTCTACTCCAGGCTAGTCAAAGGCCCACACAGACCTCAGTCCTGCAATGGGAGGAAGGCTTGGGAGCCGGTGAGACTGAACCGTACACATTCACACACATACTAACCTAGGGCCAGGGTAAGCATGGGCTCCCAGTTTTCCACACAGCAATGGTAGATGAGATCTAGGCTGATGCCAGGGATACTGTGTCCCACACTGTCTCAGTGCCCCATGCAGGACCTAACAGAGACCAGGCCTTGGCTCTGGGAAAATCATATCAACATGTCCAAAGTGAGGTGGCCTAGAGTAAAAACTCCTATATCCACCTTAGTCAAGGAATCCAGCTCATATTCAGAAGACAAGACCCTATACCACATTCCCTCAAGTATAGACCACCTGCGGCCACAAGTCCCTCTTACTCCCCCAGAGTAAGAGGTAAGAGATACCTTGTTTAGCCCAAGT
This sequence comes from Microtus pennsylvanicus, assembly GCF_037038515.1. Lineage (NCBI taxonomy): Eukaryota > Metazoa > Chordata > Mammalia > Rodentia > Cricetidae > Microtus > Microtus pennsylvanicus. The sequence continues at coordinate 15,501,944 of NC_134581.1, read as the reverse complement.
TGCCTCTTTTTTCTTATCTACAGTCTCATTAGCTTTCTTGTGCCCCACCCCCAAGCCTTCTATCCTATGCAATCACCACCCTAGCTAAGATCACGCCATAGGCCTTCCTGCCACGGTCTATCTAGCCCTTACGTGGCTGCAGCTGCTCCAGAAACTACACCCACTCCCCGATGCCTGCCTCACTCTAGAGGTGTGCTGCACAACACTGTAGTCAGGAAACAAGAGTGATTAAGTTTACAAAGTTAAAAACTGAAAACTTTCAGTTTCAAGAGTTCAGCGACCACACGGGACTGCAAACTGCAAGGCACAGGTGTGCCATCACCACCGGCCCACAAACTTTATTAGCCTTTAGTCACTGCATGGGCCAGCCATTTCTTTTCTGCAGCCCACTCTTACCGCACTCCAAAGAGGCCCTCAGCTCCCGCCACAAACCCTTGCCTGCCTGCATCAGGCTCGGTAAGGTGATTCTGCTGCCGTGCCTCCCTACGGAGACCCTCGATGGACACCACAACCGGTCCCCCCTATGTCGGAACAGTTGCAGGACTTACTGGACACAGTTATTAAGAACGGGAAGCCAGCCTTTCAGACACTCATTCTGGGGTTCAGGTGTAGAGGATTTAGAGGCGGAACCTGCGCCTGCCCCGGGGCTCCCTTGCCGCTCCTAAGAGATTCAGGCTCGGAACCGAACCGACTAGGTCTGAGTGGCCAAGGACGCCAAGGGCAGCGCATGCTTCCCCAGGTCGCCTCCGCCTGGCCCCAAGCTCCGGAGGACCTGTCAGGCCAGCTCTCGCGGGGAGTCCTACACCGCAGGCCTCGGCACCCCCAGCGGCAAGCGCTATCGCACTGGATCGGCCCGGGGCCTCGAGGGAAGCCACCGGACCCGCCCGGCTCACAGCCAGGCAGCCTCTCACTCACCCCCAGCCTCAGCCTCCGCGACCGGCTCACAACATCCGCCCAGCTTTTCGGCTACGGCACCCGTCCAGGGCCAAACCGCGTGCCCGCTCGCGCGCCGCTCCTCCAGCCGCGCACGCGCATATGCACAGACCTCAACAGGCCCTTGGCACCAGAAAACACTCCCCCGACTCCCACCCTCCCACCGAGGTATTCGCCTCTGTTTCGCCTGACGTACCAACTGTTTCCGAACCCCGCCTTCCCTAGTCCAACCGAAGCAGGGGACTATATTCTAATTGGTCCCTAAGTCACCTGTCTCAACGCCTATCTTGCTTGGAGGCCTGACCCACATGCAACCTAAGACACCTGAAAAGGCACTTCTGTCAGCAAATTTGCTACCTGTCACACCCGCGCACACCCCTCCCTGCATCAGGTCCAATGAGAGGGTTTGCTCACCTTACCTGGAATGACACTTCTGACAGGCGGCGGCGCGTGTTCCTAGGATCTGCTGCTAGGGGTGTGGGCTGACCAGCCTACAGCCGGGACTCAACTGATAAGGCGGTTTGGATGGGGAGAGGCAGCGTTAGGGTTGAGAAACAGTGTTCCTCACTTTACAGGGAGAAACTGAGGCCCGGAAAAGTATACTACAGAGGCTGGGAAATCTTGGCAGCTCCTGCTAGCAGGGTCTTTGGGCATATAGAGATGACGGCGGTGATAATGGGTGGCACACCTGTGCCTCGCAGTCTAGTACAGCCACTGTAGTCCCTGAACTCTCGAAATGTGGCAGTGTAAGTGAAAAATTCAGTGTTTAGCTTTGGAAACGTAATCACCTGCACGGTCGGACTACTGTGACCAGCACACCTCTGTAGGGGGGCAGGCGCACAGACTTCCGCGCAGTTCCTGGAGCAGCTGCAGTGGCAACAAGCTATCTAAGGGACCAATGGAGTAGTCTTGACTGTGGTGGGGACTGCATAGGGGGGGGGGAGGTCTGCCTCAGGAATGCCCAATGTGTCCGCACAGAACCCTCCTGTCCACTAAATGGAGAGGACTCTTGGGAATCTAGCTGCATTAGAAAGGCCTGTGCCCTTGACCTAAGGGCCTGAGGCCTGACCCCCACCTAGCAATGATCACCCTGTGTCAGTCAAACCCAAACAGGTTCAGAGAGGGGGCGTGGAGCCAGAGTCACCCAATCCTCTAGGGACGCATTTCACAATTTCCGGGATGGGGCTGTGGTGGGTCACAGTGCAGCCTCCAGCTATGAGTACGGGGTGGTTTCCCCTTTTGCTGCTTCTGACACAGTGTCCAAGGGCTCTTGGTGAGTGTCGCCCACCCTGATCCCTGTTTGCCATTTGGAGAGTCCGCCCCAGGCCCCTATGAATATTCTCGTCAAGAGTTTACTTTTCTGTTGGGCAGGGGTTAGTGACCTTGGCCTGCTGAGCAGAGCTGAGAAGGCCTGGGAATTCAAATCTAACTGCTCAGGCCTCCATTAGAACGCATGCTGAAACAATGAGACAGACCTGGGACCACAGAGCTGGCTGACACAGAAGGCGTGGCTCCTAGGCCTAACCTATAGCTAACATAAGCCTTTACACCCACACTGGTGAGAGCCCAGACTTGGGAGTCAGAACGCTGGAGATGCAGTCTTCCCTAGATAGTATCTTCACTTTGAGTACAAGCATTGTCATTTGAGGAATGAGACAGGCAAGTGTCAGAGGGCAAACACCACCACCCAAATTCTCAGGGAGTAAATGCATTAGACCTGAGCTCCGTGCCAGGCTTACAGACTAGCTACTGTGTCTGGGCCTGCCTCCCGACTCAGTGGATGTAGGGGGTTAGGTTGGCCCTTGAAAATACACACAAGGTCCACACAAAAGACCTTGTATTTGAGCCCCTAAATGAATACAGCATGGGACGTGTTACGATACATGTACTGATATGCCGGCCATTTCCCCATGCCCATCCCACAGGGCAACGCTCACCATTGAATGACTTCCAGCTGCTCCGGGGCATGGAGTTAAAGAACCTCCTGCATACAGTGGCCCCAGGACCATGGCAGGAGGATGTGGCAGATGCGGAGGAGTGTGCAAGGCGCTGTGGGCCCCTTCTGGACTGTCGGTGAGTGGCTAAGTCGCCTAGCTACAGATGAAGGTATGAGACTCTGGGTTACCCATTAAGCTTGTGTCTGCTGCTCCCCAGAGCCTTCCACTACAACCTGAGTAGCCATGGTTGCCAGTTGCTTCCGTGGACTGAGTACTCGCCCCACACACAGCTCCACCAGTCAAGTCTGTGTGATCTTTTCCAGAAGAAAGGCAAGTGGGAGTGGAGTGAAACAGGGTGAGCAAATGGGGGGGGGGGGGGCGCGAAGCCTCGGCCCCTGCTGATCTTCTCTCTCTTGCTTCAGACTATGTACGAACCTGCATTATGGACAACGGGGTCAGCTACCGAGGCACTGTGGCCAGGACAGTTGATGGCCTGCCCTGCCAAGCCTGGAACCGCAGGTTCCCCAATGACCACAAGTGAGACAGATACATTGTTGCTGGTCCTGAGGCAGACTTCCCCCAGCATGCAAAGCAGTGAGGTTCTCTGCCTACAGGTATAGGCCCACACCAAAGAATGGCCTGGAAGAGAACTTCTGCCGAAATCCCGACAGGGACTCTAGAGGTCCCTGGTGCTACACAACAAGCGGCAGCGTGCGGTTCCAGACCTGCGGCATCAAGTCCTGCAGGGACGGTAAGCAGCTGGGGTCAAAAATAGGGAGGGAGCGGCAGACCTGCTCCCACCCAGAAACACACTGGCCCTATGTTTACAGCTGTTTGTGTTTCGTGCAACGGCGAGGATTACCGTGGCCAGGTAGACGTTACAGAGTCGGGTCGCGAGTGTCAACGCTGGGACCTGCAACACCCTCACTCGCACCCTTTCCAGCCTGACAAGTATGTAGGCAGAATCCTTATTCTGAGGATGGGTCTCAGCCCTACTGCGGAGGGGCCTGAGTCCTAGAGTCTTGTTACTACCCCCAGGTTCCTCGACAAAGCTCTGAATGACAACTATTGCCGTAATCCGGACGGATCTGAGCGGCCCTGGTGCTACACCACAGACCCGAATATCCAACGAGAATTCTGCGACCTTCCCAGTTGCGGTAGGCTGCAGGGACAGGACAACTTGGCAAAAAGTGGCGGGCGTGGCTCAACGGGGGGGGGGGGGGACGGGAGGTATTAAAAGTTAAACGTGTGTAGAGAGCACAGCCTGCCGAGTACCAGACACCCTCGCCAGGCAAGCGTAGCTCCAATTGCAGCTTTCGTACAGGGCCCAACCTGCCACTGACCACCAAAGCATCCAAGTCACACCGGCGCAGCAAGGGCAAGACTTTTAACTGCTTCCGCGGGAAAGGCGAAGACTATCGAGGCACAACCAACACCACTTCTGCGGGTGTGCCCTGCCAGCGGTGGGATGCACAGAGCCCACACCAGCACCGCTTTGTGCCGGAGAAATATGCTTGCAAGTGAGGTGACAGATTGGAGCAAGGAGGAGAGTGCGCCTGTGGGTGGGGACGGAGCTTATGGGAAGGTGCGACCTGGGGGCGGAGTCATCCGGTTCCAGCCTTCTGTGGGTTGGCTGGCGGGCTAGGTGGAACTCCACCCACTATAAGGGAAGTGCCTGTTCAGGGACCTTCGGGAGAATTTCTGCCGGAATCCTGATGGCTCCGAGGCGCCTTGGTGCTTCACATCTCGACCTGGTTTGCGAGTGGCGTTTTGCTACCAGATCCCGCGCTGTACAGAGGAAGTGGTGCCAGAGGGTGAGGCTGGAGCAGGAGGTACAGAGCCAGGCCAGGAACCGGGAACCGACCCTGGGGCTGACCGCTGCCCTTGCCTGCCCACCACAGGCTGCTACCACGGCTCAGGTGAACAGTATCGCGGCTTGGTCAACAAGACCCGCAAGGGTGTTCAGTGCCAGCACTGGTCCGCGGAGACACCACACAAGCCGCAGTAAGTGTGAGCCCACAACCCAGATTGGACCCTAACTCTAGGGGAAAATGCCTTGGCTTCTCATATGTGAGCCCGAAGTGGACCTGACTGGCCTGCTATGGACCAATCCCTAGATTCACACCCACCTCAGCACCGCAGGCGGGATTGGAGGCCAACTTCTGCCGGAACCCAGATGGAGACAGCCATGGGCCCTGGTGCTATACTTTGGATCCAGCAACCCTGTTTGACTACTGTGCCCTACAACGCTGTGGTAAGTGCTGAAGACGCTTCCCCTTGGCTGGGTTTCACCTCCGAAGACCGGCTCCCTTAACCTGAATGAACTTGGTCTTCTAGATGATGACCAGCCACCATCCATCCTGGACCCCCCAGGTACGGGCTTGGCCAGTTGTGGGAACAGCTTCTTTGACCCTGACCCGCACTGAGGATTTCATCACCCCCATCCGTCCCCCAGACCAGGTGCAGTTTGACAAGTGTGGCAAGAGACTTGACAAGAGCAACAAACTTCGTGTGGTGGGGGGCCATCCTGGGACCTCACCATGGACAGTCAGCTTGAGGAACCGGTGAGGAAAGGAGCTGAGGGGGAAGGGGAGGGGTGGGAGGGAACTGTGGTTGGAATGTAAAATGAAATAAAAAAAAAAAAGACAATTTACAGGCTCAACAGTTTTTTAAAAACAGTTTTAAAAATAAAATGTTTTGTCAAAAAAATAATAAAAAGGGCCTGAGGCTGTAAACATTGGGGTTGTACCAGGAGAGGATGGATGCTTGGTCTTGCACCCAGAGGTCCTTGCCAAAACAGCAGGCCTAGTATGTGTCCCAGGACTCATTGTTGCTTCTCCTAATCTATCCCTCTAGACAGGGCCAGCATTTCTGTGGCGGGTCCCTAGTGAAGGAGCAGTGGGTACTGACCGCTCGGCAATGCGTCTGGTCATGGTGAGCCTCCCTTGGGCTTAAGGACCGGGTCTCCTCACTTACCTTGTTCCCCCTCTTCCTGCCATTGCCCCCACCACCCCAGCCACTTTCCCCAGAAAAGCCAACAAGCAAAGCTGTTGGGAGAGCTGACTAGGAGTCAAGAATGGTCTAGCAGAGTATCTTTCTCCCAGTCATGAGCCTCTCACAGGATATGAGGTATGGCTGGGTACGATCAACCAGAACCCACAGCCTGGAGAGGCAAACCTGCAGAAGGTCCCAGTGGCTAAGACAGTTTGCGGACCTGCAGGCTCCCAGCTTGTTCTGCTCAAGCTGGAGAGGTAGGTGGACAAGTCAAGAGGGTGTGAGGTGGGGCTGGCCCTGTGGTCATAGGTCCTGAATATCCCCATTCCTGCTAAAGACCTGTGACTCTGAACCATCATGTGGCCCTGATTTGTCTGCCTCCTGAGCAGTATGTGGTACCTCCAGGAACCAAGTGTGAGATTGCAGGCTGGGGTGAATCCAAAGGTAAGCACAGTGCATAGACAGATTATTCCACGCTGGGCAGCCCAGCACTGGTTTTGACTGAGGGCCTCTCCTTACCATCCTCCTCACTTCAGGTACAAGCAATAACACAGTCCTTCACGTGGCCTCGATGAAGGTCATCTCCAACCAAGAATGTAACGTGAAGCACCGAGGACACGTACAAGAGAGTGAGATGTGCACTGAGGGACTGCTGGTCCCCACAGGGGCTTGTGAGGTCAGTGGAGAGCTCCTGGGCCAGGCTGGGAAGGGTTTGGGAGCTGGAATTGTACTATTTGATGACCAAGATGGGAGTTGGGGGGAGGCTAGTCACTGCCAAAGTCCAGAGCCCTCACCAGTTCTCCTACCTGCCAGGGTGACTACGGGGGACCACTTGCCTGCTATACCCATGATTGCTGGGTCCTAGAGGGACTTATAATCCCTAACAGAGTATGTGCACGGCCCCGCTGGCCAGCTATCTTCACACGTGTGTCGGTATTTGTAGACTGGATTAACAAAGTCATACAGCTGGAATAGGCCTGGTTAGATCCCTTAGGGATGACAAGACTTCTCAAACATAAAGCAACCTTTCTCTCTGTCTATACGGTGTGCTTCATAGTTTCTGCGTCTATGGAATGAGCTGGTGATTCCTTACGGGGGGGTGAGGGGTGGGGGGTGGTTTAGGACCAGCACAGATCTGGTTAGGGGTTCTGATCCTGGAAAAACTTCAAAATGCATGTACTGTGGATGGGCAGGGTGTCATTTCTGGGAATGCAAAGACAATGCAGAACATTTTCCAACAGACGGGACTGTAGCAGAGAGCTGTTGTCTGCACAGTCCCAGTCGGCCAGGACAGATGACAGCGATGAATCCACTATGGATGTCAAAGAAGGCAAAGGGTTTCTGATCCCCAGGGTGAGGTCTGGGGATGGCTTGGTACAAAGTGCCAGCACAAACCAGGCTCTGTGTCCTCATTTATTATGACTATGGAGTCCATATTCCTCTGCCCACCATCCAGAGTCCAGAGCCCAGGAAGCCTCTTGGCTGTTCTGCCAGATTCTGGAGTTTACCAAGAGCAAAGTGCGAGATGAACTGGCCAGTTCCCACAGAACGGTAGAGCTTCAGCTGCCCAAGTGTGTGTGCAGCCAAAGCACAGTATTCATGAAGCTGTCTGACTCCACCTCCACCTCTGATAGCGCGTGGGTGCTTTTGGGATAGAGCAGGAGCCTGTGTGAGAAGCAACACATGAGGATGGAGGGTCCCGTCCTGCTTACCTGCCGCACGCTGCCAGGACTGTCCTCTGACACTCACCGAACAGGCACATTCCGGGCCTTGAGGGCACGGTAATACTCCATACCCTGCTTGAAGGGTACACGCCGGTCCTCCTGGCCCAGCATCAGTAACACTGGTGTCTTTACCTAGATGTATGGGGAGCAAGAAGCTGTGGTGAGCTGAGCTCTGGATTCTGGAGGATGAGTGGTACACAGAGAAGGGGACCTGGGTACCTGAGGGATGTACTTGATGGGTGATTTATCCAGCATCTCCTTCCACACATTCAGATCTGGCAGGCAGTCATTGCTATAATGGAAGCCAGTCTCCACCACACACCTATAAAAGGCCAAGCTCATGCAGACTGCAGGATCTCCATGGGAATTTGGGGGTGAAAGGAAGGGCAGAGACCTTTTATGCCCACTCACCAATCAGGGATGTCTGTGGAGCCCATCATGGAGGCAATGTTGATTACAGGGTTCCGGGCTATACAGGCACTGTAGGTCTCTGGGTACTGACCAATCAGGTGGCAGGAGAGGAACCCACCATGGGAACCACCCATAAGGGCCACACGGCTTGCATCAAAGTGTTCCTCCTGGAGCACCTGCTCCACTGCAAACTAAAGGGTGGGCAGAGGACACTGCAGCTAGCTTCCTGTCAGCAACAGAGCCATGAATCCACCCTCCCTGTCAGGAGCCCAGCACCCCGCTACCTGGACATCCTTCACATCCTGGTGACCCACATTGCCTGGGAGAGAAAGGATGCTGTCTTGGCCAAAGCCAGTGGAGCCACGGTAGTTCACTAAAAGTAGGAGACAAGAGTTTTCTTAGTCCTCTGGACCCCATTCCATGGATCAGTGAAGCAGGGCCGAGAACCAGCTGCATCACAGGCTGCCGAGGGGACATAGTCACGAGAGAGTTCACAGCATCCTTTCCATGGAAGCCTCAAGTAATCCTCATGATCCCCAGGTTACAGAGCCAGAGGCTGGGTCACAGCAACTTTTTTTTTTTTTAGTGGCGGTTTCTTTTTTATTTTTTTAAGACAGGGTTTCCCTGTGTAGCCCTGGCTGTCTTAGAACTCACTCCATAGTCCAGGCTGGCCTCAAACTCACAGAGATCTGCCTGCCTCTGCCTCCTGAGTGCTGGAGTTAAAGGCGTGTGCCACCACGCCCAGCCCTAGTAGTGGCTTCTAAAGAAAGAACTAGAGAAAAGCCTAATGACTAGAGTGACTACCCAGACATGGGGTACACACAACCCAAAGGCTACCTCTTCACTGGACTGAGCTCCTTTCTTACCCAGTAGCACTGCAAAGCCCATCTTGCAAAGCATGGCTGGGAACAGCATCCAGGCAGTGACAAAGGATGAATGGGGTCCCCCTGCAGAAAGGAAAAAGAGGATGAATGGGCCAGCTAGGAGGGGTGGTAGGAAGGCGAGGGCCCTAAGGAGATACCTACCGTGGGGCATGACCACCATGGGTACCTGGGTCTTATCTGGAGGGTTGCTGGGCTGCACAAGGATTGCTTCAAAGTCAAGGTCAGCTGCAGGGAGAAGGCAGTAATCAGCAAGACCAGTGCTACTGCTCAAGGGCTTCCTCTCCAGCTAAGGCCCCATAGCATGAGTCTGGTCAAGAGAAACAGGCCAAGGTAGCTGACACCATGACACACAGACTCCCAAGGCTTCTGCTCTTCCCGCCTAGTCAGAGCCTGACATTTGAAAAGATTGCATTCTGGCATAGTCATGTAAGCCTCGTGTGCGGCCCATTTTCTTTGGGCCTTTGTTTTCTTACCACAGAGGCTATGCCCTGGCAGGACCTGGTGGTGGTTACCACAGCAGGCACTCAGCTCTCTGGATGCTACTCTCCATGAACATAAGAACAGAAAATGTTTGGAGGAAAAACCCTAGAAACTCTGAAATGTGAGCTCGGAGGGGTCACCACATGCTGTGTGCTGGGGACCTGGAGAAGGTGTTCATCTACTGTTGGCCCAGCTCACCATATTGCACATTCTCTTGGTCTGGAGGTGGATGTAGCACACGGATGCCCCAGTGGATGTCAGGAATGGGTTCAGCCTCCTCTAGGGACACCCATGACACAGACTGTTCCTTCCCAGCAGGAGGCAGGAACCCAACTTTCTGCCAACGGGAAGGAAAATGTCACAGGTGGCCAGCTCTCAGGAACTCATCTCCAAAGGGCACAGCACATATTTCTGTGAGTGGTTTACCAATTACACCCACATATAAACCACTTCTTACCACTGCCATGTTTCTTGGCTTTAGGTTCTTCTGTCGTCATCTTGTTCAGGACAGTACAAATGACAGCACCTAGCTCCTACTCACGAGTGCTGTGCTCAGTTGGATCCCAGTCTCTACCCTTCTACATGCTGACCAACATGGTCAGCCTTTGGACTCGTTTCTAAGGCCTGAAAGCTCACAACTCCTGTCTTCTAGCCTGGAACTCACCAATACTCACCAGGCTCGGGGGTAGGTTGGGCGTGGAAAACTGGGCCACCATGAGGTCCCGATCAATCGTAAGCAGCTTCCAGCTCCCACCGGAGCCCCCTAGAGGAAGCAGATGATAGCAAGGGCCTCCACATTTGTACCTTCAACCCTGAGACCACTTCCTCTGAACACCTAACTGCACATGCCCTGGGTCAGCCTCCTGTTCAATCCCTTGCTCGTCTGACAGACACTGGCCGTGCTCAGGAACTGCCAGACCTAGGGACACAGAAAACTACCAAAGTACTCTACCCACCCCAATGGCTGCAGTGTAGAAAGGATGGCAGCCTAGCCCAAAGCAGGGTCGGGGAAGGGGGCCGGATAGGAGTCTAAGGTTTATCCGCTCACTTATTTACTTATGTACAACAGAACCTGTGTGTGCTAGACAAAGGCCTTAGCAGTGAGCTATGTGCCAACCCAGAGACAGAGAAATAGAACAGAACTTTGACATCCATGGTGGTTTGAATGAAAATGGCCCCATAGGTTCACAAGGAGTGGCACTATTAAGAGGTGTGGTCTTGTTGGAGGTATCTGTGGCCTAGTTGGAGGAAGTGTGTCACTGGGGGTGGGCTTCGAGGTTTCAGAAGCTCAAGCCAGGCCCAGTGTCTCTCTCCTCCTGCTGCCTGCGGATCTAGAGGCAGAACTCTGGGCTCATTCTCCAGCACCATGTCTGCCTGAGCGCTGCCTTGCTTCCCACTATGACGATAATGGACTAAACCTCTGAACTATAAGCCAGCAAGCTCCAATTAAATATTTTCCTTATTTAAGAGTTGCCATGGTACCGGGTAGTGGTGGTGCACGCCTTTAATCCCAGCACTTGGGAGGCAGATGCAGGTGGATTTCTGTGAGTTCAAAGACAGCCTAGCCTACAAACTAAATTCCAGGACAGCTAAGATTGTTACACAGAGAAACCCTGCCTCAAAAAAAAAAAAGTTGTCGTGGTTATGATGTCTCTGAGACAGCACCTTTATGGGGGAGTATGTAGAGTCAGAACAGGTGGAGAATCCAACTAAATCAACAAAGGTTTCTCCAAGGTTTGGGAAGGAGGTGGATGACTGACAGTTGGCAAGGAAAGTGTGCAGACTTTAGGGTAGGGAGGGCTATGGAGCAGGGCCCAGGAAGGCAAGTGGAGCAAAGGTGGCAGTGTACCGCTTAGATCCTAAAGGCTGTGGGCAGTGCTAAGAATGACGGAGAGTGCCACCGCCGCCCCCACTCCTAACCCATCCACTGCCCTGCCATCACCCCACTGCAGAAGTCTGCTCACCAGCTGTCAGGGAGGTAACACTGCCCGTCTGGGTGTCCACAGCAAATAGGTCCTTAAACAGAGGGGAGACCACATATGGCACCACATTCAACAGCCCCATGGGTCCTATCCCAATTTTCTTTCTACTATCTTAGGGACACTTTGGCCTATGGTGGAGGCTACTCTGTGCACCAGGGAGTAGCATGGATCGAGATTCAAATCTCAGTTCCTCTTCATAATTTACGGGCTATTCCCAGGCAAGGTGCAGGAACACCACGGAGCCTTACTTGAGGATGTGAGAACAAATGACATCACATCTAAAAGACCGTGGTACACTATGGGCACCTTCACTTATCCTTCAAGAACTCCTCCAACACCTGGCCTTACAGTGTTGAGGGACCTACTCAGAGACAGCCCCAGGTTTTCCACCGGAAAACAGGCCTAGGGCGCTGCCGTGGGGCACCATGACATCTGGTCCCCTCAAGGAAAAGCAAGCCCAGCAGGAGGCTAAAAAGGCTTGAAGGGGCCAGTAATTACGACTGGGACCAGGCATTCCTGTAGGCGCAGATACTCACTCTGCCCCAGGTCCTGGACTCCTTGGCCAACAATCATAAGGCAAATGCTGATCTTACCTCTCAACATAATCAGGGGCTCTCACCTGCCGGCTGCGCTGTGCTGAGTCAAAGACCACTCTCCGGCTGTCGGCTGACCAGCATCCCAAAGGCAGAAGACTACAGTAGATCCCAGAGAAGTCCTCTGCAAAGACAGAGGGGCTTGGGCTGCATCAGAGAGTGGAGGTTTGGGGGGTGGGGTCAAGGGGAATTTACCCAGAACCCCTGAAATTTGTGGTAGAATGATAGTCCCATACATGACGGTACCCTTACAATGAGAGTTTAGTGAGTAGGAGGTGGAAGGGGAAGGGGGAAAGACTTCTGAGGACCTGAAGAGGCAGAGCTGACACGCCTCTGAGGCAAACATGGATGCTGTTCCCTTTGGGGCTCTGGTAACACGTGTTTGTCCACTAGTGCTGGGTACAGCAGCTGGCACAGGATCTCAATAGCCCCGCCCTTCACTATAATCTTGTTCGGAGGTGGAGATAACCACTCTTTCCACAAACGAAGACACAGAAGCCCATGGAGGCCAGAGCACTATCCAAGGATAAACAGCTAATGGGTAGAGCTGAGATTCAGACTAGGTCCCCATTACTGTCTCCTCCTTGCAAACCAAAGAAGACGTGTGTGTGCTAAGGATGAAATACGGGGCTTTGCCCACGCTAGCCGTGTGCTTTACTACAGGGCTATATATTCCCTCTGTATCCTTGCAACTTTGTCCACTGGACCTGCCCACTACATTCTTGGAACTTTCTGTGTAGCTTGAGAAAACAAAACTTTCACCCCATATCCTTGAGATGACCTAGGGTTGCAAGCAGAGCTGCAAACACCTGATGTTCTGTCTCTTAGCCAGGAGCCACCCTTCCAGAGGAGCAGCTGACTGAGCCTGGACAAAGGCTGCCAGGGTGGAATACAGAGTATCAGAAAACCCTCAGGCCCAGCGCTTCTCAGGCATAACACTTCAATCTGGTGCTCTTTCTGAGACTCATCCCAAGCCAGCTCGGGCTGCTAGGATCTCAGTTTCGGTCTTCAACTTTCTATTACCCATAGTGGGGGCTGGGCACACGGCTGGACTAGCAAGGAGGAGGAGGAACAGACAGCAGAACTATACGCTTTACTGATTTCCCCTGCCAGGCACCCCTCACCTCCCAGCTGCCGAGGTACAATGTCCACCACCACTGAAGTGACCTTGGTGTACCAGTCATACTGCAAGAGAACACAATGGTCAAACTCACCAGAGCAGGGATCTCAGGGCACAGAATACTGTGTATATCCCTTTCAAATGCAACTTTGGATACCCTTGGGGAGTGGTGGGAGCTGTATATTTCCTTTATGTTAGCCTGGATCAGATGCCCACAAGGATCTCAGATAGGCATGTCCCTTGGGCTTCCACCAGACACCCAAGGCTCTTCTTGGGCAGGGGCTGGGACTGTGTAATCCCCCACTATATCCTAGTTCCTTAGAGAGCCTGGTACTTATGGATGGGAATTAACAGACAAGCATCTCTGTACTTGGAGGATGCTCTTGAGGTGGTGAGCCCTCAGAGTACTCAAGCCTCTGATCCTCCTTGAAAAGTCAGGCCACTAATACAGTGAGGCCAGGAGAGGACCCTGAGGGGGAGATAATGCTGGCCCTTTGCCTCGCATCCCCCAGCAAGAAGCTAACCACCCTTCTACCACCATCCACTTCCAGCTCACCAGGCAGAGCTGGCCACACTGGTGATGAGGGAGTAGAGACGGATACTGCAGGTAGACGATGCGACACTGGTCTGGGCTCAGCCGCGGAGAACAAACAGCCAGTGAATCATCCGAGAGTAGTTCTAGGCCACACAGAAATATGAGCATCACACAGACGGGAAAGGCTAACACATGTCAGCAAAGCACATGCGGGTACCAGTCACTCACCACACTTTCCCCCGCTCAGGTCCACATAGTACAAGGCTGATCTGGAATGGTCAGAAAGACACTCAGCTCCGTGGTCGGATGGACTGTAGGACCCTCTGCCCTGCCCCACTTCCTCACCTGCGATTGGTGCAGAAGCGGATACCTAGCCGGAAGGGCTCATGCCACCAGCCCACAAACACCACACCTGTGTCTCCAGGGGCCCAGAAAGCCTATAAACAAGACCACAAGGGAGGTATAAGCAAGGGGTACTTGCTCGAGCAGGGCATCCCAACTACAGGAGGGGCAAAGGTCAACCTGCTGCTGACCTGTCCAGGGGATACATGTTCAGGGACGCCCTCGAGCACTGAGATGTTGCCACTCTCAATGTCCAGCACACAGAGCACAGGAATGCTTTTGGAAACCATGGTTTCTCCCCAGTCTTCGTAAAACACAAACTGATCCCCCTGAGAAGAGAGGACACTCGATGCTCAGAGCTTCTACAGAACCCTGCCCTGCCTCCTAGAAGCTAGAGCCTCCCCAGGTCCACAAGGTGCAGTGCGGGGAGTATACGGAGTTGTAGGGCAGCTGGGCAGGGCCTTCACAACCTGGCCACATCACAAGCACCTTGATGGCCTGGTCTGGCTTCTTCGGCCTGGCCATCTCATCATCGCTGGCATTGGCGTCCAAGGCTTTGGTTTGAAAGAAGGACTCAGCCTTGGGGCGCTTCTTCTCCGCCACATACAACAAGTGTGTCTCTGAGTATGACCAGGAAAGGCAGCCAAAGCAGTCTGGATGCAGGGAGGGACGATTAGGGGGAACCCAAAGCTATGGTTGCCCCATCTTCCCACCCTGCCTGCTTACCAGCCGGGGGCCTCACCATCCTCATAAACAGGCCCATGTTTCTCCAGGGCTGACAGGTTGAAGCTCTTGAGTTTCCGGTTCTTCTCCCAGACCTGAGGACACCTGGGCATCAGGCTGGCTGCCTTAGTTGTGGGGCCAAGGGACCTACAGCCTGCCACCTCACCCCTTGCGGACTCACCTCCAGGAACTGTTTTTCCTCCCCTGGGGCTGTGCCCCCAGCCTTGCGCAGCACAGCTTTCATGGAGCCCGAAGGAGACTCTCTGCTCAGCAGCCTGAGTATCGGGGTTGCAGGTCAGGATTACATTAAACCCCCCAAATAGCCCCGTGCTTCCCCTTTCCTGGTCACAACCTCTTAAGTGAGACTCTCTCCTTCCTTTCTTTATAAACCATCATTGGTCTGGTGTTGCAAGATCAGAGGTGGCAGCACAGGAGACGATCTATCTCCCAGCTACCTCCTAGGTAAGTCTGAGACCCCAGCCCACACCAGCCCACAAAGCACTTCCAGCCTCAAGCTAGCGGACCTTGTTTCTCTCTTCCTTAGGGGACTTGACTCTCTCCAGATTCCCAGGGACCTAGAACCTGGTCTGGAAGGAGTTTCTAGTATTTAGCAGGCCCTATCTCCAGAGACCAAACAAGCTCTCAAGGAGCAGTCACCTGGTTCTTTGCTCTCCTCAAGCTCCCCAAAGTTGTCCCTGCAGGGGATAGGTAAAGAGCTCTATGCCCTAAGAACACATGGCGGGCATTTATGAAAGGCTGGCATGGTAAGTGGCTGTGCTCGTGTCTGCAAACCTCCTCTCACACTTACTCCCCCCGGGTCTCCACACTGTTGCCTGCAGGCCCGGCAAACACCACCGAGTCTCCATCATGGAACACTAGGTACTGGCGGCAGAATCGGATGGTCTCCATTCGTTCCAAGTCCCTCTGAGTCCATTCTGCAAGGGAGGCATGAGGGTGTTCAACTTGTCTGGGCCAGTTTGGGTCACTGCCCATCAATCAAGGCCTACCTTGCCATCCAGACACCGTGAGTAAAGCCTGAGCAACGCTTCCCTTGACATAACCTAAGCCCGGGCTTCCAGAGCCCGAGCGGACAGCCACTTGGAGAGAACCTACTGCAGACCGACCGTGGAATTTCCAGGGCAGCAGAGCACATGTACGGGCCGGAGAGCCCTGTGAGGGCCACACTGGCACCCAAGTCTGAATTTGACTCCTACACCTTCAACTCATTCACGGGCGTGACTAATCAGTAAGGCCAGTACAGTCCCCAAAACACCTGTGCGCAGGAAATCGGCCCGGGTTCCTCCCCGTACTCGTGTGTGCCGTCAAGCAGCGAGCCCTCCACATTTCCCACCTCGCCATCTGGGTGCACTGCCCATCGCCACCCAGTTCCCTCGGTCTACACACCAGTGTGCACCGTCCGATAGAGGCCCCCATACTGCGTGGTGACCTCCGGGCCCAGGCAGGCGGCGCTCAGCGTAGGCTGGCGGCTAAGGCCCCGGTACAGCGCTGCCGCCTCCTGGGGCTCACTCAGCAGCACCTGCGCAGGGGACACACCAGGGTCAGGCTCGGCCCGGGCTACGGAGGCCACGGGGGCCGCGGGTCGAGCCCTCACCTGACGCTCCATAGCCCTTCTTTTCAGTAGCAGCTAAGGCCCGGAAGTGAGGATTAGGGGGCGGGGCCTAGGGCGGCCCCCCGTTTCCGCTATACCCGAAGGCGACCTGGGACAGGCAGAGCCGCTCGGCGGGAGGGCGGGGCCTGTGAAGGGACCGCCCCGAGGGGAGGGGCGGTAAAATAGTGAAAATAGACTAGGCAAGTGGGAGGCGGAATCTGAATCGAGTCCTGGGCTTTTTAGAGAAGGGAAGCTGTGGGTACCCGAGAAGTGAGAGCAGACGTGTGGCAGCGGAATGCAAGAGCCGGTGTCCGGGGATAGGCGAGGTCTGGGAGGGGCGGAGGAAGACCGGTTGTGAGCAGAAGGCTGCCAAGTCTGAGAGCAAGCCCTGAGCATTCGAAGGGCGGGGCCTTAGAGGAACGCCAATGAGGCCTTAAGGATGAGGAGGGGAAGGGTGGGAACCGAACACTGAGACTAGCGGGTCCATGGAACCTGTAGCGTTGCGGGCGGGGTACCCGCACGGACTTCCTTTAGCTCGGGGGCTGATTATGAGTTCTCGCCCCATCTACTGTAGTCCAGGCAGTTACCAGAAAAATAAGGCAGGTTCCCGGGCGAAGCCCTGGGGCACCGACAGAGAAGGGCAATGCTGAACTCTCAAGAGAGAGTGCTGTCCCGGCTTATCGATGACCAGACTTGCCAGAAAGTTATCTGTTTCCACAGCCTTAACCCGCCCTTCTCAGTAATTCATTGCTGCGAATCGTGAGCACGCTGGGTCTCAGCCTAGCACAAAAGGTCCTGGTGGGGTCAGGCTACACGTCAGAGCAGCTAGCCTAGACAGGCAGTCTCCTGCTCGCGACACAGGACTAGGTTGACTTAGGTGACAACAGAGGGTTCGGCAACTGTAGGTATCTCCCCTCCTCCATACAGCTTGGATAGGTCTTGTCTTTTAAATCACCTCTGGGTTCCCTTGAATGAGGGCTTTCCTTCTTACCCAAAGCAAAATTGGTATTTTTTTTTTATCTATTTCTTATTCTCTAGTGATTCTTAGTTTCTGTATATAGTTCTGGCTTCGAACTCAGAGAGACCCACTTGCCTCTGCTTCCCAAATGCTGGGATTAAAGGTGTGGGCCAACTACACTCAGCTTGAACTATTCTTGACTATGTGGAACTAAGGTCTCTCAGCCATGAAAAAAATTCTGAGGTTGGAAAGGGCAGGCAGATGTAAAGTTTGCTTGGGAACACCAGGGGGCAGCACTTGTATATCTAGCTCCTGAGACTCGGGATCCTGAAAATGCCCCTTGGGATGGCATTGGCTTTGAACTGACCTTTGCACCTCCGGGTAGGGTCATTTTTAAATGACTTGGTGTGTTCTCAGTCCCAGTTGTATCAACACTTCTGAAATTGTGCTCTTTTCCACTTTTTTCTTTAACCGTGGAGAATATCTTATACATTTGGGTATTTGCTTGTTTGGCTAAGTTTAGAAATCATCCCAAAGACAGTCTGGAGGTTGTTTATATCAAGTCCTTTTATTTTGATACCACAGAAATACCTTGTCACAATACAGGGGAGGGACACTGAAGTACCACGAGTTCTCACAGAGCACAGGAGGACGGCACACAATTCACAAGGTCATGTGGAGGACTCGGGTCATTGCACTTACAGCTGTAAACTTGTTGGTTTGACTTTGTACAGCACTCCTCCCCCTCAAATAAAGAAGGAGAGAAGGAAGGAGAGGGAAGGAAAAGCAAAAACAAGACATGGAAGCTACAGGGAAAATGTAGATGGCCACTACTCTCCAGGGTCCACACTTGGAGAGGAGCTGATTTGACCCCAGAGATTGAATGAGTCTCGTGCACACACGCGCGCGCACACACACACACACATATACACACACACATCCATTCATGTACATGTGCTTACACACACAGTATCTCACGACTTCTATGGCTCTCCGGTGCCACCTGGTGCATATGGTAGCAAGGTACTGGCACCCAGGGAGACAGAGGTGGCATCTCCAAGGAGTTTCAGTTGATTAGATCTGTCCCTCCGACCCTGTTGGAGTCCACGATGACAAATATTTACAGCATGGGTGGAGAAGGGCTAATAGGGCAGGACTGTACCATCAAGGCAAAGGACCTGCCTGAAAAACTCCCCAAAGGCTCCAGAATACAGGCCAGAATTGCTGCCCTTGCAATTCTCTCATTGTGGGCCCTGAGACCATTTGTCCTACCCGAGGAGTAGGAAGGTAACAGTAGGAGGACTATCACTATGAAGGGAGTGTGTTGAGGCCTTGGGTAGGCAGAAGAGGGTTCCCTTGCTTATGACACTGAGAGTGGGAAATAGAGAAGGCCTGGACTCTACCCAGAGACTTCTTAGCCATTTGGAGACGCACCTGATGTGTTCTGTGTCCTACAGCAGCTAACGCTGGTCCCCAAGCCTCAGGGTGTCATAGCCCCAGTCAGCAGAAGGACCAGGATATTGACCTAGAAGACTATGGCAGCCATCTTCACAAAGGGGCAAGTTTCTGTCCTGTGGGGACAGCCAGGGATGTAGTGGCAGATATCAGAAATGTCAAACTCAAGAGTCTGGCCAGAAAAGAAATTTGCTGAAAAGTTAATATTTAGAGCTTAGTGGGCCTGCCAGAGGTTGACCTGTGGACATCCTGCCTGCTCTCAGCTCCAAGTCCAGTCCCTTGACGATGAGTGGAAAGGGTTACTGCCACGATCCCAAGTATCTAAACAATGGACACATCCCATACAGTCCTGGGCCTCAATGATGGCCTTCAGCCCTTGCTCAGATGGCCCCGTACAGCCTAGGTCTGATCTCCGAGATGTCCGATAGCATGAAGAAAGCCAAATCCCTGGAACTCAGGGTCTTAAGTTGGACACAGCTTCGACTGTCCCATGCACAGCTGCCACAGGTGGGACAGGATTTCAGTCTAAAGAATTTGTAGGCCTTGTTAAAAAAATCATGAGAAATGTGGACCCCCGAGAAATGCATGGTACAAACCAGAGCACTCTGGAGGAAGGTCGGACCTCAGTGGGTCAGGCAGGAGGTCTGCCCTACTTGTGGATCAGAGATGCTGACAACAGTGGAATACTTATGCCTCAGAGGAGAGGGCAGGCAAGTCCTGGAGACAGATGTGGAGAGGACCACACGTGCCCTTCAGTAAGTTTTGCTTCTGAGAAGCGTTCTGAGCTCAGCCGGAAGCTGTTATGTGAGTAGTTAGTTACTCTGGATATTTTCCGCCAAAGAGCCCACAGCCAGCTCTTCCTGGGAACCCTATGACCTTGGCTCCACTCCAGATCTCTTGGGTCATGGTCCTTTGAGACTCCTCATCACGAAGGGGAGGCAAAGAGCAGGGTTAGTAAAGGTCTAGGGATCCTAAGGCACACGCCCAGGCTCTGCTCTCAACTTCTGCCTCTCCACAGATGTGGCCCAGCCTTGCCCTTGGGAAGTGCCCCACTGCAAAGCGGTAACCATATTCTTTAGGCTCAGGTCTGGGGCAGGAGGGAAAAATGATAAGCAAGTAGAAATCCTACAGCAAACCCACAGAATGTCCGTATGCATACATCCACTGCAGGCTCTGATCACTGTTCTCAGGTTTCTTTTTTATCTGCTATCGTGGACAGATAAAAACAGCAAGGTGTATGGGGGGCTCACTGCCTGCTCCATGGCTTGGCATACTCAGGTAGTTCCGGCAGGTCTTTACTAGCTTGTGCAGAAGGTAGGGAGAAATGCTCCTAAAGGAGAGGGTTGGAGGCAAAAAGAACTCCAGGCAAGAGGGTCGAGCATTTAAAATGAATGAAATCGTGCAAAGAGGCTGCGAGTTGTGCATGCTCCACTGCGAGACAGGCGCTGACCCACCCGGCAGCAGTGAGTCCTGCCACAGGTCAAACATGCCACAGACTTAGAATTTACACATACACACACACACACACACACACACACACACACGCACGCACGCGCACACACGCATGCTCTCACTTTCTCGGTCTCACACATACTCACTCACACTACACAGAAAGTAGGAACAAGGATTGGTTGGGGTAGTGATATGAGCAGATCTATCCAGTTTCTCAACTGCATGTTTGCAATTAACTCCTTATATGTAACATGGAATTTATTAAATATTAACAGTTGTCTTTGAGGGTTTATATTTCATTGCATAGAACATTAGAGATGAGACTTGTGGCTGTGCCCGAGATGAAGGGAGGCCTCCAAGGGAAGGGCTTTGAGGAGGCATGCAGCCCAGTCCACCAGGTGAATGGATAGAATCACACTCCCCTCACCCACAGGGCTCCGAGCCTTTCCCTTGGCCGGTGCATAAGTCCTGGCTCCTCTGGTCTGAGCACACCCACTGCTGATGGCTTAAGAAGGTCTGGAATTGCACAGTAAACAGGCGGGCTGAGGGGCCTCCCTAGACCTCGCCCTGGGTTTGTGCTCTTGGTGGCCTGCTGCCCGCTATTGCTTCTAAATCAACATTTCTCCCTGTGCTGAGCAGGGGCAGAGAGCAGAGAGGAAACCAAACTATCAGTCACAAGGTGGTGGAGGAGACAGACAAAGGGCTAAAAGCAAAGAAAAGAAGGGAAGAGAAAACAAAACAAAACAAAAAAATGTTCATGAGGTATACATGTAAATCAAATTGGAATGATTAAGGCTGTTCTTGAAATCAAAAGAAATCCCCAGGTGTACAGACGAAGAGCCGGCTGGTCGAGACAATGGCGGTGCTGCTGGGTGCTCACAATGGCTGGGGGGATGGCTTTAGGATGATGGCAGGCATGCCTGGTATGCTGCCATCCACGGGCTGGGAGAAGCCTCAGCCGGTGCCCACGCTGCTTTTCGGTGCTATGGCCTCTTACGTCAGCGATGAGACAGTGTTAGGTCCTAATGTTTATAAAGTTCTCCCAAACCCATGCTGGCCGTGTGGAGGTCTGCTCCAATGTCACCCAGGTGGGCAGGGTGAAGGGGGCAAGGCCTTATGGCCACAGAGGGGTCCGGGCCAGCTGGAATGTGAAGGAAACGGAGCCTAGGGCCCCCAGCCCTCAAAGCCCCTCTCCAAGGCTGTGGAAAAACTTCTGGCATCTTAGAGGGAGGGCAGTGTGCACCCAAACTCTGTGTATAACGCATTTGAAGCCTGGCTGGCCAGGCCGCAGGAGGCTGTGGGAAGAGCAGCAGACAGCCAAGCAGCAACAGTGTTCTGGTGCGGGCTCCTCTCTCCCAAGGATGGCTGGCCTGAGGAAGGCAGGGTCTCTGGAAGGACAATGAAAGGTCCCCCAAGCCAATGGTCCCACTGCTCCAGCAGAAGCTTCACCTAGGTAGCTGCTGTTAGGAAACGTCCTGCGCTCTGATGAGGCCTGCCTGCTGTGGCCACATGGTGTGAATCCTTGGGCCAAGGGTTTGCCAGATTGTAGATGCTTTGAAAAGAGGAGAGAGGGAGGGAAGAAAGAAAGATTTTTTCCCCAAGAACCCTGGGCAGTTTCCCACCCTCCTCATATTGCTCTCAGACACTGCATGTATAATGGCCGGGGTCTTCTTCACCTAGACGATTCTATCCATCGAGGCAAGTAAGAGTTAGTGTTTGTGCAAGTTAAAGGTCATGGAAAGAAGGATTCGAATAAGGAAGAATCAGATCTTCAGGACAAGACCCCCCTTCTCTCTCTCCTGTTTGAGACAACAGGATCTCACTATATTGCCCAAAATGGCACTAGAGTGACCCTCCAACCTCAGCCTACGGGGTACCGGGGCTCACAGGCATGTGCCACTACTTGATATTTCTTTTTTCAAATGTGTGTGTGCGCACACATGTTTATGGAGGTTAGAGAAGATCTTGCAGGAGGTGGATCTCTTCTACCTTTTACCATGTGGTATCCAAACGCAGGTTGTCAGGCTTTGGCCACTGAGTCCTCTTGATGACCCTCGGCATTTATTTTGTAAGAAGACTTCCTTTCTGTTTTGCCTAACAGTAAAGGAAGCTCTGGGCGGTGGTGGCGCACACCTTTAATCCCAGCACTCGGGAGGCAGAGGCAGGCAGATCTCTGTGAGTCTGAGGCCAGCCTGGTCTACAGAGCAAGTTCTAGGACAGGCTCCAAAGCTACAGAGAAACCCTGTCTCGAAAAACCAAAAACAAACAAAACAAAGAAAGTGTGGGCCGGGCGGTGGTGGCGCACGCCTTTAATCCCAGCACTCGGGAGGCAGAGGCAGGTGGATCTCTGGGAGTTCGAGGCCAGCCTGGTCTACAAGAGCTAGTTCCAGGACAGGAACTAAAAGCTACAGAGAAACCCTGTCTCGAAAAATCAAAAAAAAAAAAAAAAAAAAAAAAAAAGAAAGTGTGGGAAGCCAGGTATGATAGTACACATTCATAATCCTAGCTTTAAGCAACACAGGCAGGAAAATCACAAGCAGGAAAAGCTCATGATCAGCTTGATCTACACATATTGAGTTACAGACCAGTTGGTCCTACAAATGAAATCCTGTCTCAAAAACACAAAAACAAACAGGAAGAGTGGGAGAGATGAGGTTTTGTTTCACAGGATAAGCATCTCTAGCTCATCTCTGAAATTGGCATAAAAACACCAGGAGATGGACACAGCAGCTCTGACCACTTAGCCCAATTGTTGGCCCAGTGCTGGACCCAGAGGGAGATCTTAACTAGGAAGCCGTGATCTCGATGGCCTGCCCACGCTGTGGCTGGGCATGGAGCAAAGTACACCCGTGCCACCTTTCCTTCTACCAGTTCTCAGGCCCCAAACCTAGGCTGGCCCTGCCCTGAGCTATGGGCTGTCCCTCCCTGTGCCCTGAATAGCACTTGAGAGTTTATATTTGTTCCAGGGAATGCCAAGAAAACGTTGAGCTGAGAGAGAAAGTGGCAGGGTATGCAGCACCCTAGAGCAAACCCAAAGCTCCTTACATTGGCTCCAGCCACTGTGCCCCTCTGCTATGGTTTGGTAGTGCTTTATCTTTGCCTGTCCCTGAAGCCTGGCAGCTCCACTCAGAACCAGAGCCTTTGCTGGCACTGTGCCTCCACACGCCTTCAGCCCTGACTGCTTTCTTTAGGGCAGCTCTTACTGCTCCAGAAACCCCGCTTTGCAATGCTTGCCACCTGCCGAAGTCCCTTTCAAGTTGACTTTTATTTATTTTATTTACTTACTTATTATTTTTTAGTCAGATTTCATTATGTAGCCTTGGCTGGTCTGAAGCTTGCTCTGTGGACCAGGCTAGCCTCAAATTCAGAGACTGTTTGCTTCTGCCTCCAAGTGCTGGACCAAAGGTGTATGTATGTTACCATACATGGCTAAATTTTTATTTTGAAATGTACTTATTCTTTGTTTCCATTAATGGACCGCTGACTTGAAAGGACAGAAACTTGGTTTTGATTCCTATGTTTCCAACATCTAAAATAGGGTTTGGCACATACTTGAGGCTTGACAAGCATTTGTTGAATAAATAAATAAGAGATTGGACCTTTTCAGTGCCTCGAGACTCCTGAAAAGACGGCAGTCCTTGGAATTTCTTCTCTATAACAAGCACTTACTGTCCAAGGCTCCCTTAAAATGACTTGCTTACTGGCTGTGGGCCCCACCATGGCTACCCACATACCTCCACAGTCTTAACTCTAGAGTGGAAAAGGAGCAGAAGGGGCGAGGCCTCCTGCAGAAGGCATGATAGGTAATTCCTGACTGAGCAAGGAGTAGCAGCAAAACAGCCAGGCTATTCTACCCAATTCTGGGTGAGGCTTTTCCTCTTCTGTCCACAGAGGCAGGGCCAAGGCCAGGACCAGGGCAGGCTCCAAGAGGAGCATCCCATCATACTTGACCACTACAGTCTAGGTGGAGAGGACTCGGACCCTGAGCCTTCCCGTTCTCTCATTCTCTCGCTGACTTGACCTAGAATGGGGCTGAGACTGGCAGACCAGTGAGCCCTTTCCCTCTGTGTTCCTTTTCTACCTGCCTCTCTCCCTAGCTCTCTCTTTCTCTTGTGAGTCACACGCACCCTGTGACTCTAAGAGTGTTTTGATTTCATGCCCAAAGCTGCTAAGTTATTTAGAGTTTGGAGACACCAGCAGCAGGCATCAATGTCTCCAGTGAGAACAATAGTCTATCCTGTCCTCCAGGATGACTTTGAACTCAGACCCGAGGTTGTAGGGGTCTAACTGGCTTCACTGGGCCCTTCCTCAAGGACAGCTGATTCAGCACCTTGCCAGCTCTGGTGTTGCTAGACCCAGTCCAGCTTGAAGAAGCATACCAGGTACTTTTTAGTGCATACTTTCAGGAACGGGGCCCTTCACCCACTTTTCAGGTACCAGAACCTGGCCCTGACACTCACTGTTATACGCAGAGTCCAGAGCTGCGCCCAGGCCTTTGACTCCAGAGATTTTTCCACAGCAATGATGTCATCTTTCTTCAGATCTTCAGGAGCCTGAGGAGCAGTGCAGAGGAAGACTGTGAGTTTTACTGCATTGCCTGCTTCCTACAGTCCCAGATACCCCATCATGTTGGCAGCACGGCCGGAGGACTGGGATGGCAAGCGGACATTCGCCCTGATGTCCATTTGCTGGGGACCTCTACTGAGTTGGCCCCACGTCTGAGGCTCTGAGGTGTCCTTGTTCTTTCTCTGTCACCCACTCCCAGGAGGGCACACTACAGCTCTCATCATGCCATCACTAAAGACTGCACTCTTCCCAGAGGACTCCGGCTTTGGGATTTCAGAGGCCCCCAACCACCAGTAACTCAGGCCCTTCCCAGCAAATGACAGGTGCAGGCACTCACCCTTCTGGACACAATCACCAGAACGAGGAAAATTTTTTGCCAAAAGCAGAGACAGCTGTGACACAGAAAACAGAGAGAGATGTCAGGAAACGGGGCAGACTCCTAGTCAGGGGCATTGGTTGCGGTAAGGCCCAAGGCACAAGGACTACCTAAAAATCACTGGGTACCAGCAGGTGGGCTGTGTCTGGTGACTGGACCTAGAATCATCCCATGACCCGCACTTCCCCAGAGAGGCCCCCACCTCGTGAGGACCCGGCCCCAGGCAGCCCATACCTTCTGTCAGCTTCCCAGCTTGCTCTGCTGCCCCACCAGGGAGGATCTTGGAGAATACACTCTCCCCATCTGCCCCTGTCTGACCAGTGGGCGCTCCTGGGGTCCCTCCAGGCCTGGATCCAGGTTTCACCCCTATGGGAAAGAGAGCATCGTCATGGACAACACTGTGGCTTGTTGTCTGAGGTTGAGCGGGAGAGGGAATCTGGACATAGGGAACCTGCGAGGTGGAAGAAGGTGGGCTAGAGGAATAAACAGAGGATAATGAGGGAAACAGAGAGGACTGAAGGGGAAAGGGAGGAGAAAGATGAGGGGCAGAGTAAAGGAAGGAAAGGCAAGGAAGGAGGGAATAAGAAGCCATGGCTCAGCTGGGCGGTGGTGGCACACTATTTTAATCCCAGCACTTAGGAGGCAGAGGCAGGTGGATCTCTGTGAGTTTGAGGCCAGCCTGGTCTGCATAGTGAATTCCAGGTCAACCAAAGGTACACAGTAAGACCCTGTCTCAAATATATATGAAGTCATGGCTCTGGTCCTTGCTCACCGGTGCCTTCTAGGATGGAGTTCTCTCTGGTCCAGGCTCATTTTCTGGTATGAGGTCTGCAGCCTACTGGATACTTAATGGGGACGAGTGAGAACATGCACTGGGTGGGGAGGTGAGGTACCGGTGGACAGGGAAAAGTCAGTCTGAGTGTTCTGGGCATAGCTCACCTGTGGGTCCAGGTCCTGGAGCTGGCTGGGCCTGAGGAGCTCTCCCCTGTTGGGGCGCTTTGGCTGCCGCTTTGGAGCTGCTTGCCTGTTCCACACGTGGCTGCAACACAAAACCTGTAGCTGAGATCCTGCTCATCCCACCCTGCTCTGAAACCACAGGGACATCCAAACTTTAAATGAAGCATCTGCCCTAGGGGAGTCGGGGACCCAGGCACAGGAGCTAACTCACCAGTCCTGCTGGCTGGGGCCCTGGGGCTGTGGTAGGGCCTGGCTGAGGTTTCCCTGCTGGCTGACTGGCAGCAGGGGCTGAGCCCCGGGTGGTTGGCTGGCTCTGTTGCTGCAGCCGAGCCTGTGATGGAGTCTGCTGCAGAGCTTGCTGCCCCACACCTTGCTGTTGCTGCGGCTGCTGTTGCTGCTGCTGCTGCATCTGTGACTGGCGTGATGCTGTGCCCGGGGGCATCTGCCTGGACGATGGTGACTGTGTCTGTTGTGGTCCTGGAGCTGCCTGCCGAGCCTGCATCTGTGGCTGTGACTGGGGTTCTGCCTTTGGCTGCATTGCAGTGGGCCCCGAGTGGGTCTGCCGGGAGCCCTTCTTGCTCTCAGAGGCATGGTGGTACGCTGACGGGGCACGGGAAGGCTGTGAGTAGTCAGTGGAGCTGGGGTACCCAGGCTGACCCTTCTTCTGCATGGCAGGGGCAGGGCTAGCCTGAGGGTGAGGCCGGGTCTCGTGGCGACCCATGTCCCGAGCATGTGGTTTGGCAGCACGCCGTCCTGGCTCCTCACCAGCATGGCGGCCTGAGTGCCTCCCGTGGTCACTGTGGTGCCGGTGTTCCTTAGCTGAGGCATGGCGGCCTGGACCGCCCTCATCATGAGGCCATAGGCCTTCCTCAGGGGGCTCATCATAGTCATGGTAGCTGTGCCTGGCAGGGCCTCGCTTCTGGGAGGAGGAGACTGCATGACCCCCATGGTGCCTGAACCGGTCGGAGCGGGCATCTCGGGGCTTATCAAACCAATCTGTCTCCTCCTGGCCCAGGTGATACGCTTCAGAGACCAAAAACAGAACACCATCAGCCTCTGGTTAGCCGGAGAGGGGACCTAGCTGAAGCCATGCAAGGGAACCAGAGAGTGGATACCACAGCCACAAGCAGGTCACTAGGTCCCCACCCTCCAACAACCAGGAACCAGGGCACAGGTAGATCAGGCAAGGGCCACCTGCAGCAGGAACTACAGATGAGATGCCAAGACAGACCCTGCTGGGACATCTTGGGGCCCAGGGTCCCACAGCTAGGCAGACCCCCAGATGCTGAGCATTTGCAGAAATCACCCCCAGCTGCCATTACCTTCACTGTCAGAAACCACGCAGTGGGAATCATCCAGAATGTAGCCTTCTTCACGCTTATATGCGTGGGCCCGTGGTCCATCCTTGACATGTTCCTGGACGTCAGGCATGGAGTGGCTGGAGCAGAACTGTGGGCAGGTATCCCCAGGAGGAAGAGTGCCCCCTGCAGGGCGGGGCCGCCCTAAGGGGCTGACAGGGCTCTCCTCTTCAGAGGCCTGGCTCCTCATGGGGGGCCGTGCCCGGCCATGGGCCGTGCTCAGGGATGAAGGCTTGGGGCCTGCCTTCTGAAGTCTCTCCACAGCATCCCGTTCCCGTTCATACCCTTTGCCTCTGCCACTGAAATCGTGGCTAGACAGCTTCTCCCCACTGTATGCGGAAGCCACCCGGGACCGGCTGCTACCACCATACATGCGGTCGTCCTCCTCTGCGGCGTCCCGGCTGGACACCCCGTAGTACCTCTGCTGTTCATACACATTCTTCTTGAGCCCATAGGTGATTTCATCCTGGAACTTCCTGCCCCGAGAGGTCAGGCTGCTGCTCACAGTGGGTGTAGGATAGGAGGCCAGGTCTGACTCCACATCCTTGGCCTCCTCAATAGGTGAGAACTTGGAGATCTTCTGCTCCATGCCTTGCTTCCGGTGCTTGCTACGCTTTGAGGAGATGGCAGCTGGGGCCAGACTCTTAGAAGGATGCTTGGGCCCCATGGGCCCTGGACCATACTTCTCGGCTCGAGCCCCGTGTCTATAGTCACTGTCGCTGTAATAGTGGGTGCCAGCTGGTCGGCCATTGCTCTCCATGCTCCGGTGATGACCCGATTTCCCACGGGGGTCATATGAGTCCTCCTCAGATTCCTCCTCACCTCTGCCATAGCAGCAGGGCAGTGTGGATCCCTCAAGGGCAGCTGGTTCTCCAGGCTCTTTCCCAGGACGCCCACTGACTCCACCTGGCCCCAAAGGCTCCAGCCGCTGGCTATCTGTGGCAGTGGGGGTGCTGTCCTTCGTCAGCTCACTGATGTCATCTATCATCACGTAGTTTCGAGGAACATTCTGCTCCAGACTGGTGTAATGGGAGTCGGAGGGATAAGTAGGGGCTGGGCTCTGGCTCACACTGCTTCGGTCACTGCCCCGGGGAAGCTCTGGGGCTTTCCCTTGCTCATAGCTGCTACTCACTGCTGGACTGCTGTAGCTGGTTTCAGAGGGGGCTGACGACATGGTTACAGCAGGGCTGGTGATCACCTCATAATTGGTGGGTACCTTCTGCTCCAAGTCAGCTAGTGAGGTCTGACGTGGCTTCTGGTGGGGGGCACGACTGTCAGCTTGGGCTGGATAAAGGGTGCTCTGTGTGGTTGGCATGGGAGTTGGGGCTGCATAATGGCCTGTGGGGTGGAAAGCCTGCTGGCTCGGCAGGCCAGCCTCAGCCGGATAACTGGTTCCAGGAGGGAAAGCAGGAGCTGGGTATGTGCTAGGGCCAGTGTAGGTGGGTGCCTGGTGGGCTGGAAATCCATTCTGAGTTGGTCCACTACCACCTGCAGGGTACTGTGGGGCTGCAGGTGGGAACCGGGGCTGTTGGAAGGCAGTGGGGCCAGAGGGGGTGGCAGGCACAGCAGCAGAGGCAGGGTAGTCCACATACTGGCCAGCGGGCGTGGTACAACCCTGGAGCCGCAGCTGGTTGAGCTCGCTGTCAGACAGGTAGTCCTGATGCTCACCAAGGCCACGTAAAGGTGGATAGTCACGGCCACCCCGGTCTTTGGCCAAAGACTCTTTGCGCTGGGTGATGCCCAGCTCTAGGTACTTGAGCTTGGCATCAATCTCCTTCTCCTCCTCGTCCAACTCCGCCTGCTTCTTGCGCAGCTTGGTGGACTCATGCTCCACCAGCCGCAGGTCCCGGTCCAGCTCCCGGAGCAGGCTGGCCTTGGTAGCAGGGACGGTGGTGGGCCCCGCCAACCCTCGCTGCAGCAGACTGGCTGCATACAGCTGTGAGGGCACCTGGCCAGCCAGGGGAAGGTGAGCTTCCTCTGGAGGGGGGCTGGGCAGTGTCCGCTTCACCTTGCGGACCAGGCCGTTGGGTGGTAGCGCCGACACCTGAGACAGAGGGAAGGGTGGGCAGCACTGAGACCCAAGGTGTGGGTGACTTTGCTGAGGCATGGGGTAGAAGAACCAGGATTGGAGGTTCTTTGAGGCAGGAGCTGGGCTCCACATTGCTGATGCCCTGCTTTACCAAGCAGCCTCAGGGTCTACCCTGCCCCCCTCTGGTCTGGGCTTCTTTGCCATGAAGGGAAGGCCTATGATCATTTAGCAGTCCTTTCCAAAGCTTTGGGCAGCAGGTAGGTGGTAAGGGTCGGATTGCTTCCTGTGCTATGCACAGCAGCTGGAAGAAGCCCTGCACATCTCCAGCAGGCTCGCCTGTCACTGACGTGAGAAGAAAGGTCTGGCTAAGTTTGGGACCTAGCACCCTGTGGTGGCTGAGGGCAGCGGGAGTCAAGGGAAGGAAACGTATAGTAGAGGGTGCTAGAGCCCCAGGCTCCTTTAAGAACAGGATCACAGGGAGGGGCAATGCTACCCATGTCAATTGTGTATAGGCTCCAAGTCTATGCTTCCTGCTTCACTCCTCTTCAGAGCAGCAGGCTGCTCAGCTGCCGCCCACCTCCCTCTAATGGTCCTGCACCACCTCTGCCCCACCTAAGCTGTGCTCCAGTCCAGACCCTGCTCCCTCTACCCAGCAACCTCTTATTCTTGCTAGACCTCTCTCCAGCGCACAACTTCCTGCTCAGTGCCCTGTTGTGCTCTGTCCACCTCTCCACTGGCTGGAGAGGCTCTGCTTTCCCTAAAGACCTGTGCTGATGGAGTCTCCAGTCCGGATTCGCTTTACCTCCAGAACGCCCCACTCTTCTGGATTTCACATGCCACCCAAACCCCCTGAAAACACTGGAGACAGACACCAAAATTTTTTCTTTTTGTCTTGGCAAGCAGCCGCGTAAAAACTTCCCACTGTTCACACTGTGTCACAAAGAAAATGACAGTGTGACCTCAAATGTGAAAACAAATCTAGCCTTTTGTGGGACACATTTTGAAATCCTCATCATCTATCTTTCCGTATTTTGGCCACACACCTTGAGTGTCCATCAGTGTCCTGGCCCCACATGGCTAGCTCATGGGGGCCTGTGTGCTTGGAGCCAGGACCACCTTCCTGCCTCTTTGATCTGCCCGCCTTGCCAACCCTACCAGGACCCTTCACTACACACCTCATAAACCTATCCCAGTGCCCTGCTTTCCTCTGTGTACACCCCACAGTGCTTCTGGCTCCTCTCTCCTCTCCTTGGGGTCTCTTCCTTTGGCCTATTGGCCCACACTGTATCCTGGGAACTCTGAAATAAACATCTTGTTCTGTTTCACCTCCCAAAACCTTCAGAGACTTCAGGAAAAGCCAGCCTTCCTCAACCTTGCACTGCGTCTCCAAGCTCTCCCACAACTGAAGCCCATGGCCAGGCTCTCAGTTCTAACAGGTCGGGAAACCGAAGCCATAGACAAGGAGCCTGTGCTGTATCAGTGGGACAGACAGACGGAAGCAGAGTTACTGCGGAAGGAGGAATAGGGAACACAATAGAGCACAGAGCGTGCCTGCAGCCCTCCAGATTGGCCCTGAGTGCTGGGCCACAGGCTGGGGCCTGCTAGGGGCAGTGAAGCCCATCTAGAGATGGGAAGTGTGGAACAGTGCAGCCTGAACCGTGTTACAGATTTCCTACCTAATATCCACAAATAAGGCTTGGAGTGAAAGGTCCTAGATGGGGGGCAAGAACTGAGAAAGAATGAAAGGAGGTGACAGAGAGGGACAGTGTACTGGCAGTGAAGGGACAGGGCTGTGGAGAGGCTGAGGTTTCTGGTAGTGTCTGGGGAGATGGCTGTGGGGGCCCAGGTGTGTCTGTGTTTGTCCAGGCTAGCCTTGTTGGGCTCTGGGCTCTGGCAGATGTGCACTGAGGAGCTTCACTCCTCAACTCCTTCCCCTGGGCTTTTGGAGCCAGTCGTGACTCCATTCCCACCCCAGAAGAAACCCCTCCCTCTGGGACCCCTCAGGCTAGAAATAGACCCCTGCCCCACCCTGGACCAGCCCCTGTGCCCATACCTGGCTACCTAGTCCCCCCTGGTGCTGGTAGAGGGAGAATCTCTCTTTGGCGGACTCCTCTGCGGTGGGGCTGAGGGGCTTAGGGTCAGACAAGGACCGCTGCAGGGTCTTCATGGGGCGAGGCAAGGTCTGCTGGCGAAGAGTGCTGTCGGGCATGAAGTGCTTCTGGGGACTCACATGAGCCTTGTTCAGCCTCTCACTGGAAGCAAACGAGGTGTCCAGGAGCCGGTGTGGGGACAGGGGCGACACTGGCGAGTAGAGCACTTGTGGAGACTTAGGAGGTTGGCGGCTCACAAGCTGTGAGAGGGACTCCGGAGGCAGGTGGGCCTGGTACCCAATCTCCAGAGGATCCGGCTTCTTCTTCTCAAATCTGCCTAGGGGTCCTGGGGTGACTATCTGGATGCCAGGCAGGTAGGGGCTGATGGCAGTTGGTCCTATAAGCTGTGGCCCAGCTACACCCTGGGCCTGCCCATCTGGTTCTGTCTGGCAGGCCAGACTCTCCCCACGTCCAGTCTTTTCTGGGGCTGATATGTATCTAACGATCTCCACCTTGGGGTCCGTGGCAGCTGTGATGTGGATGGCTGGAGAGACCCTGGGCAGCTGGTCAGGCTCCGTCTGTACGGAGCAGTCACTAATGGTCTGGATGCCCACGCTGCTCATGGCCCTTGCAGAGGTGGCAGCAGCGGATGAGGCAGTGGCATCATGCTTGCTGTCAGAACCTGAGTCTGAGTGGCGGGAAAGACGAGACCTGCGGCGGCGCACAGGCTGCTCCCATTCGGCATTGTCCTCGTCATCTGTCTGCACACTACAGTCAGCACTGCGCCGTGTCCTACGCCTCCGGGTCAGAATGTAGCGGCCCTCACCCTCCTCCTCATCTGTCTGAACGCTGCTGTCTGCAATCCTCCTGACCGTGCATGGTTCGGGTCCTGACTCTGCCTCACAGGCGTCTCTCAGGCGTGGCATTGAGTGACGTTTCTTGATGCCGCTGCGGCCTGCCTCCCACTGCTCCTCAGTTTGCAGTGACATGTCTGAGGCAGAGCTGGGGAGGCCCCGGTGCAGCACTGGCTCACGAGGTTGCCCAGGTCCTTCGGTGCCTGCCATGGCAATGAACGCTGGGTGGGTCAATGGTGGCCAGTACTGGCCATTCTGGGCCAGCTCGGTAGCAGCTGGTGGAGGCCCTCGGCTAGGTGCCTCACAGGTTGGAGGAAATGGGGCCTTCTGCCGCTGTTTCTGTTCCTCTAGCTGCTGCTGCAGCTGCTGCTGCAGTTGCTGGATCTGCTCCAGCTGCAGCCGCTGCTGTGCCAGCTGCTCCCGCTGCAGTGCAAACTGAGCCTGGCGTTCTTCTTGCTGTTGCTGCAGCACGTGTTGCTTGATGGTCTGCAGCTCCTGCAACTCTCGCTGTACCAGCAACTGTTCTTCCTCACGGTGCCGCTGCAGTTCTACTCTCTCTCGCTCCAGCTCCTCCTGCAGCCGCAACTGTCGCAGCTTTTCCAACTCCACCCGCTCCCGCTCCAGCTGCAACAGCTGCTCCTGTTGCTTCCTCTGCCGTTCCTCCTGAGATGCTTCCTCCTTCTCAGCCCCAGGTCGGCTGAGGACTCCACTGCCACCCCCTGCGGCAGCGACATCTCCTGGTGGCTTCTGGCCAGGTGCGGGGGCTGGGGTAGGGGCTACTGGGGCTTCCTTGATGACAGCAGGGGCAGTTGTGGAGAGAGGTTCTTCACGAGCAGCCCCTGCTGGTAGCTCTGGCCTTGGCGGGGCCCCTACCCCTGAGGTCTTGGCAGCAGCAGGCTTTCCCAGATAAACAGGCCCTTCAGCAGGTGGGATGCTAGAAGCAACGGGGAATCGACTTGGTGCAGGATATCGGTATAGCCCTGCTGGCCCAAGAGGTACCCGAGGAGCAATCATGGGCACACGAGTCAGGCTGGTGAGAGGCACAGCCGTGACTCCACCAGATACATAAGGCCTGTACATGCCACCACGCACCATGGGCCTCAGTACTGAGGCAGGCTGGGTGGTAATGGGCAGGGTTGCAGCAATTGGAGTATTGATAGTTGAGTAGATCATGCCATCGGCTGCACGCACCGTCGCTGTGGATGGGAGCAGCTGTCTGACTGTGGTTCCCTGGCTTGCTGCAGGCCCATACTGAGCAAGGTTCCCAGGGCTTGGCTGCCCCTCTGGGTAGGTGGGGTTGCCAAGGAGGCCAGATCTGAGGGGAGCCAGAGCCTGTGGGACACTGAGTCCCGGCCCATGCTGGGGCTGGTACTGCACCAGGTCAGGTGCACCACCTCCACTACCGTGCCGTCCGCCGTACTGGTCCATGGAATTGAGGGCAGCACACATACGGCTAATCTCTCGGGCTGTGGTGGCACTGTACTGGGCCAGACTGGCCTCCTGAAAGCCAACTGCATCTCCCCGTGGGCCATACCGGTGGTCTGAATAGATGTTTGACACTGAGCTATAGCGTCGCATGGGAAGTGGGTGAGCTAAAAGGTCTGAGGGGTGACGCAGGTCCGTGAATGAGCCATACTGTAAGCCCTGCCCTAAGTAGCGTCCGTCTGCAAAACCTAAGCTGTAAGAGTGCTTCAGTGAGCTGAGGTCCACAGCTGACTCTCTTCCAGGGCCCTGGAGGAGCTGCCCAATCCTGTGGGCATGGTAGTTGAGGCCAGCTTCAGCCAAATTGGTATCAGACATGGAGGAATATAACCTTCCAGGCAGGCCCTGTGGGTAGTGCCTCTGTTCTTCATGGGGCCCAGGTCCTACTACCCCCTGTGCCCGGAAGGTGAGGGGCTCAGGGGGCTCAGGGTCTCTGGGACTGTAGAAGGGGCCACTGCTTTGGCTGGGCAGGGTAGCATCTGCCACACTCTTGTCAGGTGCACTGGGGGCAGGATGGAAGGTTCCAGTGCAGCTACTGCCAAAGGGAAACTTGTAGACCATGTCACAGCATGCCAGTTGGCTCTCAGGCCTCATCCCGGTAAGGTCCAGGGCACCCGCTGGCTCTTCTGGGAGCAGTGTAGTCACGGTGCCCGCTGTGCCCTCTCCCATCTGCACCACTACTGTGTGTGGCTTCCGGGCACCAGGCAGAGCATGTGACCGGAGCTCTGCAGGAGTAGCCCGGTGGGGTTCACCACCAGGCTCTGGCACTGGTCCTGGCTTGAGGCTAACACTCTGGGCGGTGCCCACCTGAGTAATCAAAATGTCCCTTCTGGCCAGAGGTGCTACCTGGTTCGGAAGGTTATACCTGGCAAACTTGGCCTCCCTGGGTCTTCCCCGGGGCCCACCTCGGTATGGGGCTGTCTGGACAGCCTGCTCTACTTGTTTGACCTGGGCCAGGCATACAGGGCTACCTGAACCCTGGCCAAAGTCAAGGCGGCTCTGGAAAGGGTCTCCATATACCACTGGCTGCTTTTGCTGAGCCATGAGCACAGATGAGGCCATGGTGATGCTCACAGTCGTGGCAGTGGCCAGGAAGGTATGGGTCTGTTCTTGGGCATTGAGGTTGATAACCAGAGGCTGCACAGCAGTTGACTGGCGTCCTGGAATTGGATCCAGGGCAAGGCCATACTTCCTTGCTTCCACCGCAAGAGAGGTCAGATCCATACCCTGGTCGGTGAGGATAATGGGCGTGGGCTTGACAGCTGTGCGAAGATCTACCACTGCACTGCCTGGGGCCCTGGGGCCTGGCTCGACTCTAGATGTTCCAGGGACAGAGGAGATCCGGCATAAGGAGATGTTTTCAGCGGGGAGGGCACCCCAGCCGTATAGTGCCAGAGGTCCGTCTGCACCAGCACTGGGTGCTCGTGGGAAACCAGGTGGCCCAGCTGGTTCTGAGGGCATTTGCGATGCACTTGGGGGTGTTGTCTGGCTGTAGCTATGGGAGGTGGGCTGAGTGTCAGTAGGTGAGCACAGTGGGGAAGTAGAGGCACTGGCATGTACCGTTCTGGTCTGGCTAGAAGCATCTGACGCTAGCGTGATGACCATGACGGGAGCCTCCTGGGAAGACTGCTGCCACACCAAGCGAGGAGTACTTGGTCGGTGTGGTGTCTGTGTGCCCTGGGCTACCATGGGGGAGGGCGTGCCAGGGCTCCGTGGAGTGTCCGGAGAAGGTGTTAGGCTTGGTGTCTGTGAAGAGAACTCTGCTGTGGCCCTTGGGCCCAGCTTGCCAGGTGAGAATGTGGGGCTCTCTGAGGGTGTAGATGGAGAGAGAGGTGGGCTAGAGCCTGTAAAGTAAGAATATCCCCGAGAAGACTGGGGGGCACCAGCCTCAGCATCAGCTCCACTCACAGGCTTCTCTCTGGGGGCCCGTCCACCTGCAGGAGGGCCACTGGGAGCCTGGGGCAGCTCTTCTGTTTGGGACCCATAGTTAGCAGTGGTTGGGGTCTGTCCATAGCTGTGTGCTGTGGAAGATGGTGACAGGATACGCTCTGTGCCAGCTGGGGAGGGTGGCGTCATATACCCTCGGGGAAGGCTGGCTGGACAAGGGGCCATGACCGTGGTGGCTGGAGTCCCAGGGCCTTGGGAGAAGGTCATGCCTACTTCCTTGGAGGCTAAGCTGGAGGACACAGGAGAGCTGTGGAGCTTGAGAGGATCCTGAGGCTCTTTTGCAAAATGCTGAGTGACTCGGACATCAGGAATAACTCGGCCTCCACCGCTATCTGAGGAGGTAGAAGTGGAAAATGACACAGGAGCGGCAAGTTGGGTAGGGCTAGTACCAGGGGTCAGTGGGCCACCATTTTGCTTCATTGGGTCCATGTATGCACTCTCAGCGTTCAGAAATTGCTTCTCCTTCTTCTTGTCCTCAGGGAAAGCCAGATCCCGCGAGGAGGCTTGCCGCATGCGGGCTATGCTTTGCGATGTCTGAAGGATCTCTTCGTAGACAGCTGCTCCGAGGCCTGCGGGTGTGCTTTCCGCAGCAGGCTGGGCAGCCCTGCCATAATCATGGTCTTGGGTGTCTTGATATTCAAAAGAGCTCTGCCCCCGGGGGCCTGTGGGCTGAGCGGGGCCACCATGGGGCCCCCGAGCCCCTGCCACCTGGCCCTGCTGTCGCTGGAGCAGCTCGGCTTTTCTCATCATATCCTCATAGGCCTCCTCAGCACTCTTTAGGGGCCGTCCAGAACTGGGCGTGGTGGAGCTGGCCGACGGTGTCTCAGTGGGTGAGTAGAGGGACATAAAGGCGGGCAGGTTGTACTCGCTGCCCGATTTGTAGAGTCGTGTGGGGCCACCATCCAGGGTCTCAGTCTCTGAGTCAAGGGAAGGGGAGGGGGAGTACTCAGAGCAGGAAGAGCGGTGTAGCTCCTCCATCTCTGCTGCCTGCCTCAGCTCCTCTGTGGGAGATGCATCTTCGATGGGTGACAGGTTACTAGGTGGTGTCTTGGAGCGTTCGCGTCGCCGCTGAGCCCGAAGTTCTTCCTTGTCGCGCCGGGTCTTGCGGGCTGTGCTGCGGATACGCTGCTGCTCCACCTCCCGCATCTTCTCCTGCTCGCGCAGCAGCTCCTCCTCCTCTCTAAGCTCCTCCTCCTCCGAGGAGTCCTCGATAGTGGGCAGCAGGGGCCCGTGGGAGCGGTGCCGGGCCTTGCGCTGCTGCTTCGCTTCTTCCAACCTCTGTCGGCGGCTAGGGCTGCTGTCACTGTCCTCCTCGAGCGAAGACAGGGAGGTGGGTGAGGTGCCAGATGTATAGCTAGGTGTGGAAGCAGGCAGGGTAGAGGAGTGCTCCCCGCGAGAGCGGTCTTCAGGGGAGCCTGTCAGGCTCTCCATCTCCAGCTCAGGTTCCCGGTCCAGGCTGGGATCAGGACCTTGACTCAGGTCCAGCTCATGACCATAGCTACCTGTGCTATTGAGCTCAATGGTTTTAAAGCGGCGAAGACCTCCCTGAAGGGCTCCACTGGTGTCAGTGGGCTCTGCTGGGCCTCCCTCAGAAAGTAGTTCCTCATAGCCTGTGGTGGCATTATGGGGTAGGCGCCTCTTGGGCACTGCTACCGATTCTTGGCTAGATTCAGGCCTGGCTCTGGCACTTCCCTTCTGGGTGCTGTGCTTGGCCAGGCCACGCCCAGAGACAGCAGCGTCATCTTCCTCCAGGTTGTCTTCCTCAGCACTCATTTCCAGGATCTGCCGCCGCATGAACTCCTCATCGGTCAGTTCTGCCCGGGCAGGGGGCTGGGGTGGAAGAGGAGACAAGCCTCCCTCGCTGCTGTCTTCCACATAGTCATGCCTCAGCTGGCTGCCAAAGTCATCCGAAGACTCGGCTGTGTCTTGCTGTTCCCTCTGGTGCCCCCATGCCAGAGAGTCATCTTCCTCCTCTAGGATATCCCCCAGCTCTTCATCAGAGTCATAGGCCTCAGGCATGATGGACAGGGAGTGGGGACGCCGTTTCTGGTCCTCAGCTGCGCTGCTGCGGGGTGGCTTGCTCCACTCACCACTGGGAGCCACCGCCTGGGTCTCTAGTGAAGGGCGCATGCTACTTCCCACTTTGTGGAGCTCTGAGGGGCTGGGTGGACGTGGCCCCGTCACCCCTGCACTGTCCAGTTGCTCCACATCTTGCTGTACGACCCCTGTGATCTCACTCTGGGAGCTGGATACACCATCGGAAGAATAGCCTGTGTCGCTGAGGCTCTGGGGGCTTCGAGACAGGTCCTGAGAGTAAGGCTTGCTGCAGGGTTCCTGCAGTAGGATGAGAAGCAGGTGTTTACTCCTAGTCCCTCAATCAATCCCAGGGGCTATGGGCAGGGTCCTCCATTTCCCAAGGGCTGCTCTTTGAATAACTTACAGATTCCTCAGCAAAGTAGATCTCCAAAGAGAAACTTTACTGGATCAAAGAGTAGGAAACCAGCAAGATGCCCAACTCAAGACATGTTTCAATCTCACAACCTTCAGACCTGCCAAACTTTTTGGTTGTTGTTATTTTTTTTTTGAGATGGGGGGGTCTATCTACATGGTTCTGGCTGTCCTGGAACTCACTACGTAGACCAGGCTAGCCTCGAACTCACAGAGATCTGACTGCCTCTGCCTCTGAAGTGCTGGGGTTAAAGGTGTGAGCCAACACACCCAGCAATCTGCTGAAATTTAATTTAGGCCTTCTTTCAGGTGGGGTGTCTCTGTGGTCCCAAATAGGTTTATCTCAAGCTTACAAACTGAGCCCCTCAGGGAGGCAAGGCCTTCCCCAAACTGTCTGAAAGCCAGGATACCTGGAAATTGAATAGAACTGACCTCAGCCTCCCCACCCTTGGAAGCTTCTGGAACAGGCTTGATGACTGAGGTGGCGGGTTCAGTCCTTTTCACCCCACTTTTTGCTTTAGGAGTCCCAGGAGGCACAGTGGTCTCTGGAGGTGGCTTCGGCACAGGTTCAGCTTTAACTGGGATTCCTGTCTTCTTTTCCTGGGCACTGCTAGAGGTCTTGCTAGGTTCAGAAGCCCTGAGGGGCTTGGCCTGAGGGCTGGCCTTGGCGGCCTGAGGACTGGCCTTGGTGGCCTGAGGGCTGGCCTTGGCGGCCTGAGGACTGGCCTTGGCGGCCTGAGGGCTGGCCTTGGCAGGTGAGGAGCCTGTTGGCTGGCCCAGCCCCTGTGGTCCTTTCTGCTTTGGAGGGGCTGGTCCAGCTGCACGGTGAGGGACTCCTGCAGGGGGCTGCTGTGAGGTGGGCAGAGGCATGGGGGCTGGCTCTCCCAGGCTGCCCTCCAACAGCCGCTTGGTTTGGCAGTTCAGACAGAGCCACTCTGTTTTCTATAATGAAAAAGAAGGGAGGTAGATGAGAATCCCAGATAAGAGTGAGCAGAGAGTGTTTCCACGATTCTCCATAGCCTTCAGGGAGGAAAGGAGACAGACTCCTCTTGGTGACCGAACCAGAGCCTTGCACGATTTAAACATACACTGTACCACTGAGCCACTGAGCCATTCCCCCAGCCAGAGAAAGTCTTTCAAAGCATGATAACAAAGGCATAAAGAGAAAAACTGACAGATATACTACCCCAAATTATAAACTTCTCAGGGACATATATAAAGTCAAAACACAAATGACAAGTTAAAAAGGTTTCTTTCAGCCGGGCGATGGTGGCGCACGCCTTTAATCCCAGCACTCGGGAGGCAGAGGCAGGCGGATCTCTGTGAGTTCGAGACCAGCCTGGTCTACCGAGCTAGCTCCAGGACAGGCTCCAAAGCCACAGAGAAACCCTGTCTCAAAAAACCAAAAAAAATAAAAAAATAAAAAAAAAAGGTTTCTTTCTTAATCCATAGAGCTATTTTCACTGGGCCATAAAAAGACAATTAACAGGGAGGAGAAACAATAAAAATTACAAAGGTTTGGGATGAAACACAGGGAAAGCCAGGGCCCCAACCTCAAGGACTGAATTGTAATTCAGGGGCTGTATGGGTTCAGAAGCCAAGAGGTCCTGCAGAATAGAAAAGGCATTCAGACACAGAGGCCATGTGTCCTAGAGGGACTGCCCTTTCCCTGCCTCCTCCTTCTGTGCTCTGACACCATCCTGCCCTTTCCTTCCCCAGGTCAGGGCTAGGCTCAGCTGGGGCAGACTTCCGGGGCCAGGAAAGACTAAGTGCAGCCCTGTGTGGAGTCAGCACTGAGCAGTCTTTGCTCACACTTCCAGCCCAAGCCTCCTTGTCTAAAGCTAGCAAAGAACCCCACAGAGAGGACTGCATGTGCCCAGGGCTCTGGACTGTCCCTCAGTGGAGAACCGAATGTGGTGGATCTTGGGCCAAGAGCGCTGCTCCTTCTGGAGCTGGAGTGGCATCAATTCTTGGTCATCAGTAACCACTCTCAAAATCCACCAGCAGTTTTAAGACCAGGGCTAAAGGCTGAAGACACAGTTGTGGTGAAAACAGACAAACGGGGACCAGCACTGCCACAATTTGAATGTATGCTGTTCCCCATAGGCGAACATGTTTGAATACTTGGTCAGTAGCTGGTAGAG
This sequence comes from Microtus pennsylvanicus, assembly GCF_037038515.1. Classification (NCBI taxonomy): domain Eukaryota; kingdom Metazoa; phylum Chordata; class Mammalia; order Rodentia; family Cricetidae; genus Microtus; species Microtus pennsylvanicus. Next base: position 15,461,561 of record NC_134581.1, on the reverse strand, counting down.
CTGTTTGGGGGTTGAGGAACCTTTGGACATGGCTCATAACCAGCAGAAATGAGTTGCTAGGGGTGGACTTAGAAGGTGATATCTACTTCTGGTTTCAGATCAAACTTCCTGCTTCCTGATCTGGTAAGATATGAATAAGGCTGTGTTATAAGCTTCCACTGCCACAAACTGTGCTACCCCAGCTACCAAGGTCCCCTCTAAACCATGGGTCAAAACAAATTTCTCTTAAGTTCCTTCGTTAGGAATTTGGCTACTGAGATAAGGGATACAGGCCCTTCCAGAACCCACAGCTTCAAACAAGCCATGATAAATAAGACACAGGAATCAGCAGCAAAGTCTTCAGCATCCTACAGGTCAATTCTTCAAATCCCAGCCAGAGGGGGCTGGAGAGATGGCTCAGCGGTTAAGAGCACTGTCTGCTCTTGCAGAGGTCCTGCACCCACGTGGCAGTTTACACCTATCTGTGCAACTCCAGTTCCAGGGGAACCCATACCCTCACACATGCTGGCAAAATATCAATGCACATAAAATAAAAATAAATAAATCATTCAAATCCCAGCCAGATGCACAGGGGTAAGGCTTGGGCATCCCTGGCCTCTGGATGGGTGGTTCCTGTGCAGGTCTGGGCTGATAGGTGTATATCTTCCAGGATCCTGGTTCAGGATCAGAATTTGATGCCTTGCCTTGGTTGCAAGGGGTGATGGGAAATGAGGGTTACAGTCCAGCCCAGAATGGGACCCTACTGACCACTCATGCCCAGAACGGGACCCTACTGACCACTCATTTCACTCCTGGCTCTGGGGTGCAGAAGTTTAACACATCTTCCTGTTTGCTGCTGCTCATCCTGGGTGTGTAGACATGGGCTCCTACCAGTAGCTATGCCATTAGGAGGGATCATTATGAGAACCAGGGGTCACAGAGCCAAGGTATAGGAAAAAGTGGTGTCCTGTTGCCTTTGCTGCCTCAGACAAAACTCTGATCCCATCTCTGACCTGCAGAACCCACTCTGGAAGCAGCCATCTAAAACATAGTAAGGTGCTTTGGAGGAGTAGTGCGGACAGAGGCAACCCCAGTGTCCTGGGTCATGCCCTGCAGAGGCCTGCTTATCTGAGCCCACAGTAAGGCCTTTAGTAGGGCATGCCACCTACAGTCGTGGGCTACTCCTTCCTCCTTCACAGGTATTTTCACAAAGGCTTCTGGGTGGTGGTCTGCTTTCGTAAGTGGGGAGAAAGGGTGGATGAAGAGAAGGAACGGTGTGAAGAAAGAGCTAAGAATAAGCACCTGACCTGACTGCTGCAGGCCTTCCCCAGCCCAGCAGGAGTGGGAAGAGGAGTGGACAAGGTGCTGGGGCCGGGAGGAGTGGAGCCAGAGACCAGGCAAAGCTTATACTTCCTGGGTCCCAGGGACGAGTGAAAGGGTGGCCATGCAGAACATCTGTGCCTAGGAGTTGGAGCACAGCTGTTGAGGTCCCAAACCTTCATCTCAGTCCCCACCCCAATGTGCCCCCACCTCCACCCCTTATTCTTTCTTTCCTTGATCTTCCACTCACACCCATTCATTCTCCTTCTTAGCCTTTTAATTTTAAATGTGCATTGTATTCTGCCTGCATATGTTTATGTGAGGGCATCTGGTCCCTCATGCAGTCTGTAACTGGAGTTACAGACAGTTGTGAGCTATCACGTGGGTGCTGGGAATTGAACCCAGGTCCTCTGGAAGAGCAGTTAGTGCTCTTAACAGCTGAGCTATCTCTGCAGCCCCCATCACTTTAGTCTTTATTTCTTTACTTTCCTCATTCACCTGCTCAGAATATGAATATCTCCCTTGTGAAGCTTCACCCAGCCCCAGCAGTAGGAGAATGGATGTCTATTCATCCCTTTTGCTTGGCTCTTTTGGGAAGCAGCCAGAGAACAGACAATGGGGAGACTGATGACCACCTCTTGTCTTGTCTCTGTTAGTCCATCTGGGGACAGGAAGATCCAAGTTTCCCAAGAACAGTGATTAGCTCAAGCTGGGACCCATGGGTGCAAGTACCAGGGCGCAGTGGCTCAGGTGTCACTGACACACAGGTAAACAAGGTGTAGTACCTTGTCTGGTTTTTCCGGAAGACTGAGATGGTTATTATTGCTCCCAACCCACACAGAACAGGAAGGAAGTTACGGGATTGAGTATGGGTTAATTCCAAAGCATGTGAGAACTTAGCCTTTGAACCAATGACTAGTGGGGATATGGAGACTGTGGGGCTGTGGGATGCTGGGCATTCTCCCTACATTGTCTGCTACTGTCTGAATGAGGCCAAGGGCCACATGTTCTCTTTATTTGTGGAGCTTCTTTGTGTGCCAGTTACTGCGACACCATCTTGACCTATACCTCCCTAGCCATATATACTGCTGGACCAGAGGCAGCGAGGATGAACCCCGGGGGAGCTGAGTATGGTGACTCATGTCTCTAATCTTAGTACTTGGGAGGCTGAGGCAAGACAGTTGCCATGATTTTGAGGCCAGCACGGGCTAAAAAGTGAGATTCTTTCTCTCAGAACCAACCTCCTTCCCCTAAAAGACTCCACAAAATAAATGGATACCAGAAGCTAAGGACTCAGACGCTGGGTCACAGGCATGGCCAGCTGCGGTGCTGCTGGTCCTTTATGATTGTGTGATGTCCACTCCATCCCATGCCACTGGATACAGGCAAACTCCTCCTTTCTGGATCTGTGCCTCCTACGAGGAGAGCCTTACTCAGTGTCTCCACTGTGCTCCCTTGAAGCTGCGATGTGCTCCCTTGTGCCCTAGTACCAAATGTGCCCATTCCCTATACAGTACTCTCAGGAACAGAGCCTGGCTGGTCTCAGTGCTCACTGACATCCAGGTTATGGGGGCCTTGTGAGGACTCTTCCTCCCGTCATGGAGATTCTCTCGAGGACACCTAAGGACTGATGACTATGAGGACCTGGATATGCGCCTAAGGTACAGCAGCTCACATGGACACCACATGGGAAGAAACGGGATTCTCTGAGATTGCCACCCCAGAGGCAGCCTGAGGTGAAGCAGGAGGCAGCTGTGCCTTGTTCTTCATGCCCACACTGTAGCCTCTGTCCCTAAGACCAGTCTAGTCCTGCATGTCACAGGTGCAAGGCCATTTGCCCAGGGAGGCTTGGTCTTTCAAGGGCACAACTCAAATTTTGGCAATGAAAATGAGAAAGCGGTGATATTACTATAACAATCCCACTAATGTCTTCATACTACTGACCTGAAAGTCAGCTAGAAAATAAGCCAGAGGGTACTATTATCTTTCAAAAAGATGAATAGGTTAGAAAGAAGTTGGAATCAGCACTCTTAATTATGAAATGACCCATTACAGAGCACTGAGGCTGCCTTCTTCAGAAGAAGTTTCAAGCAAAATTGGTCCAACTTTAGTGATTCTTCTGTGCTATTTTCTGGACTTTATCTAGAAAGAAGGGGAAAGATTTTTACAGCTGCAGATGTTGAGGAAAATTGCCAACTTATTGGGGTTTGCCTGAGGGCAGACAATAGGGAGCTGTGAGTCTGTCACTCCCTGTACATGGATGCCGAAGTGCCTTACAGTGTGTGCAGAGACACAGCTGGGCCCCGCTGAGCTAACAGCTGGCTCAGCACCAGCAGACTAGCTCCCGTGACCTGCACAAGGCCCAGCATGCTGACTCTGCTGCCTCACTCCAAGGTAGGGTGGCTCTCTTAGCACCTGTGAAGAATCGGCAGCCTTTGACCAAGAAGTACAAACTAGGTCACAGGGAAGCACAAAGTTGCTCCAAACAAGTGACATTCGGGGGTGAGATCAAAGAATGCCCATGGCCTAGTTAGAGACTCCAGTGAAGCCACACTGGAAGGAAGGAATGGGGTCACCATGCAGCAGTCCCTCCCCACCAGCTATGCAAAGGCAGCCACACATCCAAGGCAGCTGAACCTGCAGCAACTTTTGATAAATGTGTAGATGGGAGGAAAAGATAGAGCGGTCCAGGGCTGTGGCCACTGGATGGAGAGCAGAGACCAGATTCTTCCAGCAGCAGGATGTGGGGTTATGGGGGCTTGGTCTGAGGAGTGGATGCTGAGGTGAGAGGAGCTGAGGATGATGGACAATAGTCGTGTTTCCACAGGAAAGGGCACCGGGACTGCTGGTCCACACCTTCCTCAGAGCAGCCATAGCCCGTCTGAGGACAGTGGCATCAATAGACAGAGCTACTGAAAGAAAGGGATTGGGGGTTATCCCTTCCTTGACTGTTGTTAGAAGCATCAGGCACAGAGGCAGATGGGCTGACTTTGGGAGGAGGTAGGACCAGTGCCCATCAGCCACACGTTCAGGCTCATGGAACCTATAAGACTATGGAGGCAAGGACTGCACTGTTCAAGGAGGTAGCTCCGAGGCAGGGCATGGGACAAACAGCCGGGTATGGGACAGCAGGGTATGGGATAGCAGGGCATGGGAGTAGGTAATACTGCCTGCTGAGAGGCAGAAGACCCAGAGTCCAGAAAATCTGGGACCAAGCAGATAAAGAGAAGCCTGGATTAGAATTCAGATGCCTCATCTCAAGTTCCCACGTGACTGGAACACTTTCGTTTGGGCTGATCCAGCATTTACTGTGGCCTGCCCCAGAGGCTGCCAAAAGGAGCTGTCAGGAACACTTATGCTCTTGGATAGACAGTTCCCCCTCCCTCTAAGCACATTCTGCTTACCGAGAAAAATGGGCTGAGAAGTCTCTTGGGGATAAGGGCTTCCGAATCGGGTTAGCTTAAGAGTCCACTGGGGCTCATGGTCCCTCTGTGTCAGAGCATCCCACCTGACCAGAGTGAGCTTATACCTAGAAGTGCCCTGGAAGCACCTGGAGACTCCTTGATGAACCCCTCCTCACCGCTGGCCAGACCAAGTGTCCTCCAACGACCCACTGAGTCTCCAGCTTGGACAGGTAGTAGTGTCGGGCACAAAGGGCCATGTGAGTAGCACATAAAGAGTTCCATTTGGCCAGGTAGTGGTGGCACACACCTTTAATCCCAGGACTGGGGAGACAGGCGGATCTCTGTGAGTTGAAGGCCAACCTGGCCTTCAGAGTGAGTTCCAGGACAACCAGGGCTACACAGAGAAATCCTGTCTCGAAAAACAAAACAAAGGAAGGTGTGTGGTGGGTACCATTTCACTTGGGGCTACTCCTCCCCAAAGGTGGCCATGGTTTTTACATGGGTGGTCCCTGGCAAGGGAAAGAAGTAACAGGATTAGGGCAAGAACAAGCAGAAACACAAGGCCCAGGATGTTCTAGCTTTGCCTGGGTACTTCTGTCTTTCAGGCCTTTCCAGGACTGCCTGCTCGACAAGAACACTAGGCCCAATACTCCTCCTTGGCTCAGCCCAGGGCCCAGTATACTTTTCTGGAGCAGAAACAGGGAAGAGTGTGTATCTTCATCTCTGGCTTTCCTCAAGTTTTCCCATGGGGAAAAGCACTTTTGAGCATCCTATCCCCAAGGACAGCTCAAGCCTACCCAGGAGAAAACATGTAGATGAAAGGCAAGGGCTTTGACAAGTAAACATTGATACCCATGACCTCGAGAGAGAGGATCAAGTATAGATACCAGCTGGCTGGTCTGACACCGAGGTGGAAGGAAACAGTCTATTTCTCGGTGAGAAAGCCTGAAGCCCCAAGGTGTGCGACAGCCTTCTGCCCCGTGCGACATAACCTTCAACTCCCTACCCTTGAGAGAATCATAGATCCATAGCAGGGTCTTCCTACCTGATCCAAGAGGTTGACATCTCTCATTAAGGCCATGCTCTCATGTTCTTAGGAAAGGCCTCCTAAGCCTGGACTCAGCCCCACAGTGCTGGCCAGCCAGTGAGAGCCAGTAGCTATGGTTAACCCCACCTACTGTGACAGTTCTGAGGGAAAGGGCTGGAGCATGAAGCAGGGGCAGGAAGTGGATTATGACCCCTTCTGTAGCACTGGCTGTTAGTGTGGCCCTTTGACCACTGCAGCCCCAGTTCTCTGTGGATCCCTTGTGTCCTGGCTCTTTTGTGCCTCGTTTCCCATACTCTAGGCCCTGCCCCCTCAACCTAGTTCCCAGGCTCCTTACCTCCACCAGGTGGGGCGTGGGATTGAAGCCACACAGGTTGCACACCTGGAGCTTGCAGGTAGTGCAGGTGTTGTAGTTGGCCGGACCCTTGCTACCCACATTGAGCTCAGCTTGGCACAGTGGGCATGTGGCCCTTTCCTTCGGCGTGGTCTTTGGCTTGGCAGCAGCCTTGGATGCTGGCTGATGTTCTGCTCTGCCATGCTTTGGACTGGCTGTTCCTCCAGTTTTTGCCAGGGCTCCAGGCCCTGGTCCAGGACCTGTTCTTGCCCCAGGCTCAGTTTTGGCTCCAGGTGCTAGCCCGGGCCCAGGCCCTGAGCCTGGGGGTCTTGGGCCAGCCTCCTTGCTGGCATCACTGAAGACGATCTTGGGAGGCCCCTTGCTGGGGGAAGGCTGGCCCTGGGAGTCAGCCTCTGGCTGCACAGACATAAGGGTGCTCGCCTGGGTCAGTAGTGATGCTCCAAGGCCGAAGAGTTTCCCGGTGAGGCCCTCCTGGGGCTGTTCACCAGCACCAAGCCCAGAGGGCACTGTGGTGGCACTTTTGCCCTGGGCCTCTCCTACAGGTGGCCTGGGCTCAGCTGTGGAAGGCTTGGTAGAGAGGGGGGGCTGAGGAGACACCCTCCCCACCTCTGGAGGGGCAGTTGCCTGGGTAGGCCCAGGGACTGAGGTGGCCCTGGCTGTTTCAGCCTGGCGGGGACCAGACTGTGTGGCCCCTGGGCCCCGGGATCTCTCTTGCTCTGGCTTCCCCAGAGGCTGTTTGGCTGGGGAGTGGGCAGGGGACAGGGCCGGGGAGTGTAGCTGCTGCTGGCTCTTGGATCGAGGCGCAGTGGTCATGTCCATTCCCAGAGCCCTCTGCATCTGACAGTTCAAACAGAGCCACTCCTTCACCTGAGGGAAAAAACAACAGAGTCAGCAGAGTGGACACGGTCAGGGTGCACAGGTTCAGGCTGCTGCAGGACCTTCTGGTCTCCACATGCACCGACACACACACACACACACACACACACACACACACACACACACACTCCCCATGCAGAATTAGCAAGTAAAGCCGGGCGGTGGTGGCACACGCCTTTAATCCCAGCACTTGGGAGGCAGAGTCAGGTGGATCTCTGTGAGTTCGAGACCAGCCTGGTCTACAAGAGCTAGTTCCAGGACAGGCTCCAAAACCACAGAGAAACCCTGTCTCGAAAAACCAAAAAAAAAAAACCAAAAAACCCTTTATGTTCCCACCAAAGGAACAAGAGAGAGAACACAAGCTCCTGAGAGCAGAGTAGTGAGAGGCATTAATGGGATATGATGATTTAAGGCGTCTGATTTTCTTTGAGTTTGCGGCTTAGACTATTGTTTGTTTATGGTGTCAGTGATGAAACCCAGGGCCACACACACACTAGGCAAGAACTCTATCTCCAGCCACAAGACAAGGAAAATGGGACAAACAAGGCATGCCCTGATATTCATATTCTAAGCATGTACCCGTACAGGGATGGACATGTGACCATGCCACAAGACCAGTCTCAGTCTTCCATGTCACCTACGCACTAAATGATGGTTTTCCTTTTGGACTTTCAGTCTTATGAGTAAACACTACCTTTTCCTGACAAATAAAACCACGGAGAGGTCAGAGCACACCACTACAGACTCACTGCCCTCTAACCACGCAGAGGTCAGAGGGCACCACTACAGACTCGGCCCTCTAACCACGGAGAAGTCAGAGCACACCACTACAGACTCACGGCCCTCTAACCATGCAGAGGTCAGAGGGCACCACTACAGACTCGGCCCTCTAACCACGGAGAAGTCAGAGCACACCACTACAGACTCACGGCCCTCTAACCACGCAGAGGTCAGAGGGCACCACCTACAGACTCAGCCCTCTAACCATGCAGAGGTCAGAGGGCACCACTACAGACTCACGGCCCTCTAACCACGCAGAGGTCAGAGGGCACCACCTACAGACTCAGCCCTCTAACCACGCAGAGGTCAGAGGGCACCACCTACAGACTCACGGCCCTCTAACCACGCAGAGGTCAGAGGGCACCACCTACAGACTCAGCCCTCTAACCATGCAGAGGTCAGAGGGCACCACTACAGACTCACGGCCCTCTAACCACGCAGAGGTCAGAGGGCACCACCTACAGACTCAGCCCTCTAAGCGCTGCACTACAACCTCACAAGCCGCCCCAGCCTTGTTTTCCATCTGACTTCTCCTGTCAAACTCCTTTGGCTGTCTCACCTGACACACTGGGTCTCCTGCTATACTAAATAATCCTCAAAGCTCACGAGGCCCCAAGGCTGCCTGCAATAGGTCTCTGCTGCTGTCGGGCGGCTTGTCAGGTGGGAACCTGAGCTCAGGCATGCTGTCCCAGCAGCCCACAAACAGCACCCAAAGATGGGGAAAACATCGCCTTGTGATGAGCGCCCACTTGTGCAAGCACCCTGGAGGCCTTGAGCAGGGCTATCTTGTCCTCACAGCAGAGGAAACCAAGGCTGAAACGAGGTAGCAGTGTGCTCTTGTGGTCATGGGGTTGGGGGAACTCTTGTGGGCAAGAGCAGCCCTGGCAGCTGTGTTTAACTCCTGATTTCTAGGCTGAGCACCCTAGAGCCCAGTGCCTTTTGTAGTCCAGCCTCTCCTAGTGGCCACTCAACTTTATACAGGCCAAGTTCAGAATACTGCAGACACTGGAATATCCATCTGCCCAAAAGGCCACACCCAGATCTAGACACAGTGTGACTGAGGCGGAGAACCCTCAGCCCAGCCGGAAACTGTTAACCCACCCCTGTGCTTTTGAAAACCCAGTGGGATTTTTCCTTCCCTGGACAGAGAAAGCCACAGGAACAGCTTTTCAGTCCTGGGTACTCTCCTGGACAGTTCATTGTAGACGGGGAGAGGCTTCACGCTCATGGAAGTGTAAGGTCTCAGGGACGGCTGCTTCTGCTCACCGGGTCCCATCCTCTATCCCACGGTGGTAGCCACCAAACCCATTCTTTTTTTTTTTTTTTTTTTTTTGGTTTTTCGAGACAGGGTTTCTCTGTGGCTTTGGAGCCTGTCCTGGAACTCGCTCTGTAGACCAGGCTGGTCTCGAACTCACAGAAATCCGCCTGCCTCTGCCTCCCAAGTGCTGGGATTAAAGGCGTGCGCCACCATTGCCCGGCACCACCAAACCCATTCTTGTTGTGGTTGGAGGCCTAGGCCATACCCAGTGTTCCGATTGTTGTCACCCACGGTAAGACTTCCTGGGATCTGGGAAGTAAGTTCCCTGCTCTGAGACTTCAGGGTGACCCTGTTTGGGCTAAACAAAGGCACGTGTTATTGACACTCCGGCACTCACCATTAGCACCTTCCTTTCCCCAGCCCCCCTCACCAAGGCTGTGCCACAGCCATCTCACCTAAAATAGAACCTCTTCAAGAAATGGCTGAAACACCCCTCAGTGACTCATCTGCCAGATGGGCGCAGCTATTTCTATCCAGCCTTTTCCAGACGGCGGTGAGAAGAAGCCTTGACCGCATCCTCCCTGAGTCTCTCCTAGGTTCAAGCTTAGGCAGACAGACATGGTTCATGAGGCCTCCCAAGGAGGACCCTGGCAGAGGGAGCTCTCTGAACTCAGCAAGACTCTCCTTTCCGCCTCCCACGAGGTCCCCAGGGGTTTTCTGGGAAAGTCCTATCCTACACTCTTCTCCCTATTCCAAGGTCCCCACTATGCCACACTATGGGACCAGGTGGCAGGAATCCCCTTAGGGTCCTGCTTTCCTGACCAGGCATTTGCCCAGGAGATGTGAATGTCTCATATTTCATGTTCCAGGAGCCAGAAGTAGAAGGGTGGTACTTTTAAAGTAGATGACACTTTAAAAAAATTATTTATTTTTTAAGTATACAGTAGTCTGCCTGCATGCATGCCTGCAGGCCAGAAGAGGGCACCAGATCTCATTACAGATGGTTGTGAGCCACCATGTGGTTGCCGGGAATTGAACTCAGGACCTTTGGAAGAGCAGGCAGTGCTTTTAACCACTGAGCCATCTCTCCAGCCCCTAGATGACATTTCTTTCCAGCATCTCCAGAAGGTTGGCAGGGTCCTCCATGCATTCCCTGAACCCAGCCCTGAGAGGGCCTGGAGGCAGTAAAGAAGGCTCAGGGTGGAACACAGGGTCGCTGTGGTTTGGGAGCTGGGAAGTAGAGGCTGCAGGGATGTGGCTTTGCACAGCCTGCCCATGCCACCAGGATGCCGGGGATCTGCAAAGGTGTGGCCCGACAGGCTCCATGGCTCGGAGAGGACTTTCTCCAGAAGAGACCCTCTCCCATCTGCTCTTTACTCAGACTGTTCAATGTGCAGAAGAGCGGCTAAGTAGTCTCCAAGACCAGCAGACTAGGCAGCTTGTTCTGCGGACCCTCAGTTGAGTGAGGAGTTTATGGGTAATGTCTGCACCGGCCACTCCCTGGTGTTCCTTCTACCGGCTTCTGGGGCAGCAAGGGAAGTGGAGGCATATTCCCTGAGAAGGGCTTTAACACCCATCCCTGCCCCCCAACAAGGACATCAGCGGCCTGCAGCCTACCACCGTGTATCAGCCTCAGGTAGGTCCAGGCATATTAGACACATCTGGTCTCACAGGATGCTTCTGGAAAGCTCCAAGGGCCCCAGAGCAAACAGGTCCTCTTGCCATTTTCCTCCCCTAGTCCCGTAGCAGAGAACAGAGCTGCAGATCTGTGCCACTGCCTGCCTTCCCAGGGAGAGCAGCCTGCCTCTGAGCCCTGGCCCTCACTGGGAGAGCAGCATTCAGTGCTGGATCGCTAAGCGCTGACATCATGCCTGATACCGAATTCATCCTTTCCATTTTAAACATCACAGAGGCGGCTTAAAAAGGAGACTCCCCTGCTGCCACCAAAGCCAGAGGGTCCTGGGATGACCCCATGCCAGCATGACTCCATGCATTTCTGCGCTGAGTCACTGGTCAGGTCTCATTAGGAGGTAAGCTCTCCTCCAACCCTTACCCCTAGACATGAAGGAGAGGCCAGGTTCTAGGCTGGCCTAGACCTTCTTACAACAATAGCAACCACCTGCCGTATCCCACTCCCGTTGTTGCACGTCCACCAACAGCGCGGTTTGCCTGTCCGCTGTGAGCTCAGTTTATACACAGGGCACCTCTGAGCATGACAGGGAAGAATATATGACCCAGTCAGATGTGACCTACAGAAGAAGCCTGTGGCAATCCAGAGAACTGAGGGTGGCCTTGGGAGTGGATATGTTTGTGAAGGCAGAATCATTCCATGAGGCTGGAAGGCCTCACTGGTCTAGAACGCCATGAAGGGAGGTTATTCCTTGCTGGCCCCTGGGCACATCTGCCTTTCTACTCCTCTCCCAGTGCTCTGGACAGCCTCCCTTCCCTCTCAAGCTGGTCCTCTGTGCTCTTCTCTCTCTCCACAGTCTCTCCTCAGAGCCCAGACCAGCCCTCCCGCAGAGGCTGCGCTCCTTGGGCCTGTCTCAGCCTTCCCTTTTTAACTCTTAAGGACCTTTGGAGTTCATCTCCTGGCTTCATATTCTTCTCTCCTCTTGGATTTTGTTGGTTTCCAGGCATCTTCATCTTGGTCCTTCTTTGCCAAAAGTCCTTGCTGTTGCCTCTCAAATACCACTGAGCTCACTCCCACTATTCATGCAGATGCTCTCAGTCCCCACAGGCCTGACCCAGCTCTCCAAAGCCACTGAAAGGCACATTTAAGCTCAGTAAATGTCATTACATGTACATTTTCCCTAAAATAACCTACAATAAATACTGAATCCTACTTAATAGTGATATGCCTACTGAAATGGTCAGTGAGAAGTATATTGATATCTGCAATACACTTTGAAAATCAACAAAGAAATCAGCTCGATGGACAGGCAGTCGGAAGGACAGAGAGGTGATGAAGCCAGGAGAAATCCAAGCACAGTGGCGCATACTTGTAATGAATGTTTCACTCTTTGGGCTGGGGCGGGGGGGAGGAATGACACACCACACAGCTACCAAATAAATCACACATGGAGGTTTACTCTTAGTTATGAATGCCCAGCCTTAGCTTGGCTTGTTCCTTGCCAGCTTTTCTTAAATTATCCTGTCTATATTTGGCCTCAGGACTTTTATCTTTCTCTATTGCTGTATACTTAATCTTTTCTTGCATCCGTGTCTGGCTGTGTGACTGGGTGGCTGGCCCCTGAAGTCCTCCTTCCTCTCGTTTCCAGATCCCTTTTTTTCTCCCAGATTTCTCCTTCTATTTATCCTCTCTGCCTGCCAGCACTTCTTAGTCTCTCTCCTGCCTCACTATTGGCCATTCTAGCGCTTTATTAGATCATCAGGCAAAGTATCACAGCTTCACAGAGTTAAACAAATGCAACATAAACAAAAGTAACACACCTTAAAATAATATTTCCCAACACATGCCTTTAATCCCGGCACTCAGGAGGCAGAGGCAGGCAGATTCCTGTGAGTTCGAGGTCAGCCTGGTATCCAGAGTGAGTTCCAGGAGAAGTTCCAAAGTTACAGAGAAACCCTGTCTCGAAAAACTCAAGGGAAAAAAAGGGGGATGCAGGCAGTGGAGCTGGGTGGCAGTGGTGGTGTGCACACCTTTAATACCAGCACTCCAGGCAGCAGCATGTGGAACTATGTGAGTTCAAGTCCAGCCTGGTCTCTGCAGAGAAACCCTGTCTTGGGAAAAGACCAAAAGACAAAACAAAACAACCACAACAAACAAAAATCCAGGCAGTGGAATTGAGAGTGATTCTGAGGATCTAAATTTTCTCACAGCACAGCACGAGGATGGAATACTGTCTGGTTGCTGCTGCTCTACCACAGAGGCGTCAGGGCCCTTCTCATGGTCTCTTGTGGTTGGTGGATTACAGGGTTTGATTGTATATTCTGAATATATCAGTTCCCTCTGTTGACTGTGCCTTTGTGTCTTGGACAAGAAACCACCGGCAAGTCCAAAGTTGAAAGGTTGGCTTTGCATTTCCTCATAGGCAGTTTTCAGTGACCATTTATGTGCAAGTGTTTCGCTCACTCTGGGTTAAGGGTTATGTATAGCTTGTGCAGCGTCCAGTTTTATTCTTTGGCAAATGAACACCCATCCTTCCCAGCATCATTTGGCTTTCTCCATGCAAAGCTCTTGGTACTTCTTGACAAAGATCACTTTGAGTTGGGAGTGTGACTTGGCAGCAGAATACTTACTATCTAGTACATATAAGGCCCTGGTTTGAATCCTAGAAACATGTACACATCCACACACACACACACACGTAAATATGTGTATGTGAAATTTGGGAGATTTGGGTTTATTTTGTTGTTCTGGTTTTGTTTTTCTTTTCTTGCTTTTTTTGAGGCAGCGTTTCTCTGTGTAGTCCTGACTGTCCTGGAACTCACTCTGTAAACCAGGCTGGCCTCTAACTCACAGAGATCCACCTGTTTCTGCCTCCTAAGTGCTGGGATTAAAGGCATGTACTGCCATGGTGCCTTGATTTTATTTTTCTTGAGACATGGTCTCCTTTTTTGTTTTTTTATTTTATTTTAGTTTTGTGTGTGTGTGTGCACGCACCCACAGTACCCATGGAGGCCAGAAGATGGCACTGGATCTCCTGGAGCTGAAGTTACAGGAAGTTATGAGCTGCCTCATAACTGCAGTATTGGAGGAGGGAACTGAACTCTGGTCCTCTAGAACAGCAAATGCTCTTAACCACCAGCCCTCTCTGACTTTGTTTTTTGTCAAGATTGTTTTGAGTATCTGACAGCTTGTGTGTGTAGGTCAAAGGACAATCTTGCAGGAGCCAGCTCTCTTCCACCATGTGTGCCTGGGAGTTGAACTAAGCGCATTAGGTTTGGCCGCAAGGGCTTCCGGTTTGGCCCAGTGGTCTCTATCTGCCATCTTTACTCCATTGTCTTCATTTTAAGCATCTTAGGGATAAGATTCTGCACAGAGCAGGCCTGTGGGGACTGATCTGGATTACCTTACGTTCATGTTCAGTTGGATGCATAGTCCTTCATTGTGGCTAGTGGCAGCACTCCATGCCCGATGGCTTCAGCCATGACACAGCCCATGCTCCAGCACCCTTGTCTCTTTCCCTTGCCTCCATCCTTTCCAGCCTCCATTCTACAGATCCAACTAAGGTCCCGTCTCCTCAAAACACAGTCAGTCTGGGGCCATGGTCTAGTAACAGGGCTGACTGCCATAGAGCTGACAGAAGCTTAGAGAATTTCCCTACTGACCAAAAGCTGTTGTTTTGTTTTTTATTACTTAATTAATTTTTTCCAAGTTCAATTACATTTCTCCTCCCTCCTCTCCTCCCAGCACCCCGCCCATCTCCTCCTCCTCCTTTCTTTTCAGGAAAGGGCAGGCCTCCGGCAGGTATCAGCCAGCCATGGTATGTAAGTTGTAGTGAGACTAAGCACCTCTTCTTCTATTAAGGCTGGGTGAGAAAACCCAGTGGGAGGAAAGGGTCCCAAAAGCAGGTAACAGAGTCAGAGACAGTCCTTGTTCTTGCTGAAAACCAAACTACACACTGTTACTTATGTGCAGAGGGCCTAGGTCAGTCCCATGCAAGCTCTGGTTGGCTGTTTTTTTGTTTTGTTTTTTTTTTAATCAAAAAGGCTATTATAAGGCAAACTGCCTGGGGACTAGGCACATGGTGGTTAAGATTCCCCTTCCTATCCCAGCCTGCCAGGAGGTCCATGTCCACCTTATTTAGGGGCTGGAGGAGGATGCCTTTCCTTCCTTCAGCCCACTCAGATCTCATGCCCTTATAACACCTGCTCCTCATTTGTATCTGGCCCAAAGCAGTGTGACCAGGAGGGGGCAGAGGCAAGGGGACAGGACTGCTGGCTACAGCACCGCCCCCGGGCCATCTGGTGCCCTGGCTCTTGCAGGGAAGGAGTGGGATGCAGGCATTAGAGGGAGAGGCTTAGAGCCATTGCAATGGTTCCTTCCTTCTCCTCGCCACCCTTGCCATCAGGGTAAGGGTACGGGCTACAGCAAACTAGGTACCTGCCTTGGTCTCAGCAAAGTCTACACCCAGAATAGGTAAGGTCAGGACCACATTCTCACTCTTCCATATTTTCTTTAAAATTTTAAACAACTTAACTTTATTTACTTAGTCTTTCTCCCCCCCCCCCAACATACACCGTGTGTGTGTGTGTGTGTGTGTGTGTGTGTGTGTGTGTGTGTTGTCATGGCATATGTTTAGATATCAAAGGACAACTCTCCTTCCACCACACAGATCTGAGGATAGAACTCGGGCTGATAGACTTGGTAACAAGTATCTACCTGCTGAGCCCTCTCACCAGCCTGGCAGTTTTATTGTCGCCTCCTCCCAGACTCCTGAGACACGGTACATAACAGCTCTAGCTGTCCTGGAACTCGCTTTGTAGACCAGGCTGGCCTCGAACTCATAGATCTGTCTGCCTCCCAAGTGCTGGGATTAAAGGCGTTTGCCATCGTGCCCAGCTCCTGACAGTTTTCTTAAGTGGAATTTAGAAGGCAGTGAATCTCTAGAACTGCCAGGGCTACATAGAGAAACTCTGTCTCAAAAAAACAAAACAAACAAACAAACAAAAAAGAAGTGAAGTTCTCTAGAGCAGGGGTGGGATGTATGTATTGCTGGGCACGGCAGGCTGGACAGGGATAACAGCTCTCGAGCCCTCACAGGAGCAGAACATGAACCTGGCAGGCACAGGCTGTGGCCACCCTTGGGGAGGGACTTTGGAAGGACCTGGGCCCACAGTGCTCTCCGTCTGTGCTGCACTCATTCCTGGGATATTGCTTACAGGTTGTGTACACACTCATCTTCAGGAGGCCTGGGCCAGACCTTAGGGGCAGCTCCGAATCATCCCGGCAGCTCTGAGGCAGGCATAAGTGGGAAAGTCACCGCCCATATTCCACAGCTCACTTCTAGCCACTGGCTCCCCACCTCACCTTTACAGCAGCTCCATGGCTATGCCCTGACTTCCCCTCAGATGATCAGACAATGGCAGTAAGGCCTCTTTTCCTACTGCAGATGACTGGAGAGGCAGACTGACCAGTCTGAGCGGGCCCTTGGCATCAGCCAAGCCACAGAGGGCAGTCTTTACACACTTGCTTCTACTCTGAACAGTTCTGACACTGGGGACATTGACAGGATTTTTCCTAAGCCGACATCTAGGGAAGGACAGGAGTATCTCCCCATTTCCTCCCCATCCCAAGCACAGAGCGCTAACATCTCTGGCTTCCTGCTATCAATGTTGTCAGAGCAAGGATTTCTCCTCATGGTAAGAACAGTGACGATGCCAAAAAGAAAGCTCTCTGCACAGTCTTTTGGCTTAGTTTCTAATAGATGAAATCATATTAATTTTTAAAAAGATTTATTTCGGGCTGGAGAGATGGCTCAGTGGTTAAGAGCATTGTGTGCTCTTCCAAAGGACCCGAGTTCGATTCCCAGCAACCACATGATGGCTCACAACCATCTGTAATGAGGGCTGGTGTCCTCTTCTGGCCTACAGACATATATATGCAAACAGAATAGTGTGTCCATAGTAAATAAATAAATATTTTTTAAAAAATAAAAATAAAATAAAAAGATTTATTTCATGTGTACAAATGTTTTGCCTGTATGCACTTATGTGCACTATGTGCATGCAGTACTGAAGGAGGCCAGAAGAGGGCATCAGATTCCATCGGAACTGGCATTACAGATAGTGTGAGCTACATTATGGGTATTTGGGATATGAAACCAGGTTCAGCTAAATGAGGCTGTCCTCCCTGTCTGTGACTCCCATCTCCAGGCCTAGTCTACTGTTTTTCAGCACCTGCTAAAGTAGTAAGACCCTGACGGATTCCAAGAGATACACAAATAAAAGCACGGGTTTGTAGCGGCCATCACAGCCGGGCCCACTTTCCGCCTTTGTTCACTGGCCCCTCTGCTGCAGCCAGCAAGAGGGCTCCATCCGTCTCTGGATCTGCATGGTAACTTGAGCCACATACCAGCTAGCAAGTCTTCACTCATGACACAGATCACAGAGAAATATGAAATGTCATATTCTTCACGGTCACATATCTAATAATCAAGCCTAGGTGCTGAGACCCTCCGTGTCATTGTGTGGCCCTCGTTCCTCTCTGGGACTGCTAGATCCCCTCCCTCTGTCCATACATCCTATTGACAGGCCCTAGACACAGCACCTGGGCTGGCAGGTCTTTATCTAAGACTAAACATTTCCACACTCCATCCTGGACAGGGGCCCCAGGACCCTCTCCTATGTCTGTCTGTAGTGTACTGAGCTGGGGCTAGGGGTACTCTCCACCCTTTTCTACTCCAACTGGGACACTGAAGAAAGCATGTGATGTCACTGGGCTTCCTTTAAAAGGGCACATACACACGCACACGCACGCACACGCACACACACACACCATCACGCAAACACAGCTGACTTCAGAACCGGCTTCTTGCATGTGCATAACCTCAGACTAGGCAGAAGCTTGACCTGGACAGGTCGTCTTGGCAGATGTGACATTGAAGCAGAGGTGTGCAGATGTGGTTTCTTAGGATGGGTTAAACAGATGTATGAGCAAGACCTGCAAAGTTGCCTCCTCCTCATATTAAAGTATGGCCAGGGAGGTGACTCTGCTCTTCGCAAGTGACAAAGGGCGAGGGCACCGGCTTGGCAATTACGCTTTCCTACTCCTTAGGAAAATGCGCCACGGTTTAGTTCTCCTTGACAGGAATCCCCCTGAAAGCCAGCTCCAGGGAAGCACAGACCCTGTCTCCAGGCCCCGGCAGAACATGTCTGTGGGCATGGACCTGAACACCGACTAAGACAGCATTTTTCCATGGGGCCTACAGAACGGCAGCTCCTCCCATGCCCTAGGAAAGCGAGTCTGAGGAAGGCTGCCAACTTATAGCCCATCTTAGAGCCTGGATGTCCCTGAAGATGCTAAGAGCTCACACTAAAGGACCACTTGATTTGTCCAACCCACTATTTGTTTGAAGTATTTGGCCAAGAGGTTTGCTCCCTGCCAAATACTGAGAATTTGCAGTAAGTTTGAGGCCCTCTTTCCTCCTGGCCCTGAGCCTCGGCTTCCGCCCAGCACAATGAGGCAGATGGACTGAGTGTCTCCAAGGTCCTCCTACTCTGCTGTTTTTCTAGGCACAGCCAAAGGCTGGCTCCCGTCCCACCTCACTAAAGGTTCTGGACTTGGAGGAACCAGGACGCCAAGGCTGTGGCATGAGTGCTAGGCCACCCACCAGGACTCTGGTGCCACCACGTGCAGTTCTTTCTCCATTCTCAGCCACCCCTCCAGGGCTGCAGCACAAGCGAGCATCTCATGGAGGGGTTCCAGAGGAGAGAGAGCAACATGATGAAGGGGTGGCCCACAGAAACCTCCCCGCTCCCGGGAGCCCGGGTGCTTCAGACTGTAGGATCAGGCAGGTGAGCGTCCCCTTTCTTGATCACGCGTCCTCGAAATGGAACAGCTGATGCTTACTTAACTGATGAGTGAGGGCCGGGTCTGTTTCTAATCACAGATGCGGTAATCACGCGTGAGTGTGCACGCCTCCTCAGGAAGCCTCCACATTCCAGGAGCGACTCCAAACGAACTGAGTCATCGCTCACACCAGCAGTGCCTTCCTCGGAATTTCACACTTACCTCTCGAGAACCACACATCCCACACCCACAACACCTCGCAGCATATATAGACCCTGACCTGTTAGCAATTATTCTCACTTATCCCCCTCCCACATGGTCCAAACAACTCCAGCTGCTGATAAATCCCAGGGGCTGCCTACAGTAGCTACTCGCCATCCGTCCGAGAAGTCTTGGGGGGAGAAGCAGAGGCTTCTGTGGGTTACCCCGTGGGAGTACAAAGATGCCAAGAAGCCCACCCAGTGCATTTCCAAGGTGTGGCCCTAACTTAGCTGATCCATAGGAGCCCCCATCCTCTGGGTCACCAAAGGGACCCGCTAAAGGCTCTGTTGGACATCCTCTCCAACGCAAAGCATCCTGAACGGAGCCACAATGGAGATGCGATTGACAGACCCTTGGGGGCAAAGAAGCTCATGCCTACAGTCCTGAAGGACAGCCCCTGTGAGAAAAGGACAATGCTACCCCGGGAAAGCTTGGCTTCTACTGCAAAACTGGGGAGGAACTGTCCAGAGTCCTGCCAGAGTGCAGTTCCTCGACCCTCCTGGAAGCCTGGCGCTCTCACCAGCATCCTCTCCAGGCTATCAAAGAGAGGCAGGCTCAGGATAGGGGACTCTGACTCCTCTGGAGGCATTCGGTCATCTCTAATGGAGTAACCATTGGGAGAAGTTGTCCTTAAGATTTCCTTTTGCAGCCGGGCGGTGGTGGCGCACGCCTTTAATCCCAGCACTCGGGAGGCAGGCGGATCTCTGGGAGTTCGAGGCCAGCCTGGTCTACAAGAGCTAGTTCCGGGACAGGCACCAAAGCTACAGAAAAACCCTGTCTCGAAAAAACAAAAAAGATTTCCTTTTGCCCTCTCTAAGATCTTTTTTTTTTTTTTAGGTTAAAATTAAACCAGGTAAAAAAGCTCTAAGTTTGTGGGGGTTTTGTTTATTTATTTTGACACAGTGTCACAGGGTTTCTCTGTGTATCCCTGGCTGTCCTGGAACTCACTCTCTAGACCAGGCTGGCCTCAAATTCAGAAATCCCCTGCCTCTTCCTCCTGAGTGCTGGGATTAAAGACGTGCACCACCACTGCCAGAAGTATTTTTATTTTTATAGGGGTTTTCTTGCATGTATGTCTCTGTGCATCCTGAGTGGAGAAGGCATCAGATCCCCAGGACTGGAGTTACAGATTGTTGTAAGTCATCTTGTGGGTGCTAAGAATTGAACCTCAATTCTCTGGAAGAGCAGATGGTACTCTTAATTGCTAAGCTTTTGCTCCAGCCCTTTTTAAGATTTTAGGGAACAAGAATCTCTCAGGAGACCTGGCGCCAGACCTTGTCATCTGATTCCACATCTTGGATCCAGTACCACCGCCACCATTACCACCCCCATCATCGGGGTACACAGGCACTGGTGACTAAGGAAAACAGCCATGGTCAGGGCTGTGAGAAAGAGAAAGAAAGGAGCCAGAGGAGAGATGCTCATGAGGCAATGGTGAAAGGCTGGTGGAGCAGAAAGAAGGTAGTTACCTGGGTAAGATGAGGGTTGGGGTTGAACCCACATTGGTTGCAGACCTTGTTGTGACACTGGGTGCAGGTGTTGAAGTTTGGCTGGCTGGAGGTCGACGTGAGGTCCGAGGTCTTGCATATAGGACACAGGGTGCTGCTGGGGAGGGGAGCGATCTGGGGGACAGAGTAGGGGGACGTGGGAGTGCTGCCTCTGTCTGGTGACACTGAGGGGGACCGTCCTGATCTCTGTGTCCTGCTGTCTACCTGTAGTGTCCTGCGGGGACCATCAGCTTCCTGGCCTGGTGGGCCTTGAGCCCTCGTCTCTCGGGGGCTTTCTCGGCCTGGAGCAGTAGCAGAAGCAGCAGAAGCTTGCTTTGGGGTTGGAGAAGTTGCTCTCTGGCTACCCAGGGGCTCCTTGGGGTCCAGTCTCCGTGAAACACTGAAATGACATTGAAAATGACCGTTAGAGACACAATGTATAGAAGTAGCTTATATAGCTCTCCAACCTAGAGTGACCCTAAGCTCCATCACTGTCCTCTTTCTCTTGCACAGTGACATCATCACAGTCACCATTTACTGTACCCGTGCTGAAGCCCTGACAAGCTTCTTAGCATCAGGCCACACGGCAGAGGGACAGGACTGTCCTTTCAGGCGTTGGGAAAGAGCAGCTTCTAGTTAGTAATCTCACACGGGCTGGACTTGTTTGACTCGCGGTCTCCTGGAGCCCAGCTGGCCTTGAATTAGTTCTGTAGCTAAGGATTACCTTGAACTTCTGATTTCCCTGCCTCCACTTCTAAAGTGCTGGAATTACAGGCAGGCACCACCATAGCCAATTTATAAGTTCTGGGGATGAAACTCAGGGCTTCGTGCATGTTAGGCAGGTAGTCTACCAGCGAAGCTGCACCCCAGCCAGGGACTGCACATTTAAGCTTTATTTTTATTCATGTTTACAGTATTCTGCCTGCATGTGTATGTCCGTGCACCACTTGTGGGCACTGCCCACAGAGGCCGAAAAAGGGCATTGGATCCCCTGGTTGTGAGCAGCCATGTGGATTCTAGGAATGAAGCCCAGGTCCTCTGGAAAAGCAGCCAGTGCTCTTAACCAATGTGGTGGTCTGAATAAGAATGGCCACAAAGCCTCATAGATTTGAATGCTTAGTCACCAGGGAGTGGCACTATTTGAAAGGATGAGAAGGATTAGGAGGTGTGGCCTTGTTGGAGGAAGCATGTCCCTGAGGCTGAGCTTTGGGGTTTCAGAACCCCATGTCATGCCCAGTTTCTCTCTCTGCCTACAGATCAGGATGTAGCTCTCAACTGCTTCCCCAGCACCTGCCTCCCAGCCAACATGACCCCTGCCATGACATTGGACTAAACCTCTGAAACTGTAAGCAAGCCCCCCAATTAAAAGCTCTCTCTCGCTCTCTCTCTCTCTCTCTCTCTCTCTCTCTCTCTCTCTCTCTCTCTCTCGCTCTCTCTCTCTCTCTCTCTCTTTCTCTCCAGGGTTTCTCTGCGTAGCCCTTCTATCCTGAAACTCGCTCTGTAGACCAGGTTGGCCTTGAACTCACAGAGATCTGCCTGCCTCTGCCTCCCCAGTGCTGGGATTAAAGGCGCGCGCCACCACACCTGGCAAATGCTTTCTCTTATAATAGTTGCCGAGGTCATGGTGTCTCTTCATAGCAACAGAGCAGTGACTGAGATGGCCTTGAGCCATCTCCAGCCCAAAACCACACTACTAAGAAGCCTCAAGGTGATGCCAATATGGCCGATGGGCTCTGCCCATTCCTTCCAGAGACCCTCCAGCAAGCCTGGTACCCAGCCACATCTAAGATGGTGGGATGCCAACCTCGGAGAACCTGCTGAAGGAGGCCGTGTGACGAACACCATATCCATCCCACTACAACCTGTCTGCAGAGCTGGGTAGACACATGAGGTAAAAGAAACATTCAGGCCAAAATTCAATTTCCTGAATTCCTTCTTTGGACCAGCTCAGGTTGGTTTCTGCCAATTTACCTCTTTTCCAGTCTGAAAGAGGGTGAGTACAAAAAGTCAAAGGTCAAGTTTCCTATTGCTTCCCAGAACATTCTAGACTGACTGTGGCCTGTATTCCCTTGGCTGGCTGCTGACAGCAAAGGGACAGACCAGGTTTGCTGCACTAGTGAGGCTTCACTTATGTAGCTCAGGTGGGCCTCGGATTCATGGCTTTGCCTCCCGCCATGATTATAGGCGTGAAGTACCATGACCAGCTCAAGTGGTCATGCTTTTTTTTTTAATTTTTTTTTATTTATATTTTTAAATAAAAAAAATACACTCTTCTCCCCCTCCTCCCACCCCTCTCCCCTTCCCCCCACTCGTCTCCCCCTCCCTCTCCAGTCCAAAGAGCAGTCAGGGTTCCCTGCCCTGTGGTAAGTCCTAGGTCCTCCCCCCAAGTGGTCATGCTTTTGTTTTGGCTTTCAAGACAGGGTTTCTCAGTAGCCCTGGTTATTCTAGCACTCTGCCTGCCTCTGCCTCCCCAGTGCTGGGATTAAAGACTTGTACCACCATTGCCTGGCTCAAAGTGACTTTTTGTTTGTTTGTTATTTTGGGGTGGGGGGGGGTCCAAGACAGGGTTTCTCTGTAGCTTTGGAACTCTTTCTGTAGACCAGACTGGCCTCAAACTCACAGAGATTCACCTTTCTCTGCCTCCCAAGTGCTGGGATTAAAGGCCCGGCTCAAAGTGACATTTTGAACTCAATGTTGTATCATAATTTAGCATTTCTTTAGAAATTTTATCCACACTGAGGGCCTAGAACAAACTGGCACAGACCTAAGAAAAGACCTGTGACTGACTTGCTTCCCACTGCATCCCAGGACCCACATGAGCTTCCACTGAGCAGATACCAGTGCGTGCACAGAAATGAAAGCGCGGTGTGTGAACAGTGCGTGTGGTGAGCTCAGGAAGCAGGGCGCCATCAGCAGTGACATCATCCACTTCTGAACATTTCCCATGGAGTGTGCTTAGCAACGGGCTCATAGGAAACAGATTCCAACAGCCTGCCTGCCTTCCTTCCCTCACTCCCTCCTTTCTTCCTTCCTTCTTCCTTCCGTCTGCCATCTGTTTGTCTTTCTTTCAGTTGTTCACATTGACTGACCTTTGTATTTGGTCTTGGTCCTCTGCTCTCTGTGATCCTGTCAACATACCCCACCTTCAGACTGTGGTAATATGCAGCAGCTAAGGGGACTAGGAACGCAGCCCAACACAATATCATAAGCTTATTGAAAACACTAAGAGACTTTGTCTGTGAATTTGGGGGGGGGGGCACTTGACTGATTAGTTCCTGCGTGAACTTTTTTAACGTCACGTCAAAGAGCAGGACACACGTGAGGTTGATAAACTCCTACAGTGCAGGTCAGGTCGCCAGGTACTCAGTTACTCTTTACACATATACATATTTTATAAGTCTTCTTATATTCTTTATGAATACCTGCTGAATGTGTAATTAAAATGAATTTTTCAAAAAGTAAATCAGACAGGGATCCAATCCTCTGGGGTTAGAAACAGATGTGCAAACAAATCACTGCGAGTCCCAAGCCACAATCCTGAGGAAGATGATGAGACCTCTACACTAGGCCTTAAAGGACAAGCCATGCTCCCTGGAGGTGGAATAGCAAACTAGACAGAAGATACATCCAAAGGCTCAGAGGGGCAGTCAGAGCATGCTCAGTGTGGGTGGAGGGAGGCAGGAGTGTGTCAGATGCAAATCATTATCACTCCCAGCACTAAGAACAGCTCTGGTAGCATTAGTATTCAATTACCTGAATTCGTTAGAACGCTCAAAATGAACATGGGTACAGCCGGAATAACTGGGCCATTATGGTTTCCCAACAGATGCATTTGGGCTCTGTGGCCCAGTGAAGATGATGAAGGTAGGAAATCCAGTGAAAAGAAAGAATTGCCCAAGAGACAGTTTATAGAATTAGGGGACAAAAAGATACAACAAAGGACATTCCTGTTTTTCAGTCCCATGGGGAATCCAGAGACGGAAGCCTGCAGGGGTGGGGGGTGAAAAAGCAAAGCTAAAAATCTGGGTTTGGTTTTATTGAAGATCGTGGGGAGCAGGAGAAATCTACAGCGTGGCCCTAGATATTTTATCTGAGAGAACGAGTTCACAGGAAATTCTCAGGAACAGAAGCCACCCAGAGAATGGTGGTCCAGGAAAACATGAAGGACCCAACAGCATTCACGAACTTAGAAAAAAGCCCGGAAACAGAGCAGTCAGAAAAAAGACAGAAGAAAATACCCCCACACAGCAGGGTGTGGCGGAGCACACCTTTAATCCCAGCACTTGGGAGGTAGAGGCAGCAGGATCACTGTAAATTCGAGGCCAGCCTGATCTACAAAGTGAATTCCAGGACAGCCAGAGCTACATAGTGAAACTTTGTATCAGAAAGAGAAAGAAAAAAGAAAGAAAATGACACCACAGGGTTAGAGAGCCCCCTTATTGGAGAGCAGCCGACACTGCCCTGCAGAGAGCTGAGTCGCAGGAGAAAATGGCTGCACCTATGAAGATCATGCGCCATACCATTAAAGTCCAAGATCTCCCGAAACCCAGCATAGTTCTTCCTCCTGCTTAAGAAAGGTCCCGCCATGACAGAGCTCAGGAGTCATGGCTATCTGGACATGCATCCCAAAATAACACAAGTGGAAGGATCAGCCTGAGGACAGATACAGACGAAAGTCTCCAAAACCTGACTGCTGGAGGCAAGGAGGACGAGAGGGAGATGTCCACAGGAGAGACTATCCTGTCCATGAGAGACCTGGACTTGCGGACACAGGCCACAGTGAAGCCCCCAAGGTCAACGCTCCTCCCAGCAGTCTTCCAGAGGCTGCTTCTTGGGAAGTGCTGGAATAAGGACAATGTGCAAGGTAGGGAGACAGACAAAAAACCAAAGGCACAGAGGGTCAGGCTGGAGGAAGAGTGCCTATATGAAGGGTGACTGGAAGCCAGCTGCAGAAACTAAAAGCACCTGAATATTTTTTTCAGATCTTTATTTTATGTGTATAAGTTTTTTGCTTATATGCATGTATATGTACCATGTGCATCTGTGGTGCCTAAAGAGGCCAGAAGAGGGCATCAGATCCCCAGGAATTGGCGTTAAGGATGGTTATGAGCCACAGTGTGTGCTGGGAACGAACCCTGAGTCCTCTACAAGAACAGCACTCCTAATCGTTGAGCCATCCCTCCAGCTACAGTAGATAATACATCTTAATGATGGCCAAGAAAGGCCAAGGACGTGAAAACGTTCAATTTCTACCAGCTTTCCTTCCTTTCAACATTTCGGGCTATTAACTATTCACAAATAATTTTAACTCAACCCTATTTGCCAAGGCAGGAAGGAACCTCCTGGCTCCTTCCAGGAAGGGCACAAAGCCAAACAGTCTGCCTGTCCCTCATCAGCCCTAAGAAGCTCTGTGGCTTTCTGTCCCATCCATGCCACTCCTGGGAGACAAAATTCACTGTGTGTTGGTGGGAAAAGCAAATTCGTTCTAGAGACTGAAAGATGCTGCAGCCCAGGTTACAACAGGGCAACTGGGAAGGAGGTGGCCGCCTGGTCAACGGTGGGAAGCAGCCAGGAGCTGCTCTGGCTACTGTGGTCAGCTAGGACCTGCTAGGGCTGAAGCCTACAGGAAGGAAATGCAGGGAAGAATGGAGCCGGAGTGCGGCCAGAGGGAAACCATGCTGTGGGCTCCACATGGCAGCATCTAGAGCATGTCCCCCCACCGCCTCCAGTTGAACATTTGAAAGAGAAAGGACTCATATTAATAAGCTGTCTCTGTTTATCAAGAAGGGAGGGACCTTCAGGAAACTCTGTAAGTCAGGGCAGCTGGAAGAACCCCACAGCTTCAAATAAGGTTTTCAAAAATTCATGGCTGACCTTTCAGTAATGGGCAATTACAGCAGGGCAAACACTGTGGGAGGATCCCCACCTTTGGACACCCCCACCTTCGGGGCCGTCCTGGCGGTCTGTGGGCAAGCCAGGAGAGCAGCAGTGAAGCCAATGGTGGGCACCAGGGTGCAACTCCTGACTCCCGGAGTTCCCCCCTCAGGAACGATTCCAGTTTCCACACAAGGTACCCCTTACTCAGCCTACAGGCCAGCAACCTCCTGCCTTTTTTTAAAAAATCATGTGATCCTGTCAGTAAAATATGTTTTTGCATTCCCAACACATGAATATTTATCTACAATTACATGCTCTTAGACTATTCATAAAATGCCCGCCCCCCAGACAGGAAGGTTTTATTTATTTATTTTTGAGACAGGGTTTCTCTGTGGCTTTGGAGCCTGTCCTGGAACTCACAGAGATCCGCCTGCCTCTGCCTCCCGAGTGCTGGGATTAAAGGCATGCGCCACCATCACCCGGCCGACAGGAAGGTTTTAAAGGACATTTGAAAACAAGAGTGCTAGGCACAGCTCATGGGGGTGCAGGACTGTGGTCAGCACTCTGCGGGTAGGGGCAGGAAGATCACAAGTTCAAGGTCATCCTTAGAGAAGTTCACAACTTGAGACTAGCCTGGGCTAGAAAAAGAGAGGTGAGGAGACATAAATAGTTTTCATATTTTCTACTTTGTCCCACCTCCTACCCAACATGTGCCCTAGTTTAGAAGCCGCCACTGAGATAGCCAATCTCCAGTCTTTTTTTAAAAGACTATTTTTAGGTAGGTAGGTGTGTGTGTGTGTATGTGTTTAATGCAGTACCTTCAGAACCAAAAACCTTCAGAAGCTAGAAGTGTGGTGGTTTGAAGAAGAATGACCCCCATAGGCTCCTACATTTGGTGTAATCATCAGGGAGTGGCCCTAAGAGATGGATTAGGAGGTGTGTGGCCTTGTTGGAGGAAGTGTGTCACTGGGTATCTGTTCATAGCAATGGAACACTGACTAAGACAGGAAGCATAGAGGGAAATACCATTGCCTTCAACTACACACAAAGGTCATGGACTTAACTATTTACGACATGGGACAAAACCAAACCCTTAACCATGTCTCCAGTGATAGGCAGCTTTTAGAGGGTTTCACTCAGAACTGGGCTAGACACACCTCTTGCCGAATTCATTCCCTGCTAGGAAACCAGAAGGCATACAGTAATAGTTTGTGGAGTGTTTACCTTTGACCTTCCCTGAATCCCATTCTCCACCCGTCTTCCCATCCCTTCCCCCATCTCTTCAGTCTTCCCCATCTGTATGTGGGAAACAGAAAGCATCAACTACCATAAGCTCCCTCTGGCTTTGAAGGCTGAATGTCTCTTGCTCCGTGGTGCCTGAGACAGACAGACATGTGAATGACAGCTTGCTTACAGGTTAGTGGATACTGAATGCAATCTCCTTAGCCTAAGGACTATGTCATAGGTTTATCGCTGATATCTAGGCAGTTTATCCCTAGAAATAGTTACCTATTCATTCATCCACACAAAAAGAATTCACAGGGATCACATTTTGGGTCCTTGAATGTTTGACTGTGTTTGAACTTGAACAACACCTGAGCTGGACATAAGACTCTGAGCCCCCACTTTGCTCCCCTGAACTCTCCAGCTGCAGCTACTGTCTTCTGTGGAGGAGAACGCTGGGGCGGTCTCATTTTCCTTTTTTATATGTTAACCTTCTCCCTCTAGACCAGTGGTTCTCAACCTGTAGGTCACAACGTTTTAGGGATCAAACAACCCTCTCACAGGGGTCGCATATCAGATATTTATGTTATAATTCATAATAGTATGAAAATTTGTTGTATGGCTGGGGCACCACAACATGAAGAACTGTATTAAATTTGCAGCATTGGGAGGGCTGAGAATCCCTGTGCCAGATAAACAAGAACTCTTTCTTTTTGAAGTTTGGTGACTTTACCAAGACATGTTTGGGGGTTGACCAATCCATATTTTCTAAAATTGCCGATGTCCTTTCAGACTAAGACATCAGCTGGGTGTGGTGGCACAGGCTTGTAATTTTAGTGACTAAGGAGGTGCACACACACATACACACACCACACCACACATATTGGTTTTGTTATTGTTGTTTTTGAGACAGGGTTTCTTTAAAAAAAAAAAAAAGATTTATTTATTTATTATGTATATAGTATTCTGCCTGCATGCATCCCTGCACACCAGAAGAGGGCGCCAGATCTCATTACAGATGGTTGTGAGCCACCATGTGGTTGCTAGGAATCGAACTCAGGGCCTCTGGAAGAGCAGCTAGTGGTCTTAACCTCTGAGCCATCTCTCCATCCCCAAGACAGGGTTTCTTTGTGTAACCCTTGCTGTTCTGGAACTTACTCTGTAGACTAGCCTGGCCTTGAATTCACAGAGATCCACCAGCCTCTGCCTCCCAAGTGCTGGGATTAAAGGTGTGGGCCACCGCGGCCTGACTTGGACCCTTAAAAAAAAAAGTTTCTGACAGTTCTCAGTCCTCCTGAAGTCCACAGAGGAATACCCTATTGATTTGACCATCACCATGGCCATCCCCTACCCTCTGCCTATAACACTGGCCTCTCTCTAGTCACAAGCATACATCTGTATGTAAACCCTGAGTGAATCCTGGGAACTCACAGACAACCGGGTATGAATCTATGTCCAGGAGTTCACCAGGAGGCTATCCAAATGTTTCCATAGCACCATGCGAACCACACCTCTGATGTGAAGCCACCCTGAGGTCACCTTCCACAGGTGTTAGAAGCAAAGGCTGCCTCCCTGCAGGATACTATGGGCTTACTTTCTGTCGTTCAGGTCAAAATGTGAGCCCCCAGGAGGACAAGGGCTCCCTGAACCTTTGTGGTGTAGTCCCTGCTTGCCAGCTGAAGGAAGCAAGTTCCATAGCTTGTTTTAATTAACCAGTGTAAAAAATATATATATATAGTTAGGAAAGGTTTGTAGGAAATGACCCTGTTAAGACTCCTTTTAGGGGCTGGAGAGATGGCTCAGTGGTTAAGAGCACAGGCTGCTCTTCCAGAGGTCCTGAGTTCAATTCCCAGCAACCACATGGTGGCTCACAACCATCTGTAATGAGGTCTGGCGCCCTCTTCTGGAACACAGGCATATATGGAGCCAGAAGGTTGTATACATAATAAAAATAAATAAATAAATCTTTTAAAAAAAAAGACTCCTTTTAGGTGAATTAAGACAGACATGCTTATACTATTCATCTATTACAAAGTTCTGGTTCAACCAATTAATTATTCATAAATTCCCAGAGGACCTGAGAAAAAGAATGGGTTTACAGCATGGTGGAAGAGCTGGTTTCTCTAGTAAGACTTAGTAGAAGGGAGAATGCTGTAGCTTTGCCATTGTACCTATGGCTCCTTCCCTGACTTGTTCGGACCTGGCTAACTGCTCATCCCAGCAGAGACATGCAGGTGGGCATTCCCGCTGAGAGCCAAAAGGGCCAGTGATGAAGGGAGAGCGAGGACAGGCAGGTATCCAGGCCAGAGTCACTACCCGAAACTGAGGCCCAGGCCAACAGCTCCTTGAAGGGCTCTCCCTGTCACCTCCTAGGCTTTCCCGACCGCTTGGGAAACAAAGGCCAAGTGTTAGGAACTCTTCCTTTGGGCACTGGTAAGCACTGAGCCTGGGGTGCTGACTTTGCCTGTGCACATTACAGAGCTTCTCTGTGCCCAGACCTGCAGCACACATTTGAGACCTAAGGAACTTCCTGGCCTTCTATTCTGTTGTGAGTAGGTGGTTCCAGACCCACCAGCTAGCTCTATGGACTCCTCAACCTGGACCAGCTTAGCTAGCCACTTTTCCACAGCCTTCTGGGAGTGCCATGGCTCCCGGCATGACCAGGTCACCGAGCCTCTTTCTCCTCACCCAACTTCCATACATCTGTATTGAACTGTGTGCTGTCCTAATTTCCTGACCCACGGGGACAAGCTCCTGAAGCCAGGAAACTCTAATTAGAAGTCAGAAGTCACTGCATAAAGCTGAGCCAGCTGTTCCCAAGTCCCAGCTACTGCAATTTCTACTACAGCCTCTACCTAAGGGACAGTGCACAAGCCTCTTCCAAATTCTGCTGCAACTGGGAAGTCGAGATAAGCAAAAGGAACCTGAAAGCCTTTGTGACTATAGAGAACACAAGCCCCAGCCCCTGCCTACTGTTCCCAAGAACGAAAAGATCCTGGACCAGAAACTCCTTACGTTTCTGCCTTATCTTCAGTGTCTGTGCCTCATGAGAGACTCAGGGCTCAGCTGATGCCTCTCCAACCCACAGAGATGGCCAGTTCTGCTCGAGACACAGGAAGGAAGACATGGCCAACAGCACAGCTGGTGGGATAACTCAGGGTTTGTAGCGCTAATACTTGAGTGGGCTGAACACGTGTGATGCTTGGGGTCTGGGCTGAACCCAGAAACTCCCTGGTGTCTGATGTATTACAAAGCCTGCTGTTTGAGATTTCCACCATAAGGCTGCCTGGCCTGAGATCCCTTGAATGAATTCTCATAGAGAGTCAATAGAATTTAAAACTATTATCTAGCCAGGCAGTGGTGGCACACGCCTTTAATCCCAGCACTCAGGAGGCAGAGGCAGTCAGATCTCTGTGAGTTCAAGGCTAGCCTGGGCTACAGAGCTAGTTCCAGAACAACTAGGGCTACACAGAGAATCCCTGTATCAAAAACCCAAAACAAACAAATAAAAGTGTATTTATTGTCCATTCAGGGAAAGAATCACCAAAGTAACTTTCGTGTACCCCATGTTAATAAGTTATCTTTCTACACAATGGGAGGGGCATAAATGCGAGCAAGGTGATGATATACAGGTATGAAATGTCATGAGCTGAGCACGGTAGTCTACACCTGTATGGAAGTGTGAGCTTTGGCTACACAGTGAATTTCTAGTCAACCAGGGAGACCTTACTTAGAAAGGAAGAAAAAAGAAAGAAAGCAAGAAAGAAAACTTAAAGTTATAAGGAAATGCATTGTTTTATATACTAAAAAATAATGAATAAGCAACTAAAGGACAAAAGAGATTGAGATCAAGGCTTCTTGTTTTAAATATTAAAGGAAATGAAAAAGTTACTAATAATATTTCTGCTTCTTTCTATTTAAGAGTAAGAAAAAACTTGTCTGTGACTCCAAACTGGTTAAAAAAGAATTGGGGAAATGCCTATTGACTTTATTTATTTATTCTTAGTTTTAATACTGAAAGAAAACAAAAGGAAGAACTGAGGTGGCTTAGTAGGTAAAGGCACTTGCCACCAAGCATAAAAATCTGAGTTCAGTACCAGGGATCCACATGATGAAAGGAGAACCAACTCTGGAAAAGTTGTTCTCTAATCTCCACACGCATGCCATGCTAGGCACGTGCCCACGCGCGCGCACACACACACACACCACATCATTAAATAGAAATGTACAAAAATTATAGAAGGGGTCAGAATTTCCCATCTCCACTTGCGCTGAGACACCCGGTGAGCAGTGTATCACTTGTCTCCGCAGCCCAGGGACAAGGGCACTTGAGTAGGCTTCTACCAGAGACTGAAGAGTCCCACTTTGATAAAGGACCTACAGCACTGATCTGCAGCAAGGCAGTGGTTAACACTAGAAACAGCAGGGAGGGGCCAGCGAATAGGTCAGCAAGCCTGCATCTGTGTTCCATCTCCAGCACCCACGGTGGCAGGATAAAACTGACTCATGGAAGCTGTCCTCTGACCTCCACACACAAACCACAGCACATGCCCTCCAAACCATACACATACACAATAACGATTTTCAAAAGAGATAGCCAATATCAAGGAGAAATAAGACCTTTGTTTTGCATGCTCAAACTTATTACAGTCAAAAGAATTTAAAAAATAAATGTTTTTACCCACAAAACTCCACCTTTCACACATGAAGCAATGGGGACTTGAATGTTCGTGTGCGTGCGTGTATGCATGGGCATGCATGTGTGTTTGTGTGTTAAAGATGTAAGAGTCCTCCCAGGAAAAGAAAAGAATGTGGGATACGAGAGAAATCCTGGAGGAGGAGGAGGAGGAGGAGGAGGAGGAGGAGGAGGAGGAGGAGGAGGAGGATGGTGTGTGTGTGTGTGTGTGTGTGTGTGTGTGTGTGTGTGTGTCTAGAGAAAAGTGGATCTTCTAACTTTCTTCTACACATGGTCAGAGAGTTCTCAGAGCCTGCACAGGACCCAGCCAGCAGGTTCAGTATGTTTGTCAACTGAATGACTGGTTAGGGAGCCAGAGGCTCTCTGTGGTAGGGGTCAATGCCCTGGGCATGGAAGACAAGGGACCCACTGCAATAACCCTGGAACCTACCAGGCATCCCAGCCCAATGACAGACAGGAATGGGGAAGGACTTGAAAGCGTGGGATAGACATGACAGTATCTGCTCAGAAGGCTTATTCCAAAAGTCTAGCTGAGAAAGGCCTGGTTTTCTGGGTCAGTGACCACAATCAGTCACACATGTGAAGGAACCCTTAAAGAGTCACACTGTGCAAGCGCTCACGAAGCATGAGAATGAGGCCTTCTGGAAGCATCTCCAAGGAGACCAACCACCCGACTGTGGGCATTGGCTCACGTCCTCCATAGCACACTACAGTGGGACTCCTAGTCTCTAGGCAGTTTCCTATTCCCGTACTGCCTGCAGACAAGGATTCCTGGTGCCACACCCGACTCATCCCGCCCCCAGCTCACCCTACATTCTCTTTCGATAAGGCCCAGTTTCCTAGGCTGGGCAGAGGGCTCCATGGACAAAGCACCTGCTGTGAAACATGAGCATTGCAGTGTGGATCTCAGAAGCCACATAAAAGCTGGGTGGGCATGGAAACGTTTGTACTCCCAGCACTTGGGGGACCCTCGGGGCAAGCTGACTAGTGAGACTACACACAATTGGTGAGCTCTAGGATTAATGGGTGACTGAGTCTCAATATATAAAGTGAAGAGCAATCAAGAAAAGCACCATACATCACCTACATCAGTGTTGGACCTCCACACATGTAAGAATAAACATGTACAGTCGCAGAACATGAACACACATGTATACCCACACATATATAAGTGCACACGCTCGCCGGGCGTTGGTGGCACACGCCTTTAATCCCAGCGCTTGGGAGGCAGAAGCAGGCAGATCTCTGTGAGATCGAGGCCAGCCTGGTCTACAGAGTGAGTTCCAGGATAGTCGGGGCTGATACACAGAGAAACCGAGTCTCAAAAAAACAAAACAAAACAACAAAAAAATTGAGCTGTATCCAAGCCTGTAAGGAATTTTCTTAACTACTGATTGGTGGAAGAGGGCCTAGCCCATTGTGGGGGTGCCACCCTGGGCTGGTGGTCCTGAGTTTTATAAGAAAGCAGGCTGAGCAAGCCACAGGGAGCAAGACAGTAAGCAACACTCTTCCATAGCCTCTGCATCAGCTTCTGCCTCCAGGTTCCTGCCCTGACTTCCTTCAGTGATGAACTATGATGTGCAAGTGGAAGCCAAATAAACCCTTTCCTCCTCAGCCTGCTTTGGTCATGGTGTTTCATCACAGCAGTAGAAACCCTAACTAGGATGGCAAATGAGATGCCTTTCAGCCAGAAAAGCAGCCCCTCTTCTAAACAGCACCCACTGCAACATCAAAGGGCACGTGCACAGACGCCACCTTTCCATCTTCAGCATCGCTGTGTCCATGTTCCATACGCTGTCAGCCTCAGTGCAGGAGAATGTACATGGATGCTGGCTCATTTCCCCTCTTCCAATTACTGTCTTTCCTCGGCAATTTTCTTTTTTAGAAGATGTATTTCTTTTTATGTGTACGAGTGTTTTGTATATATCTCTGCATGCCTGTTTCCAAATGAGGTCAGAAGAAGGTGACAGGCCCCCTGGCACTGGAGTTTGACATCTCCATGTGGGTGCTGGAAACAAAACCCAGGTCCTTTGCAAAAGCAGCAAGTGCATTTAACCACTAAGCCGTTGCTCCAGTCCTTCCTCTGTGGTTTTTGGCTTTTCAGGGTCTCAGGTAGTCAGGCTGGCCTCAAACTCTCTATGGAGCCAAGGGTGACCCTGAACTCCTGATCCTCCTGCCTCTGCTCTCCAAGTGCTGGGACTATAGGTGTGAACAGCATGCCTGTTTCCTGTGCTGCAGAGTGAACGCAGAGCCTCAGGCGAGCTGGGCAAGTGCTCTGCTGGCTGAGCTACATCACTACGCCCGCTTTTACAGTTCTGAGCAATCCAGCTGGGGCTCTGGGTTCTGACCTTTCCTCTGATGTAAGGTAAAAACTTCCCATCTAAGGTTTTTAATCTAGTTCAACTTAACACTAATACCTTTCGAGTGCCTGGACCCACGCTCACCAAGAGAAGCCATCTCTCTGGCCACAGGAACTGTCTCCCTGTCCTCTCCTTTCCAGGGTTCCTTGCCTGGGGAGCAGAGGCTCAGGGACATTTCTGAACCTAGCTAACGTGGTGAGAGCATTGATTCAGCTTTAAATTTCACAAAAACAAATGTCTGAGGAGCTGGAAAGAGGGTTCAGTGGTTAAGAACACTTCTACTCTTGCTCAGTTCCCAGCACCCATACAGTGGCTCACAACACCCTGTAACTCCAATTCCAGAGGACTGGACACTCCTTTCTAACCTCTGCAGGCACCAGACACATATGTGACACACATATATAATGCAAATATCTGTGTTTTCCAATGGCCTTTTGAATAAATCTTAAGGTGGCTGGAGAGATAGCATAGTGGTTAGGTGCTCTTGTTCTTTTTGTTTGTTTGGTTTGGTTTTTGAGACAAAGTTTCTCTGTGTAGCTTTGGAGACTGTACTAGAACTCTCTTTTTAGACCAGCCTGGCCTCAAACTCACAGAGATCCACCTGTCTCTGCCTCCCGAGTGCTGGAATTAAAGGCGTGTGCCACCACCACCCAGCCTTTTCTGATGGTCTTACAAGACACCTGGGAAAGGGTCATTCAGTCCCAGGGGTTGCGATCCATAGGTTGAGAACCACTGTTGTACTTAGACCCACGGTAACAAACATATAATCCCAGAGGTTGGCTGAGGCAGGACTATCCCTTTAAAACTAACCTAGACTACACCAAAAGTACTAGGCTAGCCTAAGCTACATAGTGAAGCCCTGTTTTAGAGGGAGAGGAAGAGAGAAATTGGTCCCATATGTCAGCTTGTGGAGCTGGAATCAGAATTAATACTGGAGGAAAATACTTGGTGAGATACTATATGTGCACATGTGTGCGTGTATGACAGTAATGCTCACATGTACATACACATGCATTCTCTATGGCTCAGGGATAACCACCAAGTAATGAAGGAAGCCTGCTCCCAAAGGGAAGGGCAAATGCCCTGAACAACAGCCCAGGCCAGAAATCACCATGCCAGGGCCAGCCTGGGCCAACACAGAATCCAGGACCATGCCAGCAAAAGGAATATAGATGCCAGGTGCACAGTAGGCACCGAGGAAAACATTAGCTTTTGCCTTCCTCCCTTCCTTCCCTGGCTCAACAGCAAGTAGAGTGGGCAGGAAGCCTGAGATTCTGATGCCAAAGTCTCAGGGAAGTGGGAAGTAATACGAAGTCAGCCAGGAACTCTAAGAGAAAAGAAAGGATGAGCTGTGAGGTCTGTGCTTGACAGGAGGAGACCAGGATCTGAGAGCCCAAAGCCCACTCCACCCCCCCTGCCCAAATCAGGTGAATCAGGTGAGTGCATCGGGGACTCCCACAGCCTTGTTGAAAGGCTAAGGGCAACACTATATGTTCGGGCATGGCCAGGCTTCCAAGGTCAAAGGAATGTCTGAGGAAGTGGCTGGGAACCTGGGCACACTGGGTACCTGGAAACGGAGTGGGTATCAGAAATAGAGAATCAAGGACACCGGAGGGAAACTTGGAGAGGAAGAGTATCAGGCTTTTACAAGTCTGCTGCTCCACTACACCTCAGCTTCTCTTCGGGAGCAGGTGCCTGGCACTGAGCTGCTCTGCAGACTTGATTACCTGGCACCAATGTAGGCAGACAAGGCTGCTCATCTCATGGAACTTGCCTTATGGCCAAGATGCAGGAAAAACCCAAGAAAACAAATCCAGGGCATGAAAGATGTTTAGAAGAACATGGGGGAGGAAGTGGGGAGACATCTGAAGAAGGCATATGTGAGAAGAGTCATACAAACATCCTGGGAGTTGTACCAGGGCTCAGGGAAGGGCATCTAAGGGAGGAAGGGGAGGAGCTGGGAGGCCTGGGACACAGGACCCTCACCAAACCTCGGCATCTCATCTCAGAGTCACTCTGATGTCCACTAGGCTGTTAGAGATATTCAAGGATCTCTGATCACAACAGCTAAATTGTATTACAAACCTCATGTCCATCGACAGATGAATAAACAGTTTTCTATATACGTATGGCAAAATGTTACCTAGACCCAAAGAGGAAGGAAATGAAAACATGCCACAATGGATAAACCCTAAAGACATTATGCTAATGAGATAAGCAGTCTCAAAAAAGCAGATGTTACAGAAAGTACCTGAAATCTATACTTAGCCAAATTCTTAGAGACAAAGTAAAACCCTGGGCACCAGGGTCCCGGGGAAGGAAGGGGGTTACTGTGGAGCAGTGCAGTTTCTGTTTGAGACCCTGAAGAGCTCTGGAGATGACCGGCTTCACAACAGTGTGAGCACGCCCAATACCACTGAACTGTACACTTAGATGGCGTAAGCTCGGCATAGAGGCTCATGCCTGTAATCCCAGCACCCAGGAGGCAGAGGCAGGTGGATGTCTGTGAGTTTGAAGCCAGCCTGGGCTACAGAGCTGTCTCAAACCTCCCCACAAAGAAAAGAAAAAGAAAGTACAAAGTTCTCCATGGACCTCTGTATGAACACTGCGATAGGACACCGGCCCACACATACATCATGCACACACAATAATAATAAACAAAAATGCAAGAAACAAAAAGTTGAAATTCCATATGATGCATATTTTACCAGAGTAAAGAAGGCAAAAAAAAAAAAATGAAGTTCAGGATCCTGCTATACTGTAAGTGAAACTAAATACCTACTAAGTAGAAGAGTTAAGACAAAAAGGCAAATTTTATTAATCCATGTATATAAAATTCATAGAAAAGGCAAATGCATAGATGCAAAAAGCAGAATAGTGACTGTCGGGGGCTAGGGAAAAGATGGGAGTAACTTATTAATGAAAATGGAGTTTTCTTTTTAAAAATTATTGATTTTTAAAAGTTTATTATTCTTTCAAGATTTTTTTTATTTTATATGTATGGATGTTTTGCATACATGTATGTCTGTGCACCATATACATGTGTGGTACCCAGGGAGGCCAAAAGGAAGTGTTGGGTCCCCTGGTACCGGA
The DNA here is from genome assembly GCF_037038515.1 of Microtus pennsylvanicus. Lineage (NCBI taxonomy): Eukaryota > Metazoa > Chordata > Mammalia > Rodentia > Cricetidae > Microtus > Microtus pennsylvanicus. The sequence continues at coordinate 15,424,071 of NC_134581.1, read as the reverse complement.
GTTACAGATGGTTGTGAGCTGTCATGTAGATGCTGGGAATTGAACAGTGGTCCTCTAAAAAAGCAACAAGTGCTCTCTTTAATTTTTGGGGGGGGTGGGGTGTGCTTTTTTAAGACACGGTTTTTCTGCATAGTCCTGGTTGTCCTGGAACTCACTCTGTAGACCAGGCTGGCTTCAGAGATCCCCGTCTCTGCCTCCCCAGTGCTGGGATTAAAGGTGTGTGCCACCACTGCCCGGCTACAAGTGTCTTTAACCACACTGTATCACCTGTTCAGCCCCTTTACTTGTATTTTTTATCTGTCTGTCTGTCTGTCTGTCTGTCTACCTATCTACCTATCTGTCTAAGACAGGATCTTTCTTTTTTCTTTTTTCTTTTTTTTCTTTTTTTTGGTTTTTCGAGACAGGGTTTCTCTGTGGCTTTGGAGCCTGTCCTGGAACTAGCTCTGTAGACCAGGCTGGCCTCGAACTCACAGAGAACTGCCTGCCTCTGCCTCCCGAGTGCTGGAATTAAAGGCGTGCGCCACCATCGCCCGGCTAGGATCTTTCTATATAGCCCAGGCTGTCCTAGAATTTGCTATTATAGGCTGGCTTTGAACTTCCAGAGATCAACCTGCATCAGCCTCCTGAGTGCTGGAATTAAGGACATGGGCCACCATGCCCAGATATTTTTAATTTTTTTTCTAAGACAAGGTTTCTTTGTGTAACAATCCTAGCTGTCCTGGAACTCACTCTGTAGAGCAGGCTGGCCTCAAACTCACAGAGATCCACCTGTCTCTACCTCCCAAGTACTGGGATTAAAAGTGTGTGCCACTACTGCCCAGCAATATTTTTAATTTTTAACAGATGTTTTTATTTAATTAATTTGTGAAGCATGTGTGTGTGTTTGTGTGTGAGAGAGAGACAGAGACAGAAAGACAAAGACAGAGAGAAGACAGACAGACAGATAGCTCTCTCTTTCACTGTATCACCAGGAGAGACAGACAGACAGACAGACAGACAGACAGACAGACAGACAGACGGACAGACAGTTCTCTCTTTCACGGCATCACCAGGAATGGAGCTCGGGTCTGGCTAGCACAGCCAGCACTTTCTCCACCGAGCCATCTCACTAGCACTGAGTTTTTTTCTGAAATGATGAAAGTGAGAACTCCATAGAGGGGCTGCTGTGTAGTATTGTGAATGTACTAAGAGCAGGGATCACCCTAAACAGTTAATTTACTATTATGCCTCTGCTCCCTCTACTCACCTTGTTCCTGCAATGAGGCAGGCTGCCTGTGAGCCAAGAACAAATGTGCTGGCATCCATGGTCTTCCTAGCCCAACAGCTCAGCCCTCCTCACACACACATACACACACACACACACAAACAAAGATGCAGCCATTTGCTAATTCAGCATCTGTGGAAATAGTCAACAGTGGCAACCAGACAAGCACCTCCAGCCAGCTACGCTGCACTGCTGGGGACTAGCAGGAAAGCCAGTGGCATTTGCTCACAGGGCCACATAGCCACTTCAGTGGCCCCCTGGAAGAAGGCCTCGTCCCACACTGGCCAGGCAGCAAGGCAGTGTATCAGCAGCAAGCAAAGATGAATGAGTCCTACAGACAAGGTCACTTTCTCAGGGAGCTAGCTAGAGACGGGTGACTCCAGGACCAGGCAGGAGATCAGCAAAAAAGGGTCTAAGGACCTTGAGGGTCCCAGGAGAGCTGTCCTGAAGGAGCCAGCAATGGAGGTATCCCACTGAGGTGCTCAGAGAGAGGCAGACAAGGCCAAGCAGTCAGGCCAACCTACTGACTGAGCAAAAGCCTCCACTCTACAGGGTCTGTGTAGGGTGTCAGCATCCTCTGTAGTGTGGTCCTGACTCACAGCGCACCCTTCAGTCCAAACACAGCAACCTATCACCGACAAAAGGGCATGGAAGGGAGCAGGCAAGACTGTGGGGTCAGGCGAGGGAACCAGCCACTTTTAGCCAAACCCTTTACATCCATCACTGCAGTCAATCTCACCAGCACTGTGGTGGAGGCCCAAGTGAGGAAATCAGAGTTGAACGAGATGAATGAACACATCAAGGCAAAGCTAGGATCAGAACTAGGCCTCCCTCCTGACAAACCCATGCCCTTCCTTCAAGTAGCTTCATGCCCTCATGACCCTTCCTGATTTGGGGCATTGCCACCTGCCCTCAGGAGCCTCTTCACTCAGGACGCGTCGTCTTGCTCCTTGAGGAACCTGGAGATTATGAGTGCACAGTGGGCTAGGGTCCTGAGGAAACCAGCTCTGCTGTGAAGGTTCCTCTTTGTAACCTCCAAGAGGCAAACCCAAGGGCACTCCAGGGAATTAGGTGTCAGACCTCAGCTCATGCCCACTACCCCCCCCACCTCACTCTCCCAAACATGGCGGCTCAGTGCAGGAGTTTCTCAGGGGAGCCTGGTGCCTGAAAGGTGACGCGGCATAGTCATGGTGAGCTCCTAGAACATCAAGTTCTGCTTCCCTTCTAGCTCGCAAGGAACAGAACTGGAGACCACGCAAAGGCACCAGATGGAATCTTCTCTATTTTAGCCAAAAGCTGTGACTCATTTAAACAAATCCTACAGTTTTCAGAAATCTAATACCTACCTCCTATTGAAAAATATAGAAGAATAAATTCTTCAGGAGCAAACCATCCTAGTGACACATACAGAGAGCTGTGGAACAGGTTTTTGGTATCATTTTGAGACTGGAGAGAAATTGGGCTAGCTCAGAATCAGCCTTTATTCTTAAAAGGTAGAGCCCGAGTGGGAAAGCAGCTCCGTCCCTGAGCTCCCAGAGCCCCGGGTCCAGTTGTTTGCCTTGACTTCACCCTCAACCTGTTTGCCAAGGCACAGACACCACTGAAGGAGACTTTGCTCAGAAGGCCAATTTCCAAGAGCCATATTTCCACTACGATCTTAATCGGATTCTAGTCACATCTCTGGGAGCCTCGGAAAGGAAAACAGAGCTGAGGTGTGGAGAGCTCAGGAGTGTTAATAACAACCTCCTTTACTCCCACCAACCTTCAGAGTGAAGCTCTGTGTGACATTCCGACAGTGCTGGCAATTGCTACTTACAGAGAAACCTGCTCTGCCTATAACCCTGGCAGTTGAGAGGGGAAGGCAGGAGGACCAGAAACCCATGGCCATCCTCTACTACACCAGGAGTGTTAGGCCAGCCTGGGATATATGAGACCCTGACTCAATAAAATAAAAACAAACACACAGAACACCTTTGGATTAAAATTGCAAAGACGAAATTTTCTTGATTGCTAACTGATGTAGTACAGCCCAGGCCACTATGAACAGCACCATCCCTAGGCAGGTGGTCCTAGTCTGTGTATGAAAAGTAGCTGAGGGTCTAGAGAGATGGGCTAGAGAGATGGCTTACTGGTTAAGAACACATTCTGCTCTTGCAGAGGACCAGAATTTGCTTCCTAGTCCACGTCAGACAGCCAATGGCCACCGCAGCTCCAGCTTCAGAAGACACAGAGCTCTCTGCCGGACTCCACGGTACCTGCCTTCATGTGCACATGCAGACACACAAGCATATCCATACTTAACACTAGGAAAATAATTATCATTTTCAGTGAGGTAAGCCAGACACAGAAAGACAATTATCACATGTACTCACTCATAGGTGGCTTTTAAATATAAAGCAAAGAAAACCAGCCTACAAAGCACAATCCCAGAGAACTTAGACAACAATGCGGACACTAAGAGAGACTTATATAGATCTAATCTACATGGGAAGTAGAAAGTAGAAAAAGACAAGATCTCCTGAGTAAATTGGGAGCATGGGGATCTTGGGGGAGGATTGAAGGGGGAAGGGGAGAGGCAGAGAGGGGAGCAGAGAAAAATGTAGAGCTCAATAAATATCAATAAAAAATGTATAAAAAAGAAAATGTCAGAATGAAACCTATTATTGTGTATAGTTAATGTATGCTAGTAAGAAACCTTTCAAAAAAGAACAGAAATGAAGGTTAGAGCAGAAATAAAACTCAAATTACTAAAATCAGAAATAAAAGAAATGCTACTACAATCATAAACAGTGTTGAGTTCAATAAAATAGGTCACCATTAACAGCTATGTGCTGACTGGGTCACTATTAACAGCTATGTGCCTTTAGATGAAATGGAGGCGTTCAGGATGCAAACTCCTGAAGTTGACTCGGGAAAAAATTGAAAATTCTAAATAGAGTCGGCCATGGTAGTGCACACCTTTAAGTACTCGCTAGTGACAGGCAAGAGATTTCCGTGAGTTTGAGGCCGGTCTGATCTACACAGCAAGTTCTAGGACAGACTGAGCAGCATAATAGAAAGACACTTACTCAAAAAGACCAAAAGAAGCCGGGCGGTGGTGGCGCACGCCTTTAATCCCAGCACTCGGGAGGCAGAGGCAGGCGGATCTCTGTGAGTTCAAGGCCAGCCTGGTCTACAAGAGCTAGTTCCAGGACAGGCACCAAAGCTACAGAGAAACCCTGTCTCGAAAAAAAAAAAAAAAAAAGACCAAAAGAAAGGAAAATTGCCTGTGATCCCAGCTACTCATGAGGCTGATGCAAGAGGACTAAGTTTGAAGCCAACCTGGGTGCACAGAGGTTCCCAAGTGGCTGGGGAGTTAGTTCAGAGAGTGAAATCCCTACTGCACAAACCTGAGGACCTGAACCTGAATCTGCTTCACCCCTGTGAAGAGCGCTGCGTACAGTAACATACATCTGTACAGCGGCACAGGTGTGTCCCGCGGACTGGACAGCCTGCCAGACTGGCAAAAGCACATGCTCCAAGCTTGGTGAGAGATTCCCATCTCAGATAACGAGGGGGAAGCTAGGGAGACAGCAAGCCTGCGAGAGTGCTTCCCAACAGGCCTAACTACCTTCCTTCCAGCCCCAGATCCCACACGGAGAAAATAGAGAACTAACTCCCTCCAGCTGTCCTCTGATTTCCACATGAATTTTGTGTTATGGGTGGCCGTGGTCATGCACACACACACCCCCCGCACACACACACAGACATCCACACACACGCACATACACAGACATGTGCGTGCACATGCACACACACACATGCGCACACACAGGCACACACACGCACATACACAGACATGTGCATGCACACGCACATGCACACACATAGAGTCTCTAGGAATTCACACTGATACTGAAAAATAATTCATATTAACAAAGATGCTCTAAAGAGGAAACTACAAATCAATCTTCCTTAAGTGCAGAGATAAAAAACTAAGAAAACACTAGCAATGAAATTCATCTTATCAGTATCATACATAACAAATAGGTGGGATTATTCCTGGAACACTGTTTGCTAAACATCTAAAACTCACGCAATACAATATACTGTATTAATAAAACAAAGGGGAAGCCGGGTGTGCTATCCCACACCTTAGGTTCAGCACTCAGGAGGCAGAGGCCTCTGAATTCAAGGCCAGCCTGGTCTACAGAATGAGTACCAGGACAGCCAGGGCTACACAGAGAAACACTGTCTAGAAAAAAGCAATTTTAGGGCTGAGGAAAGGAGAGGTGCAGAGAAAAATATATAGCTCAATAAAAACAGTAAAAAGAAAATCAGAAACACTCTGCTAGGCTATTGTAAAGTTAACTAAGATGATGCAAATACAACACCTTTAGCAAAAGCAAAGAAAAGCCAATTTTTAAAAAATGGGGGGAGAAGAATCACAGTCATCTCAATTGATGCAGGAGAAAGCATTTGACAAAACTTAATAGCCACTCACAATTAAAAAAATAACAACTCGGGAGCTGGAGAGATGGCTCAGCGGTTAAGAGCATTGCCTGATCTTCAAAAGGTCCTGAGTTCAGTTCCCAGCAACCACATGGTGGCCTGCAGGCAGACACAATACTGAATACATAATAAATAAATAAATCTTTAAAAAAAATAACAACTCAAACAAGGGCTAGACAGATGTCTTGGCAGCAGATTTGGTTCTCAGCACCCACATGATGGCTCACAAGCACCTGTAACTACAGATCCAGGGGAGCCGGTGCTCTCTCTGGACTCCATGAGCACCAGGCACACATGTGGTGCACAGACATTAGTGTACACAGACACACACACATAAAAGAGAATTTTTTTAAAAAAAACAAACTTAATAGATTATAAATACAAAGAAACATCTTCAACATGACTCAGAGTGCTTCAGAAAACCCACAACTAACATCATACTTAGCTGTGAATTTTCGTGAGGGGAAAGGCCGTTGGCTTTCTCTGTAAGATCAGGAACATCACAGGGAAGCTAAAGATATTTTACCATTCAATTTACCACAGTGCTGGAGGGTCTTATCCAAAGCAATTAGGGAAGAAAAACAAATTAAAATACAAATCCCTCCATCTGCCAGCCACGTGATTTTACACGTGAGAAACCTGGCAAGTCAGTGTGACATCACATGCTTATAATCCCAACACTAGAAGGATCACGGGAGTGAGACCATCCTAGGCTACAAAGTAAAATGCTGTCTCAAAAGACAAAATAAAAGTTAAGAAAAGAGCTGGAGGGGCTGGAGAGATGGCTCTGAATAAGAGTACCAGATGCTCTTCCAGAGATCCTGAGTTCAATTCCCAGCAACCACATGGTGGCTCACAACCATCTGTAATGAGATCCAGTATCCTCTTCTGGTGTACAGGTATACATGCAGACAAAACACTGTATACATAATAAATAAATCTTTATTTAAGGAAGAGGAGGGGAGGGAGGGAGGGAGGGAGGAAGGGAGGGAGGGAGGAAGGAAGGAAGGAAGGAAGGAAGGAAGGAAGGAAGGAAGGACCGACCACTCACATCTAACACATTTATCAATGACTGAATAAGCAAAAGGTGACACAGCCATGCAATGAAGTATCAGTGGGTGTAATACGAGGGAGTAAGGACTGATGTTTGCAACCTCATGAGTGACCCTTGGAAAACTAAGTGAAAGAGTCAGATCCCCAAAACATATATTTCATGGTCCCATTTAAGCAAAAATTTAGAATTGCCAATCTATAGACAGGCAATAGAGGGCAGAGGGAAAGTAGGAAGCCAGACGATGAAGACACTTGAAACACACCGCATGGTGCACTGACGACATTTGAACTTAATAAAATGTTCATTTTAAAAAGAATTATCTCAAAGCTGGTTACAGTGGGTGGGACAGACCAGCACTTGGGAGGCAGAGGCAGGAGAATCTTTGTCTGTGACTTCCAGACCAGCAAGGAATTCTGTCTCAACAGAAGGGGCAGAGGCTTCCTGTAGACGCCCTTCGTCCTCCCACCCTTGTGTTTTCTATCCTTCCAGCCTGTGAGAGAGAATGCCTGTTCCTAGCAACAAGATGTCAATTTACAAATGAAGATCGGGCTTCCCTGGGTCTTTTGTTTGTTTGTTTGCTTGCTTTTTTTTTTTTTTTTGGTTTTTTCGAGACAGGGTTTCTCTGTGGCTTTGGAGCCTGTCCTGGAACTAGCTCTGTAGACCAGGCTGGCCTCGAACTCACAGAGATCCTCCTGCCTCTGCCTCCCGAGTGCTGGGATTAAAGGCGTGCGCCACCACCGCCCGGCTTGTTTGCTTGCTTTTTGAGACAGGGTTTCTCTGTAGCTTTGGAGCCTGTCCTGGAACTAGCTCTTGTAGACCAAGCTGGTCTCAAACTCACAGAGATCCGCCTGCCTCTGCCTCCCAAGTGCTGGGATTAAAGGCGTGCACCACCATTTCCTGGCAATATTACATCACTTTATTTATTTATTTTTTTGTTTTGGTTTCCCTGTATCTTTTTAATATCTAGGATATTCAGCCTTTGTTATAGCCAAAAAACCCCAATGTAAACCATGGGCTAAGGCAGGGGCGGCACACCAAGGCAGAGGCGGCACCAAGATGAGCAAGTGCTCATGGAAGAAAAAGTGGGAGCAGAAGCCAGGGCCTGGCTAGGGAGCCAAGGAAACTCTTTCCTGGCCCCAGAGCAGAACAAAGGGACCAGGAAGCAGGTTGCTGTCATGACCCACTATCTTAATTACTTTATATTCCTCTGGAGCATGTTTTCTTACTGAATAAGCAAAAGTCGGGCTCAGGTGCATTTCTCTACACTTGGGAGCACAGGCTTTGGCAACCAGCCTGACCCAGCTGGGCTCCTCCTTTTTTTGAAAAGTTTATTAAATATTAATGTACATGAGAGTGATGTGTGTGTAGGCGTGTGTGTAGGTGTGTGCGTGTAGGCGTGTGTGCGTGTAGGCATGTGTGCGTGTAGGCGTGTGTGCGTGTTGGCATGTGTGCTTGTAGGCGTGTGTGCGTGTAGATTACTTTATGGTGTTGCTCCATTTCTTCCACCTTTGTGTACCAGGCTGGCGTGCCAAGGACCTTTATTAAGCCATTCTGCCAGCTTGAAGCTGGGATTCTCTAGCTCCTCTGGACACCAGGGTCCCCAAGATGTATGCTAGTCAAGAGGCTACAAAAGGTGGGGAGCAGCAGTGCAGTGTGGAGTGGGAGCTGAGCCGGAGGACTCTGATCTTGAGCCCTGATACCTCAAAAGCAAACACTAAGAAGAGGTTTCAAATGGAAGTCCTTAGGGTTTTTTGTGGATCCTTTTTTCTTGGCTATTTTATTTCTTTGGGTTTTGATGTTGCTGCTTTGAGACAGGGTCTCATGTAGCCCAGACTGGCATCCAGCTTTCTATTTAGTCAAGGGTAACTTCTAATCCTCCTGCCTCCTCCTCTCTAGTGTTGGGATAGGAGGCCTGTGTCCGCACATGGGCTTTACACGGTAGTGGAGAGCAATCCCCTGTAAAGGGTACTTTCACACCCTTTCCAGCACAGGGACCCTGCAGTTGATCTGAGAGTGTACAGCAAACTCTTTGATTAATGGGGGAAAGTGGTGGACCAACACCAGGTTAGCAATCACCCCAGACAAGGCCCCCCTTTTCTAGGAAAGCATCAGAAGCTAAACCACTCACCAGAAAAACACATCTTAACCATTCCCGGTTCCTATGACCTTCACAGTAGCAGGGGCAGCAAGCTAGACCAACAGCCCAAAGTCAGGAGTGGATAGGGCTAATGTTGGAGCCCAGAGGGAAGTCTGGGGGGTGGGCACAAGGAGCAGACCATCTGCACAAGCAGCCCCAGCAATCCCAGCAAAATGTCCTGACTAGAAATAGGCTATGTGTATATTTACAGACTGTGCTCCTTTATTCCCACACAAGCTTCTGATCCATCTCCCATTGAAAAGGAGCCTCCTGCTTCTGAGGCATGAGCCTCAGGGGACTTGGTGTGTGGTTCCTCTTTCCTACAAGGCCCAGCCCACTTGCCACTCCACTTAGCTGCTCACCCCCAGACTTGTATAATACACTCAAATGCCCACATCAGCATCACTTCCTGGGACACTGAACGTCATGATTCCTGGTCCTATTCTTTAACCATCATTTTTGATTCTGAGTGACTAAAACCATTCTCTTCACTGGGCCCTGAACTCTGAGCACTGGCTGCATTAGCATTCCTTACCATTACAATCCAAGTGTTGACCAGGGGCTAGGAAGAAAAGGAGGAGCAACTTTCCATGAGCCCAGGTCCCTCCTCCAATCTGAGTGACTGAGAGTGGTTGCCAAGGGAGGCCCTGGCAGAAGCTGCCTACCTACTAGCCTCCACCTTTCTTCTGCACATGACCTGATGGATATGAGACCACAAAGAAAGTTGATCCTGTTAATGGGAAAGGGTCTAGCAAAAAAAAAAAAAAAAAAAGCAGCCCAGGGCTGGGGCTGGTGGCGCACAAATTCCAGCCCTGGGGAAGCAGAGCCAGAATCTCTGTGAGTTCAAGACTAGCCTGACTTGCATAAGTGAACCTCAAACTAGGTGTTATGGCTCATGCCTACGATGCCAGTACTTGGTAGGTGGAGGAAGAGAGTTTGTCTCCAGCTGTACAGCAAGTTCAAGGCTAGCCTAAACTACAAGAAAAGCAGAGGCTAACATAAATCCTACAGAGTCAATTCTATGTAGACGAGGCTGGCCTCGAACTCAGAGATCCACCTGCCTCTGCCTCCTGAGTGGTGGGATTAAAGGCGTGGCCCACCACACTTGGTTTACAGGGTCAGCTCTAATCCATAACAGTTGAGTTCATAACAGCAGAGACCGGGAAGGTCAAACTAGAGGCAATCAAACACCGGGAGAGCATTTCTAGGTTCCCATTCCTTGCTGCAAACCACCCCTCGGTTCCAAAAGACACCACTCTGCTCTTGCCATCTTGTTGCCAGGACATTTCCCACTAGAAGCATTCTTTGATCCAACCACACCGGACTCAGTACTCAGACTGACCTTGGGACATGGGCAGCTCAAGATTAGAAAAAGGCTCTGTGCCAAAAGAAAAAAAAAGAAAAGAAAAAAGACCTCGTGTGGACATCAAACAAAATTATGCTCCTAGCCTCAAAGGGACTTCCCTGGCATGGTGGTAAACTTTTATAATCCTAGTGTTCAAAAGCCTATGGCAAGCGGATTGCTAGTTCAAAACCAGCCTGAGCTACCCAGTCTCAAAAACACCCAGCACAACCATGACAAAGTCTTCATGTCAGTAATTGTGCTGCACAGAGATTCAAATTTCCCAAGAAAAGAGATCCTGTGTAGTGGAGTAATGTGGGAGTCGGCTGTTTTCATGAAAGGGTGAGAGGGTGACAAGTGGGGGTTCTCTGCACGGCCCATGCCTGGGGGCATCCAGGTGGAACCATCCACTTGGTCTTTGAGGACCCACGCTACAAAATTCAGGGGCCATCAGCATGCGGCACAGCTTGTACGGATGCTCAGACAGGGACCTTATGAGAGGGAGGAAGACACGGTGGAGGACTGAGACCCGGGAACTCATGCAGGCAGAGCAAGCAGTGCTGGAAGGGAATGAGAGGTGGACAAGATGCACAAAACCCCACCGGGCTTTACAGACAGCGGGTGTGTCAGAGGGGTCTGAGCCCTAACACATACCATCGGAATCCCTCACTGGGAAACGGTCGTCTCATTCACATGGTCATAGTCTTCACTCCTGAAGGCCATGCACTCTGACTGTTCAGGGCATAATGACATTTGCCTGAGGAGCAGAGGGAGGGCTGGCTCTTTTCTTTTGCCCTGGGGTCTTTTTTTTTCTTTTGGTTTTTCGAGACAGGGTTTCTCTGTGGCTTATGGGTGGCCCACTAAGCATGGACTAGCAGGGGGGTGTCTGGATACGGCCACTACTACTCAGGACTCAGTAAACCTGATACTGTCAGCCACACATGCAAGCACGTAAATAAGGTCCCTTGGCTCCTACCTAGTAGCACTACTGCTTTTTAGGATGTACATGTTGGGCCTGGGAGGCAGGTGATCTGGAAAGTGCTGCTGTCCAGGGCGGGAGGGACAAGAGGAGCCCTGTGACTCAGTGGCCAGCCAGTCCAGCCTAATCAGGAAGTCCTAGTTCCCAGTGAGAGACTGATCCAAACAATGTGGACCTGAGAAACAGCACCCAAGATTGACTTTCGGCCTCCATGTGCACATGCCCCACTATACACAAACACACTCATGCACACACATGCTTGTGAACACACACACTCAAAGCAGTGCATGTCTACCTAGGTATTTGTGCTTTCCTATGACAACACCAGACGACAGAGCAGGAAAGTGAAGGAGCAGGGCTGAGGCCTGTGTTCCCTGCAAACCTTGCAGACAGGCTCAGCCCTTGGGGTTAGTGCCCTTCCATTTCACAGGCCTCACAGTCCCTGAGGCTGTTTTCACAGAAGTGCAGAAAATGTGGGATGTTTATCCAAAGGGAAGCTTCCATTTCCTCTTCCTGCCTGTCACCAGAACAGGTGAGCACCTGTGCCACCAAGCAGGCCCAGACTGCACTGAACCAGGGTCTTCACACTGGAGGAGAAGGTGTCACCCCAATGTCCCCACAAGGAGCATTTTTGCTCTCCTTACTCAACACTCAGGAATACAGAGGTTTGGGGGGCTTACCATTTAGGAATGTGGGTCTCTGACATCTGTCCCTGGAGTCCTAGGGAGGCTTATGCTGACTCCCTTCAGTCTGGGTATTTCCCCTGCTCGGGCAAACAAAGAATACAGCAAAATGGCCAGGTAGACCAAAGCAGCAGCTCACGCAGAGGCCATGTGGTCTCCAACGAGCACCCTAACAAAGTAACTGGGGCGGGGTAAGCAGTGTGGCAGGCCTGGTCTGCTGGGAACGCTGAGAGCAAGCTGCCTGGGTCTGTCTGCTCCTTCCTGCCTCTCCCCCATTGGTTCAGCCTACATCACAACTCCCTAAAGTGCCCTAACAGGAAAGCCCTCTGACTGCACTGTGGGTGGTGTATCTCAGACGTCAGGCAATCAGCAACTCAGCACCGTCATTTACAGAAGCACCTTCAGCACAGGAGGAGAGCAAGAACAGATGCCTATTCCAGCTCATTGGCTTCTGAGCCCTAAGAGAAATCCACATCCCGGGCAAGTGGTAGCATCTATACCCATGTTGCCCATGAGCAGGCACAGCTTCAGAGTAGCAGCAGCCTTCTCTCTGACCCCGTTCTGCCGAGAAGAGCCTGTCTCATCCACTCGCACTCAAGCTGGAGGCCGAACCCCTCAGTCGGGCTTCACGGGGTTGCGTGAGGAAGAACCGACTACAGAGTCAAAAGAATGCTCTCGTGTGCAGCGTGCAGCGCTGTCTTTGGTGGCCCCGGTGGCCTGTGCTTCAGCTCTGACCAGCTGCATATTCTGAGAGCCTTTGAGACCCAACAGGCCTTTCAAGTTAAACACCGCCTTAGCGGCTACGCGTGGGCACAGGAAGGATGGTCCTCACTGGGCGCTCTGAGCCCATTAGGTACCCGCCCGCTGCTGTAGAAGTGCTCCCAGAGGCCGGGCACAGCCTCAATCAGGCTTAATTCACACGTGCTCTAGAAACCAAGTGAGCGCGACTATGGTGTTCATCGTTCCAGTCTCGGTCCTGTACATGAAACCTGGCTTTAGTTATCAGTTGTCACGTTACGCCAGGCCTTGTGCTGAGTTCTTATGTTTCAATTGCTAAGACCAGTGTTTGTTCAATTGAATGCACTCTACTCTCTCCCCTTGGAATGCCAGCATTGAAGCCAGCTCTAACTCACCAGGACACACCCCAGCAGGAGGCATGGCTTCCAGGGCACTCGGTCACCTCACCTGGACACAACCCAGCTGGAGGGGTACTTCCAGGCTTCCAGCCTTCCAGGGGACTTCCCCAGGCTTGCTCTACAGCACCAAGAGAAACAAGCACAACTGGCCAAAGAGCAAACTCCTAAACTTAGACCCTGTCCTTCCTCTCACTCTCTGCCCACCTCTCTCCATGTAAAACACCTTTAATCTCTGCAAGGCAGAGGCAGAGGCAGGTGGATCTCTAGGTTCCAGGCCAGTCAGGGCTACTGAGACTTTGTCTCAAGAAGGGAAGTGGGGCCAGAGGTGGTGGCTCACACCTTTAATCCCAGCACTCTGGGGGCAGAAGCAGGTGGATCTCTGAGTTCAAGGCCAGCTGGGTCAACAGAGTGTGTTCTGGGACAGCCAGCACTGTTAGACAGAGAAACCCTGTCTCAAAAAGCCAGTAGAAAGCCAGGCGGTGGTGGCGCACGCCTTTAATCCCAGCACTTGGGAGGCAGAGGCAGGCGGATCTCTGTGAGTTCGAGATCAGCCTGGTCTACAAGAGCTAGTTCCAGGACAGGCTCCAAAACCACAGAGAAACCCTGTCTCGAAAAACCAAAAAAAAAAAAAAAAAAACCCAGTAGAAAAAAGAAAAGAGAGAAGAAGAAAAGGAAGGGAAGTGGGGACACCATGGAGATGCTGAAAAAACTGTTTCTTACCACAGAGGGAAGAAAAGAAGGAGCAGAAATAAGCCACGCCCAATGTGCCCTTCCTGAACCCCTGTATTACAGAGTCTGTACCCAAAATAATGCTTGTTTTCCATCACCAAATTATGAGGCCCCTGGTGGCACAGCCACAGGTAACTACAAATACCACACTGGGCTTGCCCACAAATCGTGTTGCCTAATGGAAAGCACAGAAGTGTCAATCACTGCTCTATGGCTATGAAGAGACACCATGGCCAACACTTAGACAATAGAGCATTTAATTGGGCTAGCTTACAGTTCCTGAGGCTTAGTCCATTATCATCAGGGCAGGGGGTATGGCAGGAGCTGAGAGCTTCATCCTGATCCATCCCCTGGGACACACTTCATCCAACAAGGCCACACCTCCTAATCCTTCTAATCCTTTCAAATAGTGCCACTCCTTGGTGACTAAGCATTCAAATCTATGAGCCTATGAAGGCCATGTTTATTCAAGTCACCACAGTGAGCAAGCCAGAGGCTTAAAATGTGCTTGTGCAGTGTGTGCCCATCATCCTTACTGTGAGAACCGCCAACTAGCCTGCTGTCCAGGAAAGATGAGGCACACACTACACAGAGATGGACCCAGCTGCAGCCTGGAGTCCAGTCTGGATCAGTAAATGCTGCCCAGCTTGCAGATGTACAAGTGAGAAGTTTTTAAAGAACTTTTGTTTAAAGCCACTGAAGTTTGGCTGATTAATTGTGCAAGAATATGGTGAAAACAGATATCTGATCAAAAAACAATCTTCACAAATTAAAAACCAACTAGAATAAAGAAGCTTAATTTTAGATCTTACTAATGGCATGACCACACAGGGAAGAATAATTTCTAATTACTCTAAAACATGAACCTAAATATCTCCGGAAAGATATAACCTAAAGACAAAATATACTACAGGAAATCTTAAGTTACATTCACTAGTATTATTGCTAGTAAAAAAAAATAGCTATGTTATTACTCTAAAATAAATGCACACATACACACATACATATTCTATGCTCTACCTATACATACATACATATATATTAGAATAAAGTCAGTATATAGCAGTGACAGTATCTCAAGATCTTAACGTGAGTTTTATCTGCTGTTTTGCTGTTTTAGTTGAAGAGAAGAGATAGCTGAGCATGCAAGCACAACCTGTGAGTCCAGTGCTGGGGGATGGAGGGAGGAGGAGCAGGAGCAGATCCTCATGCTTAGCAGAAAGCCCTTTTCCAACTGAGCCACTTTCCCAGACCCTCACCGTACAACATTTTCTCCTATGTATGTTTAGGAATTCTGTCTGTAGGGCACCTGCTGCTTCTGGGAACACGGACTGACAGAGCCTAAGGCTACTTAGTGTAGCTAAGGAAAGGCTGTCAGGAGACAACCACGCCTGCACAGAGATTCTGCTGTGGTGCACAGGGGCTGTGGCCAGGGTAAAAGGGGTGCTGGCCTCTCTAATCTTACTTTGACTCTCCTGCTCTCCTCAGCTGCCAGATCTCCTAACGTTAGCTAGCAAGGCCTTGGTCGTGAAACTCTTAACACTGGCCAGTCAAGGTCAGATGTAGGGGCTGGGAAAGGGAGATGGCTGGGCTCTCTGAAACAAGCATACTCCTTAGTTATCACCCCCTCTCTCCAGGGGAACAGAGTGAGGGACCAAAAATCTCACTAGGTTAAAGGAACCTCCAGGTGTACACCGGAAAAACATGGCAGGGCCCTGGCAGGCTCCCACAGATGCACACCTGGGTTGCATATATCCAAGATGGAGGACACTCGGCCTTCACACAGAGAACACCATAAGGCTGGAGAGCTTGGAGTGGCTGCCACAGAGATCTCAGAAAGGCAGAGGAAGATGCTTTTTGCTGCATGAGTGAAGACTCTTATCCCTCAGACTGTCACTCATAACCCATGTGTCTTGCTAAGCACTGGACCCTGTTCTCTGAGCTTCCCTGTCCTCAGAGTACTAAGAGCCTTGGGCAGGACAGCAGAGGTAGGCAACTATCCCTGAGTCCACTACAGTCAAAGGAGCTGAGATGTCAAGACCAGAGAAGGGCAGACTGATTGAGAATATGGCAGATGGAGGCTCACAGTGGACGCCTGCAAGGCCTGTGAGTAGAGGACCAGCTGACAGGAAGCATGAGGAAATCCAGTTCAAATAATGGAAAACAAGAGTTTCCCAAAGGTGGAATCTGCTGAGAAAGACCAAAGGCTGCTGAACACTTCAACTTCCATATCAAAGCAGAGCTCTGCCTGGGGAGATGACAGCAGCCATTATAGCATCCATTAGGGGTGGCTTAGATGTTCAAACTAAAATAGAGACAGAGCAAACACATTATCTGTTAAAGCTAAACCATACTTCTAAAGGGATCACCCTCACATACTGGACCTTGACACTGAGGGGGTCTGGTCTGAGCCCGCACAGCCCTGGGGCAGCTCTTCCCTCTGAAATGAGAGAGTCGACCCAGCTGTCCAGCTGCCTGGGTGGAGTAGGCAAAAGCAGCCTCTTCTGAGCTAACCTTTCCCTTGCGCTGCCTTCACCACACACAAGCTTTGCCCAACCCAGCTCCATGGCAATCTTAGGCACACTGGCCATTAGAGCACCTGCGGTGGGTGGAACGAGAACTCAGGAGATGAGGGGACACAGCAAGGAACAGTGAGCCTACAGGGCTGGCTAAACCATTGCAGGAAGGCCAGTGGCCATTCAAGCAGCCACCTGGAGGAAAGGTGTCAGTGAGCCTTCTCTGGCTGCAGTCTCGACTTATCTTGTCCATTCTAGGAAGTCACCGGACACAGTAAATGAGCCATCCTCTACTTACAGCTGCGACCAGCTCCCCTGAAAGATACACGTGCCTTTTATTTGTGATCTTGTTTTATTTAAGATGGGGTCTCATTCTGTATCCCAGGCTGATATTCTATGTAACACATGCTAGCCTGGAACCCAGGGTGACCCTCCTACCTCCGCCTCCTGAATGCTGGGATTACAGGTATGGGCCACCATGGCCAGTTTATGACCTTGATTTCTATTCTCATGGGACTGAAGAACAGAGGAAAGCAACATCCTTCCTTTTCGTTTATCTCATAGAAACCAAATGTCAAAGGCTAATGGGGCTTTGGAAATTATCTAGTTAAACCCTTCAGTTCAAAAACAATAAAACTGAAAAGTTAGGGCCGTAGGAGTGGTTCAGTGGTGGGGTGCTTACCTAGCATGATCCCCAGAAACTCAAAAATAAAACAAGAGTGCCCTAAAGATCCACACGGTATGTAGACTCAATGCAGAGTCTGGGGCAACATCAAATGATCAAAACTTGGATTTCTGATCTTCATTCAGGATGCCCACAACTTCTCATCCCACACTGTCCTTTATCCAAATGTCCTACTTCCTGATCCTTTTGCCTCCGCACAGCCCTCCCCATCCTCTTGCTAAATTTTCCATCTTGTCTGAGCAGGAGGCAAGGAAATGACAGGGCTCTCCAGCTGTGCTCAGTGCGAGGCATTTGGGTTTGCTAACGTCTGCTAGCTGGCTGTTCTGAATCGTTCATCTTAGGCCTTTGGAGCTCCCAACAGAATAAGCTAATGTTTTGAATGCGTTTTGTAAGCTGTAAAACACTATACAAATATATGTTCTACTATTTTAGGATATGGAATAATACAATCCCTTCTAACTGTGCGCTTGATTATCCTACCTCTGTGTGACGAAGAGAAGCAGAGACAAGAAGGACAAGGAGAAGGAAGAGGAAAGAGAGTCAAGATCTAGACAGATGCTTCTGTCTTTCCCAGACCACAGCCCATCGAGGATGGAGCCCATTAGTTCTAGTCTCCTTCTTTATTCTCTTGGTTCACCCAAAGATAGGCTCAACAAATGGTTCCCTCTACAACCCTCTACACCAGGCATGGCGCTTATGATCCACACTAGGAAGGCTGAGGCAAGAAGATTTAAAAACCAGTCTGGGCTACACAGTGAGACCCTGACAAAAACAAACAAATGAGCAATGCTGAACTGGATATGTAGCTCAGAAGGCAGGCATGGAGCTCCGAGTCAGTTCCCAGCACTGCAGAAATGGGGTGTGGCAACACATGCCTGTAATCTTAGCACTGAGGAAACAGGGTGTGGCAACACATGCCTGTAATCTTAGCACTGAGGAAACGGGGCGTGGCAACACATGCCTGTAATCTTAGCACTGAGGAAACGGGGCGTGGCAACACATGCCTGTAATCTTGGCACTGCAGAAATGGGGTGTGGCAACACATGCCTGTAATCTTAGTACTGCAGAAACGGGGCGTGGCAACACATGCCTGTAATCTTAGTACTGCAGAAACGGGGCGTGGCAACACATGCCTGTAATCTTAGCACTGAGGAAACGGGTGTGGCAACTCATGCCTATAATCTTAGCACTGCAGAAACAGAGGCAGGAAGACCACAAGTTCAAAATTATCCTCAGCTACAGAGGAAACCTGAGGCTATCCTGAGCTATGTGAGACCTGCCTCAAAAAGAACAAGACATCTTCTGGACTAAGGATTTAGCTCAGCGGTCCAGCACTTGCCTAGGGTGAGGCTCTGGGTTTAATTACCAGCATCAAAATAAGTAATAAATTTTAAGAGAATAAAAACCTTTCTATTCCACTGCAAAAGTCCCCACAAGAGTTTCCATACACCACAAGCACAGAAAAGGAGAGTGCGGAGACTTTGGTCAAAGGATACCAACCTCAAGTTAAATAAGAATAAATTCAAAAGAACTACTGTGTATATCATCATAACTATAGTTAATAACAATATTATATTCTTGAAAAGTCACTCAATAGATTTCAACTATTTTTCACCACAAGAAAATAAATATGTGAGAGAATAAATGTATTAATTAATTTTACATATTTAAAGCATCATGTGGTATATAACGAATACTGTTAGTTTAAAAGTCCAATGTAATGGTATACCTATAACCCCAGCACACTTGGGAGGAGGAAGCAAAGAGGAAGGTCACAAGTTCAAGGTCATCTTGGACTACCTGAGGTATCTCTCTCTACCCACCCTACCCCTAAAAAATTTTAGGCTCAGTAAGCCAAGTGCTTGCCACACAAGCGTGAAGACCTCTGTTTGAACACTAAGAACCAACATAAAAAGCAGATGTGATGGCAGACATCTGTAACTACAGCGGTCCTGCAGTCAGACAGGAGCTAGACCGGCATAGACCACCAGGAACAAGAGGCCCTGCCTGGGGCAGGAGGGATGGCTCAGTGGTGTAGACCACTTCCTGCTTTTCCAGAGGTTTTGATTTTCAGCTCCCATGTTAGGTGGCTCACACTGTCTGTAACTGCAGCTCCAGGGTACCTAGTGCCCCTTGCCTCCACAGACACTGAAATTCATAAACCCTCATACAGACACGTGCACACACAATTGAAAGTAAAATATCCTAAAAGGGTATAGCGAGATAGGTGCAGTGGTGCACACCTTTAATTCCAGCACTCAGAAGGCAGAGGCAGGCAGATCTCTGAGTTCGAGGCCCGCCTGGTCTACAGAGTGAGTTCCAGGATTCCCAGGGCTATATAGAGACCCTGTCTCCAAACATAAAATAAAAGGGTGTGGAAGACAAGAGTGATTGTTCTACAGTTAAGAGCACTGGCTGCTCTTCCAGAGGACCAGGGTTCAATTCTTAAAACACACATCGCAGCTCACAACCATCTGTAACTCCAGTTCCAGAGGCCGATGTCCTCTTCTGGCCATGGTGGGCACCAAACATCCACATGCTGCAAACACCCATATACATAAAATAAAATAATAAAGACATTTAAGAGAAAGAGAAACCCTGCCTCAAAGTTGCAGGTAAGGTCTAACACATGAGCTTTCCTCTACTGTCTAAATACATGCACGGAATACGCTCTTCTCTCTGTCTCTGTCTGTATGTCTGTCTCTCTCTTACACACACACATACACACACACTTAAGTGTAGGTAGTGCCTTGCTACCTGCCCCCCCACAGCAATATATCAATGTGACAATTGAGAAATGTCCTTACCTTCCCTCTTTTCCAAATGACCGCGTCATGTCTAAGTGGTTGGTTATTCAGCATCATTGAGGGTCGTTCTCCTCCCTAAGCCAGTGTCACTGGCCAGCCCTAGCTCACTGGAAGGCCAGGGACACTCCCAGGGAGGAAAGAGCAGGGTTATCTTCTCATGAGCTCCTGGACAAGCTCTTTGATCTTCTCTATATTTGAGACCAAGTCTCTAGGGGCTGGAGAGACAGCTCAGTGATTAAGAAAACGGGTTGTTCTTCCAGAGGCCCCAGGTTCAATTCCCAGCACCCACATGACAGCTCACAACTGTCTGTAACTCCAGTTCCAGGGGATCTGACACCTTTGTACCAATGCACATCAAATAAAGCTAAATAAATTATGTGTGTGTGTGTGTGTGTGTGTGTATGTGTGTGTGTGTGTGTGTGTGTAAAAGAGACCAAGTCCCAGAAAACACACGTATATTCATCTCACATTCATCACCTTGAACTCTGCTAGCAGAGCCTCCTACTCAGGGGCAGCCAGGCTTCAGCAGGCACTTCTGGACCTGATCCTTAAAAGGGCCTAAAGGTTTCCAATATTCCTCCAAGGGATTTTCTTGTTAGAAAGAAGTAAGGAACAGCAGATAAAGAATCTCTTCTAGATCAAAGCTCTCTTTAGAACCTGGGGTGCCCATGAGAGCAAAGATCATAACGTAATGCTGTTGACTGGGCCCTGGTACAGCAGAGCTGAGGGAAGGCATGGCAGATCCGAGCCTGCGTGTAAGTTAACCAGGCAAGGAGAACGGCGTGGGTCAGGACTGGGGAGAGTGGGAGCAGCACTAGCTTAGCCTAGCATGCACAAAGCCCTGGGTTTAATTCACAGAACCATAAAAAATAAACAATAACTACAAAAAAAAAACAGAGAATGACCATGACCAGTAGACAGCCACCCACTAGAGGCCCAGTCTGTAAGGAGGGAAGCACAGAGGGCAGGAAGTCAGAACTCCAGCTGCCCTACCACAGAGAGTCACAGTCCTGGGTTCCACCCATAGCCACCCCCCCCACACATCCCTCCACCTCCGTGGTAGAAATGGGGATGGTAGATAGTCCTGTAAGAAACGAGCTTGGGCCAGTCTATGAGCGCAATGTTCGTACCAGCATGACAGGCTCCTGCTCTGAGGCGGACTGAGGCAGGAGTCCCCACAGTTCATATCAGAAAGTGGGACTCAGCATACAGGCCTCAGCCACCATTTCAGTGTTTAAGAACAGTTCCCAGGCAGGAAGGACAAGGAGGGCCAGGACAGATGGGGCCTGCAGACTCTTCACAGCCTGGCAGGTCGAGGGAGAAACAAAACACTGAGCAGAGTGTCCGTGATGAGGCAGTCATCCAATAACCATAGTTAGACCTAATACAGCAGATTTTTTCTTTTCTGGTTTTTGTTTGTTTGTTTGTTTGTTTGGTTTGGTTTTTGGTTTTTTGAGACAGGGTTTCTCTGTGTAACAGCCCTGGCTGTCCTGGAACTTGCTCTTGTAGACTAGGCTGGCCTTGAACTCACAGAGATCCGCCCGTCTCTGCCTCCTGAGTGCTGGGATTAAAAGCACATGCCACCACTGCCCAGCGAATATAGAGTTTAACAGGACAGGTCCATAGGCTCTGGAACAGACTCTGCCTCTTGAGCAGCTCACCCTGTCCCCACTCCTAACAAGAGGAAAGGTTCCCATTTGGACATGCCAGAACAGTGAGATGAGAAGGATTTATTTCCTGAAGGCTCCAAATCTACAGACGGCTCGCATGAGTTGGGTCAAAGGGGCAAGACTGGAAGCTTTGGCTTCTTACACTCAGAACTTCAGAGAAAAAAGAGAATGTGACCCGCTACATTGTTCTTTGGCTCCCAAATTAGTTCAAAGCCAGGCTCTATTTTTAGCAACTTCCTCCTTATCCCTTCTTCTAAAGGTAGAATTTCAGCCGAGCACGGTGGCACATGCCTGTCATCTTAGCACTTAGAAGACTGAGGCAGGAGGATTGAGAGTTTGAAACCACCCTGGGCTATACAAAATGAATTTAAGATCAACTTGAACCACATAGCAAGCCTTGGTCTCAAAAATAACAAAATGAGCCGGGCGGTGGTGGTGCACGCCTTTAATCCCAGCACTCGGGAGGCAGAGGCAGGCGGATCTCTGCGAGTTCGAGACCAGCCTGGTCTACAGAGCTAGTTCCAGGACAGGCTCCAAAGCCACAGAGAAACCCTGTCTCGAAAAACAAAAAAAAAAAAATAACAAAATGAATGAAATGTGGGCTTGTGACATACACTTCAGCGGTACAGCATTTATATGAATGTATAAGTCCCTGGGCTTGAACTTCAGCACGACAATAATCATTACCAATGATGATGAGGAAATGTCAATCTGAATAGGTTCTAAGTATCATAACCAATTTTCAGAAAAACACTGGCCAAGATATGCCTTTTATGACACCACAAGAATGCAATGAAATAGTCCC
Source organism: Microtus pennsylvanicus (assembly GCF_037038515.1). NCBI lineage: Eukaryota > Metazoa > Chordata > Mammalia > Rodentia > Cricetidae > Microtus > Microtus pennsylvanicus. Next base: position 15,401,773 of record NC_134581.1, on the reverse strand, counting down.
ACAGAATAAGAGACTCGGATCTGCAATACATAAATTACAAAATGAACAAAGTGAGAAACAGGGCATTAAAGAGACTAGATTTTCCATATACACCACAATTTGAACAAACCAATTATCAAATTCTATAAGACAATCAGAAAACAGAACCACATCCAAATTTTCCAGGAGATTAAGAACAAATTGTTGGACAGCAGCCTGGTCTACAGAGCGAGTTCCAGGACAACCAGAGATACACAGAGAAATCCTGTCTTGAAAAACCAAAAAAAAAAAAAAAGAAGAAGAAGAGGAGGAGGAGGAGGGGAGGAGAGGAGGGGAGGAGGAGGAAGAGGAAGAGGAAGAGGAGAAGGAGGAAGAAGAAGAAGAAGGAGAAGGAGAAGGAGAAGAAGAAGAAGAAGAAGAAGAAGAAGAAGAAGAAGAAGAAGAAGAAGAAGAAGAGATTCCAAGTGGTGGTGCACACCTTTAATCCCAGCACTTGGGAGGTAGAGGCAGGTCTCTCTGAGTTTGAGGCCAGCTACACAGAGAAACCAAGTCTCAAAAAACAAAAGAACAAGTTGTTGGGGCGCTAGAGAGGCAGTTCAGCAGTTAACATTATGTTCTACTCTTGTGGAGGACTCAGGTTCAGCTCTCAGCACCCATCTTCAGTGGCTCAAACTATGTATATCCAGCTCAAGGGAGAGTCAATATTTTTGGCTTCTGTGGTCACTTGCTCTCAGGTGCATACCCACACAGAGACACACAGAAATGCACATAATTAAAAATAAATCTTTTTTTTTAAAGAACATGTTGTTGCCTAGCATTCAGGAGGCCTTGGGTTTGATCCCTAGCAAACCCTCTCTGGAAGGAAGGAAATATATATTTAGATATGAAGACTGCACTATGGTTACATTTGTACAAAGCTCTTGTTTCTCGGCAGCTTGGAAATATACACTGGAATACTGATGATGGGATGTTGGAATGTCTGGAATTTGTTTCCGGAGGAAGGGCGAGGGGTAAATGAAACTTGCCTGGCTAAGAGTTGGTAACGGCTATAGCTAGGGCTATAGCACAGAATTTCATTAGACTATTCCCTCTATTATTATATGCTTGAAACTTTCCATGGTAATCTTGTTTGTTTAAATAGCCTCTCTTCTAATTTCTCCACTAGAAAAAGCATTTTTAAACCTACAGCCAGACGTGGCCACTCACGCCTGTAGAAAAACACATTTTAAATCCACAGCCAGACATGGCCACTCACATCTGGAGTCTCTGCGCATGGAAAGCTGAAGTGAGCAGAGCATCCTAAATCAAGGCCACCCTGGGTCATGTAGTGAATTCCAGGCCAGCTCAGGCAAGAGAGTAAGACTCTGTCTCCAAAATCCAAACAAGACAGAAAACCCTACACTGTCTTACCTGTCCCACCAGTGCTGGGAACAATATTATCAACGTTGCCCCTTTTTCCCTGGCAAGAAACGTCAAAATGATTGCCCCTTGAGTAAAACTGGCAATGTCACTATTCTAAAGGAAGGTTACTTTAATACATACCCCCACTCCCAAAACCTCAGCCGCTGGGGCCAGGTAGGCCTCTAAATGACAAATGGCCATTGTTTCCAAACCTGGCGATTGTGCCCTCTTTATCTGTATACACTAGTTCACTGTAGATTGGACTAGTTTGTGACTATTAGCTAACACAGTACACCTGGACAGTCAGACACCATGCCCAGTGAATCCATTTTGAGCACTCACGCCCATCCAGCCAACAACCAGGTTCTCTGTGTCCAGCTGTCTTTGGCTCAAGATTCTCCACGGCATATGAGCTAAAAGGGAATTATGGATTTTGTCGGGCATTTAGAGAGAGATGTCTCACCTGAATTTACCCCATCTCTCTCCTAGTCTTGCATTCGGTCTCTTTCTCTGCTGTCTCTACCAATGCAGACCACATTCCTCTTTCCCTTTCTCGCTCTCTCTCTGCCCTTCGTGTTCCTACTTGACTATCCCTCTATACACACTGCCGGTGTGGCACCTCCCAGACATGTGACTGTCCCTTTTCTCTGAGAGATCATCCACGGTTCGGTTCTACAAGAGATACCTGACTAACCAGACTAAGTGCTAGAGGGTAGGGAAGTACCACATTTTTTTTCTCCCATGCCTTTCATGTTGCTGTTGATGGCTAAGATCCCTTCCCTAACCTATGGGAGATCAGTAAATGAGAAAACATTCACAGGTCCTTAACAGCCAAGGAGAAGCCAGGCTGCCACTGGTCTATGTGGGCCCTTGGTGCAATTTTAAAGTAATCTCTTAGATCTATTTATCTACTGTGTGTGAATATGTGTCTGAGTCTATGTGCACAGTTGGGGAGGGGTGTACATACCTATGTCCACATAGGAAGACCCCAAAGAGGGAAGCCGGCAGGTCTTAGAGATTCCTCCTGTCTCTACCCGCACCCCTCAACACTGGGGCTGTGGTTTGTGTGAGATTCCTGCTGTCTCTGCCTGCACCCCTCAGCACTGGGGCTGTGGGTTTGTGTGAGATACCATCTTGTGCGTGTGCTAGGATCCACACTCCGGTCCTCATGATAGCAAACTCTTAACCACTGCACCATCTCTCCATCCCTGCTTTGTGTAATCTTCATAAGTTTCATTTTTATGTGTATGGGTGTTTTGCTTGCATGTATGTCTGTACACCACGTGTGTCTGGTATCTGTGGAGGCCAGGAGAGAGTGTCAGATCCCCTGGAACTGGAGTTATGGATGGTTGTGAGCCAACATGTGAGTGCTAGGGATGGAACTGGTCAACAGAAGAGCAGTCAGTGTTTGCTTTGGCAGCACATATACTAAAATTGGAACGCTATAGAAGGGCAGTCAGTGCTCTTTAACTGTTGAGCCATTGCTCTAGTACCCAATAAACAGGATTTTTCAGCACCGGGGCTTGAATCCAAGGCCTCATAGGTGCTGGGTAAGCCCTCTGCCACTGTGCTACCTCCCAGCTCCTTTGAGCATTTTTTTCCCAAAGGTACTTTGTTAGGTACTTACGAGGGCTGGTCTTAATCTGGTGGTATGTCAGGGATATGTGTACAGGTAAAATCCCATCATCCTGTGCTCTTGCTGTACACTGATACATCTCTATAAATGAGTGAGCGAGTGAATGAATGGTGCCCCTTCCTCTAATAGATAGCCCCTACCAGGCCACACAGTTAGGAAAGCAGTGTCTGAGACAGAGATCAGCTTTCTCCTAACCTGTCATGCTTTGGGAAAAGCAGAGCTGAAATAACCATATGTAATGAACCCGAGACCAGGAACAGAAAACCGTTCCTTATGGAGCGCGCCAGTGCTTGAAGCCCCATCACCTCCCAGGCTGAGACAGTGCTATGGGTGTGGCGGCACTGATGCTCTTCAGCCTTGAATGCTGAAGCCACCCCCTCACAGAGTCCAAGTCAGCTCAGCATGAGGATGAGAAGACGAATTCTGCTTGAGCTGACAGGAGGTGACATGGCAAAAGGAAAGATCCAGGATTCCACTCCCTAGGAGCCTCAGTTCCCCTATGGGGTTAGAAATTTAATCACACCTTCTTTTGACCCCCTCCCAATACTATAAGGTTTCTGACCGCTACAAATACACATGTAATGCTCTTCGCTGGGTGCCTAGAGGCACATGCACGGGCTTTGTCTCCTCTGATGGGCCAATCTGTTCTCATCAGCATCTCAGACGGAACATGCTAAATTCGGTATCGAGTACCTGAGATGCACTGGTGAGAAGCAGAAGCCATTCTGAGCCTGAAGGAGAGACAGACAATGCAGTTGCCTGCTTAGCTGAGATTCTGTGCTAAACTGAGCAGCAGCAGGAAGAGCTGCCCCTAAGGGTCCTCAGTCTTGAGCGTTGGTGACAAGCCACCAGCTCACCTCACGAGCCTGAAAGCTGAAGGACCTGTGTGTGAGCCCTGTGCCCAGTTGGCAAGATGTGTTGTAACTGCCAAATCCAGCGAGCCCATGGTTTCTGCACATGTGGCAGTGGACGGGTCTGCCCGGTAGCAGGAGATATAGGTAGAACAGAAACGGACCACTGAGGAGTATGGGCAGGACACAGCAGCCTCCTTCCTGTCCCTCTAAGCTGCCAGGTCCTTCCAGAATTCCATGTGCTTGTCTCTGCAACCTCTGATAAACAACTAGCGTGGAACAGCCAGTTTGGCTAAGGGAAGAAAGACGGTAAATTCCCCACTTAGAGCTCTCAGCAACAAGGGGTTTTTCCACTCTCTGTAGCTTTCCTTGGAGGGAGAGGACTGAAGCGTGGTGAGCTTCTGTCTCAGGCTAAAGCCCAAACAGCAGCGCAACACGCAGCAAGACGGACAGTGTTTGCAGGGCTAAGAGCCGTGTGCTACTCAGCTGCATTAGTGTAATAGCAAATGTAAAATGGGCAAATTCCGCCTCTAAAAGGTGTGTTCACAGGCTGGCTTGTTTGAGGCAGGTTTCGGGCTGCTAACAGCTTCATCGCTGTGAGTCGTCTAAGGAATGACTTCTGAGGAAAAAAAAAAAAAACCAGGAGGGACATGGCTGGGCATCTGAAAAAGCAAAATCTCTACTTGGAGATTTTGTGTTCTGGGGAAGGCAAAGCAACATATATTGGCAGCTTCGTATGGAGACGGAAGCACCGCCCCTAAGGAGTGTGCTACTCCCCAGGCCCAACTGGTGTGAAAATGATGCCTTCCATTTCACCCTGTCATCTCTTGTCACAGGTTAGCACCCACAGCCTCTGCAGCCAATGCAACTTGTTTTTTGCAGAATCTGGGTTGGCAAACATCTAAAACAAGCTGGTCTTGAAATATCTGACCAGATCTATTCCATTTAAACCACTCTGTGGGTTCCAGCTTTCCCGCTGCTTGGCAGTGTTGATCTAAATCCTTAAGCCACGGGTTCATATCTGGTGCTAGGCAACTCAATAGCATTTTTGCTTCACCTGAAAGCGTTCGCGAACCCTTGATGAAAGCACTGATAGTGGGTATTACTGAGCCTGATAGTATCCAGTGGACAAGTTTCCTTCCCCCAACGACAGTGACAGCCACGAAATGTTTAAGGAAAGCAAAGAACCAAGTTCATGGTTCAACAATTCCCATCTCTTCCTATTCCTAGCAGTGACACTTATCTTCCCTGACAGCCACTCCCATTGTGCTCTTTCCTAGACCTAACACAATGGACATATGCAGACACTGGCAGACAGGGAGAATGTCTTCCATCCCATTGCTCCCCTATGCAGAGGGACCAGGCTAAGGTTACATAAGCCCCTCCTGAGCTGTTGGGCCCCTGCGCTAGGGGAAGAAAATTGGGGGACTGTGACGAAGTCACAGTCTGCAGGCCCTGACTAACCCTGTACTCACCATCCTGTCCTGTCAAGGCGGGGCAGCTGGAAATCTAGGGTTGCCCCCGCCCCCGCGACCACCCAGCTCACGCCAATCTAGCAGGCCGACCCGAACTGGCTGTCCACTCTATCGTGGGATTCCAGGCCCCGGCCCCAGACTCGGACCACAGTTCCCTGCCCCCCAGGTACCCAGACCCTCTCTCTTACCTGCCCGGGCCGGGGCCGGGGCCGGGGCCGGGGCCGGGGACCGGACCGAGACCAGAGGCCAGGGGTCCAGCCGCTCGCGGGACTCCAGCTGCGGGGAGCTGTCCGCCGCCTGCTAGTGCTGAAGGCGGCTGCCCTGCTCCGGGGCCCGGACCCGGACCAGAGCCTCCGGGCGGCAGCGGCCCTTCACCCGCGCCGCCCTCCAGGCTGGCCTCATTGCCCATGGTGGGCAAGCAGGCGGGCGGGGTCGGGGTCGCACTGCGCCCGGGCCAGAGGCTCCCGGGCGGCGCTCACACTCTCCGCTCCACCGCTGCTGCCGCCATCTCCCAGCTCGGCTCGCACCGCCGCCTGATGCTGCGCATGCGCGTGGCGCGCACGCGCCCCTGCCCTGCACACGCCTCCCCCCTTGGGCGCGCTCACGCCAGCCCGCGAAGACTCGTGTCCACGCACCAGCCGCGGGGTCGCCGGGAAAACGGCCTCGAACCCGCGCATGCGCCCTTCGCGGCCAACGCGGCCGGCGTGTGCTGAATGAAACCGGGCTAGAGTAGACAGGCGGTCGGATTCTACTGGACCTCTTTGGAGGTTCAGCAGACTTTAGAACCTACCTAAGAGCCAGGAGTGATGGCCTACGCAGGTAATGCCAGTCCTTGGAATGTAGAGGCAGGAAAATCAAGGTCATCCTCAGCGACAAAGTGTGAATTTGAGGCCAGCCTACACCAAACCATTTTAAAAGCCGGCCAGAGGGTTCAAGTGGGTAAAGGTGCTTTCTGAAGTCTCACGCTGTGAATTAGGGACCCATTTGTTGAAAGGAGAGAACCAACTTCCAAATGCTGACCTCTGATCTCCACACCCACCCTACCCCCACCCATACACAGATACAAATAAAAATGTCTTTTTTAAAAAGAGGGTCTAGAGAGATGATTCAGCAGTTAAGAGCGTATACAGCCCCTGCAGAGGACATACAGGGTTCCCAGCACCCATATTAGTGGGCTTACAACTGTGAGTAATTTTATTTCCAGAGAGATCCTATGCCTCTAGCCTTAACAAACAAGCACTTATATGCACAGACCCACACACATATACATAATTAAAAATAATAGCCATGCATAGTGGCATATACCTTTAATCAGCACCCAGGAAGCAGAGGCAGGCAGATCTCTGTGAGTTCAGAGCCAGCTTGGTCTACTTAGAATGTTCCAAGACAGCCAAGGCCACATACATAAAAAAAATCCTGTCTCAAAATAATAATGTTTTTAGCCGGGCAGTGGTGGTGCATCCCTTTAATCCCAGCACTCGGGAGGCAGAGGCAGGTGGATGTCTGTGAGTTCAAGGCCAGCCTGGTCTGCAAAGAGAGTTCCAGGACAGCCAGGACTGATACAGAGAGAAACCCTATCTCAAAAACAAACAAAAAAAGTTCTAACCTGACCTGGAATAATCCAGGTGAACATCAGTGGACAGACAAGTGCTGTCTGTTCAGGAGGGGAGATATGGCCCGTCAAGGATCCCAGCTGTTTTTTCCCCAACTCTGTGATGGAACAGGGAAGAAGGGCCCTTCCACTTCCTGGTGTTTTCTACTATTCTTTTGGCCAAACTCCCAAGCCTATCTGGAGCTGAGGGAGGAGAGCCCTCATTGTGGAGGGCCTTGCTGAGGGAGGAGAGCTCTCACTGTGGAGGCCTTGCTGAGGGAGGAGAGCTGCTCTGTGGAGGGCCTTGCTGTGCTTCCTCCCGTACTCAAGAGTATTTGATAGTTTCATGTCTGGTGACTACATGTGAACAATTAGGTACCATACGGGTCAGCATCTCAGACTGGCCACACCCCAGGTAGGACCTGGGACTCATTCAGCCTCCATTTCCTAGTGTGCAAAGTTAGGATATTAATAGGCCCTCTAATAAAGAAGGTTGTGAGCCAGGTGTTGGTGGTGCATGTCTTTAATTCCAGCACTTGGGAGGCAGAGGCTGGTGGATTTCTGTGAGTTCAAGGCCAGCCTGGTCCACAAGAGGACATCTAGGGCTGTTACACAGAGAAACCCTGTCTCAAAAAAAATAAAAAGAGAGAGAGAGAGAGAGCCCAGCACATAAAAGATAATGCTGGACGTTGCACGAATTCTAATTGGTTTTAATAATAAAAACCCAGAGCCAGTTATCAGGAGTGAAAACTGAAAGACCAGAGAAGCAGAGCAGCAGCCACTAGAGTTCTTACCTCTCCAAATGCTCAGACCGAATAGGCAAGATCCTGCCTCTACAAAACCTCAGACTGAATTCTCTGAACTGTTTCCTCCCACCTTACAATCCTCTCTCTGCCCAGCCATAACACTCCTGTCTCCACCTGCCTAGTGTTGGGATCCAAGGTGTGAGCTCTGTTTTCTTTTTTTTTTTTTTTTTTTTTTTTTTTTGGTTTTTCGAGACAGGGTTTCTCTGTGGTTTTGGAGCCTGTCCTGGAACTAGCTCTTGTAGACCAGGCTGGTCTCGAACTCACAGAGATCCGCCTGCCTCTGCCTCCCGAGTGCTGGGATTAAAGGCGTGCGCCACCACCGCCCAGCTCTGTTTTCTTTTAGATCATAAACAAAATACCACCACAGCTGCCACTTGCTGTCTTTCCTGTGGTGTCTTGGATTTGGGGGGGTTGGTGACACACGAGCTCTACAAGCAGGTCTGCGGCCTGACTTTGTCCCTTACTAGATTAGTTTAGCTTTGCAAACACCGGCTAGTGAGATGCTGCAAGAACTTTTATACAACATCTACTCTCCCCAGATAGCACACCAAAAACAGACAAAAGTAATGATTCCACGAAAGTCCAACTTGGCACGCCAATGAATTCATTGGACTCATCTACAGAGCAATCTGACCCCAAAGAAGCCAAATCCTGAAAAGTTTCACATCCAACACGGATGACAGATTCTCCAAAGATAGGCAATTGGAGGCCCCTGCCCTCACCTCCAGATAACCTTCCACCTTTATACACTCCTGCATCTCCCAAGACCACAAGCCACAGGCAATAGAGCAAAGTTAGGGTGGGCAGGGAGGTGCCAAAGGTATGGGATCTGAAGAAAGGGCCCCAAGCTTCCTACTGTGGAGGAATGCCTACAGGCTCAGTCCGGAGGATCTGTGGCCGGAGACACCTGCTCCTGGTGACAACGCTAAGGGCTATGGTGCTCAGCACTCTGGAACACATGGCCTGGGCCAGGTGGGAGGGGAAAGCGTGTTTGTTTTCTTGTTTCTGTAGAAATTACAGAAGTGTGGCTTTCCACAGATTCAAGTCAACACACCCCTAGCTCCTGCGGGAGTAATTAGCCCTACCCAGCCAGTAGGTCTGGGGAGTTAGTCTCCTCGGGGGCATTCCTGCCTCTAAGTAGACCTCCAGGGTCTTTGCTACCTTGGTGACAAGGCATGCACGGTGGACCCAGGAGGACCTGGGAGTGTATGTTTGAGGTACCCTTCCTCTCCCAAACAGTTCCACTTCCTGTGAGAAGCATTCCTTGGCACACACTTTCCTGCCCACTTCCTCCTGTCATTCATCCAAGGACACCGACTGACAGAGGGACAGTACTAGTCCCTGGTGGTCTAGGACTCTTACCCAGTCTCTCCTTTTTCTTCCCTGCCACACGAGTTATCTCCTTCTATTTCGTCTAATTTTGACTGTTGCCTGGGCCGCCCTTCAGCAGGTCCTTAGGGACTGGTCCCTGGGCTTGGTTCTCCATGCTGCTCTGAGCATCTCTCTCCTCTGCCCTTTCTAACCTGGGTTTAGAAGCTGCTCAGGAAGATCTCTGACCTCCACTCCCAAATGACTGTGCAGAGGCTGCGGACCCGATAAGACCCAGGGAGAATACAGAGACTGCACTCAGTGTCTCCCCACAGAGGACTATTGGTAAGCTGTCTTCTTCATGCAGGAGAACTCACGAAATTTGACTACAGAACAACTGTATCTGGTATCATGTCCCTGTAGGTCCGGCTGCTGCCCCTCCAGGGACAGCGAGGACTTGAAGACTCTATGTTTCCCAGGCTCCAAGCCCCGCTAGGGAATGTACCCTCTTCCTACTCTGGTGTGCTTACAACACACGGCAGACATTTTGGAGGAAATGCAGATGGCAGGAGAATCTACCTACAAAAGAGAATGGATGTGTTTGCTTCTTCAGCCTGAGACACTTGCAACAGCAGGAGTGGTGGTGCACGCCTGTAATCCTGAATCTTACAAGGTGGAGGTGGAGCAGTGGGGAGGAAAAATTAAAACCTGCCTTGTCTCAAAGGAGTGGGGGCTGGAGAGATGGTTCAGCAGTCAAGAGCACTGACTGTTCTTCCAGGCAGTGTTTCTCAACCCATGGGCTGCAACACCCCCACCCACCCACCCCCACACTTTGGCAAACTTCTATCTCCAAAAATATTTACATTAAAATTCATAACAACAGCAAAATTACAGTTACAAAGTGGCAACAAAATAATTTTATGCTTGGGGGTCACCACAACATGAGGTACTGTGTTAAAGATTTGTAGCATTAGAAAAGTTGAGAACCACTGCTCCAGAGTGACCCAAGTTCGATTCCCAGCACCCACATGATACTTCAGAATTACCTGTACTTTCTTTCCAGGGGATCTGGCACCATCTTCTGGCCTCCACAGGCATCTGGCACACATGGTCAGGTGCAGAGACTGGAGGTGCAACCAGCAAACACCCAGACACATTAAAAAAAAAGTCGCACACCTTTAATCCCAGCACTTGGGAGGCAGAGGCAGGCAGATCTCTGTGAGTTTGAAGTCAGCCTGGTCTACAGAGCTAGTTCTAGAACAGCCAGTGCTACACAGAGAAATCCTGTCTTGAAAAACAAACAAGTCTATAGGGTAAAAAAGAAACTTTTCAGGCAAGACTAGGAGACAGGACTGAGGGGGAGGCTCAGTTAGTAAAATGCTTGCCATACAAGCATAAGAACCTATTTGGATCCCCAGTATGTAAAAACCTGGGCATGTGGTGCACCTGCTCTCCCATGAGTAAGGATCCATGGAACCCTATGGCCGACCAGCTAAGCTATTCCAGGTCCATGAGAGATCGTGTCTCAAATAAACAAAAACAACCTACTGTCAACCTGCACAGGCACACATAAATCAGAGCGTGTGTATCTCCCACTGCCACACCCAAACAAAGAGGAAAGAGAGCGGGCAAGAGACAGGAGGTGGATGAGCATAAGCAAGGATGTGTTGGCTGTGGAGACGTCAGGGGTTGAGATGCTCGCTACAGAAGCATGAGGAACTCAGTTCAGATCCCGCCAGCCCACAGCAATGCCAGGTGGGAGCGACAGCCTGCCTGGAAGCTGGAGACAGGATTCCTAGAGCAAGCTGGCTAGCAAAACTATTCATATCGTCAAGCTCTGGGTTTGACTGATAGAGCCGGCCTCTACTGATGGGATGGAAGAATGATTCTTTTTTTTTTAAAGATTTATTTATTAATTATGTATACAGCATTCTGTCTGCACGGATGTCTGCAGGTCAGAAGAGGGCACCAGATCTCATTACAGATGGTTGTGAGCCATCATGTGGTTGCTGGGAATTGAACTCAGGACCTTTGGAAGAGCAGCTAGTGCTCTTAACCACTGAGCCATCTCTCCAGCCCCCTGGAAGAATGATTCTTAACATCAGCCTCAGGCCTCCACACAAGCACACACTGCATGACGTGCATGAGCGTGCACACACACACACACACACACAATGGGAAAAGAGGGCCTGGAGAGATGGTTCAGCAGTTAAAAGCAAGTACTGCTCTTCCAGAGAACATGTGTGGTTCCCTCACCCTTGTCAGCTCCAAGGAATCCAATGCCTTTTCAGACACCTGCACCCCTGTACACATAGCCCAAACACATAACCATACAGATAACAAAAAATTATAAAAACAAAAATTGTAATTAAAAAAAGGTGGCCCAGCCGGGTGGTAGAGGCGCACACTTTCAATCCCAGCATTCAGGAAGCAGAAGCAGGTGGATCTCTGTGAGTTTGAGGCCAGCCTGGTTTACAAGAGCTAGTTCCAGGACAGGCCCCAAAGCTACAGAGACACCCTGTCTCAAGAAACCAAAAATAATAAATAAATAAATAAATAAATAAAAAGGTGGTCCACACCTTTGATCCCAACACTCAGGAGGTAGAGGCAGGTGGATCTTTTTGAGTTCCAGGACCACTAGGACAAACCACAGAGACCCTGCTATGTCATGTTCAGCCTTAACGCAGAGGGGAGGGGCTTGATCCTGCCCCAAATTTATGTTACTCCCCATGGGAATCCTTACTTGTTGGGAGGAGTGGATGGGGGATGTGATGGAGCGGGAAGAGGGGGAGGAGGGAGAACCTGGGTTGGAATGTAAAGTGAATTTAAAAAATAAATAAATATCACAAAATTAAAAATGAGAAGACAGTTAACTCCAGTCCTGGGGAAATCTTCCGCCCTCTTCTGGCCTCCTCAGGTACTGCATGAATGTGATGCACTGACATACCTGCAGGCACTCTCGCTCTCTCATACAGACTTTGTTGACTCCCCATGGGAGCCCTTACCCATAGGGAGGAGTGGATGGGAGAGGGTTGGGGGCTGGTAGAGGGGCAGAAGGAGGGGTGAGAAGAACTGTGACTGGAATTTTTTAAATGGGGGGATTAAGAGATGGCTCATTGGTTAGAGCACTAACTACTTTTCCAGAGGACCCAGATTCAGTTCCCAGCACCTACATGGCAGCTTGCAACTGTCTGTAACTCCAGTTCCAGGGGACCCATTTGCCAGTTTTAACCGATGGCAAAACACTAATGCATATTACATTTTAAAAATTAATTAAAAGAAAAAAATTTAAATGGAAAAAGAAAATATATATATACAAAGACTGGCTGAAGACAATTTTGGGTGTTGGGGTGCCATGACACTTTGGACTGTCTCAGAGACTGGGAGAGCTCCCACTTGCCTATAAGACTTCCTAAACCCCTTTCTGTGGTAACCTTGCTAAGGTTTGTCACATCTCCCAGTGACAAGCACCTCCCCACCCTGATGCCTCCACTACGTGAGAGAAACAGAAACCAAACTGAGAAGGGAAGGGGGAGGTCTGGAGGGGGAGCCGGCCTTCCTGGCTTAAGTTTGTTGGTACCACTCATAGACAAAGGGAGGCAGATAGCTCCCCAAGGAAGCAGGAGACTACAAAGAGACCTGGGCCTTGGCCTGCCCAGGTGAACCCCCCCCCCCCCCCCCCCCCCCCGCGCCCCTAGACAAGCTCATTTGCATACTACAGTCTTCAGTAGGCCATGGTTCCTGGAAGAACAGGAAAAAGAAGAAAGCTAGAAAAATTCACTCTATGTGCTGGGCGGTGGTGGCGCACGCCTTTAATCCCAGCACTTGGGAGGCAGAGGCAGGCGGATCTCTGTGAGTTCGAGGCCAGCCTGGTCTACAAGAGCTAGTTCCAGGACAGGAACCAAAAATCTATGGAGAAACCCTGTCTCGAAAAATCAAAAAAAAAAAAAAGAATTCTCTCTATGTTCTGCCCATGTATATTCTTTCCTGATGCAGTGTATGAATCTTTTTGCTGTTGTTGTTGTTGTTGTTTGTTTTTGTTTTTGTTTTTCAAGACAGGGGTTCTCTATGTAGTTTTGGAGCCAGCTCTGTAGACCAGGCTGGCCTCGAACTCACAGAGATCCATCCGTCTGCCTCTGCCTCCCAAGTGCTGGGATTAAAGGTGTGTGTCCCCACCACCGGGCTTGCAGTGTGCAAATCTTACTTGTACTATAAAGAGGCAGTTGAAAAAGTCATCAAAAAGTGTTTGCCACCAGCACAACCCCAGCGTCCCGCACACGGCTCCCAAGAAGGCTAATGAAGCCCCAGTGCTGTTAGAGCTGTACGCTTTCGAAGGCTTGTTATGACAAGAAAAAATAATGAAGCTGTGGTTTCTAGAAGCTGTAAGCATCCAAGTCAAAACACGCTGCTCGCCTGGCCCCTCTGCACCCCCCAGGCGGGCTCTGCCTATCTTATTAATGTGTACCACATCCACCTTCCTCCAGCGCCTACCCCACTCCTCAGTGCCAGGCCCCAGAGGCCCATGGGACCAGTCTTTGAGGAGCTGTGTTGAAAGACAGACATAGAAATATTTACTATTAAACTACAGAAAATGCCTGGCCTGAGTCTCTGTTTTGAGTTTTCTCCCCAGAACCCCTGTCTCTATCTAGGGTTCATTTCCTACCTTCATTCCAAGTTATGTCCTCATGCCATCTCCTGAGACAACAGAAGTTCAGACGTGGCTCATTTCAGGGGAAGAGACAGCATGCTTGGTGGCCTCTCTTTTACACACTTCTGTGTGTCTTTGGGGAAGTCTTTCAGGAGGTCTCTGCCCCCCTCACCTTCCTTCCACTTTCCTACTTCAAACCTAAGAACATTACTGGGAATTACTTTTCACCACAGGGGACCATGGCTCTAGTATAAAGTCCTCTTCGCTAAGTTCCACCGGAGTCTAATCAGAATGGTCGGAATGCCCTGTCATCTTTACTGAGGACCTAGCAAACTCCCAGGAACTGCCAAAAGAACTCCTGTCTTCCAAGACAGATGGACAGAATACAGCGAGGATTAAAGTCGCTGACAGCAAAACCAAACCCCGGGACCAAGAAGACAGATTGTAAGACCTTCATGGCAAGGATGCCCTAGGTCTCTGCCAGGATGAATGATTTCAGTCAGTTAAATGTGACTGATACCTTCTGAGTTAGGTTCAAGACTATTGAACCCACTATGTCTTCATTTCAGCTTGTGATTTCCAAGTCTGGCCTTCCCAGTCTGCTGCTCAAACCAGGCCCCAAGCCCAGAGCACTTGGTTCCTGGCCCTCAGTGCTGACCACTGTCCCTACCTGCAGTAGTGATATAACTATGGCATCACCCGACCAGACAGTGACGGCGGGCGCCACACTGGGACAGCAGGGTTGTCTGAGGATACGCTTCCCTGGCTAGAGGAGATACCTGGGCTGGAGAGGAGCAGGTATCAGTTGGGCAACATCTGGGTAACCACTGCTATTTCTGCGGTGATAACCCCTCCAGCTAGGAGGCCTGCTGTGAGCATCAGCTTTCTGGGAAGGCAGCCTTTCTGACAAAGAGCTGACAGGGCAGACAGAATTCCACGGAAGGCTGGGCAAAGGACAGACTCCATCTGCTATGAAGAGAAAGGCCAAGTGTGCCACTGCACTGCCTTCCCTGTTTGTGTTAACACTAATTCCACAGGCTCACCCCTTCCCATTGCCAGCTCTGCTCCAAGCATCTTCTTGGGACCCCTCAGGTGTGTGCATTGCTCTCCTAGGCAGCCCTGAGCCAGGGTCTCTCTGAGGAGGCTGGAGTTCCAGGAGTGTGCTGCCTTAGGGTGCACAGTAGGGGTGAGGGGAACAATGGTTACAGCGTCAGAGCCTAGGGAATCAGCGCTTCCTCAAACTCCCATTTGCACTATAATTCTTTTCATCTCAATTTTTTTCTCTTTTGGACATAGGGTCTCAATATGTAGCCCTGGCTGGCCTCAAAGTCACAGAGCTCCATCTGTCTCTGCCTCCTGAGTGCTGGGATTAAAGGTGTGCGCCACTTACGCAGCAGGGTAACCTGGAACTTTCCCTGTGGTCACCTCTGCAGGGCTGGGAAGATAGGCGTTCAGCACATCTGGTCTATGTGGTGCCAGAAAGGAACCTAGGACAAACACTGTACCCACTGAGCTGCAGCCCCAGCCCTCACTCTGCCCACTGCACTGGACACAGAAAACAGTGTCCTCATCTCGTCCCCCACACCTCCCCCATCCCACACACTACAGGATAGGTCCCCGCCCTCCTTTCCAGCAGAGGATAGCATCCATTTCTGAATCCCCTATGGCCAGTTCCCTGCCCACCTCAATCTGGGTTCCCTGAGGGTGAGTTCATCCACAACAAAGCCAGAGACAGGTCTAGAGATAAATCATTCTCATCACTTAGAGGTCCACCCACCTCCTGGTGTCACTGATTGGACCAGCTCCTTGCCCCACGTTTCTCCTTTTTAACAAGAAAGGTTCTAAGGCAGAGATTCTCAGCCTGTGGGTGGGCTGCAACCCTTGCATAGCATATATTTACACCACAATTCACAACAGTAGTAAAATTAGTTATGAAGTGATAACGAAAACAATTTTCTGGCTGGGGTCACCACATGAGGGAGTATATTCAAGGGTCGAAGCTTTAGGAAGAACTGCTGTTCTAACGGAAGTAGGGGTGACCCTGGAGCACTAGGTAAGTCACTGCAAAGGAAGGCTGCCCTGGCCAGAACTTGTCCCCATTTCGGCCAGCTCCAAACTTAGACTTTACCCTGTATATCCTGAGACTAAACTATCCTTCTTCTGTGGACAGAAGACAACAGCCTTCCTTGCCAACTAGAGATCACCGAGCTGTATAATTTTTTTATTTGTTTTGGTTTTCTTTTTTTTTTTTTTTTTTGGTTTTTCGAGACAGGGTTTCTCTGTGGCTTTGGAGCCTGTCCTGGAACTAGCTCTGTAGACCAGGCTGGTCTCGAACTCACAGAGATCCGCCTACCTCTGCCTCCCGAGTGCTGGGATTAAAGGCGTGCGCCACCATCGCCTGGCCTTGTTTTGGTTTTCGAGACAGGGTTTCTCTGTGTAGTCTGGCTGTTCTGGACTCACTCTGTAGACCAGGCTGGCCTCGAACTCGAACTCGAAGATCCACCTGCCTCTGCCTCCTAAATGCTGGGATTAAAGGTGTGCACCATCACCACTGGCTAGCAGCTGTGTACAACCGCGGAAAGGCATTCTCTGGGGTTTCAGCACACCCAGGCTCCAGGACCCACTCAGAGAATGAGTCACCAGTTGTCCCATCCCCGTTTGTTTCTCATGTGGTGTCCTTTTCCCAGGAATACAGACTAAGAGAATCCCAATAGCACAACCAGATGTGCCTAGTCGCTAGCCCAGACTCTCCCAGATCCCATAGTACCCTGTCAGGCTATTGGATGCTCTCAGACTCAAGAAAGGAGAGACGAAGAATCCAACGAACCCATGTCGTGAAAGTTAGACTCCATGGGGACACAAGGTCTAAAAGAGAGGGCTAGGAGAGATGAGCAGGCAAAAGATGGAGTCTCCCACTCCCCATTTATTTGTTAGTTTGCATCTGAGAACTTGCAGGAGTCGGTTCTCTTTCCAACACAAGGATCATGGGATCAAATTCAGGCAAGAACCTTTACGCACTAAGCCATCTCCCTAGGAAGGGTAGATACAGATTTCCAAGTCGCTAATACACCAGAATTCAAACTTTGCAGGCTGGAACCCTACAGCGGAAGCCAGCAGAAAGCCAGGGCCCAAACTTGCCAAGCCCATCCCACTGCAGATTTTTCCCTTAGCAGGGAGTATGCTGCGCGTGAATACCAGATGCACTTGCCTGTATCCCGCAGGGTAGTGAAGCCTGAGCACCACGCGCGGACTCGGCTCCGCCCGCCTCTGTGCTCCAGTCCTGCCCACATCCGGGGGTGGGGAAGAGCTCCCCTCCCAGCTGGTTTGAGCAGTTCAGTTCTTGCCTCTCTAAATGGCATTTCCTCCCACAACCCGACTCTCCTATGCTTGCAGCATTCGTAACCCCACCCACAGTCCACACCTCTTCAGCCCCGCCCACTCCTGACCGCTCAGTCCTACAGCGCCACCTCCTGGAAGTCGGTCGACATTGCGCCTCTTTGGGGACTGGAGCTGACCCACTCCGTGCTGGGCTCCCTTGGTAGGCTTGTGGAGCCACTACCAAGTTGAGACCTAATGCTAGCACTGAACCTGCCTAGAAGAGTGGGCTTCACAGAATCCTCTAGAGACGTTGTCTCAACTGAGATTCGAGTCACCTTCAGCAAACTGGGAGGCCCAGCACATGGGCACCCCTCTGCATCTTCTAGAGTCTTCATAAAGAAGTGACAGGACCATTTCTCATTAGGGGACTTATTCAAACCCTTGTTCTTCTACAATACGAGCAAAGAATAGTGTTAGAGTTACACTTGGGGCTGGAACCTGTGGTACACTAGTTCCGAAGGTTTGGCCAACTTCCCTGCCTTCTTTGGGCCTCAGCCACCATGCATCAGAGTGGTCTAGAAAGTGAAGCAAGTAATTTTTCTTTCTTTTTGCTTTGATTTTCAGAGACAAGTTTTCTCTGTGTAACAGTCCTGGCTGTTCTGGAACTCAATCTGTAAACCATGTTGGCCTCAAACTCAGAGATTTGCCTGTTTCTGCCTCCTGATTAAACCTCTGCTTGGATTAAAGGTGTCTGCCACCACTGCTTGGCTTTCTGTTGTTTTTATTTCCTTTTTATTTATATTTTTAAACAATCTTTTATTATTTTATATACCAATCCTAATTCCCTCTCCTTCCCCTCCTCCCACTCCACCCCCCCATCCACTCTTCAGAGGGTGAGGCCTCCCACGGGGAGTCACAAAGTCTGTCGCACCACTTGAGGCAGGACCAAGACCCTTCCCACCAGTGTCTAGGCTGAGCAAGGTATCCCTCCATAGGGAACGGGCTCCAGAGAGCCAGTTCATGCACTAGGGTTTTTCTTATTTTCAAGATAGGATCTTACTAGGTAACTCCGGCTGGCCATCTGCCTTGGCCTCCAAAGTGCTGGGGCTGTGTGCACCACTATACCTGACATCTTTTCCTTTTATGTTTAAAGACTTTTTACTTGTGTATGTATGTGTGTCTATGCTAAGTGTATGCTGTGTGTAGGTGCCTGTAAAGACCAGAAGAGGGCATGCAGGACATGGTGAGCCACCATATGTGGATGCTAGACACTGAATTTAAGTTCTCGGGATGAGCAAGTGCTCTTTTCTGCGGAGCCATCCATCTCTCCTGCTCCCCATCTACTCCCATCTTTTGGGACAAGGTCCTGCTATGTAGCCTTGGCTGGACCTCAGAGATCCATCTGCCTCTGACTCTTGAATGCTGGATTACAAGGTGTGTGCCACATCAAGTTTTCTGGTTTTGGTTGTGAGCAGAGCCTTTAATGGCTGAGCCATCTCTCCAGCCCGGTTTCTTGTTTTCTTAGCACAAAGTATCATGGAGCCAAAGCTGTCATTAAACTCCTGCTCCTAATGCCTCTTCACACATGCCAAGATTACAGGCATGTGCTGGGCTGATTTGAACTTTTCAGAGAGCAATATTGAGAGACTGAAACTTAGCCTGAAAGACTGGCACTAGATATGGGCCTTCTATGCTTGACAGGAAGCAGGGAAGAACTTCTCCGAGCTCATTTGTTTGGAACACGAGAAGACCCCAGCTAGAAGTTACATCTTGGCAAGTAGTGTGGAACCTCCAGGTCAAGCTAGCCACAATTCCTAAATCCACAAGGTTCTCTAGCCAACAGCCTTGGTCACATGACTGGCCCAGGGATCATGGCTCTCAAGGCAGTGTCTTTACCCAAGATTGCTAAGAGTTCAGATTCCTCTACTTTGATGTCTTTTTTTGCAGGCTAACTCCATTCCCTAGTTCACTCCGCATCCTAGAGCCTCCTGGAGACAGCAACATCCTTACCTCACCACCACACTGGAGAGCCATACTGGATCCCCAGGAAATGGCCCTGAGCCAAATCAAGTAGAAAAGCAGGTTCCTATGAGTCCCCTTCTCTCTACCCCTATTCCCTTCTGTCACTTTGTGTCCGGCTCAGAAGACATAGGCGAGCTCACCTCCATCAAGAAAAAAAAATCCAGAAACTTGGCTGGGGAATGCTGGGGAGCAGACAACTACAGGCTCAACAGCTAATCACAACTTCCTGCAAAGGAAGCAGGGACAGCAGGCACATCTATCTGCAGCTTGCAGTTCCTCTTCTTTCTGCTCGAGTTAAGACATTAAGCTGAGGGGCTGGAGAGATGGCTCAGTGGTTAAGAGCATTGTCTGCTCTTCCAAAGGTCCTGAGTTCAATTCCCAGCAACCACATGGTGGTTCACAACCATCTGTAATGAGGTCTGGTGCCCTCTTCTGGCCTTTAGGCATACACGCCAACAGAATATTGTATACATAATAAATAAATATTTAAAAAAAAAGACATTAAGCTGAGCTTTCTGAGGGTCAGCTTAACTGAGCAACTGTAGGGTAATTTCCTGAGTTCTTGCTGCCAGGCCTAGAAGACTGAGGGACGTCTTTGAAGACATGTTGGGACAGTCTTAACTGAAGACGGTATTTGGACAAAGCTTACAAAGTAGCTGGTTCATCCTCTAAGCACTGCCTGCCGATACTGGGTTACAGGTGTGCCCCGCCATGCCTGGCTTGAGACAAGGCCTTTGTGCCCAGACTGGCTCTACCTGGGCACTTTCAACAGGCTATCCATTTAGGTCCTAATTCTGACCATGGTTGAACCATCAGGGAAAGTGTGTGCAAATCTGATGGTGAGCTGGTAGAGATAAGCCAGGAGAGGCACCAGTTTTTCTGTAACCAATGCCCTCTAGCAACAACCGCTGTGTCTCCAATTCCCACATGTAAGCACTGTCCCAGGAAAACACACCCACCCTCTCGTGGGTCCTGAGTATGCTCAGTCTACACAAACAGCCTGTCTATATCTGGACATGCACTTAGGGTTATCTACCCTGGCTAATTACCAGCCAACCCCAGTCCTACAGGTAGCTTGGGCTAGAAGCTGTCAGCATACCTCCAACCCAATCTTCAGGGGTCAGCCTGAAGAAGACCAGCCCAGAGCTGCCCCTTCTAAGGCAGGAACCCTCCCCTCCCCATCCTCCTCCTCTCCACCCAGTCTCACCCTACCCTTGGAAATGAAGAAACAGGATCAAGATTAGCCTTAACTGGCTCAAACGCAGGAGGGGTGCTAACAGGAGCTCACACAGTAGCAAAGTTCCTGGAGCACAAACCCAGCCTTTCCATGGTACAGAAACGCTAGAGCTTCTGTGAAGGCGGCTGGACTGACAGTCATTCTTCTTTGACATACGATTCCCCCCTACCATTCATTCCCAGGAACCTTAAGAGACCAGGTAAACAGACAGTCAGAGGCAACGCGTTGTAATAAAGACACTGCTTTTATTTAGTTTGATATGTTTCTATACAGAATGCAGAAAACACATCTTAAAATCATATAGAAGGAAATAAAAACACATCAGTGGTTGGTGAACACTTGAATGTGAGATTGGCTCTCCGTCTCAGAGTCCAATGGCCATCGCCAGCTCAGGGCTCAGGGAGGAGGCTGCCTGCAAAGGCATTGTTGCTGTTGTTATTCTGTTCACTGCCCCATTGCCTCCAGTTGCTGTGACAACAGGCCACTCTGGGCCAGCCTCCTCTCTACAAGGCAATGCCCAATGGTGGGGTTGCTAAGAGCAACAGAGCTATCTGGAAGGCTTTCCAAAGCCTTTACCTGGAATACTGGGATTTACTTATTTATTATTTATTTTTGATGAGGTCACCAGAAATAATTTCATCAGGCTAGATTCCTGCTCCTGACTCTGGGAAATCAGGCAAACTCCAGCTTGGACCAGAGCTTGGAGGCACAAGGCCCATTCACCAGCCATCTATGTAGCATTCATCTGCAGACTCCCCCATGGGGCACTGCTCACTGTAAAGAACCCTGCTGGGAGCTGAGCAGGAAGGGCAGGCTCTGTGGAGGACACAGGAGGAACCACCCTTTGGAAACAGCACATCCCTCCTACCAGCCTTCCCCTCCTGAGACAGCACACCCTCTGCTAAACAGTCGATATGGCTTAGAAATTACTGCTCCGTGTGCAAAGGGAGCCTGGGTCCACCCACCCACCCTTGATCAGGGAAGGGATACATTATTGCAAAAGGCATTCCTCCCTAAAAGGTACCCGAAATAACTCAGACATCAAGAAAAGGCATGCTCAAAATGGTTTCTTCCAAAGGAGGAGAATCAAAGCAGAGTGGGTGCTCCTGAGTCATGGAACAGAGATGCAGACGGATGGACGGTGTTCTGCTAAAAAAAAGGCAAAGGAAGCCTCTGTGTAGTCCAGAATTTAACCCATTAGGAAAAGAAAGGGGGAGTCAAAATGAGCAGAGCCATCAGTCCATGGAGTCAACACTAGGAGCTTGTACAAACTGCTGTTAAGCATCACCAGTTTTTAATCTTTTTTTAATAAAACAATTTGAGGCTGTATAAAAACTTTAGTAAAAAATTAGCTTTGAGAGCCCACAGACTTCTACTATGAACTATTGCTGGCACTCCTCCCCAGCCGCAGACCTTTTCCAGTTGTTCAGGCCCAAGGCCCAGGACTGGAGCGCCAGAGAAGAGGGATGGGTGCATGGGGTGGAGCTGTGGACTGTTGGGACAAAGTGGCCAAGGTCAAGTGAGGAAAGAGCATCACATGACATAAAAATATTGCATCTTCACCAAAATGTCCCCCACTGAGTGTTTCAAAGACCATGATATTCCTTTTAAGAGGGAAGAAGAAAGAAAAACAAAACAAAAACCCACAGAGAAGAGAAAAAAAGGTTGATGTGGTCGAGTCCTTCGACCTTCCCAGGTGCCCTACGAGCAGCTGGCCCACCCTGGAGCACCTAGGTTGGGGGCCACAGCCACCAATGCCTCTTGGAGTCCCTTTTCCACAGAAATGATGACCCCCTCAGTGGTAGGCCACTAGCGTGCATGGGGTAGAGGTCAGGATGTCCATGGCCCAAGAGGCCCCTCCAGCTTCCAGCCCCTGGCAACAGCGGGAGAGCAAACCCAGCACCAGGGCCCTGGCACCAGAGCCAGGACCAGAAGGCCCTCAGTCAGGCTCTGGGGTGTCAGAGCAACCAAGTTGACATAGTGTGAAAAAATAGGATTCCTTTGATAAAAAATACTGTCCCTTGGTCTTCTCTAAGTTTGAAACACCCTGGGAGCTTATTTTTAGCAAAGCAATTCCCCATACCCACCCAAAAATTATACGTACAAGTTTAGGTAAACAGCAGATTAAATGTAAAAACTTAACCTTAACTTCTGAAAGTCCTTTGAATTTAATCTTTAGCTACTGTTTTCCATGTTACATCCTGCAGCTAGACACACGTGAATAGAAAAAACAGTACAGTTAGTGTTAAAGGCAAAATGCAGAGAGCTGGGGGCCACCCAGCACTGCCTGCGAGTTCATTCACGGTTCCTCGCTCCCTCCTTCTACCTCTACTCAAACAGTGCTTTCAGAGCCAGCCATCAAAAACGCAGCGAAGAATTTTCTATGAACAAACAAAAAGCTGTTAGGCAAAAAATAAAAATAAAAAAGTCCCCAAAGTCTCTCCAGCAGCTTTGGGGTTTGGGAGGACCAGAGAGGGCGGGCTTGTCCAGGCCCTGTGTGTCAGTGTGTGCTAGGTCAGGTGTTGGCTACCGGTGGGCAATGGTCTGTGGGCCACCGGTCTCTACAGACAACACCAAGTTGTCTCCAGGCCCCTGCCCTACCCCTGCCTCCACCCAGGCGCTTGTGGGTTAAGGGGGGACATACGGAGGGGGTGATCGGTATGGGGTCATGTTCTTGGGACGGGAACCCTTGCCCTCCATGGGAGCCGTGAAGGGCGGGGGCGGCTGGTAGGGAGGTGCATTAGGATCCTCATCCCGCAGAGGTGTGTACTCTCCCACAGTGTCCTGGTTCAGAGGAGTGGTCTCGGGCACACTCTGGTTGGGGTACTCAGGAGGTGGGAGGGGAGCCTTCTCTTCCTGCAAGATGAGTGGCATGCTGGAAGAGGGCGGGGGCTTGGAGTCGTCGAGCTCATCGGCAAAGATGATAGGCACCCCCTTCTTAATAAAGGTGGCCTGGTCCTCAAGGGTCAGCTTGCCCTTCCGCTTCTTGCGATAGCAGATCATAGCAATGATTCCGGCAATGAGCAGGATAGCTGCAACCACAACAGCTGGAATGACTGTGTGCAGGTAAACATCATCCTCACTGCTCTTCTCAGGGTCCCTGTCTGGAGCCTCTGTGGCTGGTGCCGCTGAGGTTCCAGGAGAGGGTGGTGCCACAGGGATAAATTGTAGGTGCCGACAACTGCCAGACCCTGTCACGGCAATACTCACAGCCTTAAAGTCAGGCTCCAGAGCGTTGGAGAAGGCAGGCCGAGGTTTCCCGTTTTCATCAGCAATCCTGCGGCTCAGCCCTATGATCTGCTCCTTGGGGCAGGGCTCCAGGGGCAATGTGTTGTTGGTCCATTCCACCACAATAGAGCCACGGGTGATGTTCTGAAGGGTGACAGTGCTGCAGTTTCGGTCCCCAAAGGCAAAAGCTAGCTTCTTTACCAAAGCAATTTTCTTGTGGATGTCATTCACCACTGGTGCTGGGTCACCGGCAAACTTGGCCTTGAACCGTGCAGGAGCCTTGTCCCCTTGTGGGCGCTTGTGAACATGGATCTCAAAGGCGTCCACAGCAGAAAGACCCCCTTTGTCTGTGGCATGCATAAAATACTCATGCTTTCCCACATGGCTGCTATCAGGTAGGCCGTACATGAGCTGGCTGTTGCTGTTGAACTGAACCCAGGACTTCTCGCCTACCAGTTGCTGCTCTCGCAGCTTCAGGGTCAGCTTAAGCTTGTCAGTAGTGGTATCCTCATTGTCGTAGAAGGTATCTGATGGAATTTTCACCTCAAAGTAGGTACCCACCCAGGCATCTACCCTGTCAATGTGGTTCTTGAGTTCTGGTCGCTGGTTAGGTTCTCCACCACGGGGCACTCCACTGGTGGTGGTGCGGATACGAGTAGGTGGGGAAGCCGTCTCCAATCTGGTGATAGGTGCTTTGGTGGTAACTCGGGGTACTGGTCGGGGTGTACGTGGTTTTTTGGTTGGCCTTCGAGTCGTGGCAGTTGAGGAATCAGTTGAAGGCGTTACTGGTTTTGGCGTGGATACTCGTGGCTTCTTGGTGGTGGTTGCTGGAGGAGTAACAACTGCTGTAGGCTCTACATAGCCAGGAATGGTCAGTGTTGGCCGAATCTGGCCAGGAACTGTGGTGCCAGCTTCGGATACCCGAGTAGGCTGGATAGGGCCCAGGGTTGGAGTCTGAATAATGGCACCTCGAGTCCGAATGGTGACTGTGGGCTTCCCAGGAACGGGATCCCTAACAGGAGGAGCCATGGTCTCTGTTGGAGGTGCAATGGCTGGAGATGTGGGGGTAGGCACTATCCTGGACGGTGGCTCCTGGATGGCCGTGGTTGGGGGTCCAATGGCAGTAACAGGTGTAGGTGTAGCATGGATCTGCCTCCGGATTCGTTTGGGGAGAGTTGGCTTTTTATTGGCAATGTGCCAACCCACCACAGGATAACCAAGTTGGGCAGACATAGCACCCTCCCTAGCAGGGGTTTCTACACCACGAATGTCAGGCACACTATTTTGGTTCAAGGAGCAGCCTAGCTTCCAGGAGAGCAGAGCCCCATTCTCTACTACTTTCTTTGCATTTCCTGGGCCAGCCATGAAGGCTGACATGTCAAACAGTCTATTATTCACTACAGGTACCAACTTCATGTTGTGAAGTTCTACTTCTGAGAAGCTCTGCATTCTGTTCAGGAGATCAATCCTTTGCTTTGGGGTCATCTTGGTAAGGTCAGCATCCAGTATCACTGTAAGGACAGTCACTGGCTCATCGGCAGCACAGGCAGAGGACACTACTTCACCAGGGTCTGATGAGGCTGCCCGTATAGATTGTGGTTCATTGTGGTCTTCAGGGTAGACCTCGATAGAGAACACACTGGAAGTCTGGGGGACATGGCTCCCATTGGCTCCCAGCCGTGCAGCACTCACTGAGATGTAATGTACACCTTTATCGGTGTCAAGAGGGAGGCCTTCCAAGGTGTGACTGTGTGGGTCCCAATGTAGCCAAGACGGTAAAGCCTCCTTCCCTGCTGCAGACACCTAAAAGAAACAAGTGTGAGCTATAAATGCTATCATTGTTGCATGACCTAAAATGATCACATCACTATAGTAAACCACTGGCCTAATCTGAGTTATGTGATAGGCGGAAGGAATAATTTAAAATTCCTGATGGGAAATCCAACTCATCACCTCCAAAGGAGAGTAATAATGCCGTTACATGGCACATAATACTGGGGCTATCAGATGGGCTATGCACTGGGGACACATTCATACACACAGGTTAGGATGCCATGGACCTTAACAACGTATAGACTTTGACTGGCAATGACTGGGAATAGTGCACAGCTCTAATTCCAGAACTCAGGACGCTGAAGTAGGGGGAATGAGCTGAAGGTCAGTCTGGGGTACGTTTGAGACCCTATATCTAAAAACAAACAAGACTAGAGAGGTGACAGCTCAGCAGCTAGGATAACAGAGGACTGGGGTTTTGTTCCTAGCACCCACATTGAGCATCTGTAACTGTAACTTCTCTACACACAGCTGTGAGCTCTAGCTCCCTCTGGCGTCCTCTAGCAGCTACACCACATGTAGTGCAATGAATTCATGCAAGCAGACATACAGATACACGAATAAAACCAGTGAAAACATGTAATTCAAAAAATAAAGATTGAAGCCGGGCAGTGATGGCGCACGTCTTTAGTCCCAGCACTTGGGAGGCAGAGGCAGGTGGATCTCTGTGAGTTCGAGACCAGCCTGGTCTACAAGAGCTAGTTCCAGGACAGGAACCAAAACCACAGAGAAACTCTGTCTCAAAAAACCAAATAAATAAATAAATAAATAAATAAATAAAGATTGAGCCGGGCGATGGTGGCGCATGCCTTTAATCCCAGCACTCAGGAGGCAGAGGCGGGCGGATCTCTGTGAGTTCGAGACCAGCCTGGTCTACAGAGCTAGTTCCAGGACAGGCTCCAAAGCCACAGAGAAACCCTGTCTCGAAAAACCAAAATAAATAAATAAATAAATAAATAAATAAATAAATAAATAAATAAATAAAGATAGATAGATAGATAGATAGATAGATAGATAGATAGATAGATAGATAGATTGATTGATTGATTGTGGTGGACATTCGTGAAAGTAATATACCCTACTACCAACTTGCCTGCTCTTACCTGTACTCCAGGTTGGAACATCTTATTCCCCCTGAAACACCCTTTCCAATCCCTCCACTACTCTTCAGACACACGTTTCTGCTCAGGTCACATGCCTAGCTTAGAGTACCTTGCCTACACACAACCGCAGTGCACATAATTCTGGAGATAAGGAAAGTCGACACTCTAGCATGACTTATTTTACAATCATCACTTAATGCACTAGGATGGGGAACAGAATTTTTGGTTTTTTTTTTTTTTTTTTTTGGTTTTTCGAGACAGGGTTTCTCTGTGGCTTTGGAGCCTGTCCTGGAACTAGCTCTGTAGACCAGGCTGGTCTCGAACTCACAGAGATCCGCCTGCCTCTGCCTCCCGAGTGCTGGGATTAAAGGCGTGCGCCACCATCGCCCGGCTCGGAATTTTTATAAAATAGTGTAACATGGTAGTTTGAATGTAATTGGCCCCCATAATCTCATAGGGAGTGGTACTATTAGGAGGTGTGGCTTTGTTGGAGTGGATATGGCCTTGCTGAAAGAAGTGTGTCACTCTAGGGGGTGGGCTTTGAGGTTTCCTATGCTCAGGATACCAGCCAGTGTCTCAGTTGACTTCCTGCTGCCTGCAAGATGTAGAACCCTCAGCTACCATTTCAGCATTTCGTCTGCCTGTATGCTGCCATGCTCCCCACCATGATGGTAACGGACTGAGCCTCTGAAACTGTAAGTGAGCTACCCCAATTAAATGTTTTACTTCACAATAGTTGTCACAGTCATGGTGTTTCTTCACAGCAATAAAAATCCTAAGACACAACGATTGTCTAAATTAACCCCACTTCTCAAGAAGAACTGAGGACTAAAATCAACTATTCTAGAACAAGGTCTGCCAAAGCAATCGCAAAGAATCTCTGGTCTTAGGAATGTGCTCAGTTGATAGCCTAGACTGCTCCTAGTCCTGGGCTTCATCTCCAGTACTGAATAAACTAGGTATGCGGATACATAATGAGTCTGATATAATGTAAAGAACATGAAACCCAGAAGTGGGGGGATCCTCTCAAGTCTCTAAAGTAGAGGTTTCAGAGTGAGTCCGGTATGAAAAGAAACACACAGCAGAAGCCCTTGACTCAGAAGAGAACTAAGGAGCTCAATGCCTTATTATTATCCCCCAAAGAATTGTTCAAACTTCTTTCGGAGTGCAAGTCCCTCTCCATCGTGACATAAATGGAAATACTCAGAGCACCCAAAGGAATTTCAACAGAGAACGCCTATCAGATGACAAGAGAGAAATTAACTCTTGCTTCTTTCCTAGGCCCCATCTTCGGCTCCACTCAGTTTTGTGAAACACATACTCCTGCCCCTGATGTAAGGTCACTCACTCATTCTTTGCTCTGACTCAAGGACCTGCCCCAAGTCCAGAGTCACAATGGCCCACAGAGGGTACATCTTCACCACTCAGGGACTGTTCCTAATTTAAGGCCACAACTTCTTTTTTTCTTCTTTTCTGTCTTTTCAAGACAGGGTTTCTCTGTATAGCTTTGGTGCCTGTCCTAGAACTCGCTCTGTAGACCAGGCTGGCCTTGAACTCACAGAAATCCATCTACCTGTGCCTCCCAAGTGCTAGGATTAATGGTTTGTGCCACCATCGCCCGGTGGTCATAGCTTCTTAACCCAGACCTATGGAAAAGGAGTTAAAGCCATGCCTCCTGGGCACCCATTGGTTGCCTAGGTCTTCTTCCTGCCAAAAACCCAGGAACCTGAATGTGTTCACACATAAGCTTTATAACCAGGACACATTACACCAGAGATTTTTTTAAACTTAATTTCTACCCTTCAAACTGGTTCAAACAGACTTGTTTCATTCAACAAAACATCTAAGAAGCCAACTGATATTATGAGAGACAGCACTAGTGGGGATGATCTCCATAAACATGACTGCTTTCTAATCCATGAAAAACACTACGTATATTTACCTAAACTCATCTAGTTATTTCTTTTTTTAAAATTAAAAAAAAATTTTTTTTTAATTTCTTCTGACATCCTGACCTGACAGTTGTCTCCCCTCCCTCCCATTTTCCCCTCTACGTCTTCTCTCCCCCAAATCCACTGTTTCTCCATTTACCTTCAGAAATAGCAGTCCTCCCCAGGGATATCAACTGAGGTGTTTTGCCTGCATATAAGCTTTGAGCCATCTGCAGGCAGTGCCTGCTGAGGCCAGAAAAGGGTGTTGGATCCCTTGGAACTGGAGTTATAGGTGGCTGTTAGCCAGCATGTGGGTGCTGGGAATCAAACCCAAGCTCCAACAATAAATATATTAAGTGCTTTAAATGAAGTCTAAGCCTAAATTTTTTTTTCAATTCATTATGTTATATATAATAGTAGTTATATAAGCACCAAAAAAGCAAAGGTTGGACAGTCTTACTTTGTAAAATAAACTAATCAGTTAAAAGGTAAAAATCAGGAGCCAGAGCAATGGCTCAGTAGTTAAGAGCACTGGCTGCTCTTCCTGAGGACCCAGGTTCAATTTTTATCCCACATGGTAGCTTTTAATCATTTGCAACTTCAGTTCTAAGGACTCAACACCCTTTTCTGGCTTCCATGGGTACTAGGTACACTCACAGTCCACAGACAAACATGTAGGCATAGACATAGTACCCATACACATAAAAATAAGAATCTTTTTAATTAAAGTAAGTGATGCAAAGATTTAAGGCTGAAATGGTGTGTTCATAGAACCATAAGATAGTTTACAGTGATTGTTGGGAATAGGGGAGCTTAACAGAGAGAGAGTGGGTGAACTGAATGCGGACAAGGCATTCTAGCCACTTGAGAGTGTTTCCTAACCCCACTCCATCCCAATGCCCACTGCTGAAACAGCTGCTCACTTAGAGCACAGCAAAGACAGGAAAGACAGGGAAAACAGAAAGCAGGATAACAAAAGGCTTGGAACAACTCTGGCTGATGCCAGCTAAGGACAAGCCACTTGCAGGCACTGTCCTGGGTAATGGGTGTTCCTTCGACAGGAAGGGAGAGCATATCTTCATGCTAGAAAGTCCAAGTTGCACTTTGAATGGCAACAATTTATTTTAACCTAAGGGCCAAAAACACCTGATGTCTATAGGAACTTGGTTAAGTCACAGGTAAGCTGGCAACTTTGCATTTTCATTGCCACTTAGGGAAAGGTTCAATGTTTGGAGGGCTAACATTATCCACAGCCCCCAGAGTCTATTAGTGCAACGCCATCCTGAGGACATTTGTCCTGGGGTCTGGCTTACCACTAAGGTGCTTAAGGATGAAACATCCTCTAGGGATGGCTGGAGGGACAGACAGACAGACAGATAGGTGGCCTGGTGATTAAGAGCATTTGCTGTTCTTCCAAAGGACCTGGGTTCAGTTCCTAGCACCTACATCAGATAGATGGCTCACAGTACAGGAAATTCCAGTTCTTGGCAATCAGATGACCTTTTCTGACCTCTATAAGTACCATCTCACACTCACTCACACAGACACACACAGACACACACACCTACCTAGAAAGATCTATTCTACCCTATCAAAGCAAGAGCCACTTATCTATAAAGCAATTGCTGGCAAGCTGAGGCTTTATCCAACCTGAATCTGTAATATGTAAGATGAGGGAAAGAATTCTACCCTAGTGTAATCATAGGGCCAGACCCATGCGGGGCTCTACCAGTGCTGGCTTCCCACCTGCTCCTATGGACTGTTAGGAGACCCAGCAAACAATAAGGCTTCTGCTTAACAGCACCAAACCAAGGCTCCACTCCCCAGGCCTCCTTCCCAGTTGGCTTTGGACCCAGTGTAGTGTGTGAGGCCTTGATCCTTATTCACACTTGGAAGTATTTAAAGGGTGCAGAAACATGGCAGGCAAGGGAAAGCCAGGGAATCAGAGGCAGCCAGACAGAGACTCTTCAGACTCTCCAGCCGGCCAAGACTCATTTGTCAGAGCAAATGATGTTAAGAGTGGGGAGGGAAGCTTGCTCTAGGTGAGAACCCAAGACTAACATTCATCTTTTAAGTTTAAAACTGGTATCCCAGCCAGGTGTCATGGTGCACACCTCTCTATGAGTTCAAGGCGGCCAGCCTGGTCTACAAAGCTTGTTCTAGGCTAGCCAACACTACCTAGTAAGACACTGTCTCAAAAACAAAACAAAACTAAAGACAAACACGCAAACTGGTGTTCTCCACAGGACTTGAAGGACCTGAGCTAGAACTGAGCCCTTCCTATAGACTAGCTCACGCAGTAGCCAAAGGTGCTGTGCAAGTTGTCAAGGGAAAAAAACAATTAAGTCCCACCCATCTGTAACCCACAAAAGTAACCAGCATGGCAAGATGTATCCAAAGGAACAGTAGTAGAACTTGGGGGTTACTAACAGCCATCAAATTGGACTTAAGGCCCTCAGAATAGGAGGAAACTCACGCTTGGTATTATAAACCTAGCCAACTGCCCATGGGGTAAAATCATGAAGCCTAGATGAGAACCCGTCACTGCCATCTTCCTAAACAGGTGCAGTTCCCAAATGCATTCTAAATATCTAGCCTCATGCCCACAGATGGGGGTGGTTCTCATTTCTTATTACAGAAACTTCTTTCTGCAGCAGTCAGAGACCATGGCAGAGACCCACAACTGGTCAGAATGCAGACAACACTGACAATGGGGGCCAGTCCCCAACTGAAACATCTATAGCCACAACCCCTATACCTAAGGCGCAGGTAATGTTGTGGAGGAAGGGTAGGAAAGAGTCTAAAAAGAAGAGGACTGTGATACCTGCTGCCAAATGGTGTCTATATACAACAGGGAGCTACACACATAAAATCTGAATAATATGGTTACCTAAACAAGACCTTCACAATGGCAACATTAGCTGATATTCCAACAGAGAAATCACAAGGCCCCAACTCTAGATGAAGAGCTACAGGCAATGGCTAAGAGGGGAAAAATCAGTTTTCTCCGGGAACGAACCCTGACAATCTATCCAGTACCCAGTGGCAGCACTAAACACGTGTATGAACTTCACTAAATGAACTCAGCAGATTGCATTTATATATACATGTATGTATATTATAATAATAATTAAGGAAGTCATGAATTTGAGGAAGAGGGGTAGATACAAGGGGTTGGAAGGGGAAAGCTGGGGTGAATAATGTAAATACAGTACTTTATAAAATTTTCAAATAAATAAATGAATAAATAAACATTTATACATGAAATTTTGGCTATCTGTAGAGTTCCGGGTTTACTCAGAATGGTACTAGGGGGTGTAGTTCAGGGACAAAGAATTTACCTAGTAAACATGAGACCATGAGTTCTATCCCCAGCACCACAGGAAATAAAACTCTGGACTAGCTGTGCAATAAGACTAAATAAAGGCCACCATGCCACAAGAGGCAGGAATCAGAGCTATGTTAAGTGTTCCACAGCAGCAATAATGCTTTTGGGGGTGACAAGCTGGTTCCCGCCACGGAATTCTTGGAATTTCCAGTCACTTGGCCCTCCACGACAAACATCGACACTGTCCTGGAACCGTGAAAGCAAGACCTGCTGCTCTTGCAGCAGCCATCTTGGAAAGGATTCTTGGCAGGTAGTGGGTGCATCTGCCGATGGCAGGAGGTACAGAAGGAAGCCCAATTTCTCTAGGCTACAGTCCACCTTAAAGTACATAAAGCTTTTTTGTTTGTTTTTAAAGATTTATTTATTTATTATGTATACAGTGTTCTGTCTGCTTGTGTGCCTACAGACCAGAAGAGGGCACCAGATCGCATTACAGGTGATTGTGAGCCACCATGTAGTTGCTGGGAATTGAACTCAGGACCTCTAGAAGAGCAGCAGTGCTCTTAACCGCTGAGCCATCTCAGCTCCCTACATAAAGCTTTTCAGTTCAGCAACAGTTGGATACCACATATTTTAGATAAAAGTAGAGCCCAGCATGGATGAAAACCAGAAAGTTACCCCAAAACAGGGACAATCAAGGGCCTAGGGAGATGACTCAGCAATTAAGAACACTAGCTGCTATTCCAGAGGACTAGTAGTCAATTTCCAGCATGCAAGCAGAGGCTCACAACCATCTTTATAATTCCTCTTCTACAGGATCCAACACACCCTCTTCTGGCCTACACAGGGACTGCAAATACTTGGTGCACAGATATACAAGCATGAAAATCTCCCACATATGTGCAAAACAAGGAAGAAAAAAAAGGAGAGAAGAGATTCAAAACCACAAAACATAGATAGCCCCAAAGAGTTTCAAATACTACCAGGAATGTCCACAAGGAGTTACCGTAATTCTTTTATATTTACTTTTTTTAGTTTTTCGATACAGTGTTTCTCTATGTAGCTTTGGCTATCTTGAAACTTGGTCTGTGGACTAAGCTGGCCTTGAACTCGGAAATCCATCCGGCCTCTACCTCCTGAGTGCTGGGACTAAAAGGCATGAACCACCACCACCCAGCTAGATTTACCATTTTACTTTATGTGTTTGAGTAGTTTGCCTGTGTGTTTGCATGTGCACCACATGTGGTGTCTCAGAAGGTCAGAAGAGGGTATTGGATTCTCTGCAGTTATAGATGGTTGTGAACCACCATGTCAGTGCTGGGAACTAAACCAGATTCTCTGCCAAGGTAGCAAATGCTTTTAACTGCTGAGCCATCTCTTTACCCCCAGAAATGCCAGATTTAATATTCTGATCCTTAGCCAGGGGTGGTGGTGCATGTCTTTAATCCCAGCACTCAGGAGGTAGAGCAAGGCGGATCTCTGTGAGTTTGAGGCCAGCCTGGTCTGCATAGTGAGCTCCAGGACAGCCAGGGCTGTTATGCTCAGAAACATTTTCTGTGTATGTGTTGGGGGAGGGTGGAGGTGATCCCCTTTAGTCTATACTGTAAGATTCTTTATCTATGCCTTCTTACACATAAAACTCAGAGGATTGAGGATTTGAGGACAGATGGACAAGAGGATGGAGCAGAGAAGTATCAATACGCACTAAATGTCAGGAAACATAACCAAAGACTTACTCTCAACCCATACCCTTCAAGACATGGAGAAAGAGCAATTGAGTAGGAGTTTCCATTACTTATTCTTCAGCAAAAAGGTTTTATTCACAGTCTGAGCAAGCCAGTCAAATACAGCAAAAAGGACAAAAACTGAAGAATTAGCCTCTTGCTAGGGCTTAATTAATTTTAATGAGCTTCTGAACCAAAAAAACGCATGAGTGCTATCATTCAGGGCAAACCATGCAGGAGCAGCAGGGAGGCAGACCCAGACATGAACTGGCATTTTCACTGCTGGTAGTAGTTTGCAAAGAGTCTTGCAAAAAAAATCTTGGTGTCAATTCCTTCATATTAACGAACCTTGGGGTGGCTCCTTTGGGTCTTAAGGTAGCATCTTCCAACAGTATCTCTGTATACATCAAGCCCTGGGGTATAATCCGGGCATTTCCGTGTTTCCCTTACAGACATGCCAAGTGGGTTTTTTTTTTCCTGGTCCCTATCAAAGCCTATACCACCACCTGCTCAAGCAAAGTCCCTACAATCTTTCCTAAGACCTGGTAATCATTGGTCCTTACCATCAGTTCCCTCCCCTTAATCAAGCCACTGAGCCAGGTCAACCTGCAAGGAGTCAGAGAAAACTCCCTGAACCACTCCCAAATGAGGTAGTCATAACCTTTTGTTTTCTTTGCTCAGGGAGATAGAAAATAATGCCTCTGATGGAGTCTGAGCCTTGGGGACATCTCACATTCAGAATTGACCTGTCTGTACCATGAACTACAATAATAACCCAAATTTATTCTGTGGCCTTCTGCAAATGATAAACATGGAAGGCTATATACAGTCATACATAGGTCTAGCTTGAGGCCAGAGGATCAGACATCAGAAGTGATAAACCACGATGGAAGAAGAGGCATGAGGCTGTTCCTCTGCCAAGTAAAGCAGAACCACAACTGCCAGAGGATAATCACTCGTCCAACTTCTAGATACATGACTGTTAAAACTATAGTTGTTTTCTCCACAGAGACCAGGACCACAACATCACACTTCTAGCCCAGCCAGTGCCCTCTCACTTGAGGTATAAAATTTTTATCTGATGTTAATTATTCTTCCCTAAAAATTATTTAGAGTTGGAGAGATGGTTCAGTGGTTAAGAGTACAAGTGGTTCACAACTGCCTGTAACTCTAGTTTCAGGGAAGTTTCTGTCTTCTTCTGGCCTCTGTAGGTGTGTTCACGTGTGAGGCAAACACATTTACTCAGGCATGAACATATACACATCAATAGATCTTTAAAAAAAATTAATTAGCTGGACAGTGATGGCGCACGCCTTTAATCCCACCACTCAGGAGGCAGAGGCAGGCGGATCTCTGTGAGTTCAAGCCCAGCCTAGTCTACAGTGCTAGTTCCAGGACAGGCTCCAAAACTACACAAAAACCTTGTCTCCAAAAACAAAAACAAACAAAAATATCATCTCCCCAAAAGAGCTACTAAACATAGTTTCAGCCACTCAAAATTTCCCACAATCAGCCCTTCTACCCTAAGCCCTAACGTCTATTTTTACTTTCTCATTTTATCTTTCAGCTCTAGCTCTTGTCATTTAGAAAAAATAATAATAAAACAGAAGCCAGTATTCTCAATAAGAATTTGAGTTGAGAAGTCTGGACAAATACCATTTTGACAACCCACTCTCAAGGATGCTTTTCTTTGCCAACCCACATTCCCGGTGTGCCATGCTCACAAGGGGTCCATTCAGAACCAGGGAACACCCACTCGAGGCAGGAAGAAACTGCAGTTCATCTCACGTGCCACAAAGCTCTCAAGCATGACCCCCCCAAAAGCTCTTTTCATGAACCCCTCTTCCTGGCCAAAAAAGAAAGAGTGTCCATTGTTCTCAGGGGAACAATGAGGTAGCCCATGCCAGCAGCTGAGAGCACAATCTCGGCAAGGGCTGCTCCCAGCCTGCCGACATCTTGGGTTGAGGAAAAATTCACACTGTCTGCAAGGAGCCTGAAGGAAAGCGGGAATGAAAAGCCGCCCTCACAGGCTGTACCAACAGAAGATATCTGAAGGGCTCTTCAGGGACAGCCTCATCGTTCAAGTGACATCAAGGTATTTCTTACCTACTACCCTTTCCAGACAGGGCCCACTCTGCAGCTGAAGCTGACCTCAAACTCAAACTCTTCCTTCACATTATAGGGATTATAGGCATGCTCCCCACCACATGGCACTGACTCCTTCTCAATTAACCTAAAGAGGAGGTACTAAGCCTGAGTGAGTTGTTGCCGGATAGGCAGGATTACCCACATAGCAGCTGGAGACTCTCTATCTATGATGGGCTCCGACTATGCCCACAGCATGGCCTGGAATGGCTCAGACCCAACATTTGTGCCACTGTACAGAGGCTTTGAGAATTCAAACCAGGTTTGAAGTGGACAAGGTATAGACAACATCTTGCTCTGTAGCCCAGGCTGGCCTTAAACCAGTCTCAGCCTCCCAAAGTGCTGTGATCATAGGTAAGTACTATGCCTGGTGACCAGGACAGACGTCTAAGAAGAAGGTAACAGTATTTGTGGGGAAACTGCTTCCACCATGGAGGAAAAGGCTCTAGTAGTTCAGAAGACATTCTAATTGAATCTGAAAGAAGTGACATCTTCTAAGAAAGATGGAAGAAGGAAAGTAGAAGGGAGCCAAAGGCCTGGAGCAGGCCGTAAGCTAGGAATAATCAGAACAGAAAGGGACAGTAGATGAGGCTAGGGTAAGACACAAAGAGGCAAAGGGGAAAGAAAGGAAACCTCAAAACAGATCACAGGGGTCTCATCCTAAATACTTATCAATAATAGGGGGTGGTTTTGAGCAGATTCAAAATGATAAAATGTTTCTAGCTTTAGTATGAAAACAACTGAAAGGATCAAGATAAAGAACCTTGAGAAGTAATGAGCAAATGATGGCTTGGATAAAGTAGGTACTATTGTCAGAAATTATTTGAAGGTTATCCTAAACAAGCATCTTGGCAGTAAGATCTAAAATACTACTGTTGTTGTTTGTTTGAGACAGAGTCTCAGGTATTCAAGCTGGCCTCATATTTACTATGTTAGCCAAGGATGATCTTGAACTCTTAATCTCCCTGCCTCCACCTCCCATGGACTGGGATTACAAACATGTGCCAACATACTTGGTCTAAAGTGCTTCTTATGTCAGGCATGATGATGCACTAATTTAATCGGAAGAGAGACGCAAACAGGTCTCTGTTGAGGTTGAGGTTAGCCTGGTCTACATAGCAAGACCTGTTTCAAAACAAGGAAAGAAAAACAACCTTATAGGCAACAATATTATTAGATAGCCACTAAAAGTTACATCCACAATGAGTATTAAAAATCATAGGAAATGCAGGTATTGGTGGGTGCAAGCCTTTAATCCCAGCACTCAGGAGGCAGAGGCAGGCAGATCTCTGTGAGTTCAAGGCCAGACTGGTCTACAGAGCAAGTTCTCAAACAGGCTCCAGAGCTACACAGAGAAATCTTGTCTCTAAAACCCACTAAAAAAAAAAAAAAAGGAAGGAAGGAAAGGAAAGGAAAGGAAAGAGGGGGAAAGAGAGAGGGAGGGAGAAGGGAGAGAGAAAGACAAAAGGACACTTATTCTCTTACAGAGAACACAAGTTGAGCATCCAGCACCCATGTTGAATGGCTCACAACCACTTCTAACTCCAGTTCTTACAGATACAACATCCTCTTTCTAGCCTCCTCCTGCACCCACACCCTTGGCGTTCACTCACACAGACACACATGTAAAAATAAATAAATCTTGGGTCTATCTAAAATATGTTTATATGTAGTAAAAGTAGAAAATGGCAGAAACCACAAGAAAGTTTTCTCTCTTCCACATACTTTGCAAGCCTATGTAACTCTTAAAAATTTGTTTTTAGATTTACTTTATTTCATGTGTATGAGAGTTCTCCTAGCATGTATGTCTGTGTACCACATGCATACCTTGTGCTCTCAGAGGTCAGAACAGGGATCTGAAACTGAAGTTACAGAAGGCAGTTGCGAGCCACCATGTAGGTGCTAAGAAGAATTTAACCTGGGTCCTCTATAAAGACAAGTGCTCCTAACTGCTGAGCCGTCTCTCAGTCCTTGCGTTATTATAATCAGAAAAGAAATTCCTTTAACATAGACCTTCCAGTCAGGCTGGTGGCACACACTTGTAATCCCACCATTCAGTAGGCAGAGGCAGGAGGATCATAGTTCAGAAGCCAGTGAGACTGTGTTGGGAGTATTATTTTAAGGTGTATCACTTTTATGTTGCATTTCTTTAATTCTGTGAAGCTGTGTTACTGTGCCTGACTAAAACACGTAATTGTCTAATAAAGAGGTGAACAGCCAACAGTGAGGCAGGAGAGAGAAGTAAGGAGGGCTGTCAGGCAGGATAAATAGATGGAGAAATCTGGGAAAAGGGAGGATGACTCCAGGGGCCAGCCACCCAGCTACACAACCAGACATGGAGTAAGAAAGAAAAGGTATACAAGACTAAAGAAAGATAAAAGCCCCAAGGCCAAAGACAGATGGGATAATTTAAGAAAAGCTGGCAAGAAACAAGCCAAGCTAAGGCAGGGCATTCATAACTAAGAATAAACCTCTATGTGTGATTTATTTGGTATCTGGATGGTGGGTCCCTCAAAAAGAGCCAAAAGAGTAAGAGCAAAAACAACCAACAACAAGACTATCTCCAAATAAGTAAATACTTTTTCAAGCTTGTTTTACAGGTGAGGATGTCACAGCTCCAAGAATAAAGTCAAGCCTTACCTTTCCAAATCCTCCACCTATAACAGCCCTGGTTCTTAAGAGTGGGCTGAATTTTCAAGCTATTGTTCAATGCCAAGGATTCAAAAACAGAGTCTCACGTGTGCTAGGCAAATGTTCTATCACTGAACTACACCCCCGACCCTTCATCTGTTTTCCCATAGGCTCACCAGCTAATAAGTTGTCTGTTCTCTACAGATAAATATGCTCAAATCAAATCCTGTTTTCCCAGTAAAAGCTCTTTATGCCCCTGGTGAATAAGCTTGTTACATGTCTCTGCCAGATACTACAAATATCTAGCTCACTGTATCAGTTCAAGATACTTCTGGTCAAAATTAATCCATGTAAAACATTCCAATAACCATTGGAACAAAGCCAACCAATGCAGAGTTTATTCAGAGGGTCACACCAAAACCTAAGCAAGCAATGTATCCTTCAAAACTGCCACTCCTAAGCCGGGCGTTGGTGGCGCACGCCTTTAATCCCAGCACTCGGGAGGCAGAGGCAGGCGGATCTCTGTGAGTTCGAGACCAGCCTGGTCTACAGAGCTAGTTCCAGGACAGGCTCCAAAGCCACAGAGAAACCCTGTCTCGAAAAAAAAAAAAAAACTGCCACTCCTTGCCTAACAGATTAGTATCTGGCTTGCTGGGGTACAAAGAGTTCTATGGAATTCATGTGCTACATGAGCGACAGCCTTCAGAAGTACAGAAGAGTCCAGAGGGAAAAGAGAGCTCAAAGAGGGTAAAGGAGTCAAGGACCACCCAGATGAAAGGGAAAGAAAAAACAGATTTACCTCTCCATGGTAAGACTGGCATGGAACAGTCAGCCTAGAAACCTGGGTCTGTGTATCAGAAGGACACCCCTGAATTTGTAAAAGTTTCAACCAAGAGCCTCCATGACAGGGCTGCTGGGCTGGGGTGGAGAGTAGTTAAGTGCACTTGTGCTTCTTCCAGAGGATCTGATCCAAGTTCAGTTACTAGCATGCACGTGGCAGCTTATAACCATCTCTAATTCCAGTTCCAGGAAACCCAACATCCTCTTCTGATTTCAGTGGGCACACATGACACATACATGGTGCACATACATATATGTAGGCAAAACATACACATAAAATTTTAAAAAAGAAAAATGTACTTCTGGGCAGGTTTCCAAGCTTACTCATTAAGAGTAATAGTTTCAGGCAAGAATGGTGGCCACTGAATCTGACAGCTGCTTCTAACATCTGAAGAACCAGGCACATATGTGGTAGTCATATATACATGTGAGCATTCAGGTCAGCCCCATCTCAATAAATAAGATACAACAAAAAAGGAAAAAACATCAAAACTAAAATAGAAGACAGGAACCCTTCCTCGTTCTTGTTTTTTTACATGTAGTCTCACCTTGATGATTTCTCCACTGGAGGCTATTAAATCTGTGGGAATGCTCACTCGAAATGAGCGCCCAACAACAGCCGTGCCATCAGGAATGCCAACCACAGTGGGAACAGTCTCATGGAAGTCTGAAAGCACTGAGTGCATCGATGCCTCGAGCTGGTTCTTCCAGTCCCTCACGGCCTCTGAGGGTTCACTGGGCCAGTGGGACTGAGCCATAGCCACAGAGAGTAGGAGAAGAAAAGTCCTTCCCCAGAGGGGGTGCAGTAGCCAGATGCCCACAGACATCCTCGTCCCAGGCTAGTGTTTGCTCAGGCCAACAGTCGCTAAGGAAGGAAGGAAGCGATGTGGTCCCAGGCTGGGTCCTCACCCCCTGCACACCTGCTCCATCCTAGAGCGCCCACAGCCTGAAAAAAAAAAAAGAAGAAGAGCAGGTTCAGTCATCAGCAATGCTGCTCCTGTCAAGACTGCACACTTCCCAAGTGTTCTGCCAAGAAGTTCTACCTGAAGGACAAGTCTCTTATTCCTGTGCTCCTCAACAACATGCAGCTGCTTTACACTGAAAATGATTGGTTTCTTAAGTGTAAAATAACACTTATTTTGAAATTTTATATAAAAACAAGATATAAAACACCTCACTAATAATTTAAAGGGACTGTACATACTGAAACCATAGCATGCTGAATCCCAAGAACTAACATAGGACTTGTTTATCAAGTGGCTGTGGTCTTTCTTGCCCTCTGTTCCTAGCAGAGTCATACTAAAAATCTGTTTTCCTCTCGCCCTATAGGCTTCAGGGAGTTTAAGACTTACTTCCTCTGAGCTAGCAGTCACACAGATGATGCCTCATGGGACCTATGGATGCTCTTAGGTAATCAGACATGAGCAATTTCCCACTAAAGACAAAGAGCAAAACCTGCTGTTAACACCATGCTAGGGGGTGGTCTATGCGTGCTTCTGCGTGTGCATGTGTGTGTGGCACTTTTTAACCTAGGTAATGCAAACAAAGTAAATAAACTTCTTATAGAAAACAAGGAGAAACACTAAAGACAATGCAAATCCAAAGCAATTAGTTCCAATGGGGTTTCTGCTATTTTAAACATTGCTATTAATTTTCTTATTCATTACACCTTTTAACTAAAATTAAAGAGATAGAGTCCAATCCCTGCCCTCAAATGAAACAAAGTTTAGAGTCATGTCCAGTAGTCAAACATAAAGCTAGTATGTTTAAGGCTGTTAAGACAATGGACTAGAAGGGGAGACTCACAAACCAACTTCCAAGGCACTAGAATAAGCAATTATCTAAGCAAACAACCGAAGTTAAGTTCCTTCCTCAGTTCTCTATACACACAAGAGAAACTACCAAATTATAGATACGATGTAAAAGACAGGCTTTTTGATACCTTTAGAATACAGTAAAAACTCCACCACTTTTAATCCCAGCACTCAGGAGGCAGAGGCAGACAGATCTCTGTGAATTCAAGGCCAGCCTGGTCTACAAGAGCAAGTTCTAGGGCAGCCAGGACAGTTACACAGAGAACCCTGTCTTGAAAACAAACAAACAAAGAATATAGTAAAACTACAAGGAAAAAAAAGACATTAGACTGTATAAAACATCTTAAAGGCAATTAACTGGGACTAGAGATGGTTCCTCCATTAAGAGCACTTAGGTCCTGAGTTTGGTTCCCAGCACCCACACGGTAGCTCACAACCATACATAACTTCTATCCCAGGAATCTGCCATCTTCTTCAGGCCTTCACAATGTACAGGGCATGCACACGGTGTACAAACATACATGCTGGCAAACATCATACACATCAATCTTTTTGTTTGTTTTGTTTTAAGACAGGGTTTCCCTGTGTAACCTTGGCTGTCCTAGAACAGCTCTGTATTCCAGGTTGGGCTCCAACTCAGAAAGATCCACCTGTCTCTGTCTCCTGAGTGCCGGGATTAAAAGTGTGTGCCTTTCCCCACCCTCCAAATCCCCACCCCGGCTCACATTCACCTTTTTTTTTTAAAAAGACAATAAATTGGATTTCTGGGGAAATGGAGTAGATACTGTTTTCCCCAATATTTTCCACAAAATACAATTAAGAACCCTATATGCTGATGGAGGAAGGTCATTGGTTAATTATAATAAAGAAACTGCTTGGCCTCATAGGTTAAATATAGGTGGGTGGAGTAAACAGAACAGAATGCTGGGAGGAAGAGGAAGTGAGCTCAGACTTGACAGCTCTGACGCCATGCTCCCCTCTCCCAGGCAGAGGCACGCAATGAAGCAAGCCGCCAGGTCAGACATGCTGAATCTTTCCCGGTAAGACCGGTGCTACACAGTTTATTAGAAATGGGTTGATCGGGATATCAGAATTAGCCAGTAAGGGCTAGAGCTAATGGGCCAAGCAGTGTTTAAAAGAATACAATTTGTGTGTTGTTATTTCGGATAAAGCTAGGCGGTGGCGGGAGCTGGGTGGCGGAATGCAACCCGCAGCTCCTACTACAATATGCTACATATGATATAAATGAATATAAAAAGTGAACAAAGGGCAAAAACTAAGGAACTCAGAACAAGGCTCACAGAAGCGGTAGTTCCTTGAGTTTTCTTTTTGTGTTGTGTATTCTTTTTCCTAATTTGAAAAAGGGCAGTGGAACTCTAACAGTCAGGAACTCTGGGCTTGGGACTTTTATCCTCCTTTTGCTTCCAAAGGTTGAGCACAGACTTTGCACATAGCTGGCAGGTACTTTAATGCGAAGCCACACTCCAGCCCAGAAAGGCTAGAAATACAGGCCTGGACCACCACACTCAACTCTTCTTAATTTTTATTTTTACCTTTATTCATCTTATTTTGTTTTATTTTGTTTGTTTTTTTTTTTTGAGACAGGATTTCTCTATGTAGCCCTGGTTAGCCCAGAACGTACACCCAGCTGATTTATGAGTGGCTTGCCTACAAGTATGTGCACCACATGCATGCCCGTGTCCTTGAAGGTCAAAAGAGGACTTCAGATCCCTGGAGCTGGACTTATGGATAACTGTAAGCTTCCATGTCAGAGCTAGGAAATGAACCTAGCTCCTCTGTAAGAGCTACAAGTTACCAAAATCACAAAAATAGGGAAGAGTATGTGGTGCTGACAAATCTGGATGTTAGATACTCAGGTATGTGTGACATTAGTCTGTTATCTACTGATTCCTGGCATAATACAAACTAAATCTTCAGTTGACTCCCAAGGGAGGCATAAGGAAAAGAAGGAGAACAACCACCAGTTTGAGCCCAGCAGATCAGCCAGGGCTATGCAGCAAGACTCTCTCAAAGAATGAAGCAAGGGCCAGCAAGAAATACCTCAGTGAGTAAAGATCTATGCCAGCAAGCCTAATAACCTAAGATCAATCCCCAGATCCTCTATGGTAGGAGAGAACTGATTCCCACAGTTGTCCTGTTGTGTGCCTGAATGCATGCACGCACACGTGAACACAGGGTGGGGGGGGGGTTAATTACTTAATTAAAAAACGTAGGCTGTGCATAGTGACACAGGCCTATCCCAGCACTGAGAAGGGGAGCTAGGAGGACTATAGTGTTATCTTGACTATACAGGAGTTGGAGGCTAGTTTTGTTTAATTCCTTTGAACTTTAATCTCCCATTTTCATGTGAGTATTGGGAAAACTTCGAAATGGTAATAATTAAAACCCAAATCTGAACATCTGGATCTTCTGGCCAATTTATTACACCCTATTCATCATCCTATCTCTTTGTCTACTTTCCTCCTCTGTTTCCCACTTGCCTGTCCTAACCCTGCCCCAGTTGCTGGGCTGGGGTGTGGCTCAGCAGTAAAGTTCCTGTCTAGCATGGGCAAAGCCTGTCTCAACCCTGGAAGCACCAAAGGGAAAACTCAGGACTGGGCGTGCACCTAGTGGATAAATGGGGAGGGATGAAGACTTCTTATTTTTATTTTTCCTACTTTTTTCTTTAATTTAGCTCATCTACTTTCCCATCCATTAAGTCCAGTTCATCTTTTACTTTCCTAATCTGATTCTTAATTTTAAATTCTTAGTGTATTTGAAAATAGCATTGATTACAAGTCACACCCTTCCCCACTAAAAGCATAAGCTCAGTCTACTATCTGTGCTCACATGACAACACGGGGTGTGTGTCTCACAGGCATGATGAAGTGCTCTGCATTTAGCAGTCAGGCAATGTCCAGGGTACAACTCCAACTACTGTGGGCTAGTTTTCCATGCTCTAGGGAGAAAAAAATTGGTTCTGCAACTTGGAAAAAAGTAGCCTGTATGTCTCTCTAATGCTGGTTTTCTATAAGCAAAGGTCATGCCTGCTTGCACAAGAAACCTTGTAGATTATAGCTACATATCTATATTAAGTTGTTTCCCTGGAATAATTTTTAAATGTGTGTGTGCACCCATTTTTTTTTTTTTGCTGAGTCCGGGTTTTCTGTATAACTTGAACTCACTTTGTAGACCAGGCTGGCCTCAAATGCATAGGATCTGTCTACCTCTGCCTCCCAAATGCCAAGATTAAAGATGTGCGCCACCAGCGTCCAGCAATTTTTTTTAAGTATTTCTTTATTGGGGAGAAAGGATGTGTGTGCCACATGTATATGGAAGTCAGAAGGCAACACTTTGGAGTCTCCTTCTACCACGCGGGTCCCAGGGTTCAAGATTAAACAGACTGACACCAAATACTTTTACCTATTAAACTATCTTACTAGCCATACGGAAAAAAAAAATTATACAAGCCTCAAATGCTCTCTTGGTCACTACAGAGATCCTATCCCTTCCTTCAGGGAAGCAAATACCCAAGATCAGTAAACATCAACCACTGTCATACAGAGCCTGGTGGCTACAATCTGTTAGGAGAAAGGGTGCAGTGTTCCTGGCAAGGCACCCCTGTTAACACCGCATATATATTTATACCTTCCATGATACCAGACTCAAGGCTACCTGAAAGAGTGTCTCAAAGGAGCTTACCGCTGTCTCTGTCTGGATGCTAGAAGCTATCAAAGTTCTGCCACTAAGGAACGAATGGTGGAAACAGGGACACAGCACAGTGTACACAAAGAAATTTGAGCTCTATGTACCTATCCAACTTCATATAAATGGGTCCTCTCACCAATGGAACCAAATTGAAGACCCGGATATTAATCCACACAC
This sequence comes from Microtus pennsylvanicus, assembly GCF_037038515.1. Classification (NCBI taxonomy): domain Eukaryota; kingdom Metazoa; phylum Chordata; class Mammalia; order Rodentia; family Cricetidae; genus Microtus; species Microtus pennsylvanicus. The sequence goes on along the minus strand of NC_134581.1, from coordinate 15,357,039 downwards.
TTTTGAACACGTGATGTTTGACAAAGAAGCAAAAAATATCAAATGGAAAAAAGAAAGCATATTTAACAAATGGTGCTGGCATAACTGGATATCAACATGTAGAAGAATGAAAACAGATCCATTATCTATCACCATGTAGAAAACTCAAGTCCAAATGGATCAAAGACCTCAACATAAAGTCAGCTACACTGAACCTCATAGAAGAGAAAGTGGTAAGTATACTTGAACACACTGGCACAGGAGACCACTTCCTACATAGAACCCCAACAGCACAGACACTGAAAGGAACAATTAATAAATGGAACCTCCTAAAACTGTAAAGCAAAGAACACAGTCAACAAGACAAAATGACAGCCTACAGAATGGGAAAAGATCTTCACCAACCCCATATTAGACAGAGGTCTGATCTCCAAAATATATAAAGAACTCAAGAAATTGGTCATCAAAAGAACAAATAATCCAATAAAATAATGGAGTACAGACCTAAACAGAGAACTCTCAACAGAGGAATCTAAAATGGCTGAAGGAAATGTTCAACATCCTTAGTCATCAGAGAAATGCAAATCAAAACAACTCTGAGATTCCATCTTACACCTGTAAGAATAGCCAAGATCAAAAACACTGATGACAACTTATGCTGGAGAGGTTGACGGGTAAAGGGAATACTCCGGCATTGCTGGTGGGAGTACAAGTTGGTACAGCCCTTTTGGATATAAGTAGGGCAATTTCTCAGAAAATTAGGAAACAACCTTCCTCAAAACCCAGCATACAACTTTTGTGTATATATCCAAAGGATGCTCAACCATGCCACAAGGACATGTAGCTCAACTACGTTCATAGCAGCCTTGTTTGTCATGGCCAGAACCTGGAAACAACCTAAATGCCCCTCAACCAAAGGATGGATAAGGAAAATGTGGTACATTTGCACAATGGAGAACTACACAGCAGAAAAAAAATGACATCATCTTGAAATTTGCAGGAAAATGGATGGAGCTAGAAAACATCATTTTGAGTGAGGTAACCCAGACCCAGAAAGACAATTAACATATGTACTCACTCATAGGTGGTTTTTAAACATAAAGCAAAGAAAACCAGCCCACAAATCACAATCCCAGAAAACCTAGATAACAATGAGGACCCTAAGAGACATATATGGATCTAACCTACATGGGAAGTAGAAAAAGACAATATCTCTTGAGTAAATTGGGAGCATGGGGACCTTAGGAGAGGGTTGAACGGGAGGGGACATGCAAGGCAAGGAGCAGAGAAAAATGTAGAGCTCAAAAAAAAAAAAAATCTGTCTCGAAAAACCAAAAAAAAAATCATAAAACACACACACACATACACACACACACAACTATATAAATAAAAAAATAATGGGTCCTCTCAGAGCCTTGACAAAAGGCCCTGGCTCTCTGAACACATATCAACCAGCCATAGTACACAGGGGAAAAGACAAGTTTGCATGGCAGCAGCCTTAGACACTCCCCACCCGGAAACCAAAGAAACTTTAAAGGTATTAGAAGAACTGGAAAAGCCAGATATGGGTGGCAAAGGCCTAAAATCCCAGCAGTGAAGAAGCTGAGACATGAGGATTTCAAATCTGAGGCCAGCTTGTACAACTTGCAAACGCAAGGCCAGCAAGGTTACAACAGGGAAACTTTGCACTCAAAATGCTAAAAGAAAGAAAATGTGTTGGAGGTTTGGGTGGGTGGTAGACACCTGAATTCCACTACTCACAAGGCCAGATTGAGCTACAAAAGTGTTGGTCCCTACAGAACCTGGAGAAGACAAAGCCTTCTGTGACAGCAGTGTGGGAGCAGCCACACAAGCTGCTCACAACTGCCCTAAGAGCTGCAGTGACTGGGAAAAGCCCTAACAATCAAGATACTCATCCCACCCTACTGCTGGGCCTGGCATACATCCAGCATCTAACAGCACAATGAGGCAACAATTCCACTTGAGGTAGAAGGCTATGTGTAGAGGAGACTTCCTCCAAGCTCTTGGGAAGTGAGTCTCAAAATGATGAAAAAACAACCTAGAGAAATCTAGCAGACACCTTTAATCCAAAGACGGGAGTCTCAAATGGGCAGAAGTGATTTTCAGAAGTATCTACAAGATAACCCAAAATATCAAAAAATTACCTTGAAAGTAGATATTATACATCAGTTGTTAAGGATACATGGGGAATAAAATCACTATATAGTAGTTAGCAAGGACACCAGTCAGCTGAGAGAAGTGGAGGGTCCTTCTGGTGCTTCCTATCACTGATACAGAGCCCTATTTAGATGGGACTGAAGCATGTCACCTGATGGGAGGGAGAGGTAGATGCCAGCCAGTGAGGCACCAAGACCTCAGGACCCTACTCTAACTCTGTCCAGATAGCTTTAAGGGCCTGAGAAGTAGGAAGCCTTATGCCAACAGAATCTAGGCCCTGGAAAAAAGGCTCTCTAGCTACTCTGCTGCCTCCTCATGTGTAATGAATGTCCTGTGCTTACAGGAGCCCAATGGGAATACTTCCAACTTAAGTAAGTTCACTAAGTAAACTCACATATCGCATATTCAGCTCACAATAATCCAATCTGTTAATAAAACTCCTATCTACTTTAATCTAAAGACTCTTAAAAGAACAGTTATTAGTTTTTACTTTCTAAAAATAAAGAAGTTGTGAGATTCAACTCATTATTAACCAAATGAAATGTGGCAAAGGCAGCCAATTCTGTCAACTCCCAGGAGCTCAACAGGTATGCTACCTTAAAACAGTACTTAAGCTGTTAGACTGTTACTATTACTCTTGTAATTAAAATGAGATTTTCTTTTTAGAACACATTTATAAAAGAATGAATCCCAGTGCCTTTAATTCCAGCACTCGGGAGGCAGAGGCAGGTGCATCTCTGTGAGTTCAAAGCCAGTCTGGTCTACAAAGTGAGTTCCAGGACAGCCAGAGCAGGTACACAGAGAGAGAGATCCTGTCTTGAAAAGGCTTTTTTGGTCTACATACTCAGAAGGTAAAATCCAGTACTGTGAGTTCAACATTAAAACAAAAACCTCTGAAAAGTTAATCAGTTTAAAGCAGTTCAGCCTAAAGAACTAGCGGTATCTAAACACAATACAAAGCAATAGTGTGAAATTATTTATTTGGACTCCCCATGTGAAAAAGACAGGTGGATTCTCAGCTCCCATTTTAGGAAGGCCTTCAGTACGCCGTGACATTAGATAAAGGAGGTCACTTGTAGACTTTAGTCTCACCTTAGAACTACTCTTGGCTCAGGAAGCTGATGGGGTTTCTTTGCCATGGGGAGCTGGAGTGATTGTGATAAGAGAAGATTACAAGCAATAGGAACATCCAGATCCAATCAATCAGAAGCAGCCATGGTCACATAAACAGAGACTAAAAGGTAAAATATGTGGGAGAGAAAATTGCTACCTCTAAGCAGTAAGTATCACATCTATCTTGTCTATCAACAGGGAAAGCTGCTTTAAAAGCTCCTGTCACTTAGAGAATTTCTTATAAATCCTCACTATCGCAGGTACCAAAGAAACCTACAGTGGGCAGTGGTTTCTGCTGATGGTGGCTTGTTTTCTTTCCAATATCATAGAAAGAAAGCAAAGAACCCAACCTGTATATAAATACACACAGGTACAAACGTGTCTTAAAGGGAGAAAAATACTGTTCGAAGTCCAAAACTAAACAGATATGCTTTACTAGACCATGGTCTGTAATCCAAGCTGATCTTTAACACCCTGTGTGAGAGGCTTACTGAACACTCCATATGCTCTGGTTAAATATTACTCACTACTAACTGGCAACACTTAAAAACTGTTCACATGGTGAATTTTATGGCATGTATTTTTGTTCTTTCTTTCCTGTTTTGTTGCTTGGGAGCCACGGTATCACGTCCAGGCTGATCTTAAACTCACTATCTAGTAGGTGCTGGCCTTGAACTCCTGATTCTCCTGCCCCCACAGTATGTACAACTATGCCTGGCTTCTTCTTTCTTCTTTCTTCCTCCTCCTCCTCCACCTTTTTTAACAATTAAGATTTGTTTTTTTATAGGATTAACATTTGGGATTATAGCCATACCTGCAATCCCAACATTTAAGAGGTTAAAGCAGGGGACCTACTAAAAACTGAAGCCTAGCCTCAGCTATAGAGTGAGATCCTATCTCTAGAATAAATGTTTTGTTGTTGTTTTGTTTTAGAGCCAGGCCTATAGTCCTAGTTACTCAAGAAGCTGAGACAGATGGAATACAAGGTCAAGGCCTGCCCGGGCAACTTAGTAAGACTCAACTTCAGGATTATTAATAAATAAAATGTAAAAGACTGGGAATATAACTCAGTGGTAGAACATTTGTCTAGCTAAGTCTAATTGTCCATTTGGCTGAAGCAGGCAGAGCAGGAGGTGTAGTGGAGGTGGGTGGCCAGACTTGTATACGTAAGTGGGAATGAACCTTCAAACTCATGTGACATCTAAGAATCCAATTAAAGCAAACTACAATTATCTTAAGACAACATAACAATTAACACTTCAGCACACATTTGCTGACTACTTACCCTGTAGGACAGGTACGAGGCTTCAATTACTGAGCAGTCTTACTAAATTTCATACACTATTCAATTAAGATTTTATATGCATTACCAAATCACAAAACATAAGTGGTAACCCATTTAACTAGGTAATCACAAGCCACATAACAATGTTCTAGAGAACATCTATGATGGTGGCGATATAAAATTATAGTGAAGCTGAAAATTTCCTAAAGCCTAACCACAATACAAGGCACTATTTGAATGTTTGTGGTGACACTGGTATAAAACCTATGGGACTGTTAATCAAATAGCAGCAGAGCAGAGACAATTATGTACAGTGCAGAATGTTTTTCTTTTCTAGTACAGTATATCTAATAGTAATAACTTACTAGCTTATGCATTTACTATACTTTAATATGAAGAACTGACTCCTACTTACGAATAAGGAAAACTGAAGTGGGGTACAGCTCTTAGGTAGAGTATTTGCTTAGCTTGTACAAGTCAAAGGTTCAAAGACCTACTTGGAAGGGGGGAAGTTAACTGTGAAACAAAGCAGCCCTGTTGGAGACCCTTCAGGAAGCAGCCTGCTAGGAAAAACAAAAAACAAAACTATATGTAAATGTATCACCTAGGTTTCCATATGACATTCATATAACGGAACTGTCTATCACATTCTCAGCCTATACCCTCACCACGAAACAATGCATGATCATACTTTTCTAAGTAGGTGCTCACTGGAAACTAAAAGTTGCTTTCTAGCTTTCCAAACTCCACCAATTATAATAACCCCCACCTCAACTCAATACTGAGTAGCACTATCCAGAGAGCGAGATCACCAATGTCTGTTGAGAGTCAAGATTGAAGATGAGACTGCCCTGAGAAAAAAGAAGAAAGAGGAGGTCCAATGCAAAAGTGTGGCCACGTTGATTCTAATGTTGCTCTCTCCCCAACAGTATACACGCCAGGTGGGGAACTTATCAGATGTCTGCAAAGGGAAAGGGCTTCCCTTCCATTCCATTCTCCAAATGATCTACTATGAAGAACGGCAATGACCACTTGACTTCACTTTCAAGTTAAAAGCTAAGCTTCCTGGGTTGTTTGGTTGTTTCTCCCATTGTAATACAAACTAAAGGCCATTACTCTAAATGAATACTAACCTGGCTTCAATGAACTGAATTTAGAAAACTGTTCTGGTTACTGGCTTTTCTGACCTGACTAATCACACAGACCTGAGAAAATAAAATGTCAGCATGGCCATCACTCCCAAATCACTGCCCCATTCTTCCTCCACATACCAACACATATTCCCACAGATCATTAGCTGCAATTTTTGACCCTGCCAGTACTCCTGATACAGGCTTGGACCTCAGAAGGGCAATGCCTCAGCATCAAAAAGGATGTCACAGACTCTGTGACTGAGAGTTCATGGACACCTGCTCTAAGATGCCACAGTACCAACTGTTTAAACAAATACTTCAACCATGAATGCTTAAAGCTGTGACAACTACTTGAGCTACCTTCTTTTTTGAACATTCTTAAAGTGTGACAATCATAAACATTTTTTTCATTCCAGAAACAGTCAGATCAACAATCTTGTTTATAAACCAACCAAATAAAACTAGCATCCACTGTCTTTGCCCAGGGAATTTCCTGCTAGAATTCCTCCCCACCCACAAACAGTTTGATTTAACCGGCTCTTTTACTTGCTTCAGTCTTATCACGGCTGCAATTTCTGAATAAGCACTAACTTTTCTATATTAGGTTCATACTTCCAAAAGGCAAAATAAAACAGCCAAAAACAGATCCCTGTTTTGCAAAACTCTGTCACTATGGCTAGATGTTGAAATGGTGGTCAGGCCAATGCCAAAAAGGAGGACATCTGGCCTCAAAGTCGGGCTAGCCTAGAAAAGTACCGAACAGCACAGCTTCTAGTAAACTGTAGAAGGCAAAGATTCCCAGGTCAGGTCCTGCCAGCTCTCAAACTGGTATGTCTTCCTCAGTAGAAGATGCTGTGTAGCTTATTAGGAGCCAACAATAGCACAGACCTACAGAAGTGTTCAGTGTAGGTACCTATACCAAGCAAGATCCACACGCTGTTATGGCTTGAACCTAAAACATCCCCCAAAGGCTCACTGTGTCAGATGTCTGGTTGTCAGCTGATGGGTATAAGGAAATGATTAGATCAGGAGGGCTCAGACCTGATAAAAAATTAACCCACTGTTGAATTCATACCCTGATGGTATGACTGGGAGGCAGTACAAACAAGGAGGCAGGCCTGTTTATAGAGGGTATGCTCTGAATGGATAGGTCACATTCCTGGTCTTCTACAGTACTCTGCTGCTGCTCTTTCCCTACAGTAATTTTCCAGCCTCCTATCCAAGGGAACACGGATGGAGACTTCTAAAGGTGTGAGTCAACTCCTTTTCACTGTTTTCAAGCATTTGTCACAGCAACACAAGTCTGACTAACATGAACATCCAACTGCTTCCCTCTTTAAAGTTCTGTTTTGTTATTTGGTTTTGCGGGGTTTTTGGGGGGAGAGGATGCTTCGAGACAGGGTTTCTCTGTGTGACCTTGCTATCCTGGAATTTATACTATAGACCAGACTGGCCTTGAACTCAGATCTGCCTTGCCTCTGTTTCTGGAGTGCCAGGATTAAAGTACCACCCACCTGATAGCCTTCTTAAAGTTCTAAAAGACCTCTAGCTGCTGTCGGCCACACTAGATTTACACCCAGGTTAACATTAAAATAATATATAAAATAAAATAAAATTTAAAAATTACTGAAGGCAGTCCTAGCATAAAGGGGAAAATTCTGTACTTTAGTAATTAAAAACCTAATCATGCACTTTAGAATTCAAAAATTAAAAACTCAAGGCAACAACAGCCGGATGGTGGTGGCACATACCTTTATCAGCACTTGGGAGGCAGAGGCAGACAGATCTCTGTGAGTTTGAGGCCAGCCTGGTCCACAGAGCAAGTACCTGGACAGGCTCCAAAAACTAGAGAAACCCTGTCAAAAAAAAAAAAAAAAAAAAAAAAAAAAAAAGAAGCCGGGCGATGGTGGTGCACGCCTTTAATCCCAGCACTCGGGAGGCAGAGGCAGGCGGATCTCTGTGAGTTCGAGACCAGCCTGGTCTACAGAGCTAGTTCCAGGACAGGCTCAAAAGCCACAGGGAAACCCTGTCTTGAAAAACCAAAAAAAAAAAAAAAAAAAAACCAAAAAAAAAAAAAAAAAAAAACAAAAACAAAAAAAAAAAAAGAAAGATCAATGCAACAATGTACACCTTTAATCTCAGCACTGAGCTCCAGAGATAAAGAAAGATGAATCTCTAAATTTGAGGCCCACTAGGTCCACACAGTGAATTTCACCAGGTCAGCCAGGGCTACACAGTGAGACTGCCTCAAAACAAAGTAACAACAAAATCACTTCAAAAACGCTAAAGGAGGGGGCTGGAGAGATGGCTCAGAGGTTAAGAGTATTGCCTGCTCTTCCAAAGGTCCTGAGTTTAATTCCCAGCAACCACATGGTGGCTCACAACCATCTGTAATGAGGTCTGGCGCCCTCTTCTGGCCTGCAGACATACATACAGACAGAATATTGTATACATGATAAATAAAAAAATGCTAAAGGAATGGAAACTACACGAGATTTGTCTATCAAGGATACAGCTGTGATTCACACACCCCAATTAGCTTGCAGTGGCAACTACATAACAGTTTTCAGAGGTGTCCCTATCTGTTGTGGCATGGGAGGGAGATGTGTGTGCCGTTTCCTTCTTCCAAATAGTCTTGGAGTCTTCTGGATGTCTCAGCTGGGTCACTGTTAGACATGGATGGAGATTCATAATCAGGACATAAGAGTCTTACCAGGCCCAGCCTAATTCTCTGGGTATTTTATCTGCACTCCTCACTGAATCTTTAGTTGGCTTTGGGATGGAATACTCGAGTTCAAACTTAGGGCCTTGTATATGGCATGCAAGCACTTTCTTGCTAAGCTACATCCTTAGCCCCATTTTATTTTTATTTTGAAACACAATCTTGCTAATTTACCCAGGCTGGCCTAGAATTGATCTTCCTATCTTGACCTCCTATTTTAGCCTAAGTATTTAGTCTAAGTGTGTATCACCAAACCTACTTCAACTGGCTTTTAGGTGTAGCACACAGGTATCCTGAAGATTTTATTTACGTGTGTGTGTGTGTGTGTTTGAGAAAAAACTAAAGGCCGGAAGCTAGGTTTGATGCTGCATGGGAAATGAAGGCAGAAGGATCAGAATTCTGTTCAAAGTCACCCTTTGCTACATATTAAGTATTGAAGCCAACCTGTGATCAGCACTTTTATTTAAAAAAAAAAAAAAGGCTTCTTCAGAGCCGATTTTCTTGTCAAAAAAGAAAGCAGGATCCCAGACTTCTGTCAGCCTTAGAGCACAACCTGTTACATTCCAGACACTCAGGAGGAAGCCAGACGCCTCTGAAACAAGAAACTAAACATTTACCAGTTACCAAAAGATCAGACAAGGAGTGTCTTTTTTAAAAACTAAGTTCCTTCAATAAATTAATAATCCACAAAGATACCTCAGAAAGTCACTTGAGACTTCTGCCAAGAGGATACACACAAAAGAGCTAAGCAGTAAAAGAAAGCAAGTATTGAGTTTGCAAACCTATTTCTCACATTACCTCTAACCCATCCAGGGATCTAAAGCATAATTTGCTCTTAAAGACTGATTATCAAACACTAGTTGTTTGGTTTCTTTGTTCTGTCTGATGTTTTCAGGTGTTTGAACCCAAGATCCCACACTATACTACATAAAAGTTTCGCCACTGAGTTATACTTTTTGCCCCTACACAATAAACTTGACAATGATCATGTAGCCACAAACAACAAGCCTCCAAACTCCACAAGCATCTAAGACGGCACTCAAATAGAATTCATATACGCCTGTGTTCATCACTTTCTCATGACTCATGCCTCACCTGTGTGACGCCTCAGGACAAGCACAGAGGCTAGGCACAAATTCTCTGAATCGGTAATACACATTTACTTTACTTAATAAAGGTGAGACAACAGATATTAAAACACTTTCTTAAAAACACAAGGTATCTGGGAGGTGGTGGCATGCTCCTTTAAACCCAGCAGTCAGAAGACAGAGGCAGATGGATCTCTGCAAGTTCAAGACTAGCCGAGTGAGTTCCAGGACAATCAGGGTTATACAGAGAAACCCTGTCTCAAAAGAGCAAAAACAAAACAAAAGATGGGAGGGAGGGAGGGAGGGAGGGAGGGAGGGAGGGAGGGAGGGAGGGAGGGAGGGAGGATTTATGGCTGGCTTCTCACATCCTGCCCTGCATTCTACTTGCACACAAGCAGGGCCATCACATTTCTGCCCAACTCAGAACACTGCACCCATGGGTTCTACTTTTCTTCAGGGCTAAGCTTCATGGTTCTCCTGAAAGATCACTTTTCCTTCACTTCTCTATTCGTATTTCTCCTATCCTGAAATCCCTACCATTACTGAATAATAAACACTCCACAGCAAGCTTTAGTGAACACAGTCAGAGCTGTTCCTACAACACAATTAGGCTCTACTTCACCTAGAGTGCTCATTCCTAGAACATCTGCCCTTCAACAAAACAGTCTTTCTGCAAAGTGAGTGCTCAATAACTATTTGGTTGATGGCTAAATATATACCGACATTTTTCCTCATGGGGCTCCATACCAAAATTCACCCCTTTCATTTGTTTCTCCATTTCCTGTGTTGGAGATCAGCATTCGTCTTACGAGGACAGTCACCAAAGAAACTAGTGGTTTTGGTGGCCTTAGGAGGTGCATGAATCAGAAAAGAGGTTGCATTCATCTTTCAAGAAACTCTCAATTAATGGACAGTATGTTCTGTTCTGTTTTTTGTTTTTTAGAACTGGCTGTTGTCTGTGGGGGTAAGGTGCAGAGATGCCTTGTACTGGGCAAATGCTCTGTCACCAAGCAAGCACAGCTAAGTTCTTACTTCAACCAAGGACAAAGCTTCTTCTAAGCTCAGAGCAAGACTCTAAAACCTGCCACACAGTGGAAGCAGCTGGGCAGAAGCTTTATAAGCAGCTCCCAGGATCACACCCAAGACTGTGACGCTCTGACTAGGTGTCACAGCTCTCAACAGTTGAAATCCCACTTTAAAGACACAGGACCTCAGAAAGAGAAACAAGTAGACAGAGACCACATAGTGAGCGAGCACTGAGAAATCCAAACTGGACAAACTAAAGAAACACAGAGGAGCCAAACACAGCAGACACTGTTATGGCAGCACTCAGAAGGCTGAGACATAAGGATCCCAAGTTTGAGGTCAGCCTGAATCTTACAAAGACTAGCTTTTATCTTTTTAAAGGTTTTTTATTTATGTGTCTGTGTGTATACACCGTAAGTGCTTGTGTGTCTGCAACAACCAATCAGGTCACTGGATCCTCCTGGAGCTGGAGTTAGAAGTGGTTTTAAGTTGCCTGACATTGGTACTGGTGCCCTTTCACATATCCTGATATCCAATATTTACATTACAGTTCATAACAGTAGCAAAATTAGTTATAAAGTAGCAACAAAACTAATTTTATGGTTGGGAGCCAACATAACAGGAGGAACTGTATTAAACAGTCACAGGAAGGTTGAGAACCACTGCTCTAGCCCCAAATAACAGCTTTCTAAAACCAAAAACAAGCTGAGGAGAGTGGTGCACACCTTTAATCCCAGCACTCCAGAGGCCAAAGTAGGTGTATTGCTGAGTCTGAGGCCAGCCTGACCCAGGACAGCCAAAGATACATAATGAGACAACAAAAATAACAAAACAAATAAGCAAACAAACAAAAAAAACTAGCCTGAATAATTAGACAAAAATTACTTTTCCTCATACTGCTAGAAGTAGTGACATACTTAATCCCATCATTTTAAAAGCAAAGGCACTGTAAGAATGAGGTTCACTGGACCAGTGTGTGGCATTTTAAATGAGAGTATTCCCTTTATGCTTATATATTTGAATGATCAGACTGAGGAAGGATTAGGAGGTGTGGCCTTGTTGAAGGATGTTTAAACTCGAAGGGTTGGTGAGCTCTGAGGTTTCGAAAGCTCACACAAGGCCCAATCTTGTTCACTGCCTCCTGCCTGTGTATCAGATGTAAGCTCTCAGCTACTGTTCCACCGCCATGAGCACCTGCCTGATGCCTTGCTCCTTGACATGATGGCAATGGATTCAACCTCTGAAACTGTAAGCAAGCCCCCATAAATGCTTTCTTCTATAAGTTGCCTTGGTCATGGTGTCTCTTCACAGCAATAGAAAATTAACTAAAAGAGAGTAAGACTCTACCTCTGAAAGACAAACAACCAAGCCCCCTTTTGGATATTGGGTCTTCCTTCTACCTCTCTGATCATACAGCCTTTCCTTAGGGCAGCAATCAAGTCCCTTATTCCACCAAGATTTAGTAGCCTGGATTCAAATACCTGAAGATACTGCCTAAGCCAGCTTTCTCATTATTCTAAACATCACAGGGCTACTGTCAGAACAGACATTCTTCTGGCGCCTGTGCAGACTAAGTGCTCCACTGCTTGTTCCAAAGACTGGTTCACCCTGCATTAACAGCTACAATGAGGAATATTATGTTCTGGATGTGACATTAAGACTGGCATGAGACCCAAGATCCTCTTAGCCACCCTGCTGAACAGCTAATGTCTCCTATATAACATTAAGAACTAAGCTCCACAGCAGGGGGCAGAGTCAGACTTAAAGTCCAGTTCCCTAAGTAAACTTGCTAGAGCTACCACTGATATCACATGGGCCCAGCAACTCACAACTGCTACAGCATCTGTTAAGTAGGTTGTTTTTAATCCTAAACTCATCACTTACCCATGTAGATTTCAGTCTCCTAAATGCTGCTTCCTCAGGAAACCTACCCAATAGGGTTCTCCATTATCTAACTCCTTTCTTTTCCTTTTTTTGGGGGGGGAGGGAGGTAGTTCGAGACAGGGTTTCTCTGTAGCTTTGGAGCCTATCCTGGAACTAGCTCTTGTAGACCAGAATGGCCTGGAACTCACAGAGATCCGCCTACCTCTGCCTCCCAAGTGCTGGGATTAAAGGTGTGTACCACCACCGCCCAGCCATAACTCCTTTCTTTTTTCATAGAATTATCAGAATGGTCACAGCAGTGGCCAGATCTGATCTGTTCAGATAATCTAATGAATGATGACACTGTGAAAGTACAGGTGAGACACATAATACTGGTACCTACCTCAAAAAGAATTGTATCCCCACATGCATGTCACGATATATGTACAAACACACATACATAATAAATGTATAAACGAAGCCAGGCAGTAGTGGCATACGCCTTTAATTCTAGCATTCAGGAGGCAGAGACAGGTGGATCTCTGTGATTTGAGGCCAGCCTGGCCTGTAAGAGCTAGTTCCAGGACAGGCTGCAAAACTTATAGAAAAACCCTGTCTCAAAAAAAACAACAACAGAAAAAGAAGATCAGAATTCAGTTCCCTGCACCTATGTGAGTAGATTCACAACTGTGGGCAACTCCAGCTCGAGGATCCATGTGGCCTCCATTAGCACCTGAATACACATGCACGCACATACACACGCACACACACACAAAGAAAATTTTAAAAAGAAAATTTAGGTATAGTGATATATCTCTGTAATACCGACATATAGGAGGTTGAGACAAGGCTAGGATACATAATAAAGCCTTGTCCCAAACTATTTAAAAGTTATTATTTCCTGACTTTAACTGCTATGTGCAGCTAACAGAAAAAAACTATTCTCATTCTTAGAAAATATGCAATTAGGTACTTCAGGAATAAAGAGGCATGTCTCCCATTTACTCACAAGTGGTTCAGAAAAAAAGTACAGATGGAAAAGAGAGAATGAAGTCACTGAGATGGCTCAGTGGGTAAAGAAGCCAGATACCAAGCCTGATGACCTTAATACCTGGAACCCATACAATAGGAGAGAACTGATCCCCAAAAGTGCACAAAAATAAGTTTAAATGGGACTGGAAAGATGGCTCAGCAGTAAAGAGTAACTGCTGCTTCCAGAAAATCTAGGTTGGTTTCCCAGTGCCCAATGTGGTGATCTGAATAAGAATGGCCTCCATAGGTTTATCTATTTGAATTCTTAGTCACTACAGAATAGCACTATTAGAAAGGATTAGAAGGATTGGGGGGTGCCTTATTGGAGGAAGTATGATAGGCCAGTCATGCCTCCCTCTCCCTCTCTCTGCCTACTCTCAGGATGCAGCATGCTACTATGGAGACTAAACCTCCAAAACTGTAAGCAAGCCCCCAACTAAATGCTTTATTTTCTAAGAGTTGCTTTGATCATGGTGTCTCTTTACAATAATAGAATAGTGACTAAGACAACCATGGAGGCTAACAACTATCAATAACTCCATTTCCTGAGAAATCTATACTATCTTCTGGTCTCTACAGGTATACACCTGGTTCACAGATACAAATGCAGACAATACAGCCAAACAAACATAAAATCAATTATTGAAAAAAACTAATCATAAACTAGGTGTGATGGCACATGCCTTTAATTCTAGCATTTGGGAGGCAGAGGGTTGGAGGATCTCTGAGTTTGAGGCCAGCTTGATCTACAAAGTGAGTTCCAGGACAACCAGGAAAATCCTGTCTCAAAAAAAAAAAAAAAAATCAAACAAAACACAGGTTTCCTTTCCTGGACAAAGCTAAGGGTGGGGCTAGGTTTTTGCAGTCAGCCTCCACATCTAAAGTGCAGTCTCCACACATAACAAGTATGTCTCTTTTTGTACATCATTATTTTCTGAGACAGTGTTCCAGGCTGGCCTCAAGTTCTCAAGAATCCTTTTGCCTGAACGTCCCATATAGTGGGATTACAAAAGAACAAGCCCAAACCAGCTTTTTTTAAAAATATTTTTGTTTGTTTTAGTTTTTTTTTTTTAAGTCTTACTATATAGACCTGGCTGGCCTTAAACTCGGAGATCTCTGCCTGAGTACTGGTATTAAAGGCATGTGCCGCCTTGCCTGGCTTTTAGTATCATTCTCAAAGCTCAGTCATATACTTCGTAACTATTCCTTTGCATGTATGCAAACATTGCATACAAAAACCCAGATAATTATCACTTCCTCACTTGCTCCAGCAATATGCACACAAATTCAAGTGTTTAAGCACCTTGCACATGTTTTTTCAAGAACATACATGTTTTTGCATTCTTCTATAAAGATATCTGAAGATAAAAATCCTAGATATGGGACTGACAGATTTTGACAAAATGTCTTTCAATTCATATTCCAACCTAAGGATTTAAGTTATTTTTCCCTTACTTTTACTGGTATTGAGTTATTATCAAACACTTCATTAATAATTTGAACAGAAAAAGGAGAGAAAAATGGAGCAAGTTGAATAGCTTGAGAAAGAAGTTGGCCCTTCTCATATTGCTTGATTAAAAAGCATGTGCCATAAAAAAGTCCCATAAATTCAGGCTGCGAGTAATGGGTCTGAAATAGCTAGTTCTAAGACTATAAGAGGGTCAGTTTCCAGACAACTAATGAATCGAAACATGGAACTATTTTTTCTAACCAAACTTGACTTCCTCAAAGGAAAATTCCTATGGAGAATTATGAGCTGACTAATTACTCCAAACAATAACATTTCTGTGGAGCTCTTTGCTTCTGGGTTTGCTTCCTTCCCTGTGTTGTATCTTCCAAGCCAGCCTGAAATACTGAGATGCCTCACAGTCCAACCCCCAGAACAACTCCGAGCTGAGGGCATGAGGAACAGGCACAGAAGAGAAAGGCCAGAGACTGCTTCTGGGCTCTCACATCTACTCTTCATACTGTAGACTCATTTGCTCTACAAAACAGCCCCCTTTACTAAAGCCTTTCCAAACCTCTAAGTCTACTGTGTGCCGACCTCCAAATGACAGGCAAGCTCTACAAGAATGTGAGATGCCAGCTTTCCCAGAAAACTGCACACTCCAGAGTGTGGGACACTGGGAAAGAACCTTCTGTCTTAGGCCAGGACACACAGAAGTATCTACTAGTCCACTCCCACTCCTGGACTTTCCTTCTGATCTGCATAACTTTTGTACATGAGCAACTAACCCAAGAAACTGGTGCCCAAAATAGTTTTGACATTCCCACCATCAAAGCATAAAAATATGTCATGCTCACATGTAAGGTTTATTCGTATTGTTTTTTTTTAACAATGTTTCTTTTTTTAATATTTATTTATTTATTAGTTATGTATACAATAGTCTGTCTGTGTGTATGTCTGCAGGCCAGAAGAAGGCACCAGACCTCATTACAGATGGTTGTGAGCCACCATGTGGTTGCTGGGAATTGAACTCAGAACCTTTGGAAGAGCAGGCAATGCTCTTAACCACTGAGTCATCTCTCCAGCCCCGGTTTATTCGTATTGTTAACTGTAAATTAATTATGCTTATTTAAAAAAAACAGTGGCATCAATAAAATCAACTACTACTAGGTTATACAGATCTGGTGAAATTTCATTTATGAATAAATTTTCAAAGGCTATAGAATGAAATAAGTCTCTGGGCTGGGTTTTTTATTGCTGTTTTTTTATAAACTGACAGTGGGGGAGCTGCTATCTTCCTACCTAAGATAAGGGCAGGGTCTCCCCTCTTAGAATTTTTATTACCAACCAAAAAGCCAGAGAACATCAGCACCAGACTCCTGCCTTTCGAGTGGGTCTGACCTAATCAAATCATGGCAATTCAGTTTCAATACAGAAGATTCACTCACCTCGTGACCTTATCTGCACTGGCAGCCTCACACCCACTCCTACAGAGGGCTAATCAGCAGTACCCAGCAGCCTCTCCAGCCCTTTTCCCAACACAGCCCACACCTCCCTAACTGAAATTCTTTACATTCTTCTCCCTGAAGGGCAGTCTTCAGAAAACTTAGGTTAAAATCATGAAAACAAAAAGTGCTGGGAATTTACCAAAGCAGTAAAGGACTCCATCAAACCTGTAGCAGGCAGGTAGTCTAGCTCCACTAGTACTAGGGAGTACTAGTGTAATACATGCCTTTAATCCTAGCACTCGGGAAGCTGAGGCCAGCAGATCTCTGTGAGTTCAAAAACAGTCTGGTCTACAGAGCAAATTAACAACCAGCCAGGGCTACGTAGTGAGAACCTGTCTCAAATGACAAAAAACTTTAACAAAAAAAAAAATTACCTTAAGCCTGCGCTATGATATACATTAAATCTGAATTTACTTAAATTCAAAATTACAAATGTAGCTGGCAAGATGGATCAGCATACACAGAAAATAAATAAAAAATGTTAATTATTTAAGTGTAAAATAATGAAATTTTAAGTGTAAATTAACTGTAAAATAAAGATAGCATAGATACATGATAGGTATCCAGTCTGTGAGGCAAGCTTCTATCACTGGATGTTCAGACTAGCAAGTAAAGCCATGATCATCTTCCCACAGAGACTGCCCACCTAGTTGAGGGAGTAAATATAAGCAGACATTGAATTCTGGTTGTTCTCATGTCTCCACTCCCTTACAGCTAAAACTATCTCCTACATGAAGAAATAGAAAAGCCCTCTAAAATAGCCTTGAAATTCAGAAAAGGTTTATAAAACGAAAATCTTTAAGATAACATAAAAAACAGTCCCTCATTTTACAGACAGGATACAGAGACTTCCACAGTCCCCCATGTGGTAGCACCTGAGTAATAAGAACCTGTATCCTAGCCTCAAACTTCACCCACTCAGACAACAAACAAAAGGAGAACAGGAGAAAAGACAGCCGAAGAGACTAGGAACAGAAAATGACAATCAAGGAAGCTCAGAGTTAAGTGAAGAAAAGTGGGAAGGGCTAAGGTGGGGCAGTGCTCTACAGATGACCCAGCCCCGTGAATCAACCACAAAAGGCATTAAAAATGTTCCTCTTGCAACATTTGCCGCACCCGTGCTAAGTAGGACTGACTCCACTCTGGCTCCATATCCCTCCACACAAGCCGTGTTCTGGACATAGCAAAAAACTGCCACAGGAGAAGACACAACTATATCCCCTTCCCGCCTCACAAAAAGGAACCAAACCCAAAACTGAAGGTGCAGTGTCCAGTTGCCAGCTCACAGAAATAACACAGAGAAATTACTCTGAGGCACAATCTCTTAAATCTAGATTGTAACCCTGATGTAGGAATTCCTTCTGTTTGTGTGTTGCTTTCATCGGTTAATGAATAAAGAAACTGTCTTGGCCTTTTGATAGGGCAGAAACTTAGGTAGGAGGGGAAAATAGAACTGAATGCTGGAAGAAGGGCAGAGTCAGAGAAGCCATGGATCCTCCGCCTGAGACATAGACCGGTTAGAATCTTGCTGGTAAACCACAGCCATGTGGTGATACACAGATTAATGGAGATGGGTTAAATTAAGTTGTAAGAGTTAGCCAATAAAAAGTTAGAGCTAATGGGCCAAGCAGTTATTTAATTAATACAATTTCTGTGTGGTTATTTTGGGACTAAATTAGCCGGGCAGCCGGGAAGAACAAGCTGTCTCCCCCTGCAACATAATTCTTCAGGCTTAAGTTCTTCAGCAGAGCAAAGAAAAGAAGAGAAAACTATAGATTAGAGAGACTTTTAAAAACAACCAATTAAAAAGCAGATAAAATTAAACTACAATGCCTAAAAATGCATTGTTTCAGAACTAATTTTTAATCAGGTGTGGTGGCAGATGTCTTCAATCTGAGCACTAGGAAGCAGAGACAGGTGGATTTCTGTGGGTTCCAGAACAGCCAGGTCTACACAGCACACATGATGGTACTTACCCATAATCCCAACTCAGAGGTGCAAAAAGGAGGATCACAACGTTAAAATTAGCCTCTGTTATACAGAGAGATCCAGCCTCAAAAAACAAAACATGAGACTGGTGCTGGAGATGGCTCAGTGGTTAAAAGCACTAGCTTCCAGGGATCCTGAGTTCAAGTCCCAGCAACCACATGGTGGTTCACAACATGCAGGCAGAATACTGTATATATAATAAATACGTAATTCTTAAAAACAAAACATGAGGCTGAAGAGATGGTTTAGTAGTCAAGAGCACTTGTTATTTTTGCAGATCACTTGGGTTCAGCTCCCAGCATCCATATAGTGGCTCGTAACTGTCCATAACTCCAATTCCAAGGGATTTATTTGATACCCTCTTCTGACCTCTGAGTACCAAGCACTAGCTACAAGAAGGCAAAAGACTCATCAATTAGCAAAGGTGCTTGCTGCCAAGATTGATGACCTAGATTTGATCTCTGGGACCCACCTGCTGGAAGAACAGAGTAGATCCCACAAGCTGTCCTCCAGCTTCCACACATCTGTGCACACATACCTACGTAACAAGTAGTCGATGAAACACAAAGATGAAGTAAACATAAAACCAGCCCAGAAAAACTTTTAGTCTCCCAAGCAGCACATGAAAGACAGCCAACTGATGTGGGAGTGTCATATAACAATCTGTCGATTTCATTGGTTAATTAATAAAGAAACTTCTTTAAAAAAAGAAAGAAAGAAAGAAAGAAAGAAAGAAAGAAAGAAAGAAAGAAAGAAAGAAAGAAAGACAGCCAAGCCAGGTAGCCTCTCAGACAAACAGGTCTGTCGAGTTCACCATTAGAGAAACACCAGTAGTCACTAGCTCAGGTGATTAACCCTACTCTCCAACAGCTATTGGCTATCAAGATGATACTGTGACTATAACCAACTGCCTGAATCCTTTATCTATATCTTAATTGGCTTCCAGGAAAGGGTAAAGGTTTTTGTTTCATTAATTGGATGATCAAAAGTTCATGTGTCAAGCCAGCAAAATGACTCAGTGGGTAAAGGTGCTTGCTGCCAAGCCTAACAACTAGAATTCAATCCTCAGAATCCACACAGTGGAAAGAGAATCAACTCCCCAAGGTTATTCTCTGACCTCCACACAAGCACTAAGGCATGTGCATGAATGCACACACAAATAAATAAGTGTAGTTTTAAAATTCTCAGGTGCTAAGGAGACTGTTAGTATTTAGGCATCTGCACTGGCCTGTCCTTGGGTCCTCAGCTGCAGGACCCAAGGTGCACTAAGAACACCGCTGTGCACATTCACGACTTCCCTTTTAAAAGGGCCTGCCCATTTCCCCATCTCTCTTTGTCTGCTCCTTCTCTCTCTCTCTCTCTCTCTCTCTCTCTCTCTCTCTCTCTCTCTCTCTCTCTCTCCTTCTGCCTGTTTCTCCTTCTTGCCCTCTCTTCTCTTCTGCGCTCCTGTCCCCAGAGGCCTGTCTCCCCTCTCCTGTTCCCTTAACAAAAACCCCTCCACCTGAATGCATGGTGTCTTTATCTCTAGAGCCACTTTTTAAAATTACAACACTGGTTCCCTGACCAGGAATTGAACCCAGACCATGGTGAGAAGAGTGCCGAATCCTAACCACTAGACCACCAGGCTAAGCAAGATGGCTCAGGGGTTAAGAGCATGTACTGATCTTCTAGAGGACCTAAACTGAATTCCCAGCATCCACATCAGGCAGCTTACAACTGCTTCTAACTCCATCTCCAGAGGATCTGACTCTTCTGGCTTTTGCCATACCAAGTACCTCATAACACACACACAAAATTTAAAATAATAAAAATAAAGTTTAAAAAATTATTTTATCTCTCTTTCACTGTATGCCTTCCCAACTCTATCAACACAAAACATTTCAACCTTTCTTGAAAAAGCACAATACTACTACCTGTTAGCACCATTCCTCAACAATGGGCCAGTCTAACTTCACTGCCTCATTTTCCATTCATGAACCAGCTCTACCTATTCTGTCATAATTCTACCAACTCAAGGCTGATCAATGTCTCTGCAGCCATTTCTGAGTCCCACTGCTAGCCCACCTGGCCCCACAGTATTCTCACTGTCCCAACAGATCCTTCTAGCAATCTAATTCTTCCAAGTGTCTAGGAAAGAACAAAGCAAACAAGCAAAATTCTTCCATTCACTGAGTTACCTTTTCTTCCCTCCTCTCAACAATGTTTATGTATTCTGATCTGGCTTCCATCTCTTTCTACAGTTTTTCAAATTATCCTCCACACCCCTGCCTCCCCTTATCCAAACCATGACCAAACCAAGAAGCTACTGCAATCCACTCCAGCCAGTCCTTGGAATGTTTCCACTACTGCCTGAGGGCTCATATCAGAAACAGGGAAAAGCTTTACAGGCCACAGACACATCGCTACGTCCCAAAATGTGAACTTGGCTTTGAAAATAATCTAGACTACAGCCTGTCAGCTCTGCAAGGCCCTTTCCCGAAGCTCTGGGATGGGCCTAGCCCTCCAACCTACTTTATACTACAGAAATCAGAAACACACACACACAGACTGAAGTCACTTGTTAAGAGACAGAACACATCCCACGACCAATCTAGTCTTCTGAAAAATATCATCTAAGAAAAATTGTTGTCTTTATTTCTTCCTTTTGCCTAAGGACAAGGAGAGCCCAAATTTGTGTCACCGACCACCAGATCCATCCTTGCTGCCTAAGCACATTGCTAAGAACAATACAGTAAATGAAACAGTATATTCAGGGACTGGGAATTGGTCCAGAGGTTAGCAACACTTGTTGCTCTTGCAGAAGACCCAGGTTCAATTCCCAACACCCACAGAGCTGCTTACAACCTTCTGTTACTCCAGTCCCAGAAGATCTGAAGCCCTCTTCTGACCTGCCCTGGCATGGCACACAAATACACAAGCAGTCAAAACACTCATATACATAAAATAATAAATCTAAAAAAATTTCAAGTAAATTAATGAATTAATTAAATAAAATTAAATTAAAAAATATTTTTGGGACCAGCTAGGTAAAGATGTTTGACACAACTTCACCTTAATCCCCAGAACCCACATGATGGAAAATTAAACAACTTTTAAGTTATCCTCCGAGCTCTACACACCTACCGTGTACACACACATACACACACACATAAATGTCAAGTTATCCCCTGACCTCTACACACCTACCATATACACACACATATAAACACACATAAATGTCAAAAAAAAATCAATGTTAAAAATACTTGCAACTGAGCACAGAAGCCCACACCAATAATCCCTAACATGTACAAACATGAACAAAGCAGGAAGATTCTGTGTTTTGGCCAATATGGTCTACAAAAGAAATACTGTCTCCAAAAACAACTAACAGCACTTAAGGTGGATGAAGCATGCTGTGGGCTCAAGCCAGCTTGGGCTACACAGGTAGATTCTGTTTCAAAACAAAAAAGTATATACAAAATATAAATAATCCTAACCCAGTCACCCACTGGTGTGCTACCTCTCTGCATGAGAACACATTAGGATGCACAAGTATCTATCTGCAAGCTAGCTAAGAAATATGGATATCACCAGGTATACCACTAGGTGTCCCGCTTTCTCTACCCTAGATCCAAATCTGAAATAAAACTACCAGGATTATCACTCCACAAAAAGCAAGCAGTCTGTATTGCAGTGCCCATGGCAGAAATATACTTCCTTCCACTCAGGGTTCATTTTGGTTTGGGGACTGGGACTAAATTAGGGACTATGTCCATGCTAATTAAGCACATACTCTACCATTTAGGTACACCTCTTGTCACTGGTTTCTTTTTTTTTTCTTTTTTTTTTTTTTTTTTTTTTGGTTTTTCGAGACAGGGTTTCTCTGTGGTTTTGGAGCCTGTCTTGGAACTAGCTCTTGTAGACCAGGCTGGTCTCGAACTCACAGAGATCCGCCTGCCGCTACCTCCCGAGTGCTGGGATTAAAGGCGTGTGCCACCACCGCCCGGCTTGTCACTGGTTTCTTAAAAACAGGCTGTTCTGGATATGAGATCAAGCTGCCTTGTCCCTTAATCATTTCTGTTCCCCACCCTCAGCCACTGTGTCTTCAGGGAGATGAACGTATGGCACATACTGTGATATCCATAAGTAGACAGAGGCCATCAGCTCTTCCTCCTACCCCAGGCATGTCCCACCACTGCTGGGCTGCAGCAAGCTCTCTTAAACACTGACCCACTCTCCAGGCCCTGTTTGTTTCCTTTTTCCTCACAATGTACTTACTGGCCAGGGCAGTGGTGGTTCACACCTTTGATCCCAGCACTTGGGAGTCAAAGGCTGTGGAGCTCAGTGAGTTCAGGGCCAGTCTGGTCCACAAAGCAAGTTCCAAGAGAGCTAGGACTGTTATACAGAGAAATCTTGTCTCAAAAAGACTAACAGCTGTGTGGTGGTGGCGCAGGCCTTTAATCCCAGTACTAGTTCCAGGACAGCTAGGGCTGCTACACAGGAAACCCTGTCTTGGGGGGGGGCAGGGGGACAGACCCACCCTTATTTATTATTTATTTTAGGGCTGGGTGGTAGTGCATGCCTTTCTTACCAGCACTCAAGAAACAGAGGTAGATGGATCTCTGTAAGTTCTAGACAAGACTGGTCTACATATTAAGTTCCAGGGCAGCCAGGACACAGAGAAACTCTATCTTGAAAAACCAAAAAATTAAATAAATAAACAAACAAACAAACAAATAGCAATAATAACAACAAAAGAAAAAAGATTTTATGTGTACGAGTGTTGGCCTGCATGTATGTGCACCACATGCATGCTTGCTGATAAGGTCAGAAAATAGTTTTGGATCTCTGGAACAAAATTATAGTCACCATCATGTGGGTGCTGGGAATCCAACCCAGGTCCTCCCTCTCTTAAAGCAGTAACTGCTCAGCCAGGCGGTGGTGGCACACGCCTTTAATCCCAGAGGCAGGCACATCTCTGTGAGTTCAAGGCCAGCCTGGTCAATAGGCACCAAAACTACAGAGAAATCTTGTCTCGAAAACAAAACAAAACAAAACCAAAAAAAAGGGCAGTAACTGCTCTTAAGCACTGAATCATCTCTTCATCTTTTACTGGATATCAAACTCATAATTTATACCAAAATAAAACGGGCAGATAACAAGTACTAATTATCAGACATAGGCCAGAGGCACCATTCAGATCACCCTACTGAGTGAGTTCCCAGGACGGCCAGGACTACACAGGAAAACCCCATCTTGGGGAAAAAAAGGAAAAGAAAGAGAAAGAAACCAAAGCCCTTCCCTAAAGTCACATTAGGGAGGATTTCCTCCTCAAGTCCAGGTTTCTCTGAAGGTCCTGCTATCACTGTCCAACATCATGATGCTCATACCAAAAATCTTACCTGTCTTGCCCAGCAGCAACAGTTTCTCAGATCTGAGAAGTCATGACTCAACACCACAATATCACCAAGCCCTATATAGATTTCTCTCTTAAAACCCCTTCTTATAACAAGTGCCAGCATTTGCAAACTTAACTCAGCAGGGCACATATGTTTTATTCCTTCATTTGGCAAAAATAATATGGTACTTTGAATCCTAAAACAGAGAAATAAACAACATTCTGCTCAGGCAGAGGATAGAACAGGTTGAGTTGGAGTAGGACAGCCTGAGGACATTATTTCATTGATTAAACACTTGCCTAGTATTTTACAAAAGGAAGGAAAGGGGAGGAAAGGAATGGAGACAAGAGACACTAGGGAGGCAGAGGAGCAATACCAGGAAGTAGAGAATGGAATCTTTTACTCAGAAGATCAAGAAGGAATTCTAGGACCATTCCAAAGCCTAAAGGTATTCCAAAGCTTCACCAGGTACCTGCAATCAGAGCAAAGCCTTCAGCCCTCCCTCTGCCGACATGTTCAACTACCCTTCACAGAACCCAATAAAGCACAACAGGTAACACATCTACCTCTCTGTATGAACCCAATAATCCGAGAGAGAGAGAGAGACAGAGAGAGAGAGACAGAGAGAGACAGAGACAGAGAGACAGAGACAGAGAGACAGAGACAGACAGAGAGACAGACAGAGAGACAGAGAGACAGAACCTCATATATTTTCCCCAGGGACAAAGTGGCTCACCGGGGTCAAGAAAGCTGATCTCAGAGAAAAAACATCCATAACCAAAACAAACCTAGTTTGGAGGGGGGGGCAGTGTTTGGTTTTGGTTTTATGAGACAGGGTTTCTCTGTGTAACAGCCCTGGTTGTCCTAGAACTTACTTTGTATCCCAAGCTGGCCTCGAAATCACAGAGACCCTCTTGTCTCTGCCCCACAAGTGCTGGGATTGAAGGTGTGTGCCATCATGCCCGGCACAAATCTATTTTTTCTCCCCAAAATTACTGTATTAACCTAGTTCAAGACACATACTCATTTTAATAATTTATTCTTATTTCATGTGCATTTATGTTTCGCCTGCATGTATATCTGTGTAAAGGTATTGAAATCCCCAGAAACTGGAGTTACAGGCAGCTATGTACTGCCATATGGGTACTAGGAATTAAACCCAGGTTCTCTGGAGGAGCAGCCTGTGCTCTTAACCAAAAAGCCATCACTCCAGTCCCCACAAATCTGTTCTTTAAAGGAATCTGGGGCTAAGGGTGTATCTCAGGGGTAAGGTACAAGCTTAATTAACATGTATATAGTTCTGGGTTCAATCTCCCTCCAGCATCAAATCAGAAAAAAAAAAAAAGATTTTTGTTAAAGACCTCTTGCCTACCTCTCTAAAGAACTCATCTTCAGTGAGTTTTAGCATCAATATAAATCAAAATAAGTAAATATATTTAAATATGCAATTTCATCCACAAACACATCAATTGAAACATATCTGTGAAAGGCCCAGGGGAAGGGCCCAACCTCCTATGATTACACACTCAACCACCCTTGGAAATAGCAGGCCTGTTTTTCCAAATATGGCCTCAGATCTGCTGTAAGGCTCAGGGCCACAAGGAGTTTATATGAATGTTTATCAAAATTCAGGGTGTGCCGGGCAGTGGTGGCACACACCTTTAATCCCAGTACTCGGGAGGCAGAGGCAGGCAGATCTCTGTGAGTTTGAGGCCAACCTGGTCTACTTCCAGGACAGCCAGGGCTACATAGAAAACCCGTCTCAGCCGGGCGGTGGTGGCGCACGCCTTTAATCTAGCACTTGGGAGGCAGAGGCAGGCGGATCTCTGTGAGTTCGAGACCAGCCTGGTCTACAAGAGCTAGTTCCAGGAAGGCTCCAAAACCACATAGAAACCCTGCCTCGAAAAACCAAAAAAAAAAAAAAAAAAAAAAAACAAAAAGAAAAGAAAAGAAAAAGAAAACCCGTCTCAAATTGCGACCCACCCACCCCCAAAAAAGCAGGGTGTCGTAGCATATGCCTTTAATCCCAGAACTCAGGAGAAAGAAATAAATACATCTCTGTGAGTTCTAAGCCAGCCTGGTCTATAGTGTATTCCTGGACAGCCAGGGCTATGTAGGGAGACCCTGTTTCAAAAAACAAAATAAAAAAAGGGGATGTCAAGATACATGGCGCTGGAGATGTAATACAGTGGTAGCACGATTGCTTAGCATGGACAAGGCACAACAAAATATTTGAGAGCAGGGCCAGGGACAAAGTATAAGCATCATTTTCAGAACCCTCCTCAACAGCAATACAGCATAAGGAAACAGCCTAGCCCCACAGCACCCCAGACACAGAGGCCACAGAAAGGCTGACACTGAAGGAGGGCCATTCCTTGGACACAGCCCACAATAGACCCTATTATCCCTGGAACCCCATGACAGGATGGAAGAGGGTAGGCCAGGACATTCCTCCACCCCCTCACACCACAGAGGGAAAGGGCACTGGCAGCCTGGGGCATCAGGGGCCTAAACAGGAAGAAAGTCATTTTCTTCTCAAGCTGTTAAGATCACAAGGGATCCCTCCTCTTTAAAAAAAAAAAAAAAAGAGCGAGAGCGAGAGCGAGAGAGAGAGCGAGAGAGAGAGAGAGAGAGAGAGAGAGAGAGAGAGAAATAAAGGTAACCTGAGGTGCAATCGATAAATCATCACACAGACTGGCATACTCAGGGTTGCAAGGCTACAGACTGACATACTCAGTGCTGCAGGTCAATACTGTTTACCCTACTGGCAAAATACTATTATCTTTTGCAGGTAAGCAGAAGCAACAGCTGGGAGTACAAACTTAGAACAGGAAAGGGTGAGACAGAAATCTTACTGTTATTTATTTGTGACTTTAATGAATTCTATTTTTAAATCTTTAATAAAGAGCTTCTCTTCTACTCTCCTACCAAATTTTCCCATTCAGTCAATTCAATCTTTCCAACACAGCTCAAAGATCTAAAAATGTAAGACACTTACAATCTAATTTATTGTTCCCTAAACCCAGAATCTAGCCCTGCTCAAGTGGTACTCAATAGACTGGACTCTACTGTAAAACACTGTATTTAGCAAGGCTACCTGAGCTGGCATATTTGATACAAAGATGATACCCCAGCTCTAGCAAGAGAATATACACAGAACATTTATAGGGATGAAAAGAATATTTTATGTAAATATTCCATAGTAAATTAGTATCCAAAAAGTTTGATGTCCAATGTTATAATTAATATCCAAATTTTTAAAATGCCATTTAGAATGATTATTTTCAAATAAAAATGCAGTGGTGGCACACACCTTTAATCCCAGCACGCTGGAGGCAGAAGCAAGTGTATCTCTGAGTGTTCAAGGCCAGCCTGGTCCACAAAATGAGTTCCAGGACAGCCAGGGCTACACAGAAAAACCCATCTCGAAAAATAAAAAATAAACCAAAAAAAACAAATAAATAAAAATAACTAACCCAGAATTTTATTATTTTCTACATTATTTTTCTTGGCAAAATTCTTCTAAAGACCAGGGGTGAATAAGCACCTGAAATCCTAAATTTTAAAGATTTACTCTATTTTTAATAACTTATATCAGGAGGGGGATGTACACATAAATGCAGATGTCTCTGAAGACTAAAGGTATTGGATCCACTGCAACTGGAATTACAAGTGATTCTGAGCTGATGTGGGTACTGGGAATCAAACTGTCTTCTGGAAAATCAGTATAAAACTACAGAGTCATCTCTCCAGTACCTGTAAGCCCAGAATTGGGATAATCGAGGTAAATTAGGTTATGTCAGCCTGTAGAGAGACTTGGAAGCCAGACTAGGGAACTTATCAAGATCCTGTCTCAAAATATAATTTAAAAAGGTTAGCGATCTAGCCCAGTGGAAAATCACTTGCCTATCATGCTCAAGCCCTTGGGCTCAATCTCCAGTAATACACATGCGCACTAGCGGTAAGAACAACTCCAGCTAGTTAGAGAGGCATTTATGACAACCAATGCAGAACTTCATTTCTACCATAGAAAATCTTGGAATCATCTTCACTGTTTGTTTATTAATTTTAATTTTTATTTTATGTGTAAGGGTGTTTTGCCTGCACGTATGTCTACCACATGCCTGGTGCCTGCAAGGCCAGGAGTTGGATCCTCTAGAACTGAAGCTCTGGATAGTTGTGAGCAACTGTGTGAGTGATAGAAACCAAACTTGGATGCTCAGAAAGAGCAGCATGTACTCTTAACTGCTGAGCCATTTCTCCAGCACCCCCACTTTGAAATCTTCTTAAGCAGTCCTCTATGTGCGTTTGGGATGCCTGAAGGGAAGATGTTACCAGCCCAGCTACAGAGATAAAACAGAAGATAACCAGAACACTTGCAAAATCAACGGAGGAATGTCTTCAGAACTCTTATTTTGTTGTTTTTTTTTAAAGATTTATTTATTTATTTATTTTGTATACAACATTCTGCCTCAATGTATGCCCGCACACCAGAGGAGGGCGCCAGATGTAAGTACAGATGGTTGTGAGCCACCATGTGGTTGCTGGGAATTGAACTCAGGACCTCTGGAAGAGCAGCAAGTGCTCTTAACCACTGAGCCATCTCTCCAGCCTCCAGAACTCATTATTTTGAAACGTCTAGTATGTAGGCTAACCTAAGAAAATAACTTGTTTTGTTTTTCAAGATAAGAGTTTTTCTGTGTATACCTGGCTGTCCTAGAACACACTCTATAGACTAGGCTGGCCTCAAACTCAAGAAATCCACCTGTGTCTGCCTTCTGAGTGCTGGGATTAAAGAAATTCACAACCACTACCCAGCAAAAATTCTTTAAAAATTTCAGGACCAATGTGATGGTGCACTGCTTTAATCCAACGTTTAAGAATTTAGGCCAGCATGGTCTATACAGAGTTCTAGCCCAGCCAGGGTTGCATAATGAGACCCTGTCACAAAACAAAAAAACAAAAAGAAATAAATAAAAATTCCACTGCTCTGTTCCAAAACATATATATCAATCAGTAAAAAGAATTCTGTATGGGAAATTTGTTGTAGACGCCCACATTTAGGTACAAAAAAAACCATCCACAGCAATAAAGAGCAAATACCAAAAAAGGCAACTGAAATGGGTAATGGCCACTGTTGCCCTGAATATGACACACCCTTTCCAAGTGTTTCACTTGCCCTTGAGCTCTCCTCTAACTGGCACACTCCCCAAGGGCTGTGACCATCTCAAAAAGAAAAAAGAAAATCTGTGGCAGCACAAACCCTTAAAGATGGGGAATATTTGGACTTGGTCTCTGTGTGGCTACAAACATTACAAACCCTTGAGTCCACCCTAGATAAAGGCCCTTACCACCACTCCTAATGACCTGAGTTTGAGCCCCAGGACCCACATGGTAAAAGGAAAATGTAGCTCAGTGATAAGAGTGCTTGCCTAACATACTAGAGACCCTTGGCTCCATCCCCAGAAGCCACTAACTAAATAAAGGTACTATCTGACAGAGCTTTCTCCTCACTGTTACTGCTTTAAAACCGGGTGGCTAATCACGTTGCCAGGAAGCCCACTATCCTTCCTCTCTCCTCTACAGAGTTGTTTCAGGTATCTCACCTCACCGTCCACTGCCAGGCAGCTTTGAAAGCTTTGTCTTCCTGGAGAGCAGAGGCCCTGCAGGAACAAAAGAGAAGAACACTGGTGAGCACCCAAACAGAAATAGAATTACCATACTAACCACCACCAAAGAAGAGGGCAATGTCACTTCAGTCTCCTGCCCATCTCACCCATTAGTCATCCTGCTTGTCAAAAGACCATTGTAAGGAAATTAAATGCTTTATGCAGTCCATTCAAGACCAAAAATTATGAAATTTCAGAGAGCAAAGATGTAAAATTAATTCCAAAATCTTTTTCTTTGGAGGTGCACAGCGCAGGTGTGGGGGGAGTGCAGTGCTGTGTGCACAAGCAGCCCGTCAGCCACAAGTGCCATCTTTCGGGAAAGCTTGCCTTGTGGCTGGAAACAGAATCTTTCACTCAGACACAAGGCCTAACGTTTACTCTAGGTGATGGCCAGTGAGCGTCAGGACATTAGGATTACAAGCCCTTACCATAGAACCATCTTTTGAGGAAAGCTAGAACTCAAACTCAGGTCCTCATGCTTATACAGTAAGTTCTTTATGAACTAAGCTACCTCCTCAGCCCTTACACTTTGTCCTGATTCTCTGAAAAAGGGTCCCATGTTGCCCAGGCCGGTCTTGAACTCAAGATCCTCCTGCCTTCACCTTCCAAGTACTGAGATTACAAGTGTGTGGCACCATTCCCAGTTTTGTTTTTCTCAGTGCTTCCCACCCACTTTCTTTGTATCCCCAGCTAGCCTGGAACTTTCTCTGTAGACCGGGCTGACCTTGAACACACATAGATCTGCCTGTCTCTACCTCCCAAGACTGAAGGTGTATACCACCATGCTCACCTCTGAGTTTTTTGAAACATATTCTCATATAAGCCCAGGCTAGCCTCTAACTTAGCTATGTAGGTGAGGCTGGTCTTAAACTTCCAATCCTAATGCCTCCTCCTCCCAAAGTTGGGAAAACGGGTATGCACCATACATATATATTGAACAGCAGTGTTTGTTTTTCACTTAGGGTTTCTTTTTTCTTACTTTTATATTTATTTTATTTATTTGTATGAACATTTACCTGCATGTATGTATGTACACTATATGTGTGCCTGCAGTCAGAAAAGGTCAGAAGGATCAGATCCCCTGGAACTGGAGTTATGGACTGTGAGCCACCATGTTGTTTCTGGGCCAATCCTAGGCAATCCTCTGCAAGAACAGTAAGTACATGTTGCCATCTCAGAGTCAGGGTCTCATGTTGCCCAGGCCGGTCTTGAACTTTTGATTGTGTGTGTGTGTGCGCGCGCGCGCGCGCATCTATGTCTAAGATTCAGGTTGGCATCATCACCCCAGGTTTATGTAGTCCTGGAGAGTGAACCCAGGACTTTATGCATGCCATGCCTAGCAGAAAGAATTCTCCAAACTGGGCTACATCGGCCTCTCTATTAATATTTTTTAAAAACCAAGATTCTAATGGGAACCGTCTACTGGATACTTTTCACTTTCTTTGTTTCTTCTTCCTTTGGGGGGGGTTGTTTCTGAACAAGGTCTCAGCTGGCAACCCAGGGTTGCCTGAAATTCACTAATTCAGTTCAGGTTTGTCTTAAACTTCAGGTTAATTCTCTTACTTTAGCCTTCCCAGTACTGAGATTTTAGGCTTGAACAACTACACCTGACTTGACTGTTTCTGAAGATTTATTTATTTTTATTTATATGTGTATGGGTATTTTACCTGTCTGTATATACATGTCTGTTCACAGCTGGGCGATGGTAGCACACGCCTTTAATCCCAGCACTCGGGAGGCAGAGGCAAGCGGATCTCTGTGAGTTCGAGACCAGCCTGGTCTACAGAGCTAGTACCAGGACAGGCTCCAAAGCCGCAGAGAAACCCTGTCTCGAAAAACAAAACAAAACAAAACCAAAAAAAAATACATGTCTGTTCACAAGTGTGTAGTGCCCGTGAAGACTAGAAGAAGGCAATGAATGAATCCTATGGAACTGGAGCTATAAATGGTTGCAAACTGCCATGCGGGTCTGGGTTCCTCAAAGCTCTTAACAACTGAGCCATCTCTCCAGTCTCTTCAGTTGAATTTGGGTTTTTTGTTGTGGCTGTTTTGTTTTGTTTGGATAGGGTCTCACTACATAGTCCTTACTGCCCTGAAACTTGCTATGTAAAGCAGGCTTCTCAGGATTAAAAGCATGCTCTAACTCCTGACTCCAACTGAGCTATTTCTTTTAAAAAAAAAAAAAAAAAAGTTTTTTTTGTTTGTTTTTGTTTTTTGCCAGTGGTGGCACTTGCTTTTAATCCCAGCAGTTGAAAGGTAGAGGCAGGTGGATTTCTGAGTTCAAGTCCAGCCTCATCTACAGAGTGAGTTCCAGGACAACCAGGGCTACACCTAGAAACCCTGCCTCAAAAAAAAAAAAAAAAAAGGCAGGGAGTTTATATTTACTTGAGAAGGGGATACCACAGTGTATGTGGAAGTCAGAGGACAATTTGTGGGAGTCAGTTTGTTCCTTCCGCCATGTGGATATACTCAGGTTATCCAATTTGATGGCAAGTGTCTAACTGCTGAGCCATTTCATACTTTTTTCAGTTGTACCTTCTTAGTCTACTGTTTCTTGAAGTATTAATTCTGTCCAGGTTGGAAATATAGCTGTTTGCTGAGTGCTTACTGAATATGTATGAGCCCCAGGATTTGATCCCCAGCATTTATGGCCTGAGGTGGTGGTGCACACCAGTGATCTTAGCACACGGGAGGTACAAGCAAGAGGATCAGAAGTTGAAGGTCACCTGTTATTTTAGCAAGTTTGATTCCCAACAGTGAGTTTGAGGCCAGCCTGGGCTATAAGACCCTGGCAGGCAGGCAGGCAGGCAGGCAGGTGGGCGGGCAGGCAAGCGGGCATGCATATATATTTATGTGTATATGTATCTGGGGTAAAAATATAAATCCGTGATAGGGTATCTGCAGAAGAGGAAATTAACTCCACAAAGTTATCCTCTGGCCTACACATGTGTCATGACACATGCATGCATGCCCCCACAAACACACATCATCCACATACACATTTTAAAAAATATACACACACAGGGGCTGGAGTGATGCCTCGGGTTAAGAGCACTGGCTGAGGATGGGGGAAGGGGGAGGGAAACAGGAAGAGGGAAGGAGGTGGAAATTTTTAAGTAAAAATAAAAAAAAATTTTATTGCTTTGTCCCTTTGGTGTAATTTTAAATAAAGTTTATAAGGTATAAAAAAAAAAGGAGCACTGGCTGATTACTCTTCCAGAGGACCCTGGTTCAATTTCCAGCATCCACACAGAAGCTCACAACCATCTGGAACTTCAGTTCCAGGAGACCTCCCTCACACACACACACACACGTAGGCAAAACACCAAAGCACATAAAAATAAATAAATCATTTTAAAAAAACACACACACATATGCATACATATGCATAAAAATTTAAGTCAAAATACCAGGCATATTAGCACATGCCTATCATCCCAGCACTGGAAAAGCAAAGGCAGGGAAGTCAGGCCTTCATAGTAAGACCCAGATCAGCCAGAGCTAGAATGAGACACTGTCTCAAACAAAAAAAACAATAAAAGAAAATATGAGCCAAATGAAGTCACTAGATTGCCCAAGTTTTGTAGAAATTTACTTCACAGAATAAATTTGCCATCTTTGCTCTCTATAGTTCATAAGCTTGTGCCACTGCAGCCTATCCATCTCTCTACCCAAGGCCCAAATCAAAAAAAAAAAATGCTTAGTTATCAAACCCAAGCACTAGAAAAATAGGAAACACTATTCATTAAAGCTAAATTAGGCCCTCTAGCTAGCTCAATTTTGTAAACTACTCTAAATCTCTATTTATAGAAACTGCTATTTGAGCAGTATCAGTAGTGATCAGAGTAAAGAAAGATGGATGGTCAAGAGGCAGAGCAAGTCTGTGACCCTGAGGAGTACTGCTTGCTTTGTTCCATTGGCTGCTTGGGGATCTTTACTGGTTGGCTTTCATTTCCGTGGAAGGCTGTCTACATTTCGAGACAGTGCCTCACTAGGGAGCACAGGCTACCTCTAGCTGCAGTATCAGTCTGAGAGCAGGAATTACAGTTCCATCACACCCAACCTAGGAAGACTGAATACCCTAAAGCATGGGCTGAGGGGGACCCAGTATGAAATGACCACGTTAACTAGCAGGACCATCTCCTTACTTCCAGCCTGTAGTGTTGACAATGTAACAGGAGGAGTGAAAGGATCTAATAAGAGCTGGGCATACTGGTGGGCGCACACCTTTGATCCCACACTTGGGAGGCAAGAAGCAGGCAGATCTCAAGAGTTCAAGGCCAGGCCAGTCTACAGAATGAATGAGTTCCAGGACAGCCAGGGCTACAAAGTGAAACCCTGTTTCAAAGAAACCAAACAACAACAAAAAAGAAATGGCTTAGAGGTGAGTGTGGTACCACACGGAGATGGAGGACAGCCTGATCTGCGCAGAAAGCTGCAGGACAGCAAGGCCTACATAGAAAAACTGTCTCAAAAACTGTCTCAAGCCGGGCGGTGGTGGCGCACGCCTTTAATCCCAGCACTCGGGAGGCAGAGGCAGGCGGATCTCTGTGAGTTCGAGACCAGCCTGGTCTACAAGAGCTAGTTCCAGGACAGGCTCCAAAACCACAGAGAAACCCTGTCTCAAAAAACCAAAAAAAAGCCAGGCGATGGTGGCGCACGCCTTTAATCCCAGCACTCGGGAGGCAGAGGCAGGTGGATCTCTGTGAGTTCGAGACCAGCCTGGTCTACAGAGCTAGTTCCAGGACAGGCTCCAAAGCCACAGAGAAACCCTGTCTCGAAAAAGCAAAAAAAAAAAAAAAAAAAAAAAAAACAAAACTGTCTCAAAAATGGTTGCAAAGATACAGAAATGGAGGCTGGAGAGATGGCTCAGAGGTTAAGAGCATTGCCTGTTCTTCCAAAGGTCCTGAGTTCAATTCCCAGCAACCACATGGTGGCTCACAACCATCTATAATGGGGTCTGGTGCCCTCTTCTGGCCTGCAGGCATACACACAGACAAAATATTGTATGCATAATAAATTAAAAAAAATACAGAAATGTTCTTAAGTGGAAAGAGGTGAAAAGGCGGGGAAAACGTGGACCAACACAGAGCACACTTTCAACCACACCCTATCTGCATTAATTCCCACTTCAAGGTCCTCTGAGGTTCAATACTCTCAAGTTCTCTTGCTCTTTGATGCTCATACAAAGTCTCTTATTTTCTCTGACACTCTGGAGGTTTATAACCTGTGCAATCACAATCTGCAACTACTTAAGTCTAGTTCTCATAGCTGACATCCTATCTAGGTTAGGCCTTGCTCCTATTTTCAATACTTCTCCCCCTTTGTATCTCCTGTAAAGCAGTCTCACTCATCATATATGTAACCCAAACTGGCCTGGAATTTCCCAGTCTCCCAGTACAGAAAGTGCTAAGATTACAGGCATGCACCATTATGCCCAGCTAAGTCCTCAGGCTTTTTTTTAACCTTCCATAAAATGGGCCTGTTGCTACTTGCCATTCCACTATGTTAACTGTACCCTTCATCAAGACAGCTGTAAAAGCTGGGTAGCAGTAGACCACTGATCCCAGTACTCAGGAGGCAGAGGCAGTTCAAGGCCAACCTGTCTGTAGAGTGAGTTCCAGGGAAACTCTGTCTCAAAAAGCCGTGTGTGTGTGTGTGTGTGTGTGTGTGTGTGTGTGTGTGTGTGTGTGTGTAAAGGAGGCTATAGAACTACATATTATAGAACTGAGCGGGTAAAGGAAAGAGGATCAAGAGTCCGGGCATGCCTACAGAGTGAGTACCAGGCTAACCTGAGCTATACAGAAAGACCTATCCAGAGGGAGAGAAAAAAGTTATGGAAATCAGTCATGATGATACATACCCATAATTCCAGTGCTCTGGAAACTGACGTAGGAGTTACAAATTTAAAGTCAGCTTGAACTAACAAAATTTTGTCTCACAGGGCAGTGGTGGTAATGCACACCTTTAATCCCAGTACTTGGAAGGCAGAAGTAGGCAGAGCTCTGAGTTTGAAGTCAGTCTGCTCTTTATAAAGAGCTAATTCCAGGACAACCAGAGCTACACAGAGAAACCTTGTCTTGGAGAAAAAGAAAAAAAAATTTGTCTCAAAAAAAAAAAAAAAAAACAAAAAACAAAAACTGAGGGATGAGTGGCCGTTACATGTTTGGAGATGCAGTTCAGTGGTAAAGTCCTTAAGTCCTTGCCTAGTACGCCCAATTAGTTAGCTTCCTCGTCCATCCTTCCCGTTACCAAAACACAAGTGTTCTTCATGGCCAAAGTGATCACTTTTGTATTCCAAGTCTCTGCTTAGTCAGTCACTTCCTGACCTTTCCACTCAACAGGTCCCATACATTCACAAGAGTTCTGTCTTAAACCCTGTTTCTCTCCACCTCACTCCTCACTGCTGACTTGGTTCAAGTCCACTCTCTCCCCACAGAACCAAAGCAATGGCTTTTTTTATAAAGATTTACTTACACATATGGATGTTTTGTCTGCATGTACATCTGCATACCAGAAGAAGGCATCAGATCCCATAGGACTATAGTTATAGACAGTTGTGAACGGCCCATATGGGTGCTGGGAATTGAACTCTGAACCTCTAGAAAACCAGCCAATGCTCTTAACTGCTGAGTCATCTCACTAACCGGGATTGGAGTTCAAGGCCAGTCTGGCCTACAGCCAGAGCAACACAGAGAAACCCTGTCTCAAAAAAAAAAAAAAAAAAAAAAGCAGAAATTGACCCCATCACAGCTGTACGCCAAGACATTCAGGGCTCCCAATTCCTCTAAGTTCCTCTATGCAAGCATTCTGGATCCAACCCAACCTTCCAGAACCCCCCAATGACTGTCAAGTCTTTTGTCTCTACTTACATTTTCTACCACAGACACTGACCTTCCTGCTACTGCTTTTGCCAAACTAAGACTTCTTGAAGGTCCAGCTGAAGTTTGTTCCCCAACCAGGTCCTAGGACCTAAGCCCTTGGCTTTCTTCAATATGGTGCCAGAACAACTAGCATAGAACTTGAAAAGCAGTAAGGTTGTGTTTAAAGACGGGGTCTCGGGCTGGAGAGATGGCTCAGTGGTTAAGAGCACTTGCTGCTCTTCCAGAGGTCCCGAGTTCAATTCCCAGCAACCACATGGTGGCTCACAACCATCTGTAATGAGATCTGGTGCCCTCTTCTGGCGTATGGGCATCCAGGCAGGCAGAATGTTGTATACATAATAAATAAATAAAATCTTTAAAAAAAAAATTAAAAAAAAAAATAAAGACGGGGTCTCATGGTGTAGCCTGGAACTCTTTATGTAGACCAGGCTCTGAGATTAAAGGTATGCAACACCACACCCAGCCAAGATTTTTTTTTTTAATTACGTATCCGTGTCTACAAATGCAGATAGTTACCTACAGAAGATAGTAAACTGTAACTCAACCAAAAAAATAAATAAATAAAAATAAAAAAAGCCGGGCGATGGTGGCGCACGCCTTTAATCCCAGCACTCGGGAGGCAGAGGCAGGCGGATCTCTGTGAGTTCAAGACCAGCCTGGTCTACAGAGCTAGTTCCAGGACAGGCTCCAAAGCCACAGAGAAACCCTGTCTCGAAAAACAAAAATAAATAAATAAATAAATAAAATAAAGTGTAACTACCTAGAGCTGAAGTTACAAACAGTTAGGAGCTGCTACACATGGGTGCTGGGAACTGAACTTAGGTCCAAGAATGGCGCTTTCAAATTATTTTTATTTTATGTGTATGGGAATTTTGTTTGAATATACCATGTGTATGCCTAGTGTCCAGAAAGGCCAGAAAAGGGTGTTGGATCCTGTCCGTAACTCCAGTTTCAGGATTGTTAACCACCATGTGGGTGCTGGAAATGGAATCAGGGTCCTCCAAAGAATAATAGGTGCCCTTAACCACTAAGCTATCTTTCCAGCTTCCTCCAACAAGATTTTATTTCCGAAGGCTGAATCCGGTGGCAAACATCTTTAATTCCAGCAAGGGTGATGGGGACAGAGATGAGCTCATCTGAGTTGGAGACCAGCATATAAGCTCCAGGCCAACAAAAGATACATAGTAAGATGCTGTCTCAACCACCCTCCAAAAAAAAAAGTTTATTTCTACTATATATGCCTATAATCTCAGCATCTGAGAGATGGAGACTGGAAGAACAAAAACTCAAAGTCTTGGACTATACAGCAAGTTCAAGGTTAGCCTGGGCTACAGTAAGACCTTATCTCAACAAAGACCTGGACTCTGAGATGGCTGCTCACGTGCTCCTCAAGTTCAACGTGAGGCCCCATCACCTCTCCAGTATTACCTCTTACATCCACCACTAGAACCCCAGCTTGCTATACACCAGAGAAGACTCAACGGAGCCCCCCTTACTAGTATAATATAAAACAAATGCAGATGGATAGTCAGTCAAACATTCAGCCTGGGTTTAAATACTGATTCTAGCCAAGTATGGCAGTACATACCTGTTAACACCCAGCATCTGAGAAGCTGAGGCAGGAGGATCAGAGATTTGAGGGAAGCCTAAGTTAGATAGTAAGACTCTCAGAGAGAAAGATGATACACGGGGCCAGCAAGACAATCTCACAGGTGAAAATGTTTGCCTCCGAGTCTGACCAAGACCACATGATGGAAAGAAAAACTCCCACAAGTTTTCTTTTAACCTCCACAAACGCACCGTGGCACTCGAAGGAACAAACATACATGCACGAACGTATGTACTTGAACACACAAAATAAATACAATTAAAAATTTTTCAGGGGCTGGAGAGATGGCTCAGTGGTTAAGAGTACTGACTGCTCTTCCAGAGGACCCAGGTTCAATTCCCAGCACCCACATGGCAGCTAACAACTGTCTATAACTCCAAAATCTGACACCATCACAGATATACATGCAGGCAAAATATCAATATACATGAAATAAAAA
Source organism: Microtus pennsylvanicus (assembly GCF_037038515.1). Lineage (NCBI taxonomy): Eukaryota > Metazoa > Chordata > Mammalia > Rodentia > Cricetidae > Microtus > Microtus pennsylvanicus. Next base: position 15,318,694 of record NC_134581.1, on the reverse strand, counting down.
TAATTAAAAAAAGAACCTTTAAAGAAAAAAAAAAGATTATTTAAAAAAAATTTTTCATGCTGGGCATGTTTTTAATCCCAGCACTCATAACCATGAAGTATGCCAATGTCACAAGTTCAATGTTATCCTGAGCTACACAAAGAGTTCTGGACCACCTTGGGCCACATAGGGATATCAAAGCACCAATAACCACAATGAAAAGCAAAAACAACTGAGTATTTAATGGACAATTGTCTACATTCTGTCAATTATGTTTTAAATAAACGCTGATTGGCCAGTAGCCAGGCAGGAGGTATAGGTGGGACAACCAGACAGGAAGTAGAGACGGGTCAGTGAGAACAGGAGAATTCTGGGAAGAGGGAAGCTCCCTCTGCAGTCCTGTCCAGACAGAGAAGAAGCAAGATGTGACTACGCCACTGAAAAAGGTACTGAGCCATGTGGCTAACACAGATAAGAATAATGGGCTAATATAAGTTATAAGAGTTAATAAGAAGCCTGAGCTAATGGGCCAACCAGTTTATGATTAATGTAGACCTCTGCATGATTTCTTTGGGACTTAAACGACTGCGGGAACAGGGCAGAACAAGATTGGGCAGAAACTCAGTCAATACTCTACAACCCAGTAATTGTATTCTGGACATTTAGCTCAGAAAAAATAAACATCTATTTTCTTACAAAAATCTCTATATGTGGCCGGGCGGTGGTGGCGCACGCCTTTAATCCCAGCACTCGGGAGGCAGAGGCACACGGATCTCTGTGAGTTCAAGGCCAGCCTGGTCTACAAGAGCTAGTTCCAGGACAGGAACCAAAAAAAAAAAAAAAAAAAAAAAAAAAAAAAAAAAAACTACGGAGAAACCCTGTCTCGAAAAATCAAAAAAAAAAAAAAAAGAAAGAAAGAAAAACTCTGTATGCAAATCTTTAATGATATTAATAATAGAACTAGAAAAAAACTACAGGTGTCCTCATATTGGCTGTATACCAGAGGGTGGTCCTGAGCATCTGATCATATCGCCTGAACTTCCAGAGTTCTGGGATTGATGGCATGAGTCCAGATTCAGATGTTCTTGAAATTAAAAAATTATGCAATAAGCCAGGCATGGTGGCACACACACTTTGCACTGGGAAGAGGATCTCTGTGAGTTTGAAGCCAGCTTGGTCTACATAGAGTTCCAGGACAGCCAGGACTATTAACACAGAAAAATCCTGTCACAAAAACCCCAAAGAAAGATCATCTGGACATGGTGGTATACATCTGTGGTACTAGCATTCAGGAGGTGAAAGCAAGAGAATCAGAAGTTCTAGCTGAGAATCAGCTACACAGTCTGAGGCCAGCCTGAACTACCTGAAACTTTCTCTTAAAAGTATAAGATCTTAACAGTTAAGAGCACTTGCTGCTCTTCCAAAGGACCTGAGTTCAGATCCCAGCACTAATATGGAGGCTATGAACTGTCTGTAACTCCAGCTGAGGAGGATCAACACATCTTCAGGCACCCATACACTCAAGTCATACACTCACAGACACATGCACACACAGAATTTAAAAAATAAGTAAATAAATAGCAAAAGAAACACAAAAATTCCCAACTAAGTACACAATAAGGTGTGGAGTGTGACCTGTTCTTTCTTCAGTGACTCAATTTCCTCAACTAGTATAAGAATTTCAGGGAGCTAGACTGTGGTTCTGTGGATTAGAATGTTGTGACAAGCAAGAACTCCAGAAACAACAGGCAGAGCTAGCCAGCCAGCGAGTGCTAATTTAGGAGAAATAAAAGCCTCAAATTTAGTGAGAGACCCTGTCTCAAAAAATAAAGTGGAGAGTAATAACAGAGAGAATCTCCTCTGGTCTCCATATGTGTAAGTGCACTCACATAAATGTGTGCTAAGCCACACACATAAGTTTTTGAAATTCTTCTCCTAAGTATCAGAATAATGCACACAAACCAGAAATGCGTATCTCATCACTGACCCAGGATGTGGGAAAAACTACCTCCATCTGTAAGGTAAAAGACTGAACGTGCTAGGCATGATGGCTGAGCCTTTAACTCCAACACTAAGGAAACAGAGGGAAAGATCTGAGTTCAAGATCAGCCTAGTCTACAGAACAGAGTTCCAGGACAGCCAGGGCTAACACAGTGACTCCCTGTCTCAGGGGTTAAAAAGAAAATACAATGTTCCATGTTCAAGTAGGAGAGAGGGCAGGTATGTGAGACAGGGTCTCACAACACAGTCCAGGCTGCCCTGGAACTCCCAATCCTAGGGTCTTCTCTTATCTGACTCCTCGAATCCTAGGATTTACAGTTACACACTCCACCAAGCTACAAGTTTTTTAACAATCAAATGCTAGATCTCTCCTTTCCAGTCAAAGTCAACCCCCTCTAATTCCTTCAAACCCACCATTCTTAATACCTAACAGACCAGCAAATCTGTCAGTCACCCATTCAGGAGTCAGGAGTTTGAAAGGTGAGGATGGTGGCTTAGGCCTTCTCCCTGAACTTCCGGGGTAGAGGCAGAAAGCTCAGCAGTTCAATGCTAGCCTCACTACATAATAGGTTTACACCAGCATGGGCTTCAGGAGACCCTGTCTCAACAGCAAAAGGTTTGGAGGTCTACAACTGAGCCTACCCCCCAGAGGCGGTTTTAGATCCTTGGTCAGACTTAGACTTCTGGCCTGCACATTCCTGAACCCAGGCTGTCTCTCCCATTAGGCTAGCCATTCCCTCTCAAATGGCTCTTCCTTCCTCCTCTATGCTGGCTGACTTCACTACCAGAGGTCCTGACATCTCTCTCTGCCACTCCCTAAGTGACACCAACATATCTTTCTAAACACAGGCCTAGACTGTGCCACTCAAACGATAAAAAGTATTCCCAGGCTCCTGTACCCTATAAAGTTGGAGCTCCTATGTGCAAAGAAGGCCTCGAGCTCCCACCTGTCTAGCTGGAAGACTCCCAGGTACTATTTTAGACACTCATGTACATGTAGCTCCGGGTGAACAAACCTTTATGTCCCCCAGCTAATTCAGTGCTGGCCCTGAATGTAATGGTTCAGGAATTCTCTCTTCAGGTTATCATGGAAGCACATTCTATAGGCAGCAGCTACTAATCATGGGTTATAATTCCCACTCATTGAATCCCAAAATGCGTCCTTAAGGACAAAACAAGATGCATTACATACACGGGTCCCCAAGGCCTACCCAGAAGTTGGCAGGTAGTAAAGCCACACAATTGCTAAATGAATGCATTTTGCCCAATCAGTTTTTGTTTTGTTTTTAAGAACAGTGAGGACTTGTCCGCTGAGGTTGTCAACAGAGGCACAATTCCTGTTCGCACCCGGTGCCTGCCTGCATAATGCTACTCACGCCTACCTTCACACAGGATCCCACAGGCCTTGCTACTAACTCCCTGGGGAAGTCTGATTTCTCCAACAGCCCCTATGTCCTTTAAGCATGCAGGCCATGTCCTTGACTTCAAGGCAGAAAGAACTTCAATTCTTCATATTCAAACCATCGATTTGTACGCCTCCACAATCCGTTACTGCTTCAGTTCTTTTTCAGAACTGGAACATTCTAAAAGTATGTTTCTGACCACTAAGCATGATATAAGCTGATATAAATGCAACGCCCCATCTCCATCACTCTGCAGAACATCTGGAAGCACACCCAACTCTATCTGGAGTTATGTCCTATAAACACCACCCTCACTTCACGAGTCTGGCTTTCACGCCAGGAACTACTTCTACTTGCTTATTTAGGGAAACAGCAGGCTGGACTCTTAAGTTAGTCCTCTAGGCTATAAAGGTACTGCCCCAGACTAGGCAGACCAGTCAAAAACTTCATCATCACCATGAAAACTAATCCTGATGTCATTCAACTTAACAAAAGCTTCTCAAATTGCCGAGATTAAAAGATGCATTTTTAATTGCCCGTTGAGTTTGTCAATAAATGAACTTGGAATCATAGCAAAAGGACTCTGAGGCGATCCGGTGTTTCCTCTGGGAACATTTTCGAAGTATGCTCGCAAATGAACCTGGTCTTCCAAAGACCCACTGCAAAGGTAGTAAAAGAGGCTTCCAAAGAAGCGCAACTGAGGGGGAGGAAAGAACCCCAAGACGCCGAGCAGCTCAAAGCAAGAGGCGGGGGCGGCGCCCTTCCCAGCCTCTGGCAGGAGCCCCACAGCAGAGATGCCGCCTAACTGGGCCGCGACCCCCCTGGAAACCCGGAGGCAGCCCGCAGGCCGCACACACCCGCGGCCCATGAGCAGGCCCCGCGTTCCCGGGAGCGCGGGCCGGGTCTGAGGCCTGGCCCGTCGCCGCGGCGCGCAGCTCCGGCCTCCTCGCCCAACGCTCCGAGCCTTCATCCACCGGACAGGGAGCCGAGGGGCGGCTCCGCCCGGGCGGCGGCGCCGCCTCCTCACCCGCAAGGACGTCCGTGGCCGTGTCCCCGCCCCGGGCCGAAAGGGAGCAGCAGCAGGTGTTCCGCGGAAGGCGCGGCTGGCGGCAGCGGTGATCACGGCCCCAGCAGGCAGGCACACGGTGGCGGGGACGGGCGGCGCACTCACCCGGCGCCACGGGCGGGCCGCGGCAGGTGTTCGCTCCTCCGGGCCCAGGGACACCACCGCCACTCCCCGGGGACTCCGCGCGAAGCTACCGCCGCTGCCGCCCCCGAGCCCCAGGAGCGCGAGCGCCGCGCCGCAGCCTCCGCGCGATCACGTACCGAGCGGTGAGAGGGCGCCGAGCGCGAGGGCGGGGCGCGCGGCCGGAGCCTAGCAACCGCCTGACACGCGAGTGCCGCAGCCAATCCCGCGGCCGGCTCGCAGCGGCGCCGACTGGCCTTCAGCGCGCGGCCCGCTTCTGCCTGCGTCGCTCGCCCCGCAGCGCGCCGCACCCGCGTACAGGCCCCGCCCCGTCCCGCACCTCTCTGCCCATTGGCCTGTTACGCCCCCGCCCCAAAAGCCACGCCCCAATGGAGAGGCCCCCGCCCCCGAAGTCGCGAGTGGGTCCCGGGACACGCCTTAGCCAGTCCGGGTAGCTGGAAGCCCTTGGTAGCTGGGGTGGGGGAGGGGCACCCTTCCCAACTTCTAAAGAATAAACGAGGTCTGGACAGGCCGGCGAACCGGTCCGGCCACAGCAGGCCACCAGTCAGCTGCCCCTAATTTTCTTCGAGCAAAAATCGAGAGGTATCTAAGCCATTCAAACACTCAGGAAGCGCCCTCCGAATTGCAAAGGAAGAGGCCTTGTTACCCTACTCTTAACATGAATGGAGACGCTAGGGCCAGATCCGGGTGGGTGGGCAGGAAGGTAACCCATTTTTTAGTGCTTGGCATACAACAGGCCTCCCCTCCCCCTCCTTGGAAAGCTAAAATGCAATGCCTCCTCTGGCGCTCAAAATAGCTCTGACCCGCTAGCACAGGTCACTCACCCCCGGTGGCCCACATTCTTTAGATGGGTGGTTACTGCTAGAATCTGGCCTCCCTTTATGGAGGGTCCTAAAGTAACTTAACTCCCGGGACTTCCCAGAGGGCCCAAACTTTAGAGCCCGACAGTGGACGACGGCTGTGGAAATGGAAAGTGTGGTGGGCTCTGCTCCCATCCTACCCCATACTGCTAGAATGAATCCATTCATCCCTGGCCTATGGCCAGGCTGGAGTTCCAGACACACGCTCTTATCAGCAAGCACACTCTGAATACAGACCTGGCGGCTACTTTGCCTGGGGTTCCTGCCTAAATGCCAGGCAGGTCTCCTCTTCAGAAGTGCCTAGGAGAAACAATTTTCAGAAAAACCAGGAAGGAATGTGCTACCTTAAATACCTGTTTGTAATTCTCAATACTTAAGTGACTAGCTCATAGAGGCTAGAACAGAAAAAGGAACTAAAATCCAGGAGAGCAACCTCAAGTCTTCCCTTAGATGTTAAACTGAAGAGTTAATGGCTTCTCAAATTCCGACTCGAAGATTATACTATTTTAAAAAGGCTAATGTGGGGGCACATCTGTAATCTCAGCACACCGAAAGCTGAGGCGTGAGGGTTGCTGCGAATTTAAAGTCATTCCGGGCTACCTAAAGAGTTTCCAGGCCAGCTTGGGCTACCTTGTCTCTAAAACTAATCAGGGGGCTGAGAGGTGACTTAGGCAGTAGCGTCATTTTTCACAAAGCCTGGTGATCTAAGTTTGAGCCCTAGGACCCACATGCAACTTGTCCTCTGACTCCAAGCACATAAATGCACACACAGTAAATAAATAAGATATAAAAAGCCAGGTGATGGTGGCGCATGCCTTTAATCCCAGCACTCAGGAGGCAGAGGCAGGCAGATCTCTGAGTTTGAGGCCAACCTGGTCTACAGAGTGAGTTCCAGGACAGCCAGGACTATGCAGAGAAACTCAGACTCAAAATAAATAAGATATAATTTTAAAAAGGCAGTGTAAATAGCTTCAAGGACACCTCTGGGGTGCTGCGGTTTGCAAAGAAGCTGAAGGAACTCTTCCAACCTTACTGAAAATACGTGGATTCCAAGTAGTTCCCCTTCTTTTTTTTTGCATTGCTTTTGCACGGATCACAGTGTTCCATGCCCAAGCAAACCTAGCGCTATGGTCAAGGGATGTGCTCTCCCTGACTAGAAAGTGTCTAGGGGTAAGTTCCTTCCTAGTCCTAGAAACAAGATCAGTGTTTGTCTACAGTCCTCACAATCACATCTTTCCACTCCCTACCTCCTGAAATTTGGAACTCGGTTGGAATGCTAGGGCCCCACAATGGTCCTGATATTTCCCATTCCCTCTGTCCGTCTTTTAGGCTTGGCACATCCCACCTATGTTTCCCCTCGGCCCAGAGCAGCCTTATACTCTGGGCATCATTGCTGTCTTTCTTCATTTTTGTTTGAAGTTGAGTTTTCTTCAAAAATGTCATGTTTGCTTAGGACCCAGAAAACAGGAAGCCTGTTTTGGCTGGAGGTAACACTACCCTTTGGGCCTTTCCGGCCATCACACTAAAGTGAAGATAAAGATGAACAGTTCTTTTCCTGGTCCTCAATGTGGGATGGGCTAGAAAGTTAAGTCCTAGTTATTTCCCTCAGCTCTGATAGTTAAAGTGTTTCTCCCACTGAGGAACTGCACCAGTTCTGCACGATGGAACTCCAGTAGGGAGGGCCGTCCCAAACCGGTTACATGGCTGCTCCTAGCCAGTGGGAAAGACTGAGATAGAGGCTCTTCACACTGGTAGTCTGCCATCAGCACCCCTAAACCCTTAGCTCACTATTCCTTCCTCCCAAGAGTACCCAGGAAAGGGAAGGCAGTTGTGTAAGATTTGTTTCTTCCACTGAAATGTGAGCCCTTCACACTTTGCTTTGCCTAACATGGCACCAACTATCATTTAATAGCTATACAGCTGTATATAGTAGGGGTTCAATTCTGAGGTATAACTAGCAAGCGTCTGTCTCAATATTAAAATAAAATAAAGGCAGGAAGATCAGAAGTTAAAAATCTAACATGAGATGGCTCAGCAGTTTAGAGCACTGGCTGCTCTTCCAGAAGTCCCATATGGCAGTTCACAACTGTCTGGAACTCCTATTCCAGGGGTTCCAACACCCTCACACAAACACACGTGCACACAAAACACCAATGTGCATAAAATACAAATAAACAAATTATATTTTTAATTCAACATTGGCTACATAGCAAGTTTGAGGGGAGCCTGGGTTATATGAAACTCTGTCTAAACAAACAAATTCAAAAAGAGCAAAAGCTCAACTTCTGTTTGGAAGGAGGAAACTGAGTTGGTCCTGCCAGCCTTACCTCCTGGTTGGCAGTCAGCCCAAGCTCTAAGCCCTGTGTTAGGCCTGTGCAAGTCAAATGTCCCATGTTTGCTTGGGACTGACATGATTTATTAAAGCTAAGACCGTTCTAGCTAGACCAAATCTAGTAAACACCTCCATGGAACAAATGCTCATTCCTCTGATTTTAGGACTCCAAGGCATTTTATTCTGGCACGTTCCTGAGGCACCAAGTGCCAATGTCTGTCCTCAGACTCATCTTACGAAAGACCAGCTCCTGTGGCTGATTCTTCCTTCAGTCCAGAGTCCAGGACTGACCAAGGGAAGAGTAGTGACTCAGATGCCAAGCCTGCAAGCGTGCCTGGGACAGTGGGCTGGCAAAGCCGTCCAGCCAAGTCAAAGCAAGGGAAGGGTCCTTTTAGTTTAGACTTAACAGAAGGCAAAGTGTCCTGCAGCTCTGGCAGAAAGTAAGGGCTGATAAGTTTATCCAAGAGCAACTGCCAGCCGACGACTTTTAGAGTTGTGTCCCCCTCCCCCCCTGCCCAGACTGCCCAGCAGCCCATTCTTTCTTCTCTTCTAAGACACTGCATTTCCACTGGTCCCTTTCTTTTCTTTTCTTCTCTTTTCTCTCTTTCCTTTTCTTTCTTTCTTTTTTTTTTTTTTGAGACTCTATAGCCCAGGCTACCCTGAAACTCATGTGTAGCTCAAACTGTCTTAAAAAAGTTCTCATAGAAATTCAGAAAAAAAAAAAGTTCTCATGCATGGGGCAGTGGTGGCACACGCCTTTAATCCCAGCGCTCGGGAGGCAGAGGCAGGCGGATCTCTGTGAGTTTGAGGCCAGCCTGGTCTACAAGAGCTAGTGCCAGGACAGGCTCCAAAGCTACAGAGAAACCCTGTCTCGATAAACTAAAAAAAAAAAAAAAAGAAAAAGAAAAGAAAAGTTCTCATGCCTCTCAACCTACTCAGTGCTGAGATTAGAGGAACGAGTCACCACCCAGGACCACCTAGCTTTTCTATTTCTTTTTTTTTTTAATGTGTTTTTTCTTGATGTTTTTGTTCGTTTGTTTGTTTGTTTTATCTTTTTTTGTAACAACCCTGGCTGTCCTGGAACTCAAAGAGATCCGCCTGCCTCTGCCTCCTAAGTGCTGGGATTAAAGGCATGCACCACCACTACCTGACTAGATTTATTTACTTTTACTTATATGTATTGCATTTTGCCTGCATGTATGTTTGTGTACCGTATGAGCATGTGCACCAAGGCAACTGGAGTTACAGGTGATTGTTAATCGCCTGTGTGGGCCTGGGGAATCAAACTTGGGTCCTCTGGAAGAGCAGCCAATGCTCTTAACCACTGAACCATCTCTCCAGCTCCAACCACATGAGTGGCACAAACTTATCAATCAGCTGAGCCATTGCAGCCATAGCTGGCCTCCCTAGAAGCATCAAGTTCTTATAGGGCAGGAACACACAGCATGGATAAATACGGATTGAAGGAATAAAAGTTATTATTCTCCCGGTGAACACAGTGTCCAAGGACCCTCCTTCAGTAAGTCCTCCTCTCTGCTGGCCAAAGGATAAGGCGGTTCCCTCAAGGTCAAAATACTGGACCTGTAGCCTTGAGCATTAGACTAAACACCAGATTAGGTCTAGACTTAGCCAAAAAGACTAGACTCACCCAGATGCTCCTAAATTTAGGCAGAAATTCTCCTCCTCTTCCTCTTAGAGCTGGCCTGAGACCTAGGCCTGTTTCTTTCATTAGCCTGAGCCCCACTCTGGGAATACCAGAACCAGAGAAGAGCTGTGCACATGTACTCTTCTGGCTGGTCTACGCCACTGAAAAAATGTGGATCTCAAGTAAAAGACAGCCTTTTCTGTAGGCTGTGTGCTGACAGGGACAGGGAGGGTTCCCGGCCATCTCACTTCTCCAGTCTGGGGAATCTGCAGCATTTATGAGTCGAATGAGAAGGACTCCTTCAGACATCTGTTTTTGTGGTGATTGTCCCTGCCTGCCCATCCCCACCTGACTCCCCATATAGGGTCTCTCTCTGCTGGCCTGCCTGAGCTAGAATCCCTGAGCTCTCTTGGGACTATAGCCACATGCTACCATACATGGCTCCCTTCAGCTCTCTGTGTGTCTCCATTTTTCTGTGTGTTGTGATAGAAGCAGAGGTTTATGTGAACAGGAGTACATGCGCATGCACACGAACACAGTGGGAACACCAGGCGTGGATAATGTTGCCAGGCGTCTTTTCTAATCACTCTTCTCCAAGTTTTGTTTTGTTATCTCTTTTAAATTTGTGTGTGTTTGCCTATATGTATGTCTGTGCACTAAACGCATGCCTGGTTCCTGAAGAAGCCAGAAGAGCATGTTGGATCTCCTGGAGATGAAGTTACAGACAGTTGTGAGACACCATTTGGTTGCTGGCAGTCCAATCCAGGTCCTCTGGAAAAGTAGCAGGGCCCCTAACCACAGATCATCTCTCCAACCCCTGTTTTTCTAATTATGGGAGGCATATGCACACCTGAGTGCAGGTGCCCCAGGTCCCCTTTAGAGCTGGACTTCTGCCAGATGTGGGTGTCAGGAACTGAACTTGCACTGCTGCAAGAGCAGCTTCACAGTTTAACCACTGAGCCATCTTTCCATTCCCATCCCTTCAGCTTCCCACCTCACCACCCCCATCCCCAGACAGGGAAACAGGGTTTCTTTGTGTAGCCTTGGTTATCCTGAAACTCACTCCATAGAGCAGGCTGGTTTCAAACTCACAGAGATCCACCAGCCTCTGCCTCCAAGTGCTGGCTCAAAGGCATGTGCCACCACCACTAGGTCACCTCAGCTTTTCTGAGGTGACAAAGAGACAAGAGAGCTGAGTGGCAGAAGGGCTGTGAGATTGAAGCCAGATTCCATCTGCACAAGGGGGAGGGCATGGAATTTGAGACTAGCTTGGGCTGCACAGTAAATTTCACATTAGTGCTGCATAATGATATCCTACCTTGGGAAAAATGGAGAGGAAAAAAAGCCAGATATAATCCCAGTACTGGCATGTGAGAGGTGAAGGCAGGAGAATCATGAGTTCAAGACCAGCATCCTCAACTACATATCACACTTGAGGCCAGCTTGGGTTATACCAGATACTGTCGAAATAAAAGAAAAGGGAAGAAAAAAGAGTGAAAACCACAGAACCAATGAATGTCTCCAGTATGGTTGTAGGAGGGGTGGATGGATTTTAGCTCGTTGTGAGTCTTCCATGGAAGGACAGACACATTGTGTAAGTCACTTGCCCTGAGCCTTTTGGCCACCTCGTCAAGTGACTGCATGTGAGGCCTGTGACGCTATCTGATCACTGAAAACAGCAGAGGCCATGAATGTGAATGAGTCAAGGGCCTGGGCCAGGACCACGGTGAAACATTAATTCATGCCTTTCTTTTTTCTTTTCGTTTTGTTTTGTTTTCTGTTTTTGGTGTTTTGTTTTGTTTTGTTTTTGTTTGTTTCTTTGTTTTTGAGACAGAGTTTCTCTGTGTAGCCGTGTCTGTCCTGGAACTCACTCTGTAGACCAGGTTGGCCTCAAACTCAGAGATCTGCCTGCCTCTGCCTCCTGAGTGCTGGGAATAAAGGAGTTGGAGTTTGCCAACTTGTTTATTTTTTAAAATCAAAATAAAATTACATAATTTCATCCTTTTACTTCCATGCTTCCTCCCAGCTCTCTCCAATTCCTGGCCTCTTTTTTCTTTAATTGTTATTATTGCTGTTTGTTTAGCATTGCTCATATGTATATGATTTCAGAACTGACCACTTGATATTGAATAGCCAGCTATAAGGCTCATCCCTGGGAACAACTATTTCTTTCCCTTCCTCAGCAGTCTTTTTTTTTTTTTTTTTTTTTTGGTTTTTCGAGACAGGGTTTCTCTGTGGCTTTGGAGCCTGTCCTGGAACTAGCTCTGTAGACAAGGCTGGTCTCGAACTCACAGAGATCCGCCTGCCTCTGCCTCCCGAGTGCTGGGATTAAAGGCGTGCGCCACCACCGCCCGGCTTTCCTCAGCAGTCTTTAGCTGCCTGCAGTTTTGTCTGGAGTTGGGAAGGCAAGGTGTCTGTTGAAAGGCAGAGCCTGCAGAAGGTGAAAGAGAACATCCTGAAATTTTCTAGTGGAGGAGTAGAACAAACTCAGGGAATGACCACAGTCACAGGCAGGTCTAAGGTCCCTTGGGGATCACTAATACGAATTTGGGCCAGAAAGATAGCTGGGCAGGTAAGGGCACTTGCCCCCAAATCAGACAACCTGACTTTAGTCCTAGGGACACACATGGCAGAAAGCAGAAGGCAGAATCAGTTCTAGAAAGTTGTCCCTTTGTCTCTGGTCTACAAACACGCACACACTAAATAAGTAAATAAATAAAAAAGAAGTCACTCAGACCCGAGCAGTGAAAGCAAGGTGAAAAATGGAGCAGGAACAACTGATGGGAAAGCAGACTCTGGGGTGCCCTTTCACCGACTGAGCTTTGCCGACTATCCAGAAGGATCCCAGAGCCAGGGGCGCTAAGGAGGGAAAGGTGCCTTCAGGCTTCCTGAAAGGAATGTAGTGAGATCAGGGGGCAGCAGCTGGGCCCCAGCCAGCCCGGCAGCCGCAGCCCTCCTCCTCTTGCTAGGTGGAGAAAAGACAGGTGAGAAAACACAGGAGGGTTGAGGAAGGATGGCAGGCTGGGTGGGGGCAAAGAAGGGGGTCATGTGGGGGTGGGGCATCAGGCATCTTGGAAATCAAGTCAGAACAAGCATTTAGAGAGGAAAAGGCACACTCTACCTCCGATGGAATGTGGAGTGTCTGCTCCCTGGGGGAGGAAAGCTGAGGGGGAAGGAAGGGCTCCTCGGGCTTGGGCAACTCCTGGTATGTACAAACAAGGGCTTCAGGGGAGACCCTGCCCGGCTGGATCCTTTCGAACTCAGGAATCAGGAAAAGAATGAGGAGTAGTGGGGGCTGTTGCTCTAAGTTGAACTCCAGGATATTCTTCACCCAATGACCTCAGGACTGTGGACAAACAGACATGGAGGAGAGCCTCAGGATGAGTGTAGGGTCACCCAAGAGGCACGAAGCCTCAGCCAGCTTTCCCAGCTCATCCCCCTCCTGCCAACTCCCTGATGACTTAAGGCTGGTAACCTCAAGGGTCAGCTGCTACTATCACTACCCAAACTGGACCAAAGTCCTGGCGAGGTTCCCTGTGAATGAACCAGATTCCCAGGGAAGGTGTTACATCTATTAGCTAGAGTCATTGGTCTGGCCAGGCCGAGGGTCCCCAGGGAGGAGGAAGATTCAGAGAGAAGGGCTGGGTCCCAAAGAGGCCCTTATAGTAAGAAAGAGAGCGAGAGAGAGACCCCACTTGAAACCAGGACTCTGGATTGTGGGAGACAAGGCCTGGGGAACAGGGCCTACAACACTCATGGTGGCATCTCTCTATAGAAGTGTTGCCAGCTCTGCAGGGCCATACAAAGACCCATTCATGGTAGATGAAGGGGTTTTCCGGAAAAGGTGAAAAGAATTGTTTCGTCATCTCCGTGCCCCAGGCATTTGAGGGTTTGTGGCAGCTGGTACAAAGATGAAGATGTGGGACAACAGAGAAAAGTCTGCTCCCAAAGGAATATTCTGGGCCACAGTACCAGGACTCAATAGCTGTACCTCTCAGTTGGGAGGATCTCAGAGAGAAAGGCTGGCCTCAGCTGACCTCTGGGCCACTTGGTAGCTGATTCCAGGTGAAGCACTGAGACCCTAGCATTACAGGGGAATTCACTGGCCATCTTGCCACACCTACAGCCATTGGGACAAGACTCACTTCCAGTGAAGGCCATATGTTCACAGGAAGTGAAATCTCAGGGAACCTGAGGCCTACTAAAAGCTAAGTGAGCATAGACAGAAATGGCAACCCTGGGTAAACAAACCCCTTTTTCTGCCCGTCAACCTGATGGACCAGAGCTTCACTAGGGCTCTTAGGAATCCCCACGAGAAGGTACTGTCATATAGTAGTGAATAAACAAGGGGGGGATTGGGGGTGCTGGGAGGAGACTTGGGGGGTGCTCTGGAAGGGGTTCTGGGAAGGCAGTGCCTCCTAGAAGTCTGGTCTTTGGGAAAGTCCTGGGAATGAAAGAAAGATTACCTAGGTCCCTGCTCCTGGCCCAGCTTTTCCTCCCCTGAGGAATTCTAGCTGCATTTGAATAAGGACTCCTGCAGCCTCTTTTCCCCCTTTCTTTTCTTCTTTAAGTTTTGTATTACCATATATTAATTATACATAATAATGGGGTTTATTATGCTATTTTCATTCATGTACATAATGTATTTTGAGATCCGGAATTGTTCTCTCTCTTGTCACCCTCCCATTGATCCCCTACCTCCCAAGAAGTGCCCCTGCTTCTACTTTCTCTGTGTGTGTGTGTCTGTGTGTGCAAATGAGTTTTACTTTCAGGCCTTTTCTCCTCTTCCTCCTCCTTTTTCTTTTTTGTGCTTGCTATCATACAGTGAGACAGGATCTCCACTATAGGCCTGTCTGTCCTGGAAGTCATCATGTAGACCAGGGTGGCCTGGTATTTTTAGGAATTTTCCTGCTGCTGCCTTCCCTTCAGTTATGAGCATGTCCCTCAAGCAAGACACAGGATCTTTGATATATTTTTCTCCAAGGTCTCCTCAGGTCCTCCTGCCCCCTTCTCCCCGCCCCCCATCCTCTCCTGCCCACCACCAGTTCTTTCCCACACTCTGCAGAGAGAGGACTTCATCACCTGCTACTGCCCAGTCAGTCCCCCCCTCCCGCTTCTGTGCAGCTGTTCCTGGACAGTTGGATCCTAGTGGGACATTGCCCCCAGCTGACCTGCAAAGATTTCCTCTCCCATGCCTTGATGTCTCTACTCGCCCACCAACAGCCCCTCCTTTCAGATGTCCTTGGCCCCAAACCCTGGTGACCCTGGCATCCAGGAGCTGCCACAGCTGTGGGATGCCTGCACCCTTGCCAGGAGCAACAGCTGCGCTGTTCCCAGTCTCCACAGGGGCCAAGGTCACCTGTCTCTTATCAGCGTGCGAGTGAGGTGCCAACCCTCCCCTGCACGTCCCTCTCGTCTTCTTGTGGCCTGGCCTTCCTTCTGATGAGTTCAGTAGAACAGTGGGCCCCCCAGAAAAGAGAGGCTACAGGGCTCTGTCCTCTGCTTTGGTGTCAGCTTTCTGAACCCTGCTAATCCAGCCCCAAGGCAGTAATAGAGTGATCTTCCAAACTCATATCTGCCTGTGAGCCTCTCTGCTCTGTGTTCTCCCTGACCTCCAGCTGACAAGACACCCCCCTTCCTCGGGCCTGCTTGCCTGGTTCTGTCCTCTCCACTTTCCCTTGACACCCCCACCCCTGTACCTTCTCTATCTCTGTGCGCCCCATCTACACGTCTCTCAATACCTAGCCCTACCTCCCAGCCTCCCTTTTCTTTACATTCCACCCCAGCCAGTGTACCCCCAAACACCCCAGTCACAAGGGACCTCCTTAGATTCCTGCAAACGTGCCAAGCTTCTGCCAGCTTCCCTCAAGCTTTCCACATGCCAACCCTTCTGCCCACAGCATTCTTTTGTCACTTGACCTACCTCGCCCTCAGCTCATTCCTTGACTCTGTGTTTGGCCCATCCCCCACTCCAGACCTCCGGACCCCTACTTATCACGCTGTGTTGCTCTGTGATTTAAGGGTTGTTTCTAAAACAGACCGAAGAGGCCAGTTTGTTTATTTCCTGTCTAACCCTGTGAATCTCTAGTGCCTAGAGCTGGGTCTGTCACTTAGGTGTTCTCTTTTTGTTTGTTTTTGACTTAACTTTATTATTTTGTTAAAATATTTATTTATTTATTTATTATGTATACAATATTCTGTCTGTGTGTATGCCTGCAGGCCAGAAGAGGACACCAGACCTCATTACAGATGGTTGTGAGCCACCATGTGGTTGCTGGGAATTGAACTCAGGACCTTTGGAAGAACAGGCAATGCTCTTAACCTCTGAGCCATCTCTCCAGCCCCTTAACTTTATTATTTTTAACTGTATGTATGTGTATGTGTCTGACCCGTGCATTGGATTTCCCTAGAATTGCCTGTGGGTTGCCCAACATGGGTGCTGGGAAGTGAAATCAGGTCCTATTCAAGTACAGTAAGCTGAGCCATCTCTCCAGCCTGATTATTTATTTTTAGACAGATTGTCACTATGTTGCCCTGACTAACCTGGAGCTCACTAGACCAGGCTGGTTTCAAATACTCTTCCCAAGAATCAAGATTGCAGACCTAGACCACCATGCCTGGCTACAGTCTTCTTTTCTTTTTTTATTTTACAGTTTGTTTTTTTTATATTTATTTATTTATTTATTTATTATGTATACAATATTCTGTCTGTGTGCATGTCTGCAGGCCAGAAGAGGGCACCAGACCTCTTTACAGATGGTTGTGAGCCACCATGTAGTTGCCAGGAATTGAACTCAGGACCTTTGGAAGAACAGACAATGCTCTTAACCTCTGAGCCATCTCTCCAGCCCCCTATTTTACAGTTTTTTGAGACAGGGTTTCTCTAAGTAGCCCTGCCTGTCCTGGAACTCTCTCTGTAGACCAGGCTAGCCTCGAACTCACAGAGATCCGCCTGCCTCTGCCTCCTTAGTGCTGGAAGGAAAGGCTTGTACCAGCTACCACTGCCTAACTGACGTTTTTATTTTTTATTTTTTGGTTTTTCGAGACAAGGTTTCTCTATACCTTTTTGGAGCCTGTCCTGGAACTAACTCTTGTAGACCAGGTTGGCCTCAAATTCACCTACCTCTGCCTACCTCTGCCTTCCAAGTACTAATATTAAAGGCATGTGCCACCACTGCCTGGCTGCTCTGTGACTTATATATACCCACAGAATACATTTAAACCCTAGCCCTATTCTATGCTGAGCTATGACTTGACTTAAAGCTATCAATACCTATAATTTGACTTTAGAGCAGTGGTTTGGGCCTATAACCCCAGCACTAGAGAGGCAGAAGCAGGACTGTGAAGAGTTTGAGGACTATCTCACTGTTTTATAGAGCAAGGTCCAGGCTAGTCAGGGCCACACAGTGAAACCTTATCTGAGGCAGGCAGAGAGGAACAGGCTGTGATTCAGGTAGGGTGCTTGCCTGGCAGGCACTGAGGCCCGGGTTTAATCTCCAACGCTGAATATGAGCTGTGGGGGCCTTTATCTGTAATCTTAGCATTTAGGGGAGGCAGGAGGATCTGAAGCTCAAGGTCATCAACTCATACACAGAAAATTCAGGTCTGGGGCTGGAGAGATTTGGCTCAGCAGTTAGGAACACTGGTTGCTCTTCCAGAGAATCTCGGTTTGATTCCCAACACTCACATGGCAGTTAACAACCATCTGTAACTCCAGTTCCAGAGGATCCAATGCCCTCTTCTGGACTCCCTGGACATCAGGAAGGCTAGAGGTGCTCAGACATATATGCAGACAGACATGCATATAAAAATATAATACACCCATACACATAAAAATGTAAGAAGACAAAATTTTAAAAATAACAAAATTTCAAAAGGAAAGTACATTACATAAAATTCTATCAAGAACCAGCCTGGTCTACAGAGCTAGTTCCAGGACAGGCTCCAAAGCCACAGAGAAACCCTGTCTCGAAAAACAAAAAAACAAAAAAGTTCTATCAAGAGAGAGAAAGAGAGAGTCAAAGGAACTATAACAGACAAATGAACCAAAAAGTCCTTTACTAAACATCTGCTCCTTTATCAGTCAAGCAAGAAGGCCAAAGGCAGAGAAGTGAAAGTCACGGCCCTGGAGCTAAGAAGTTTGCATTTCCGTGCCTGGATAGGGAAACACACCACCAGGAAAGCAGGAGGTGGATGAGTCCATCTGGAGGAGAGGTCACAGCAACTCAGGCTTTGAGTCAACACTGAATTCCCTGCTGGCCTGATGAATTCCCAGAAGGAGTTCAGCAGTAGCAGGACATGTTCAGGCCAAAGGGACACAAAGGGGTCAGAGGTGACTGCTCAAACTGGCCTCAACCAGACAACCTAGACTTTTTTTTTATAAAGATTTTTTTATTTATTTATTGTGTATACAGTGTTCTGTCTGTCTTCTTGCTAGCCATATGAGGGCACCAGTCTCACTACAGATGGTTGTGAGCCACCATGTGGTCGCTGGGAATTGAACTCATGTCCTCTGGAAGAGCAGCCAGCTCTCCCAACCTCTGAGCCATCTCCCCAACCCCCGACAACCTAGACTTTGCTGAAACTTATGGATAAGAGATCTGGGAAAAATAGTCAGCTGGGTCTTACACTGTCTGAAAACAAAGTCATCTTCATTCTGAATTTCTCTCATGAAAGGATAGAAATGTAGATAGAAAAAAAAGGGGAGGGCTGGAGAGATGGCTCAGAGGTTAAGAGCATTGGCTGTTCTTCCAGAGGTCATGAGTTCGAGGCTCACAACCATCTGTAATGAGATCTGGTGCCCTCTTCTGGTCTGCAGAAGTATACATAATAAATAAAATAAATCTTTAAAGAAAAAAGAAGAAAAAAAAAACCGAAAGAAAAAAGTGTAGGTAGGCTGGTTGATGGTGGCCCAAGCCTTTAATTCCAGTGCTCGGGAGGCAGAGACAGGCAGAGCTCTGTGAGTTCAAGATTGGCCTAGGATCCAAAGCTACAGAGAAACCCTGTCTTGAAAAAACAAATAAACAAACAAATAAATAAATGAGAAAACATGTAAGTAGTAAAAGTCAAAATGGAGTCCAGAGGGACTGGAGAGATGTTCTTGCTCTTACAAAGGACCCAGGCTGAAATATAGCATTGGTGGCTCACAACCCCATTTAAGTCCAGTTTCAGGAGACATTTAGCACACCTTCTGGTTTCCCAAGGCACTGCATGCCAATGGTATATATACCACACACACACACACGTGCAGGCAAAACACTCATACACATGAAATAAATTTTTTTTCTTTAATTTAGAGCCCAGAGAACCAGATGTGGTAGCATATGCCTTTAATCCCAGCATTCTGGAGCCTGAGGCAGAGGATATTTTTTTTTTTTCGAGACAGGGTTTCTCTGTGGCTTTGGAGCCTGTCCTGGAACTAGCTCTGTAGACCAGGCTGGTCTCGAACTCACAGAGATCCGCCTGCCTGGCAGAGGATATTTGTGAGTTTGAGGCCAGCCTAGTCTACACAGCAAGTTCCAGGACAGCCAAGGTTAAGTAGGGAACTCAGAGACTGCACTGGCGAGAAGTGGGTCCCAGGAAAACTAGGGACACACAAGATTTTGTGGGTCACAGGAAAACCAGGGACACACAAGATTTCGTGGGTCACAGGAAAACCAGGGACACACAAGATCCCTTGGCTTCCTGTTCCCAGCAGCTGCAGAAACGTTCTCCAGGCCCCTAGCTCTCCCAGCATTCCCACCCACCAAAGACTAGAAAAGAATCTTGTTTCCTGTCCTTCCTGATTAGACACAGAGACCAGGATGGGAGCAGCTGAGTATTCCCTCAAGCCCCAGGGAGATGGTGGGGCTGGCAGCCAACATTTGGGAAGGCAGTGTGAGGAGTTTAGAGACAGGGCCTGGGAAGGGATTTCATGCCTTGGTGCAGTACCCCCCCCCACCTCCAGTCTTCTTTATTTCCATAATCTGGAAAGCCTATTGACAATTTTCACAGAAAAATCAAAACTTTCTATATGTTATCTTGCCGGTAAGTCTGTAATTTTAAAGAGTCACTGTATGTCCGATATGCTTAACTTGTAGGGATTCCAGCCCTAAGAGCCCCTAAGGTCAGGGAAATTCCAGGATGGTTCTGCCCTGACTGGCTGTGAGTCATGGGCCTTTTCCTGGCCATTTTGACTTGCGCTGCCCTCTAGAGCCTATGGGATTAGGCTGGGAGAGCCTCAAGGGAACCACTTGTTCCACTTAACCTTGGTGCGACCTCATACCAGCACACTGGAGACAGCTGAAGAGACTGTAACTGGGTTTGATCCCTAGCACTGTCAAATAAATAATCAAACAAATAAAAGGATCCAGGTTTGGTGGCCTGTGCCTGTAATCCCAGTCTTTAGCCGGTCAAGGCAGGAGAACAGCAGCACGTTCTAGGTTACATAGCTCACTTAGGAAAGCAAGAGCTACTTGGCTACTGTCAGGAGCCAATTTCCTCCTAAAATCATTACAGGAACCATCACCCTGGGGAGTCTGCAGAGAACCCCACACCCCTAATTGTGTTAAGAATGGTTCTATTGACAGAGCCTACCCCACACCCAAATTGGCTTGTTAATGAGAGCTATCTGTTAGCGGAACCCACCCCACATTCCAAACTATCTAGGGAGCTAGGTGCGTCAACTTCCAGACCTACTGTGACTTGACCGAAGATAACCTCCTGCCTACGTGACCAACGAGGACCATGTGACCAACGTGAACCACGCGGCAAGAGCCCAGAACCCTGTGCCCATCCCCCAACTCTTTACTCTATATAAAGCTATACCCCATCTGTAATAAACGGAGGCTCTGACAAACCTTGCATGGCCTTCTTTCTGTCTCCTAGCCCATATCTTCCAGGTAGTGCCTCTCCGTGACCCTGGAATAACTGACCTGCCAGGCGGGCTACTAACCCTAGACTAAGTGGCCCGCCAAGGCAATCGACAGGCTACAATAGCAAGTTTGAGGCTAGCCCGGACTACAGGACTCTCTCTCCCCACTACACACACACCAAAAACTAAGGTTAAACGGGCGGTGGTGGCACACACTTTAATCCCAGCACTCAGACCTCTGTGAGTTCAAGGCCAGCCTGGTCTACACCGAGTTCCAGGACAGGCTCCAAAGCTACAGTGAAACTCTGTCTCAAAAAAACAAAAATAGCCGGGCAGTGGTGGCACACGCCTTTAATCCCAGCACTTGGGAGGCAGAGGCAGGTGGATCTCTGTGAGTTCGAGACCAGCCTGGTCTACAAGAGCTAGTTCCAGGACAGGCTCCAAAACCACAGAGAAACCCTGTCTCAAAAAAAAAAAAAAAAAAAGGCTCCAAAGCCACAGAGAAACCCTTTCTCGAAAAAAACAAAACAAAACAACCCCCCCCCAAAAAAAACAAAAAACAAAAATAAAACCAAACAAACCAACAGAAAACAAAATAAAACTTTAGTTCCTAGGCATGCAATTCCCTCTTCTGGCCTCCTCAGACACTGTATGTTCAGAGTACATCAGACATACATGCAGACATCTATATTTATAC
The DNA here is from genome assembly GCF_037038515.1 of Microtus pennsylvanicus. NCBI lineage: Eukaryota > Metazoa > Chordata > Mammalia > Rodentia > Cricetidae > Microtus > Microtus pennsylvanicus. The sequence continues at coordinate 15,297,718 of NC_134581.1, read as the reverse complement.
AGAAAAAAGAAAAAATGGAAGCCGGTGGTGGTGGCACATGCCTTTAATCCCAGCACTTGGGAGGCAGAGGCAGGTGGATCTCTGTGAGTTCGAGGCCAACCTGGTCTACAAGAGCTAGTTCCAGGATAGGCTCCAAAGCTATAGATAAACCTTGTCTTGAAAAACCAAAAAAAAAAAAAAAAAAAAAAAAGAAAGAAAGAAAGAAAGGAAAAGCAAAAGAAATCTTGGGGTGGGGTGGACTAAAACTAGGGCTGGAGAGATGGCTCAGAGGTGAAGAGCACTGGCTGCTCTTCAAAGGTCCTGAGTTCAATTCCCAGCAACCACATGGTGGCTCACAACCATCTATAATGAGATCTGGCACCTTCCTCTGGCGTGCTGGCATACATGGAGGCAGAATGTTGTATATATAAATAAATAAATAAATCTTTAAAAAAAACCAAAAACCTAAAACTATGGATCAGTGACATGGCTGCACAAATTTGGTGACCTGAGTTTGATCCTCAAAACTCTTATAAATGGGCTGGAGAGATGGCTCAGTGGTTAAGAGCATTGCCTGCTCTTCCTATAGGTCCTGAGTTCAATTCCCAGCAACCACATAGTGGCTCACAACCTCTGTAATGAGATCTGGTGCCCTCTTCTGGCCTGCAGGCATACATGCAGATAGAATACTGAGAATACTGTATACATAATAAATAAATGAATCTTTTAAAAAAAACTCTTATAAATGTGGAGAGACCCCTCACTATAAGGTTGTCCTTTTTTATTTTTTTTGAAGATTTACTTATTTAATATGTACACAGTGTTCTGCTTGCATATATGCCAGAACAGCAGAAGAAGGCATCAGATCTCATTCTAGATGATTGTAAGCCACCATGTGGATGCTGGGAATTGAACTCAGGTCCTTTGGAAGAACAATCAATGCTCTTAACCTCAGATCCATCTCTCCAGCCACAAGGTTATCCTTTGTGATACCTAATCTTGTTTGTCAACTTGGCACCCTTGGAAAGAAGGAATCTCACTTGAAGAGTTGCCTCCATCAGTTTGGCAGGTGGGCATGTATGCAAACTAGGAAGTCCTCTGACCTCCATACACACTCTGTAGCAGTCATCTCCACACATAAAAAATACAATTAAAAAATAGCAGAAACCTAAGGGCCAGTGAAGAGGATCAGCAGGTAAAGGGGCTTGATTGAAAACCTAAGAAACTGTCCTAGCCCCAGGACCTACCAGGGAGAATAGGAGAACTGACTCCCCATGTTACCCTTTGATCTAAACATGTGAACTAGAACATGTATACTCACACACACACGCACAAAATAAATAAATAAAATGGAATTTTTTAAATTTTAGGTAGTCCAGAGATGGTTCAGCAGTCAAGAGCCCTGCTGACTCTTCCAAAGTGCTGAGCTGTCTTCTCAGTTCATACATCAGATGATTCACAATCACCTGTAACTCCACTTCCAGAAGAATCTGATACCCTTTTCTGACTTCCATGGCACCTACATACACACACACACACACACACACACACACACACACACACACACACACACAGACATGCACGCACGCATGCATATACACACACACAATAAAAATAAAAGAGGACTGGAGAGATGACTCAGCAGTTAAAAACACTGGTTTGGTTGCAGTCAGATGATGGTGGAACACGTCTTTAATCCCAACATTTGGGAGGCAGAAGAAGATAGATCTCTGTGAGTTCAAGTCCAGCCAGGTCTACAGAGAGAGTTCTAGGACAGCCAAAGTTTTATAAAAAAAAAAAATCCTGTCTCAAAACAAAAACAACAACAACCAAAAAAAAAAAAACAGAAAACCAACTAAACTAAACAAAGAAAACCCACACTGGCTGCTCTTTCAAAGGACCTGGGTTTCATTCCCAGCATCAATATGGTGCCTCACAACCATCTGTGATTCCAAATATAGGGGTTCAGTGCCCTCTTCTGGCCTCCAAAGGTGCTGAATACATGTGGTGCACAGACGTACATTCAGGCAGAACACCCATAAATAAAAAATTAAAAAACTAAACTGGGTGATGGTGGTGCACACCTTTAATCCCAGCACTTGTGAGGCAGAGGCAGGTGGATTTCTGAGTTCCTGCCAGCCTGATCTACAAAGTGAGATCCAGGACAGCTAGGGCTCCATAGTGAGACTCTGTCTCAACACCCCCTCCAAAAAATTAATAGAAATATATGCCGTAGGGGCTGGAGCAATGGGTCAGAAGTTAAGAGTACTGACTCTTCTTCCCGAGAATCCTCCAGCTTTGGTCCTTAGCATTCCTAGGGCAGCTCACAACCAACTCCAATTCCAGCACTCAAGCAATGAACCATCTCTCCAGTCTTCAAAAATAAATGTTTAGAGCCGGGCAGTGGTGGCGCACGCCTTTAATCCCAGCACTCGGGAGGCAGAGGCAGGTGGATCTCTGTGAGTTCGAGGCCAGCCTGGTCTACAAGAGCTAGTTCCAGGACAGGAACCAAAAAGCTATGGAGAAACCCTGTCTCGAAAAAATAAAAAAAAAAATAATAAAATAAAATAAATGTTTAGGTCAGGTACAATGGTATACACCTTTAATCCCAGCACTTGGGAGACAGAGGCAGGAGGATCTTTGTGAGTTTGAGCTTAGGTTACATAGTGAATTCCAGGACAGCTAGGGCTACCTATGTAGAGAGGATTGTCTCAATAAAGAAATCTTTAAAAAGATATAATTGTATATATGTGTCTGTAGTGTTGGGATATGTATGTGTGAGTACAGAGGAGGGTTTTTGATCCCCTGGAGCTGGAGTTATAGGTGATTGTAAGTTGTCTAATGTGGATGCTGGGAACAGAATTTGAGTCCTCTGCAAGATCAGCATGCACTTTTAACTGTTGAGCCATCTTATCTGCCCCCAAAGAAGTAAATCTTGTTTGTTTGTTTGAGACAGAATACAGAGAAACCCACTCAATGAGTAAATCTTAAGGTGGCTGGAGAGATGGCAAAGTGGTTAGGTGCTCTTGTTCTTTTAGTTTGTTTGTTTGGTTTGGTTTTTGAGACAAGGTTTCTCTGTGTAGCTTTGGAGCCTGTACTAGAACTCTCTTTTTAGACCAGGCTGGCCTCAAACTCACAGAGATCTGCCTGCCTGTGCCTCCCAAGTGCTGGTATTAAAGGCGTGTGTCACCACCGCCACCACCTAAGTGCTTGTTCTTTTAAAGGATTCAGGTTCAGTTCCTAGAACCCATATGGTAGGTAACAACCATTCATCCTTAGGCACATATGCAGTGTACATACATACATGCAAGCAAAGCACTTATATACATAAAACAATGAAGAAAATAGCAAATTTAAATAAATAAATTTTAAACCTAAAACCAGGACTTAGGAGGTTAACTCTGACTGCTCTCCCAGAGGACCACATGGTGGCTCACAATTGATCGCATACCACCAGTTCCAAGGGACCTGATGCCCTCTTCCGTCCTCTGTGGGTACTGCGTACATGTTACAGAACCATAGCCATACTAATAGACAAATAATTTCAAACCCAGCGAACAGCTAAGCTACACTTGTCAGTGACCTGCTGTGCTGCTCACACCCACGTGACCAACAGCCTCTTCTGCTCCTCTGCTTTCTGCCCGCCCCTATAGAGCAGCAGGACTGGAGCTATGAGAGTGCTTTCCCAGCATGCAAAAGGCCCTGGGTTTGAGCTTCTGTCCCTTAACAAAACAAAACATCATCTTTCTCACTAAACAGAATGGCGCAGTAGTTTCTTCAAGGAATTGTTGACCAGGATGTGAGGTTGTCTTCCCGTCCCACAGCACACCTTGAAGGCCTTTTGCTCAGTAGTAAAACATTCGTCTAGCTTCCATCTTCCAGTTCCTTAGCACTTCGCTGGGAGTGGACAGACAGACATGCCAATAGTGTGTAATCCCTAATTCTCAGGAGGATCAACTTGTATTTGAGGCCAGACAGGGCTACTTAGAAATACCCTGTTCATAACCAAAGCAAAATGACCAGTACATCGACTCAGTAAGTAAGGGTTCCTGTTGACCCTGATGACCCGAGTTTGATCCTGGGATCCACATCCTGCGAACTGTCCTCTGCCCTCCACGTGTGCACCATGGCAAGCAAATGCCCACACACATACACACATGGGCACACATCAAATAAACAACTAAAAATGTAATAAAAAGCAAACTCCAAAGATCTGAGCATGGTGACACGTGTCTGTCCATAATTCCAGTACTTAGGAGGTGGAGGTGAAGCATCAAAGTCATGTTTAGCTACATAGCCAGCCTGGGCTATGTGAGACTCTGTCTCAAAAGAGAAAGAAACTGGGTGATGGTGTTTGAGGCTAGCCTGGTCTACAGAGTGAATTTCAGGGCATCCAGGACTACACAGAGAAACCCTGTCTCAAATAACCAAAATCAAAACCAAAACAAATTGTTCCTCAATGCAGACAGGATTTCTTATCATGACGACATTCTCTATCGATTTATAGCATCTTCAAAATTATGAACAGTGAGTCTGTGCTCATGGAGTTTTTATCAGGTTCCAGATCATCAGTGTGTCCTGGTTCATGCCTGTAATCCTAGCACCTGGGCGGAGGGGAAGAGAGGAGAATCAGGAGTTCAAGGTTAGCCTGACCAACTTGATCTAAAAAAACAAACAAACTAGGACTAGCCAGATGGTGCAGCACTTGCCACACAAGCCTAACAGTCCAACTTTGACCCCTGGAAGCCACGATGGGAGAAGGCAGCTGCCAGATCCTCCACACATGAAACATGGCATGTGTACACACACAAGAAGAGAGAGAACACGAAAATTAAAAAACAAACCAAGTCTGGAGAGATGGAGTGTTGGACGTATCCCCATAAACACGAGAGTCCTGCTACAAAGTAGACGTTTGTTTGTTCATTATCTATCCATCTATCTATTGTAAGTAGTGCAATGTCAGAGAAGTGCTCTATTATTGAGCTATATACCCCTGGCCCCTTCTTTTGTTGATTTGATTGTTCTTCTGTGTATGAGTGTTTTGCCTGAATACATGTCTGTGCACTATGTGCATGAAGTGACCAGGCACCAGATCTCCTGAGATTGGAGTTACAGACAGTTGTGAGCCACCATGTGGGTTCTGGGGATTGAACCCAGCCCCTCTGCAGGAGTAACCTGTGCTCTTAAATGCTAAGCCATCTCTTTAGACCATATCTTTGATCCCAGCACTCAGGAGGCAGACTCGGGAGGAGAAACAGGTAGATCTCTGTGAGGTTGAGGCCAGTCTGGTCTACAGACCTAGTTCTAGAAGGACCAGGGCAATACAAAGAAATCCTGCCTCTTTTTTTTTTTAAGATTTATTTATTTACCCTTAATCCTAGCACTCGGGAGGCAGAGGCAGGCGGATCTCTGTGAGTTCGAGACCAGCCTGGTCTACAAGAGCTAGTTCCAGGACAGGCTCCAAAACCACAGAGAAACCCTGTCTCGAAAAACCACAAAAAAAAGCAAACAAATAAACAAAAAGATTTATTTATTTATTATGCATACAGAGCAGGACAGAAGAGGGCACCCAATCTCATTACAGATGATTGTGAGCTACCATGTGGTTGCTGGAAATTGAACTCAGGAAGAACAACCAGTTTTCTTAACTGCTGAGCTATCTCTCCAGCCCTCAAGAAACCCTGTCTTAAAAACAAACAAACAGGGCTGGAGAGATGGCTCAGCTGTTAAGAGCATTGCATGCTCTTCCAAAGGACCCAAGTTCGATTCCCAGCAACCACATGGTGGCACACAACCATCTGTAATGAGGTCTGGTGTCCTCTTCTAGCCTGCAGGAATATATGCAAACAGAATATTGTATCCATAATAAATAAATATTTAAAAAAACAAACAAACAACTGGACAGTGATGGCTCATGTCTTTAATCCCAGCACTTGGAAGGCAGAGGCAGGCAGATCTCTGTGAGTTTGAGACCAGCCTGGTCTACAAGAGAAAACCTGTCTCAAAAAACAAACAAACAAAAAAATCAAATAAATAACATACATGAATATATGCCAGGAGTGGTGTTGTATGTCTGTAATCTCTTAACATGGGAAGTGAATGCAGGAAGATCCTGAGTGCAAGACCAGCCTTGAAACATAACAAAATCAAGTCCGAAGATAGTTATGTTACAGGAAAGACTGCTTCTTCCATGCCTGGCAGCTGGCTAACCTCTGGCATCTCGCTCTCTCTCTCTTATTCTGTCCTCCTTCTCTTCTCACTTTTCTTGAGCCGTGATCTCTCCTCATTTTTATTCTCTCTGCCTGCCACTCCACCTATTCCACTTCTGCCTAGCTCCTGACCAGTCATCTCTTTATTAGAACAATCATGTGCCTTAGGCAGGCAAGGCGAACGGCAACATATCTTTTCATAATTAAACAAATGTAACCCACCTTTACATGGTTAAATATTCTATAGCACAGATGCTTTTTAACAACTGAACCATCTCCCTGGACCTCATTCTGATTTTTTTGAGAAAGAATTACCCTGGAACTCATTAAGTATGGCAGGCTGACCTTAAACTGAAGGAGATCCTCTTGCCTTCAGCCTCATAAATCCTGGGATTACAGGCATATACACTATTCTTAGCAAAAAAAAAATCACTTTGGATATACATACAGAAAGCAGTTACATGTAAAAGGATGGGAAATATATTCCATACAGATAGTTATCAAAAGAGAGCTGGGGCAGTTGTATTATTGCATGATACAATAGATTGAAACTGCTGGGATGGCACATACCTCTCCCAGCCCTAGGGAGGCTGAGACAGGAAGATCATGAGTTTAAGGCCAGTCTGAGCTAAACAAGACGCAAAACCTAGCATAAGAGGCTGACTCCATAGACAGAAAAGGACTGAAGACAGTAGAAACAGAAATAAAAAACAAGTTGGTCATTTCAAAGCTATTTCCTTATAAAGTGGTTCGGGGAAAATGCAGTTAACATCATGTTACCATTTTTGTGTTTGGGTTAAGACAGATGGAACACTATTATGCCAATTGAAACCGGTCTGTTTGGGAAAGCTGGCTGCTACTTTCTAATCCTGACTTCTTGGAAATTCAGATAAACAGTTTAATTTCAGCTTGGTGACGTGGAACTTTAGTATGACTGACTCCATTTTTATTTTTAGTCTAGTCTGTTGGGACATAGTGTAGGAGCTTAACCCAGAAACAATGGTTTTCAGTAATTTCTTCTTGGACACAGGTACAATTTGGTTTACATCTATCATGCTGTTATTTCTCAGTAACTCATTCAATTAAAAAATATACAATTAAACTTTAATTTTTAAAATTTTTGCGTTTGTCTATCTGTTGTGTTTGGTATGCTGCACATGTGTGTGTGGATGGAGGTCAGAAGAGGACTCGGGTATCTTCTTCCATGCCTAGAAGCTTTATTCCTTTAATACAGTTTGTCACTGAACCAGAAACTCTCTGCTTTGGCTAGGCTGGCTGGTCACTGAACTCTCAAAATCCACTTGTCTCTACCCTCCCAAATGCTAGGGTTACTGGTATGTGAGGTCATGCTCAGGTTTTTGTATTTTTTAATTTTTTAAAATTTATCTATTATGTATACAGTGTTCTGTCTGCGTGTGTCCCTGCAGGCCAGAAGAGGGCACCAGATCTCATTACAGAGGATTGTTAGCCTGTGGTTGCTGGGAATTGAACTCAGGACCTTTGAAAGAGCAGTCAATGCTTTTACCCTCTGCGCCATCTCTCCAGCCCTTTGTTTGTTTATTTGATTGTTTTTAAACATGTATTTTGGGGATTCAAATTCAGGTCCTCAAGCTTTCAGAGAAAGAGCTCTTACTCACTGAGCTGTAAGACAGGGTTTTAGACAGCTGAGGCAGCCTAGAACTTGCTTGAATTCCTGATCCTACTGCCTCCACATCCTAACTGCTGAGATTATAAGTTTATGATGACAAAAATTTCACCTTTAAGTAAAAGTGAGGGGCTAGAGAGATGGCTCAGAGATTAAGAGCAGTGGCTGCTCTTCCAGAGGCTCCAAAGCTACAGAGAAACCCTGTCTCGAAAAACCAAAAGAAAAACAAAACAGGGCTGGAAAGATGGCTCAGAGGTTAAGAGCACTGGCTATTCTTCTAGAGGTCCTGAGTTCAATTCCCAGCAACTACATCCCAAAGGACTGATTTTAGTTCACAGAACCCACATCAGGCTGGTCCCAGCTGCCTATAACTACAAAGCCCTCGTCTGGCCTCTAAGGGAAATTTACACTTGTGTGCACATATACCTACACAGATAAACATGCATACATATAATTTAAAATTAAGGCAGGGGTCAGGCGGCAGTGCCACATACCTTTAATTCCAATACTCAGAAGGCAGAGACAAAAGGATCTCTGTGACTTCGAGGCTTGCCTGATCTACAGAGTGAGTACAAGGACAGCCAGAGCTAAACAGTGAAACCCTGTCTCGAAAAAACAAACGAAACAAACCAATCAAAAAAACTTTATTAGCCATTGGTAGTGCTGCTTTTAATCCCAGCACTCTGGAGGCAGAGGCAAGTGGATCTCTTTGAGTTCAAGGCCAGCCTGGTCTACAGAGTGAGTTCCAAGATAGCTGGAGCTATGTAATGAGACTTGCCTTGAGAAAAAAAATTACTAAACAATAACTGACTTAAAAAATTATTTATTTATTGTATACACAGTATTCTGTCTGCACCTATGCCTACAAACCAAAAGAGGGCATTAGATCTCATTACAGATGGTTGTGAGCTACCGTGTGGTTGCTGGGAATTGAACTCAGGACCTTTAGAAGAACAGCCAGTGCTCTTAACCTCTGAGCCATCTCTTCAGCCTTGTTTTGTTTTTCTTTTGGTATTTCGAGACAGGGTTTCTCTGTAGCTTTGGAACTAGCTCTTGTAGATCAGGCTGGCCTCGAACTCACAGAGATCTACCTGTCTCTGCCTCCCGAGTGCTGGAATTAAAGGTGTGCACCACCACCGCCCATCCCATAAAATTATTTTTACTGCTACTTCATAACTATAACTTTGCTACTTATATGTTATAATTATGAATCATAAAGAAGCTGGGCTGTGGTGGGGGCACACCTTTAATCCCAGTACTCTAGAGACAGAGACAGGCAGATTTCTGTGAGTTTGAGGACAACCTGGTCTACAGAGCTAGTTCCAGGACAGGCTCCAAAGCTACAGAGAAACCTTGTCTCAAAAAAAAACCATAATGTAAATATTTGTGTTTTCTGATAGTCTTAGGCGACCACTATGAAAGGTTCATTCGAGCCCAAAGGGGTCACAACCCAATTAAGAATCTCTGTTCTGGAAAAACAGTGTTCTCTACCCTTGAACCATTGCTTTAATACATCCCTCAAATTTATACTTTAGATGTATCCTTACGTAAACCAATTGTTTTATCTATTGTCTTTTGTTTTTATTCTTCTGCATCGTCTTTGTTATTTTTTTTTTTTGAGACAGAGTTTCTCTGTGTAGCCCTGACCACTGACTTTCTCTGTAGACCACGCTGGCCTCAAACTCAGGAGATCTGCCTGCCTCTGCCTCCCCAGTGCTGGGATTAAACTCATTTGTCACTACTGCTGGGTTTATGTCTTTTTTAAAAAGATACCCCCCCCTTTTTTTTGCTTTTATTTTGGGACAGGGTTACAAGATTTCTCTGAGTAGCCCAGGCTGTCCTGGAACTCTGAGATCTGCCTACCTTCACCTCCCTAGTACTGGAATTAAAGGTGGGCTCCCCACTACTCCCCCACCCCCAGACAGGGTTTCTTTTTCTTTTTTTCGAGACAGGGTTTCTCTGTGGTTTTGGAGCCTGTCCTGGAACTAGCTCTTGTAGACCAGGCTGGTCTCGAACTCACAGAGATCCGCCTGCCTCTGCCTCCCGAGTGCTGGGATTAAAGGCATGCGCCACCACCGCCCGGCTTGCATTCCTAGTTTTATGGGGTACTGGGGGGGATCAATTCAGGGCTTTCCATATGTTAGGTTAACACTATCAATTGAGCTGTGAGTTCTTTATAAAAATGTTTTTGCGATTAATGTCATTTGTGTTCAAGGCCTTATCCATCTTAACCGACTGCCGCCCTAAAGTGGCAGAATCTAAGAAAGGTTTACGCCGACCCAAAGCATTATGGATCCTTTGGATAAAGAATAGCTCGACGGTTGCCGGGAGCGGCCGAAGAGCGGCTCTCAGACGCGTGGTGATTGGTTGACGCAGAACTTCCGCAGGCACTTCCTACTCTCGACCCGCCCTGAGCATCGGTGATTGGCTGGTCTGTGCATGCGCTACGTCGCCTGGGAGTTGTAGTTCTTTTGTTTCGCTAGGCGAAGCCTGTAAAGGTTAGTAGTTGGCGACTGTTAGCGGTAATTGTGCTTTGTCGCTGGCGCCGGCATCATGTCTCGTGTGTTGGTGCCCTGTCATGTGAAAAGCACCGTAGCCCTGCAAGTGGGAGACATGAGAACCTCCCAAGGTCGGCCTGGCGTGCTGGTCGTCGATGTCACCTTTCCCAACGTCGCGCCTTTCGAGGTGAGCGACCCCCAGTAAGCGCGATCAAGGCGTCTGGGCGGGGAAGACATTTTTACTCTTTTTTTTTACTCTTTAACAACCTCTGCAGTTCCCTTTGCTTTGACGAATTGGCCCTATTCAGTGGCATTACAGTCTTTATGATACTAGAATTTACTGTCCTGTTCTCTTCAGCATCTCTTCCTCATTTCCAGGACACCACTGGAAATACAATTATGAACCTCAGTACAAGTGGGAGGGTATTTTGGTTTTGGCCATAGGTGGGATCCTTAAATAATGATGTCAATTTCCCCATTCCAATGGCCTCTGCCATTGGTAAGGTGCAGCTCATCCTTTATCTAGGTTCTCCTAGTGACTTGTTTCTAATCCCCAGTTGCACTTCCATCTCAGCTGACCGTGACAGGGCACTGCATGACCTCAACAAGGGACAAAGCTTACCTCTAATGGCATAGCATTCTGAGCCACCCTGTGACGGTGCCTCACCCACTCCCTTGGCCTTACATGCTTTGTGTTACAATATGTGGTTATCTCCCACGAGGTTGCTTACCACTGGCTGGGAAACCTGGAATATCTGAGTCAGTGTGTTTGAGGCGGCCCTTTGACATCTATATATATATATTTAAATGCTTATTTTAACTTTATGTGTATGAGTGTTTTGTCTGCATGTATGTGTTTATACTTTGTGCATACCTGGTACTGGTGGAGGCCAGAAGAGGCTTCTAAATCCCCTGGAACTGAAGTTATGAACTATTAGGAGTCAGGTAGGTTCTGGGAACCAAACCTGACTCTGCAAGAGCACCAAGTACTCTTAACCACTGAGCACCCGATATGTTTTTGTTTTTGTTTTTAATTCCATGGCTGATTCTGATGAGCTTCCAGTGATGATAACTACTACTATGGTAGTTGATACTGTAGGTCTGCCCAGCTCATTGCCTCCCCCAGGCCCCTGCACTGCACTCAGCAAGCTCTCCTACTCTTCTTATTCTGGTCTTAGTCTGATCATTCCTTCTTAGTTAAGAGACAGAGAGCTCCACAGAGGGAGAGAACCTCTGCTATTACCAGGTTGAACTACAATTCTTTTTCATACTAGATTCTTAGGGTCTCTCACTCTGGTACTCTTTCAAATATGCTACTTTTTGGGTGGTGGGTGGGTCTCGTGAGTCCCAGAATGGTTAAGAATTGCTGAGGCTTACCATGAACTTCTGATCCTCCTGCCTCTGCCTCCCTAGCCCTGGGATTACAGGTGTGCATCACACACCCAGGTTGTACATCACTGAGCATCTAGCATAGAGCTTCAGACATGCTAGACAAGGCAAGTGCTGAACCGCTGAGCTACGTTGTCAGCCCAGCGTGTTGCCATACCCACCTTTGTTATCTACTTCACAGTCTCGCTCTTTCAGGCTTCACATGTCCATTTTCTGCTTTCTTCAGGGACCGTCTCGGGTATGTTGGTGTGGTTTGTTTGTGTGACTTACTGGACTGTGAGCATTTTTAGGAAAGCAAAATTATGTCTGGGCTCCAAGAATTGTTGACTTGCTTAGCAAAAGTGTACATTCCAAAAGAAAGATTACGTCACCGTGCCCAGGACCTCATTTCTCATGGTTGGTTGGGTGTATTCTAGTTGCAGGAGATCACGTTTAAGAATTACTACACAGCTTTCTTGAGCATCCGTGTTCGTCAGCATACCCCACTGCACACACCATCCAAGTGGGTAACTTGTCTGCGGGACTACTGTTTGATGCCTGACCCACACAGTGAGGAAGGAGCCCAGGAGTATGTATCACTGTTCAAACACCAGGTCAGCTGGGCCTCAATATGACCAGGAAATCCCAGATGAGGACTTCCTGCCTAGGGACTGGGCAAAATAGCAGAAGGGAAGAGTGGGGCAAAAGTGGGCTGGACATGCCGGGCGGTGGTGGCGCACGCCTTTAATCCCAGCACTCGGGAGGCAGAGGCAGGCGGATTTCTGTGAGTTCGAGACCAGCCTGGTCTACAGAGCTAGTTCCAGGACAGGCTCCAAAGCCACAGAGAAACCCTGTCTTGAAAAACCAAAAAAAAAAAAAAAAAAAAAAAAAAAGTGGGCTGGACTGTGGCTATCAGTTGGGTACAGGGGAGGGACCACTGTCCTGTCCTTCCCCAAGGCTTGGGGAAACATTTGGTTTACTGCTGGCTGGGAAGTTCCTGCTAAAGGAGATGAATTTTAAGTGGATCTTTTTTATTTAATTTTATCTATCTATCTATCTATCTATCTATCTATCTATCTATCTATCTATCTATCTATGTGGATCTTTTTTATTTAATTTTATCTATCTATCCATCTATCTATCTATCTATCTATCTATCTATCTATCTATCTATCTATCAATCTATCTATTGATTTTTCAAGCCAACGTTTCTCAAGCCCTGGCTGTCCTTGAACTCGCTCTGTAGACCAGGCTGGCCTGAAACTCACAGAGATCCCCCCCTGTCTCTGCCTCCTGAGTGCTGGGATTAAAGGTGTGTGCCACCACCATCCAGCTATTTATCTTTTTAAATTGTTTTTTGTTTTGTTTGAGACAGTTTCTCTGTGTAGCCCTGGTTCTCCTGTTTTATAGACCAGGCTGGCCTTGAACTCAGAAAAAGGAACTGCCTGCCTTTGCCTCCCAAGTGCTGAGGCGAAGGCATGCACCTCCACACCCTGCTCAGTAGGTCATTAAGTGTGTGTATCCAGATGCTGTGTGACATGACCAGAGTACTGGAGCTGCGTCTGATTCTGCGGCAGCCGTCACCACTATGGCTGTCTTTCACAGTGGAGGAATTGCAAATCTACCAGCAGGGACCAAAGGTAAGTGACTGTATGAAACCTACTGGCTAGCCCTGGACCTAAGAAGCTTCTAAATGGCTAGGAGAGATGGGGCACTGGTGTGGGCGATGGGCAAGGATGGAGAGCTACAGAGAGAAGCCTTCATGATGTTGGAGGAATATGAATGCAGAAAGTCAAAGGTGAGTTTCTGCATCGGCATCCCCTGACCCTCAAGACCACCTACTACCTTTAGGTGCTGGGATGGACTTTTGTTCCTGGGTTCTCCTTCTGCAGAACAGAAGAGCTCAGTAATCTGAGTGTTCCTTTGATCGTCCATGGTCCTGAATAGGAATTTCCCAGTATTTCAGGCTCAAGGGACCTTTTCTTTGCTCTCAGGTGCCAGAGCTCTCAGATTCGGCCCCACTTAGAAGAGTATACCTTTGCTTTGCAGAGCCCCTCCTTGACTTTCCCCAAGTGGCTTTCCCACCCGGTGTCCAATGAGCAGCCTGTTCCCCGCCTTGAGGTAAGCTCTAACCCTGGGTGTTAGCCACACATACATGGTTCTGATGCCCAGAGTATGAACATGTGGGCCTCTGGCTATCCTGAGGCCAGCTGGGGATATAGAATACTTACTGAGCATGCATAAGGTCCTGGGTTTGATTTCCAAGACCACAAAAATTTGAGATTGGACACAGGGCTCATGGTTCAATGTCTTCCTGGGTGTTCTGTGGGATTTGAGTTGTGTCTGCTTCTAGGCAGGCATGGACTGCTTCCTGAGTGAACATCAAGCCCTAGGCATACACACATTCTGCAAGTTATCTGGGAATGCTACTGGTTTCAGCTGGAGTGCCCCATGTCTTACATCTCTAAGGGCACTGCTGGGGAGAGATTCATGGCCACTCTTCCTTCCTTCTGGAGCAGGGTCTCCCAGATCCCAGCAGAGTATCCTCCGAGGTGCAGCAGATGTGGGCACTGACAGAGATGATTCGGGCTAGTCACAGTTCCACAAGGATTGGCCGCTTTGATGTGAGTGAGTGCTTCCTTCTGCTTGGCTTTCCTTGCTTTGAATAGCTCAGAACTGATAGTCTCTTGTGTTGCAGGTGGATGGCTGCTATGATCTGAATTTGCTCTCCTACACATGAGCGGCAGCATTCTACTTGAGACATTGGCCTTCTGTGCCCATCCAGGACTGGTTTGGCCACCAGAAACTGAAGTGTGTTCCCTGCGCATCCAAGTTCTATCTGCGCCAAAGAAATTCTTGACATTCACTTAGCTGTTTTAGCATGACTTCCCAGTGTGTGTGGGGGTACTTTCTGTCTTTGTCTGACATGCAAATTCAGTCTCTTCCTCTCAACATTTACAGGTTCTACTTAGAATCCTTGAGTTCCTCCTGCCTATCCTGCCAGTGTGCACAGCCTGTCTTCTACCATTTTCCTTATTATTGAGATAAACCTGTTCCCTGTAGCCTAGGAAGGCCACTGCTGTTTTGACACTCATGACCTGAGAAACTTGAAGAAGAGATATCCCCTATTCATTCCTCTGCTTCTGTTGGTAGCCTTTTTCCTTTTGTATTATATCCATAGAAAAGTAAATGTCCTACAGACCTGCATGGTGGCACACACCTTTAACCTCAGCACTTATGAGTTCAAGGCCAACCTGGTTTACACAATGAATTCCAGACTAGTGAGGGCTACACAGTAAAACCTTGTCTTTGTGGCACAGGGGATGAAAAGAAAAAGAAAATGTCCCTCTTTAAATCTGTCTTTTGCCAGCCTATACCAGCCTAGGAGGCAGAGCTGGGATTTGGCTGCTGAAATGTGTTGTCTGTCAGTTCTGGGCAGGTGCTTTTGGCACAGCTGGGGCCTGACAATGAGACCTCCAATCTATTTGTCCTCTGTCTCAGCATGAAGCATATCTATGACCCTTCTCCCAGTTGCTTCTTGCCGGTCATGCTCAGGACAATGAGAGATGATCCCTGGGGGTAGTGTGTGCAAACGAAGGTTTCACAGATACTGTTTGAGAGGCTGCGGTCCTCGATGGCCCTGGAGCAACCTGTAAATGATGAAGGCTGCTGCACTTTCCTGGGCTAAAATTTGGTTTCCCTCCATGTCTCCCAGATGTTGCCCCTGGGAAGGGTTATAAAGCAGTGCAGCAAGGTGTCCTGGACCTGGAAAATTGAACATGTGTATGTGCAGCAGTTTTTGGGAAAGTCTAGCCACCTTTGGTAGCTACCCTGTATTCTTGCCAATCAGCCTTCTTGAAGTTAGTGTTTTTACCTACAAGATCATTGTTTAAACCCATCTGGTTTTTGCTGAAAGGCTGATCACCATAGTCCTGTGTTCAGGGAGCAATGGTCTTTAGTTTGCATGAGTAGAGAGGATTCGGGGTGGCAGGGATCATGCATAATTCATAGCTGTATTCCTAAGATCCCTGGAACTAGTGTGCGGCAAGACAAATAAATACTTGTGCAATACGTGACTGCTGCTGTTTGCTGCTTGTGTGTGCCCAGTGGGAGAGCCAGAGACCAGGCCACAATGATACTAGGACTGCCCAGAGGATTTCACCCTCTAGTGGCTCCACCTTCCACAGCTATTTGACCTGAATGTGTAATTCAGGCTTTTCAGCCATTTGCAGAACTTTGACCTTCTGGAGGCTGGGAGTTCTAACCCCCTAGTTCTGGTTCTAGGCAGTTCTGTTCTGAACTGCCTGACTTGCTTTTATTAGTTAAAGGAAGAGCCTGAGGCCATCGGGAGTCAACGCCCCGTTCTAAATCCCAGCCTGCCCTGTGGGCTTCCCACACCCCTTCCCATCCTCTGGGAGCTAGAAAGACCTGTCCAAGCAGGGGTTTGGACTACATCTCCCAGAGTGCCTGGCAGAATAGTGGCCTCGGTGTGCCGGCTGCACCAGTTGCGGGTTACGATGCAGCGGACAGCGAGTGTGGTGGCTTTGGGCTTTTGCCTGCAGGCACAACCCTTGGTCCAGAGCCGCCCACTCAGTTGTGTACAGGTGGGATGAAGGGCACTGGTGGGAGTTTGTTACTGGTCTTGGAGGGTGGGGGAGGAAGCTGATGGGACTGGGCCCTGGTGGCTTTAAACCTGGCTGTCCACAGCATGTGCTCCGCAGGACTCCACTGTATGACTTCCACCTGGCCCACGGAGGAAAAATGGTGGCGTTTGCAGGGTGGAGTCTACCTGTTCAATACCGGGACAGTCACGTTGTTTCACACCTGCATACACGCCAGCACTGTTCTCTCTTCGATGTGTCCCACATGCTGCAGGTGAGCCAGGGGCTTGATCTGGTCTTCCTCCCCATCTACAGTATTGTACTTTGCCGCTTAGCGTGAGGAGATCTTAGACTACAGGGTTAGGGGCACTGACTAATTTAGGAGGTCTTCTGATTTGCTCTCCTCTGCCCTTGGCTAGAGCTGTACCTACTCCCATCTATTGTGCTGGATATTGGCTAGAAATTGGTTGGGTATCTTAGTAAGGTGCTCGGTCCCAGGAGGCTGGGAGGGAAAGGGGAAACGAGAAGGTAGACCCTCTGCCATCTCCAGAACCCAAAGACCGTACTTACTTCTGGGCTGAAGTGTGTTATGGACAACTGTAGGATGCTTTCTTGCCTAGTAGCCTTTTAGACTTCAGATACTGCAGTGGCCTGAGGCTTTCCATATTTTCCCTAGACCAAGATATTTGGTCGTGACCGAGTGAAGCTGATGGAGAGTATAGTGGTTGGAGACATTGCGGAACTAAAGCCTAACCAGGTGGGCCTATTTTATTTTTCTCAATGTTAGGTCCTTGTCTAAAGCTTAGGAGGCACAAAGATAGGTCAGATTTAGCTTTGCAGGGCTTGCTATCTTGATGGAGCCATTGGGTCATTTCCAGATATCCAACTGGCTTTGGAGAAGCACTATCCCAGCCCTACTACATTGTGCTGGGAGGCCAGAAACCAAAGTTTGTATGCTTTGACCTCATGCTGCTGCTCATACCTGTGGTATTCAGAGCATGATCCCTAAACCAGCAGCCTCTCCATTTTCTAGGGCTGTGTTAGGAATATGCTGAAGCACTGCTTTACTCTGGGCTGCTGAGCCAGAACCGTAGTTTTAACAAGATCCCTAGGTGGTTCGAGTGACTTACCAATCTCAAGGTTTGGCCATCCAGTTGCAAGGCTAAGGCCAGCTTTACAGTGTTTTGAATACAGTGAAGAATGTGCTGGGAGCCTGTGGGATCCTGAAGATGGTCTTTGAATCTTTTCTCCTGGAGGATGGCACATGGGTGGAGGTGGGTGGAGTGAAGTAGTAGTTCATAGGTGTCACAGAGTAAGTGTGAAATGGGTTTCTAAAAATTGAGAAGTAAAGCCGGGCGGTGGTGGCCCACGCCTTTAATCCCAGCACTCAGGATGCTGAGGCAGGTGGATTTCTGTGAGTTCAAGGCCAGTATAGTCTAGAAGAGCTAGTTCCAGGACAGGAACCAAAAAGCTACAGAGAAACCCTGTCTCGAAAAATAAAAAAAAAATAAAAAAAAAAAAGAATTGAGAAGTAAGGGAGACAAAGGTCCCACTCCTCTGGGAGGGGTGGGAATGTACTTGACAAATGAAGGTCAAAGACCCTAGACTTCCCTTGCACTCTTTACCCAAAACTGCATTCATGAATTTGTGGTAGCTGAGTGGATCTAAGAATGTTTCTGGCTCACACTTGGCTTTGGCTTTCTGGACCTGGAGACAAGGATGTTCTGCTTTAATGCTAGGGCATACTGTCACTGTTTACCAATGAAGCTGGAGGCATCCTAGATGACTTGATCGTGACCAATACTTCGGAGGGGCACCTGTATGTAGTGTCCAATGCTGGCTGCTGGGACAAGGACTTAGCTCTCATGCAGGTATGGTTGCTTTTGTTTTGTTTTTCCAGACAGGGTTTCTCTATGTAACAGCCCTAGCTGTCCTGGAACTTGCTCTGTAGACCAGGCTGGCTGTGGCTGCGAACTCACAGAATCCACCTGCTTCTCTCTGCTTCTCAAGTGCTGGGATTAAAGGCGTGTACCGCCCCTGCCTGGCCCTACAGCTGCCTTTTATTCTAGGTCTTTTATATTCTTTTTTTTTTTTAATATTTATTTATTTATTATGTATACAATGTTCTGTATATATTCTGTCGACATGTATGCCTGCAGGCCAGAAGAGGGCACCAGACCTCATTACAGATGGTTGTAAGCCACCATGTGGTCGCTGGGAATTGAACTCAGGACCTTTGGAAGAGCAGGCAACGCTCTTAACTGCTGAGCCATCTCTCCAGCCCCGGTCTTTTATATTCTTTGTTCATAAAGCAGTGCCCAGTGCAGATAGGGGCTCAGAAAATGACTCTTAGTACAAGAACAGCCAATAGACTGAAGAGTAGGCACTCCATGTGTGCATCAGGGTTTGGGGATAGAGACTAGCAGAGGTGGGGAGATAAAGCTGACCCTGGGGGGGCTGGAGAGATGGCTCAGTGGTTAAGAGCATTGCCTGCTCTTTCAAGGGTCCCGAGTTCAATTCCCAGCAACCACATGGTGGCTCACAACCATCTGTAATGAAGTCTGGTGCCCTCTTCTGGCCTGCAGGCATACACACAGACAGAACATTGTATACATAATAAATAAATAAAATAAAAAATAAGGGCTGGAGAGATGGCTCAGAGGTTAAGAGCATGACTGTTCTTCCCGAGGTCCTGAGTTCAATTCCCAGCAACCACACGGTGGCTCACAACCATCTGGGTTTTTTTTTTGTTTTTTTGCTTTTTTGGTTTTTTTTTTTTGGTTTTTCGAGACAGGGTTTCTCTGTGGCTTTGGAGCCTGTCCTGGAACTAGCTCTGTAGACCAGGCTGGTCTCGAACTCACAGAGATCCGCCTGCCTCTGCCTCCCGAGTGCTGGGATTAAAGGCATGCGCCACCATAGGCCGGCTTCACAACCATCTGTAATGAGATCTGGTGCCCTCTTTTGGCCTGCAGCAAACATGCAGGGAAAACTCTATACATAATTAATAAATAAATTTAAAAAAATCATCATGTTAAAAAAAAAAAGCTGACCCTGGCCCTGAAATGATCATCCTCTGTGATGTAAGTGAGGTGACAGACGTGGGCTTAGGTCCTCCTTACCACTTAGCAGCTACGTGAATTTTAAGATGGGAATCAGCCTGCTATTAGCCTGCCCAGTTCTGTAGTGTCCAACCCAGAGTAGGTGCTCAGTAATGGTTTTAGACACTGATGTGCTTCTGGTTTTCATTTCAGGAGAAGGTCAAGGAGTTCCAGAACAGGGGCAGTGATGTAGGCCTGGAAGTGATAGATAATGCCCTGTTAGCTCTGCAAGGTGAGCGTGCCAGGTTGGGGCTAGAGCCAGCCCTTGCCTTCCTGCCTTTATTTGCTGATTAGCATGGATGCTATCCCGAGAGGAAGGTATGGATGCTTCCTCGAGAGAAAGGTATGGATGCTGTGATAGCTGTATGCCATAATTCCAAAGTTAAGTATCTTTCCTCTCTGCAAAGCTGTCCAAGGGTTGGAGCAAGGGCATCCTTTTCTGTTTTGCTGAGTTGGACTTGCTTGGGACCTGTTCTGCTTCCTAAGGAAGTGCTGGGTCCAAGACCCTTGTTATTCTTTTTGGGCTCAGGACCTGCTGCAGCACAAGTGCTACAGGCTGGTGTGACAGATGATTTGAGGAAACTGCCCTTCATGACCAGTGCTGTGATGGAGGTGTGTGGTGTGGCTGGCTGTCGCGTGACCCGCTGTGGCTACACAGGAGAAGATGGTGTGGAGGTATGTTGAGAAGTAACTATTCCCTATGGAGCCTCATGCCTGTAATCCCAGTGCTTATGGAGATAGAAGCAGGAACATTTTAGTTCATGGTGTGGGTTTCCATAGTGAGTTCCAGGCTAAGCAAGGCTACATAGTGAGAGCCTATCTCAAAGGAAAAAAAGCCAAATTAAACCCCAAAACAAAAAATACAGTTGTAAAGTTTGGCAGAGGGTGGCACATGCCTATAGTCCCAACACCAAGGAAGTAGAGACAGGAGAATCATAAGTTACAGGCCAGGCTGAGCTACCTGTCTCAGAGGGATGAGAGTAGGGGAAAATGGGGAATATCACTATTTGTACAGGAGTGTTTCACTTCTGTACAACCAAAAGTGGTAAAAGTGGTTACAGGATTCAAGGTTCAGGGGGTAACTGCCCATCTGCTTCTCGTCCTTTGTGCAGATCTCAGTGCCAGCAGGAGAGGCGGTCCACTTGGCAACTGCTCTGCTGAAAAACCCAGAGGTGAAGCTGGCAGGACTAGCAGCCAGAGATAGCCTGCGCCTGGAGGCAGGCCTCTGTCTGTATGGGAATGACATTGATGAACATACCACACCTGTGGAGGGCAGCCTCGGCTGGACACTGGGTGAGCTGGGCTAGCACTGAAGGGGTCCTGAAGATTCCATAACTACTCCTAAGGTTGTATATACTGCAACAAGTAACTCAGCTTTGCTGAGCCTTCATTCCCTGAAGGTGCTACTGTGGTCTTGCCTTTTAGAAACTGAGGACCCTAAGTATGGCTTCCAGGGGGTAGGAGATGATTGATTGACTGACTGTAGTGCAGGGGAAGAATAGAGCCCAAGTGATGCTAAATGACATCACTTGGGGCTTTCGTAGTAAAGGATTCCTGTGTCCAGGACTTATGTGCAGCTTACATCTGGTGTGTTCCTTTCCAGGGAAGCGGCGCCGAACTGCTATGGACTTCCCAGGAGCCAAAATCATTGTGCCCCAGCTGAAGGGTGAGGTGCAGAAGAGACGTGTGGGGTTGATATGTGAAGGGGCTCCAATGAGAGCTCACAGCCCTATCCTGAGCACAGAAGGCACTGTGATTGGTAAGTGGTCCAGGAGGGGACATTGGCTAGCAGGGTATCCAAGGTAGGGATATTGGGCTGGCAGGGTTGTGTTAACCTATGGCTTATGCTTGGACAGGCACAGTGACCAGTGGCTGCCCTTCACCCAGCCTGAAGAAGAATGTAGCAATGGGATATGTGCCATTCAAATACAGTCGGCCAGGGACACAGCTGCTGGTGGAGGTTCGGCGGAAGCAACAAATGACAGTGGTTAGCAAAATGCCCTTTGTGCCCACGAACTACTACACTCTCAAGTGAAGATGACCCATGGGAAAGCAGTTCCCTCCAGGAGTCTTGCCCTAGAAGGCATTCTATAGTGCTTAGTCAGGACAGAAGTAGAACTCACAGGGGTGGGTAGAAGCTGAATGGGGTTTGCTGTGGTCTGATTAGGGTGGGGAGAGCATCCCATCTATTCTCCTTCCCCACCAAGCTATCCTAACTTTAGGGCCTGATTTTTAAATGACAAATCACCTTACTTAATGTCCTATTTTAGTCTGCAATCCCACTAACCTTATTCTGCCAGGGGCTGGCCAGAGAACAAATGTCTGCCTTTGTGTGGAGGATACCTGCCCAACCTACCTCACGATGGTTTCTCTAATTTCAAAGGGCTATTACTGTGGGCAGTGTGAGCTTAAGTGCCTTCCACTTTGTTCCCCATGAATGCATACTCTGCCTTTCCTCGGATAAAAATGACTCCTGACTCAGTGTCGGGTGAGTTGTTCCTGTGTGCAAACTTAGGGATGGTTAAGTAAACACAGACTCACCCTTCCACATTCCCTAGTCAACTCAGCCTGCTGTCCAGCAGCAAGACATGGCAGGCTGGGTACTTGGGCTGACCTTAGCTCTTGTTGTGAATAACTGTATTTTACTAACTCTTGAAAAAAAAAATTAGTTTCCTTCTGGGGCTGGAGAGAAGAGGGCTCAGTGGTTAAGAGCACTGGCTGTTCTTCCAGAGGACCCAGGTTCAATTCCCAGCACCCACACAACAGCTCACAACTGTCTGTGATCCAGCTCAGGGTGATTTGACACCCTCACACAGATATGAATGCATGCAAAACACCAATGCACACAAAAATAAATAAGAAAATTTTCTTTCTTCTTACTTGCCATGGTCTCTAGCTTTATTGTTCCCTTGTTCACTGGGTTCCTGGGGTGCCAACCCAATGCCTGTCTTCTTGGCCTCCAACACAGGTTCTGAGTAAGCTCTCCTTGAAAGAGGCTATATATATATATATATATATATATATATATATATATATATATATATATATAAACTAACAGGGATATAGAAGTGGTGTGGTGGCATCCCTTTTTAATCCCAGGACTTGTGAGTTGGGGACAAAAGTGTTGGGAGTTTAGGGTCATCCTCGGCAATATGTTGAGGCCAGCTTGGACAACATGAAACACTAACTCAACTCTCTCTATCCCTCCCACTCCCACATCCCCAAACCTAATGGGAATATTGTCCCTGGTAGGCAATCTACCACCACTCTAGGGAGCTGGCATCAGTTCTCCACCTCTGCAAATTACTGTATTTTGGATCCTGAGGGCAACACACCCACGATCCCTTACTGGTTGCCCGTGTGCACACACCCTTGCCCTGTTGGAATAACCACACGACTGATGCACTTCTCTGTTTAATATGCCACATCTTCAGTTGTTCCTGAGATGGAATATGAGACCTTGCCTCTTCGTAGGGATGTCAGGGGATGGACCTGAAACTGTGAAGAACATCTTTCTGCCATACAGATGCATCGCTGGAGTAGGTACTTGTGCATGAGGAGTTCAGTACAGTTTCATTTATAGTACACCTGCTACAAAGTCTTTGTAGACAAAGGCTGCCAGAAGCCTATGTGACATCTAACAAAGAGACAGTGGGACACCTGAGGTAGCCAGTGGCCCAGCAGAGACAGGCAGAAGTACAACCACTAGAGGAGATAGATCCAGGGCCACAATGCTTTTAGGAACCATACTGTTCTCAGGAAGTGGTGTTTCCCTGGGGACATTTGCCACCCACCCCTTTAGAACCTCTTCTGACCCACTGTGAAGGGCCCAGGGCTATCTGGCTAGTGGCTCACTCTTACTGATATTTTTAGGGGCTGAAATGATACTAGCAGGCTCTTAGGATGAACCCTTGTCCAGATGGGAAGTGATAAGGCTGCAGGGCACAATGAAGTCATTGCACTAACTGCTTAGTACCTCCCTAGGAGGTGACAAGGTACAAACCAAAACACCCCATGGGCACTTTAAGCAGGGGAGCTGGTAGCCAATACCAGGGACTCTAGATGCACTCAGTGCCTCTCAGGTACTCAACTTGCCCTCAAAGAATAGAGAAACAGGTCAGCTGGAAAAGGATAACTTCCTCTGCCTGCCTCTGACCTGAAAGACTGACTGGGCCAGGGGAGGTCCATGTTTGGTGCTCTGGTCCAGGCCAGGATTACCTGGCTTTTTGCCTACAAAGCAAAGCCAAGGAAATCAAGGCTTAGGGGAGAACAGACTTCCCTCATAAATCTCAGAACTGGTTAACCTCAAGATTCCTCTTAGAAGGACAAATCTCTGTAAGATCACGCCCTAAGGGAATGAAGAGGACAGGAAAAAGACAAGGTGAAAAAGGGCTGCTGACCTTCCCAACCAAGATGCTTCTCAGCTCTAACCCTTGACAGAAGTCTTAGGGCAAGACACATGGTAGAGACAAACTTCACCTGCCTGGTACCTG
This sequence comes from Microtus pennsylvanicus, assembly GCF_037038515.1. Taxonomy (NCBI): domain Eukaryota; kingdom Metazoa; phylum Chordata; class Mammalia; order Rodentia; family Cricetidae; genus Microtus; species Microtus pennsylvanicus. The sequence goes on along the minus strand of NC_134581.1, from coordinate 15,273,827 downwards.
GAGCTGTCGGAGGCAAGCCTGAAGGCAACAGGCTCACCCTGCAAGCACTGTGGTACTCCAGTCCCCCAACCCCAAGCCCTCTGCAGTTTTCCAAGGGGTCTGGGCAGCAGCAGGATGCAGCCTAGGAGACAGCAGACCCAGTGGTGTCTCTGGAGACCCTTCTGCTGTTGCCTTCCCTTATTCTCTGTGGGTTTTGAGAGGTTCATTTGCTGCCATTTCCCTGAAAGTAATGGAGAGAAGCAAGGTTACTTCATGGATAGCAGAATAGTCTATTCACGAATACTTGCCATTAAGCAGGCAGTTATAAATGCTAATGAGATCAGGCCACTGTCTTGCTCCATGGTCCCCCTATGCTCTTGTGTTCCAAGTTCACCATCACAGCCTCTAGTCTCCTAATATGTCACATTTGTCCTAGTTAGTGAGCCTGTTTTAGCTATTTTTTCCCCTTATCCAGTGTTCTACTCTCCCTTTGGTCTTAGTTTAGGTGTCATGGGGGTGGTCCCTGAGCCCCTTTGCATTTGTACTTTCCTTCTAAACCTCTTGCTTCCACCGTAAGCAGAGTCTGGGTTGTCCTTGTTTTCTTGGACCTGCTGTGACCTCTGTCATATAGTAGAAGCTCAGAGATTGGCTGAACGAAATGTCTTGATAAGTAAGCTGTTTTTTCAGAGATTAGGAGGCTGACTTGATGAGGTAGTGTGCTAAGAATAGAGGCTGTTAGGCTGGGGGGGGGGGCTATAGCTTCAATGGTACAGTACTTGCCTAGAATAGATGCTCTTGCTTTCCTAATGAAGGACTTCCCAACCAAGGGATTTTTTTCCAATAGACCCGCCACTTCCTCTTTCTAAAATTATGGTGACACCTCCATCCATCCCCACTGAATATGCTGATAAGAGGCTTTCTGGGCACTGGTAAACGCCCAACTCCAATCCTGAGAATTGGGTTCTTGCAAAGGCCACTCACTAAGCTAGGGTACTGGCATCCTGAGAATTCTCTTCCCTGTCACCAGTACTCGAGTGTCCCCTGACTGCCAAGCATGGGGTTGGGATAGAGATTTACTCACCATGAAGGGAAATGTGTGGAGCCATCAGGTGTGGATCCATTCTGGCCACTCAGACCTGGAGGCAGGAACACACCCAGAGCTGCAGGAGGCTGAGGGTGGGGCTCTGAGCAGGTCAAGTCAGGGACCACCAGTATAGTTTAAGGGATTGGGGCTGGGATGCTAGGGACTAGACACTGTCTGGTAAGGGTTTTTGAGAAACAGTTACAACGTGATGATGGACAGGTGGGGATTCTAGTGTAAAATGATATGGGGGTGTAAGTCTGGATACAACGAGGCACCTGAGGGACCAGTGGCAGTCTAGCCGGACACAGGAGAAACAAGTGATACAGCTTGGTGGTGGTAGGGGCAGCCAGGCCAAGGAGGTTCGTAGGGAGCCTCACCTGGACGGTGATACAACCCGGTCACTGTGTTCCCGTAGAACCCCCACGCCAGCTGGATCCCCAGGAGACTTAACACCAACCACAGCAAGAGCAGCTTGAAGAGAGTCACTCGCATGTCCTGTGTCTCCCACTCCCGCAGGAACTCGCTGCCCAAGGTGCCCAGCGCTCCGAGCACCGTAGCGGGCAGAGCTTGCAAAAACTGCCCAGACCAAGGTTCCGCCATGACTGGCCAGCGCCCCACTGGGCGTACTGTCACCGTGGTTCTCACTGCGCAAGCGTCTTATCTTCCGGGATTACGCTTGTAGGTGCGCACGCGTACTCTCAGGCAAGGAAGATCTACTTCGCTTGCGCGAAGTGTTGGCAGTTTGGGGCAGGGCTTTAAAACCGCGCAGGCGCACCCATCCCCTCCCAGCTTACTTAAAGGGTGAGTGATTCGGTAAGTATAAAATAGCAACTCGGTCTTTTATAGCCCCGGGTTTCCCGTGATGCTCCGCGCGGCTGCGATGATTGGTTAAGCATCTTGCTTTTAGGGCGTGGATGCGCTCTTGAGCAATCGTGGACGAACTGCGAGTGTGCGCGCGTGCGCGGGGCCGCGACTGGCGCCAGCTCGAGCCCGCAGGCGCTCGGGGGCGCGCACGTCGCTCCCCGCCCTCCCGCCACCGCCCGCCCTCGTTCGCTCGAGCTCCCCGCCCGCCGCCCGCGGTCCTCCGTCGGTTCTCTCCTTAGTCCGCCGTCTCCCGCGGAGCTGCCGGTCTTCGTCTCCGAGCTTGCGGACTCGTGGACAGGCGTCCTCAGCGCGAAGAGGCCGGACTCGGAGTCGTCGCCTTGAGGTGAGCAGGAGCATTCCCTCCAGCCGCCTGGGCTCCGGGCCCGACCAGCCGGCACTTTTCCGGCCACCCGCCCGTCGCCTGGTCGCGATCGCACCCCACCTGCTGCTCTCGGCCGGCAGCCCCTGGCCCCGGCCCCTGACCTGGCGCCCCGCGCCCGAGGCGGCGGCCCCGCCCGCGCAATCCCCGGAAGCGCGCCCCGCCGCCTCCAGTCCCCCTTCCCCCGCCCTGCCGGGCCTGGTGGAGCCCTAGCCGCCCGCCCTCCCCGTCGCTTCCTCTCAGGGCTGTGCCGGGCTGGGCGGGGGCTCTCGGCCGGCCCGCGACCGCGCTGGGGGTAGCCTGCCACTGTGAAGCGCGCGTGGCTGTCGGGAGTTGGAATAGGCAAGAAACTCTTTTACAACTCCATTTTGCCTTTTACATTTTATGTGGATCATTAATCACTGTTTTATACCGGGTGAGGACAGTAAGGCTTTGGGTGGATTTTCTGTTTTCAGTGCCATATTTCTTAGAGATTGTGTAAGTAAAAGATTGTTTTGAAATCTTAGAGGTTAAGACTGTATGGGGGAAGGTATTTTCCAGTTGAAAAAACATTTTAAAAATTATTTGGAGAGGTTGCATCAAAATAGATGAATTTCTACTTAAAGTTACTACTAATTAAGAATCACTTACTGATGGGTTCTCTTTTCAGGTAGTTTTCATGAAATTGCACTTTTTGCACCCAATGTAGAGTTGAGGTTTGTTTTTTTAATTCATGTTCAGTAACATGAAGTGGAAAATTGGGACCAATTTTTTTGTTGTTGTTCCAGAATTGGTTCCACTTTTATTTTCTAATTGTCCTGAGAATTTTATCCTTTTGGTTATTCATTTGGTTCTTTCTGTCGTCTGACATTCTTTTGAAGTAAGTGGTTTTTGGAATATATATATATATATATATATATATATATATATATATATATCCAGTTTATAGTCGCCTGACAAACCTGGAGGGGGAAAAGCTTATACTTTCAGGTGTTGAATGTGGTGGGAATTTTCAACCACTTAGTGTCACATGCCCAAATGTGTATGTCCATGTGGATGGCTTTTCACCTTCCACATGGCTAGTTTGGTGGTGATAATGTTTTGAGCTTTTAACCCAAGTATCATTGTTAATTAAAAAATACAAGGGTGGGTCTCACTAATGAAGTCTCTCAGAGAAGTTGTTTTGAGGATTTGTCTATTTATGTGGAGCAGTGATGTTTCTTGGGGACATAAAATATGGAGCTTGTTTTTTCTATTTTATTTTCCTCTTTGGTGCTTGAAATTAAACTCGGGCTTGGGGCATAGTGAGCAGGTGCTATATCTCTGAGCTTCTTTCCAGCCCTACACTAACTTTGAGTCAAAGTCCAGTGTTCAACATAGCCTCTACCCAGAAATCTCCTGGAAGAAGAGAATAGGAATGTATCTAGTCTGCCGTTATCCCCCCATCGATGTGGTATTTTAGACAGGAAAAAAATCTTCAGGATTTATAGGCCGACTCCATTTGTAGGGGTGGAGACTGAGCTCAGGGACCTTTTTTTCAAGAGAAAGGTTTATTAGTCCTCCGCAGAGAGAACAGTGGGTTAGTAATGACAGGAGAGCCACTTGCCTAAGACTTGAGAGAAACGGACACAGGGTCTGACTTGAGCCCTGGAAATTGCTTTGTAGATCTAGCTGGCCTCTAATTTTCACAATGCTCCTGCTTCTGCCTTCTGAATAGTCCTGGGATCATGGGGTGTGGGGTACCATCCTGGTAAGACTTAAAATTTTAGAAGGTCATATTGGACTAGAACTGTTTTCTCCATGTACTCTCAGCTACAATCAGGGGGTCCCGTTTTGTCTCCTGTTCTTCACCTTGCAAACTGCATATTTAGGGAGAAGCTGGTTAATCCATTTGCTAAACGACTTTCAAGTTTTTGTAATGGTCCTTTCCTTGCTTAGTCTTGCCTTTGAGTTTGTTACTTTTCTCTAGGACCCAGCCTCTGGGGGTTCACTGTTAGCAAAGATAACATAATGAGGCCCCCCTAGAATGCTTTCAGGCTGTTGTAGGCCTTTTTGACTGGATTTAAGTGGAACTGGTGAGGGTCTGCATGCAAATAGCAGTGATGTGTGCACATGTGTGACTGGTTTGTTCGAGTGTTTTCATAGTCCTCGTTCTTTGTCGGTCATTAACTCCTTTTAAAAGTTCATCCTGGCTTACTAGGGTGTAAATTATTAGAAGAGTAAAGTCTTCAGGTGTTTCTTAGTCCATGGGTGGAGTCGAAGTAGTGAGAGGAGGAGGAGGTTGAGTGTTGAACTAATCTTTGACTTGTTCTAAGCAGCCAAGAGATTGTTTAACTTCAATGAAAGACTAATTTGAGATCAATGGATTTCGGTTGCAGTATAACTACTAGCAATGATGACAAATTATACATAAATGCTGAATTTAAAAAGTGGGTCAGGTGACAAACCTACAATTGAAGAACTCGAGGATTGCTGATTTGAGGCCAGCCTGGGCTATATAACAAAATCCTGTCCCCAAAAAGGGGGGGAATCCTAATAATGTCCTCTCCTCTTTATGCTCCTAATCAGTGGGCCTCAGTTATTACACCAAAGTATTAGTGATAACTGTGTGTTACTTATCTGTTTTGTGGTACTGGGAAGTGAACCCAACTTTGATGCTCGTCAAGCATTCTAGTGCTTAGCTATACTGTTACCCTCAGTATAGTTTATTTATTTAACAGATTGTTTGGTCTCAGCCTGAGGCTTGAACCCAGGGCATTACACATACTCAGCAAGGGCTCTGCTGCTGAAGTATATTCCCAACCCTGATTGTACTTATGTTTTGAGATAGTCTCATTACACTGTCAGGATATGACCACGAACTCCTTTGCAAACCTAGGCTAGTCTTGAACTTTCAATCTTTCTCAGTCTCCCCAGTAACTGGGATTATAGGCCTATGCCATTAGGCCTAGATGTAACTGTATTTTGTTACTACTATTATTTATTTATCTATTCATTTATTTATTTACTTACCTATTTTGGTTTTCCGAGGCAAGGTTTCTCTATATTACAATCCTCACTGTCTTAGAACTTGCTCTGTAGACCGGGCTGGCCTCAAAGAGATCTGCCTGCCTCTGCCTCCCAAGAGCTGAGATTAAAGGCGTGCACCACCACTCGTCTTTATTGTTTTTATGAGACAAGAGTTTCATTCTATAGGCGAGGCTGGCCTGGAAACTCACGGTGTAGCCCAGACTGCCCTTAAACTTGTGGCAGTTCTTCTTTATCCCTCCTAAGTCCTGGGGTTGCAGGTGTGAACTACCACATTACAAACATTTAGGCATGTATCTTACTGGTATGTTTTGGTGACATTAGCTATTTGTGTCAATAAATTTCAAAAATAGTTTAGCTAGCAATTCATGTAAAATCCTCCTATCTTCCTCCCTCCCCCCCATAGGGTTTCTCTGTGTAACCCTGGCCATCCAGGAACTTGCTTTGTAGACAAGGCTGGCCTTGAACTCACATCTGCCTGCCTCTGCCTCCTAAATGCTGGGATTAAAGGCCTATGCCATCGAGGCTCAGCTGTAAAATCCCTATTTCAAGTGCTTCAAGTTCGATTTTTGAGACAGTCTTATATGTAGTTCTGTTTGACTTGGCACTCTGTAGTCCAGGCTGGCCTCACTCTTGCTTCAGTCTCTGTAGTGCAAGGAACCACTGTTTTTGACCCATTTTAACCTATGGTGCTGTAGTGTTTAAGCGAAGGTTTGTATACTCATTATGTAGATCTTGTGAGTAAAGACAAGGTGGGCAATAAAGCTGTTTATTCTCGGTGTTGGTTTCAGTTTATTGGTGTTTGCTCCAAATGATTCTGGATGTACTTAAAATTTTTTTTGACTGGGCTGGAGAGATGGCTCAGTGGTTAAGAGCATTGCCTGCTCTTCCAAAGGTCCTGAATTCAATTCCTGGCAACCACATGGTGGCTCACAACCATCTGTAATGATGTCTGATGCCCTTTTCTGGCCTGCAGACATACACACAGACAGAATATTGTATACATAATAAATAAATATTTAAAAAAAATTTTTTTGACTGCGCTTTTATATTAAGCAATCAAAATATGATCTACAGGATTATTAAATTGTAACTAATATGCAGTTCATACCAAACTGACTTGATTTGGGGAGAAAGGTTCGGATATCTTTTGAGAAGGGGTCTTGCTAGCAGAGCTAAATTGGGCTTAAACTCATGTCAGTCTTTTTGTCCACCTTCCAAGTGCTGGAATTACCAGCGTCTGCTACCACAGTTTCTTTTCCCCTATTGGGGTAGGTAGATATATTCAGGTTTATATATGATAGTATCTTAAATTCAAATGACGGTAAGAGGAAAAGAACCAGTTAGTGAAATAGTGGGAGGTAAAATGAGGTTAGAGAAATGGGCAGAGGCCAGATTGTGTAGTATCTTTAGGATGTAAATTTTTGGGGTTTGTTTTGTTTTACTTTTTTTTTATTTTTAATTTATTTATTTATTAAGGATTTCTGCCTTCTCCCCGCAACCGCCTCCCATTTCCCTCCCCCTCCCCTGATCAAGTCCCCCTCTCTCATCTGCTCAAAGAGCAATCAGGGTTCCCTGACCTGTGGGAAGCCCAAGGACCGCCCACCTCTATCCAGGTCTCCTGAGGTGAGCATCCAAACTGCCTAGAATCCCCCAAAGCCAGTACATGCAGTAGGATCAAAAACCCACTGCGATTTGTTTTACTTTTTGAGAGAAGGTTTCTCTGTAAAACCCTGCTGTGCTACCATGCCCATTAGGTTTTTAGGTTTGATCTTTTTTTGTTTGGAACCTTTACACTGTAGCCTAGGCCGGCCTAGAACTCACTGTGTAGCTTAGGCTGGCGTTTTGGTTTTTTGAGACAGGGTTTCTCTGTGGTTTTGGAGCCTGTCCTGGATCTAGCTCTTGTAGACCAGGCTGTTCTCGAACTCAGAGATCCGCCTGCCTCTGCCTCCCGAGTGCTGGGATTAAAGGCGTGTGGCACCACCGCCTGGCTAGGCTGGCGTTTTGACTCCTGGCAGTCCTCACAAATATTAGGGTTATAGACATGAGCCACCAAGCCTTGTCTGGCTTTGGGATTGTTCTGAGGTAACATGGTTATTAACTGATATTTGTTGTTTTCTTTTGAAGTTGAGGAATAATACCTGGAAAAAAATTTTTGAAACAGGGTCTCATAGAGCCTGGGCTGGCTTAAAACTGGCTATGTAGCCAAGAATGACCTTAAATTTCTTGATCTTCCTGCCTGTATCTTCCTGGTTCAGGCATTACAGATGTATGTGATTATTTGTGGCTTTCTGTGAAGTTGGCTTAGAACCTTGTGATTTTCCTGTCTCTTATCTCCTGAGTGGCATGGCTTTATACTCGGTGGAGTTAGTTAAAACTCCTTTTTGTTGTTGTGTTTTTGTTTTTCATTTATTTATTTTTGGTTTTCCAGACAGGTAGCTTTGGAGCCTGTCCTGGAACTAGCTCTTGTGGACCAAGTTGGCCTCGAACTCACAGACCAGGTTGGCCTCTACCTGCCTCGCCTCCTGTGCTGGGATTAAAGGCGTGCACTGCCACTGCCCGGCTGTGTTTTTGTTTTTTAAGATAGAGGGGAAGTTGGCAGACTGGAATGATGGTGGCTGGGCTGTTAGAAAGCACTTACTGCTTTTGCAGAGGATCCAGATTTGATTTTCAGCACATACGTGGTCCTGGGCATCAGGCATACAGGTGGTGCACAGATATACATGTAGGCTATATATATAGTAATATATCATATAATATTTTACATATTATATTAATATGTTTAATATATATTAAAACAACAGCAAAACTTTTAATATTCTGACCAGTTTTCTTTTCTTTTTTCTTCTTTTTTTTTTTTTTTTTTTTTTTTTTTTGGTTTTTCGAGACAGGGTTCCTCTGTAGCTTTGGTGCCCGTCCCGGAACTAGCTCTGTAGACCAGGCTGGCCTCTGCCTCCCAAGTGCTGGGATTAAAGGCGTGTGTCACCACCGCCCGGCCTCTGACCAGTTTTCATGCATGCCTGCAGTCCCAGCTCTCAGGAAGGCTGAAGCAGGAGGATTGTTCCAAATTTGAGGCCAGCTTCAGCTACATGTAATATCTTATCTCAGAAGAAAACAACAAGGAGTAGAAGCCCTGACTTAGGGTTTTTGTTGCTGTGGTGAAACATGGAATCCAAAAATAATTTGGAAGAAAGGCTTACACATCACAGGCTATTGAGGGAAGCCAAGGCAGGAACTCAAGGGGCAGGAACCTGGAGGCAGGGGCTAATGCAGAGGCTGTGGAGAAGGGCTACTTACTGGCATGCTAAGTCTGCTTTCTTAGAGAACCCAGGACCACCAGACCAGAGGTGTCCTCACCCCACCGATTAAGAAAGTAACTTAAAGGCTTACTGAATCCCATCTTCCCCCAGGGTTTCTCTAACAGCCTGCTGCGGCTGTCCCAGAAGTCACTTTGTAGACCAGGTTGGCCTTGAACTCAAAGAGAACAGCCTGCCTCTCCCTCCCAAGTGTTGGGATTAAAGACATTGCCACCTTGCTGCCTGGGTCCCTTCAGCTGAATCCTTTTTTTGTTTGTTTGTTTTTGTTTTTTTTTTCGAGACAGGGTTTCTCTGTAGCTTTAGAGCCTGTCCAGGAACTAGCTCTTGTAGACCAGGCTGGCCTTGAACTCACAGGCCTGCCTCCGCCTCCCAAGTGCTGGGATTAAAGGCTCTCGCCACCACTGCTGGGCCCTTCAGCTGAATTTTATGGAAGCATTTTCTCAGTTGAGAGTCCCTTCTCTGATGACTCTGGATTGTGTTAAATTAGCATAAAACTAGCCAGCACAGGCCACTTGTAAAGAACTTGATTATTAAGTATGAGCCTTGAGTTGAACTTCAGTACCTTGATATTAATGAATAAAACTTAAAAAGGAAATGCTATCTGATAAGGCCAGTCATTAAAATGTTAACTAGTCTAGGTGGTAAGATACAGTGATCACTGTAAGTCTTATAACTTGAGGTGATTAAAGATTTATATAATGGGGCACTAGAGATACTCAGTGAAAGAGCACATACTACTCTGCACACATATGGCTGCTCATAAACATCCATAACTCCAGTTCAGTGAGATCTGGTGTCCTCTTCTAACTTCCAGGGGTTACCAGGCACACATGTGTACATACATAATTTCAGGCAAAACACTTATGAAAAAGAAAAGAAAAAAAAGGTTTGTATAACAGCGTCAATAAGGTCAAAGTGTATGCCATCAGGCCTGACAATTGGCGTTCTATCCCTGGGACCCACATGTTGGAATTTAATAGAATCAGCATTCATATGCCATGCTATGACCTCTATGTGTAGCGTTCGCTTGTACAAATACACAAATAAATAAACGGGAAGGAAAAAGTATTGTCATGAGACTTTGGTGTGTCCAGTATGGTAGTTTCCTCCTTGAATCCCAACACTTTGGAAACAGAGGGAGCTCTTGAGTTTAAAGCTATCTTTGTATGTAGTGAGTTTCCAGGCCAAGCAGGTCTATGCAGTGAGACCCTGTATCAAAAAAGAAGAAAACATTGGGTATAGACCAGTTGAGGTGTCTCCGCAAGTAAAGATGACTGCCACGGGAGCTCTGAGTTTAATTCCTGAGACCATATTATGCAAGAGAACTGAGTTCCCCAAGTTATCCTCTGACCCTCCGCACGACCCAAAACAATAATTGAATGTTTTTAAAAAAGCCTTTTCTTAAATGGGGAAATTTGTATATAGAATTCATCTATTTTACTTTAAAAGAACAGCATGCATTATATTTGAAAAGTAAGATTAATGGCAACATTAATGGACATGCTAACATGGAAGGGGAGAAATTAAATTCTTGGGGTCATACCCTAGACAGAGAACCTAAGACTGCTAGGAGAAAGAGACTTAGCCTCTCCCTTATTGGTTGTCCATTGTAGAGTTGTCAGCGCTGAAACTATCCACACAAACAACAAAAATAGACTCAGAAGGTTGTGTTTATATATTTGTGCATACATATACATACATATGTATGTAACAATAAAAAACTATCAACTTGAGGGTGTGTGGGGCATATGGAAGGGAGAAGGTGATGTAATTCTATTTCAAACAAAAATCTTTTTTCTTTTCATTTTTGTCATTTCCACCACCACGCAGCCAACACCGTTTCTGTGTATCATTGACTGTCCTGGAACTCACTCTGTAGACCAGACTGGCTTCAGACTCACAGAGATCTGCCTGCTTGTGCTTCCTGAGTTTGGGAGTATAGATGTGTACCATCATGCCAGGCCTTCAATTAAAAATATACTTTTAAAGTTTTTTTTCTCTTTTCTAAGATAGTGTTTCTCTGCATAGTCCTGGCTGTCCTGAAATTCACTTACACCAGTGGACTCTCAGAGATCCGCCCACTTCTGCTGGGATTAAAGCCATGTGTCACCATGCCTGACTAACAGTAATTTTTTTTTAAGAGAAGGTCATGGATAGTATAAATGGTATATTTTTATGATGTTTACTGGAAATTAGCTTTTCCTTTGATACCACTAAGTTGAGCAAAAGGTTTGGTGTATTCAGTATTTGGTTTCACCACCCACATCTCACCACTACAGCCAAGAAAAGCTTCTAGAGGTGTAATGACCTTAATACTGCTTTACAAGAGGCACTAAAGACCACCCTCACCAATGATGTAATCATCACTGAGGGAATCATTTCATCAAAGGTGGAATTCTTGAAGCTACCAAAGCTTCAGACCAGTGCCAAGAGCATCTTTCTGTGCTTGCATAATTGTGATGAGTCTTAGCCCGGCGGTGGTGGTGCACGCCTTTAATCCCAGCACTTGGGGCTGGGATCAAAGAGGCAGGCGGATCTCTGTGAGTTCGAGACCAGCCTGGTCTACAGGAGCTAGTTCCAGGACAGGCTCCAAAACCACAGAGAAACCCTGTCTCGGAAAAAAAAAAAATTGTGATGAGTCTTTGTTTCTCTCAGGTTGATGAAGGTAGTTTGGCTTGGGCAACAAACCAAAACAATCGAGATTGATAACAATAGTGACCCCCCCCCCCCAAAAAAAAAAAGAAAAGCCAAAGCCGTGGGCTTCTGCAAAATCGATGGCAGGGGGTATGTGTTAAAGCAGCACTTTTCACCCTGCAGGTCACAGCTCCTTTGACAAGCCTCTATCTCTAGAAATATGTACATTATGGTTCAATTATGAAGTAGCAACAAAACAATTTTATGGTTGGGAGTCACTGCAACATGAGGAATTAAGTTAGAGGGTCACAGCATTAGGAAGGTTGACAAACACTGTCATAAAGTGATAGGTTGTAGTTGTGTAGTGGTTAAGGACTAGCAAAGAAAGCAAGTTTCAGAACAGGCTCCAAAACTATAGAGAAACCCTGTCTAGACTGTTTTTTTTTACCTTGTTTTTGTTGTTATAAAATGAACTTACTTTTCTTAATTTTATAGCCTTGCATCTGAGAAGTTCCAGGTACTTTGTACAACCACTGTCACAGAAGCTGTGTGTTTTCAGTACCTTTGTAAGGTATGTAAATAAATATTTCTTCCTGTATTTTATTTTCCTTATAGTGAGGTATCATTATTAATAGAAATTTGTGGAAATTTGGGCACTATTAATAATTACTATTAGTGATTCTCTTGTCCTCCAATCTTGAGGGGATTTCTTTTTTTTTTTTTTTTCTATTACTTATTTTGTGTCAGGATGACTGTGGAAGTCAGTTCTCTCCTTCAATCTTGTGGGTACCAGGGATTGAATTAAGGTCTTCAACCTTGGCAGCAAGGACCTTTATCTGATGATCCATCTTGCCAGCTCCATTTCTTTTATATTTGTTTATGTTTGGTTTTGGGAAGAATGTGGCAGTAAGAGGACAAAATGCAAGAGTTGGTTCTCTCCTTTCATCATATGGGTTCTGGGACCTAACTAGGTTTGTTCAGCCTTGATGGCAGTCATCTTCACCCACTGAGATAACTTTCTGGTCCTGTCTCTTTCCTTTTTTTTTTCTTTTTCTTTCTTTCCTTTTAAGATGGGATCTTGTATAGGTCAGGTTGGTCTTGATCTTTCTGGTTCATCTGCTTAGCAGTAAACATATAAACATATCTTGCTGCTGGTTTTGGTTAACTTTGAAATTTTTGTCATGGTATGACCGGTGGTGGTGGTGGTAAAGATAGTTTGCGGTTTTATCTTTACTTATTTGATAAATGGTTACTAAAAAACTATTATATACAGGAAGTATGCAGGAACATATCTGAAGAAAACAGACTGTCCTGTCCATTGAGGGATTTTAGTTTCTTTAGTTGCTTTTTTTTTTTTTTTCCTTCCTTCCTTCCTTCCTTCCTTCCTTCCTTCCTTCCTTCCTTCCTTCCTTCCTTCTTTCCTTCCTTCATTTTAGACAAGGTCTCACTGTGTAGCCCTGGCTGACTTTATACTCACCATGTAGACCTCAGCCTAGCTTCAGATTTAGAGATCTGTCTGCCTTTGCTTCCTGAATGCTGGGATTAAGTGTATGTCACCACATTGGGCCCTGCCTTATTGGAACTTTCCATTTGGTGTCACTGACTGGCCAGCAAACACCTGGAATCCTATTTTTCCCTTTCTCCTGACTGTGGGCACGTGTTATCATGTCATCCTTTTTTGTGGGTATTAAAGCTTCACACTATGTTTCTCATGTTTGTAGTGCAAGTGCTTTACCAGTTGACCCCGTTCCTAGAAAATAAGTCTTCATTTTCGGCTTCTATTCCCATTTTTGGTTTTTCAAGACAGGGTTTCTTTGTGCAGCCCTGGCCATCCTAGAACTCACTCTGTAGACCAGGCTGGCCTCTAGCTCAAAGTCTCACCTGTCTCTGCCTTCCAAATTCTGGGATTAAAAGTGTGCACCATGACTGCCTGGCTGTTTTTTATTATCTTTGAGAAAGAAAGGGTCTCTTATATAACTCTGGCTGTCCTGGAACTCACAGAGGGTAATTTGTGGAGTGTTGATTCTCCCCGTCCACCGTGTGATCAAACTCGGGTTTGATCAGGCACCTCTACTAAACTGCTTACTAACACTATTTTTACTTTTTCATTCTGACTTCTGCAAGATTTCCTGTCTTGCACTTGTGTCTTAACACTGGATCTTACATAGTAACTCAAGCTGACCTAGAACTCATTGTAGTTCAGAATAACCTTGAAGTCTAGGCGTTCCTCCTGCCTTATCCTTTCAAGTGTCAGCATTGTGGGCATGAGCTACCACACCTGATTTGTCATTTGTGTCTGTCTTTTTTTTTTTTTTTTTAGGTTTTTCGAGACAGGGTTTCTCTGTGGTTTTGGAGCCTGTCCTGGAACTAGCTCTTGTAGACCAGGCTGGTCTCGAACTCACAGAGATCCGCCTGCCTCTGCCTCCCAAGTGCTGGGATTAAAGGCGTGCGCCACCACCGCCCGGCTCTTTTTTTTTTTTTTTTTAAGTCACTGACCACCTTTCTTATTCAGACATGTTTGGCAGTTCCCCCTCACTGTTTTCCATTTATTTATTTATTTGTTTGTTTATTTATTTATTTTTGCTGTGTCTTTAAAAATGTGTATATTTTGTATATATTGATGCTTTGTCTGCAGATGCCAGAAGAGGACACCAGATAACCTGAAATGGTTGTGAGCTGTCATGTGGGTGCTTGGAATCAAACCTGGGTCCTCTGGAAGAGCAATCAGTACTCTTAACAACTCAGCCATTTCTCTATCCCTACTTTACAGTGTTTTACTGTGTATCCCAGGCTGACCTCAAACTCTGAATCTCTCGTTATCAACCTCCTTACTGTAGAATTACAGGAGTGTCCGAGTTCATTTTCTTTTTAAAATCTGTATATGCCATGGGTCTGGGGAGATAGCTTGCTCAGTAAAGTGCTCACTGCACAAGAAAGCCTTAGCTTAGTCCCCAGTGTCCACGTAAAATAATATCAGCACTGGGGAGAAAGAGAGAGACAGGGCCTATGTGAGCAGTGAGGCTTTCCAAATGGATAAGCTCCAGGACCCAGTAAGAGATCCTGTTTTAAAAACAAAGTTGTAAGACTCCTGAGGAATGACAACTGAGGTTGACCTGGCCTCCATGTGCTCCTTTGTACATGAACACACACATTAAAATAATTTTTTTAACCAGGGTCTCAATATGTAATGTATTGCTGGCTTACCTGGAACTCGCTTTGTAGACCAGGTTGGCCTCAAACTCAGAGACTGCCTACTTCTGCCTCTCAAGTGCTGGGATTAAAGGCTTGCACAACTACACCCAGCAAAATAAGCATTTCTTTAAAAAAAATTTATTTTTGCATTTTTCACTGACCTATAATAAATTTTAAAAGGCTGTTGTGCCATAGATTGGCTTTATAAAGATTGTTTGATTCTAAAATTTTGTTTGTTCATGGCTGGAGAAGTGGTTCGGTGGGTAAGAGAGATTGCACAGGAAGCATGAAGACTTGCACCCATGACAAAAAATCTAGGCATGACTATGCCAGCCTGTAACCATAGCAGGGGGTGTGGGAGGTGGAGGCAGAGATAGGTGGATCCTAGGAGTTCTGGCCAAAACAGTGAGCTTCCAGTTTAGTCAAAGACCCCCATCTTAAGGAATTAAGGCAGAGAACATCCTTAAGGTTCATGCACCTACACACTCAAGTGCATGCACCAGACACACACACACACACACACACACACACACACACACACAATTTGTTTGATTTATTTGAGTACTGCCTATTATGTACTTGTCCAATAATGGTGAACAAGACAGATAATGTTCTTATGTTGATGGATTTTGGCAGAGGAAACCCTGGAGGAACATGATACATGAGGCTGAGAGAAGTGTGAGGTACTAAGGGAAAGCACTAAACGGCCCTGATCTTTGTTGGGAGCTGAGGAGAGGCCTTGAAATATGGATGTAGCCCTAAGCATGGGCTTACCCAACAGAGAAGGATAGATGCTTTATTGTTTTGGCATTCTAGGCTGTGGGTTTTAGAATTCTTGAAATTAATGTCTCCAGAATTTTTGGTTATTTCCTTATCTGTAGTACAACACTCTGCCAGAATTCAACCAATTATATTGAGACACATAGGCAGAACACTCCTACACATAAAACAAAACAACAACAAAAAAAAAAGAATTCTAAAAAAATTAACATTGGAGGATTGAGAGATGGCTTGGCTGCTACGAGCACTTGCTGTTCTAAGTGGTGGTTCTTAACTTTCCTCATACTGCAACCCTTTAACGTAGTTCCTTATGTTGTGTTGGCCCTAATCATAAAATTGTTTTTTTGCTACTTCATAAATGTAATTTGCTACTGTTATGAATCATAATATAAATATCTGATATACAGGATATCTGCTATGTAACACCTGTAAAAAGGTCCTCCAACTACCCTCATCCAGGGGGTTACGAGCCACAGATTGAGAACCATTGATCTAGAAAAACCAAATTTGGTTTCTAGTGCCCAGTTGGGGCTCATAACCTTCTGTAACTCAGAGTTCCAGGATTCCAATGCTCTCTTCTGACCTCTATGGGCACCAGAGTACAGAATACATGCAGGTAAAACACCCATACACATAAAATAAAAATTAATAAATCTTAAAAGAAATTAACACAGAAAAAAAAACAGGTTTGGAAGAAGTGTTACTGTATATATATCCAGCTTTTTGGTGTGTGTGGGGAGGGTGTTTCTGTGTAGCCCTGGCTGTCCTGGAACTTTGTAGACCTGGCTATCTTCAAACTTGGAGATCCACTTGTCTCTGCCTCCCAAGTGCTGGGATTAAAGGCGTGTGCCACCATACCCAGCTGAGTCTTGTGATTTTTAAATTTTCTGTCAATTTTTTCAGCTTTGATTCCTAGAAGGCTAGGCAACTTTACTTTTGTTTTTTGAGACAAGATTTCTCTGTGTAACTACTCTGACTGTCCTTGAACCCACTTTGTAGACCAGGCTGACCTTGAACATCTCTCTGTTTCCCAGAGTGCTGAGATTAAAGGTGTATGCCACCACCACCCTGAAAATTTTGCTTCCCTAATAATCATCAGCATCGTGTATATTTTCTTTCAATTTAGAGAAAATGCTAAGATGTATAAATTTAAGCTTACATGTTTGAGAGATAAAGTCTCAGAATTATATACTTGAAATAATATCCACATACTTGAGGATATGTGTTATAACCTCAAATTTGAGGGAGGCATTTGAGACAGGCTTTCTCTGTGTAATAGTCCTGGCTATCTGGAACTTGCTCTAGACCAGGCTGGCCTTGAACTCATTGAGATTCATCAGCCTCTGCCTCCCAAGCGCTGAGATTAAAGGTGTGCACCACCATTGCCCAGCCTATACCTCAATTTTTAATGTTAGCCCTTGAAAAATGAGATTGTTTTGCATTTTGTGTGGTGTTCAAGTGTCTAGAAATGGTAGAAAGCTTGTTGTAATCATCACTTTCTTCCGTGTAATTAACCTTTTGAAGATACATAAGGTAAAATTATAATTATCTTAAGTGTGCTGGAATTAGCAATTTTTAAAGATATGGTTATTTTATCTGTTTGGAAGTTTATTCATTATCTTTCTAAAATATTATAAACATCTTGATCCTGCAGAGACATAGTAATTCAGGTGAATTATTTCCACTTCTGTTCTTGGCTGGAGGACTATTTTGTGCCTGCTGGTAATGTTTGGCTAAAAGAGTCGTGTGTGTGTGTGTGTGTGTGTGTGTGTGTGTGTGTGTGTGTGTGTGTAATGTATACAGTTTCTGTCTACATGTATGTCTGCTGGTCAGGAGAGGGTGCCAAATCTTTTTCCAGGTGGTCGTGAGTCACCTGGGAATTGAACTCAGGACCTCTGGAAGAGCAAGCAGTGCTCTTAACCACTGAGCCATCTCTTCAGCCCTGGCTAATAAGAGTCTTTAATGCATTCATTAATAGGTAGTAGTACCACCTTAGATATCTTTTTTGGCTTCTGATATGTCAAAAATAGGCTAAAAATTTATTGAAGAGGTAGATATGCTGTCAGTGTTAAAAAGCATTAATACCAGCACTTGGGAGATAGAGGCAGGTGGATCTCTGAGTTTGAGGCTAGCCTGACCTCCATAAGTAAATTCTAGAACAGCCTATTACATAGAGAACCCCTATCTGGAAAAAGGAGAAAGTATTATGATCTACGTAGAGTCACTTGTGGGTTTGTTTGTTTGCCTGTCTGTTTTAAGGCAGGCTTCTTTGTGCTTTGGAACCTGTCCTGGAACTCGCTCTGTAGACCAGGCTGGCCCCAGACTCATAGAGATCTGCCTGCTTCTGCCTCCTCAGTGCTGGGATTACAGGTGTGCACCACCACCACCTGACTACTCTTTCTTTCACTTGTATGTTAAGTCCCATTCCCTTTAACCTCAAAACTTGTAGCAGTTCTTCCCTGTTATTTACGTCTGCATAAAGCCCATTAGGCAGACTTTGATAATCCTGGGTGGGTGCTAGCAAATGGTAGTCTCTATTGCCGGCAGCTGTGAGCCACTGTGCTATTTTTTATTTATTTAATTTGCAAAAGATTACTTCAGAGCTTAGGTGCCATTACTCGAATTCATGCCAAGTACAGTAGTTCTGTTGAATTTTCTCACTGCACTAAGTGTAGAGATTATAGATGTGCGCTACCTGATGTTTGCAGAGGTCAGAAGAAGACTTCATATCACCTGGAACTGCAGTTACAGACATCTGAGAGTAGCCGTGTGGGTGCTGTGAACCAAATCCTGGTTCTCTGCAAGGGCAGTAAGGTGTAGTCCCCCCCCCCCCCCCCCGCTTTGGGGTCTGCCTCCCAGCTCCCAAATAAACACATGGAAGCTTATTCTTACCTATGAATGCCTGGCCTAACCGTTGCTTGTTTCTAGCCAGCTTTTCTAACTTAAATTATCCCATTTTTCTTTAACTATGTTTTGCCTCTGGGCTTTTTACCTTTCTTTAATCTATATAACTTTCTTTCCTTCTTGCTTCATGACTGTCTGGGTGGCTGGCCCCAGCATCTTCCTCTCCTCCTTTTCTTGCTCTTCCTCTCTAACTTAGATTTCTCCTATTTTCTCCACCTGCTAAGCCCCATCTATTTCTTTCTCCTGCCTAGCTATTGGTTGTTCAACCCTTTATTAGACCAGTTGGGTATTTTAGATAGGCAAAGTAACAGTTTTACAGAGTTAAACAAATGCAACATAAAAGAATGTAACAAAAATGCTGGGCGGTGGTGGTGCATGCCTTTAATCCCAGCACTCAAGAGGCAGAGACAGGCAGATCTCTGTGAGTTTGAGGCTATCCGGATCTACAAAGCAAGTTTTAGAACAGGCTGCAAAGCTACAGAGAAACTCTGTCTTGAAAAAACCAACCGCACCCCTCCCAAAATCTTTGCATCATTAAACAAATATTCCACAGCATAAAGAAATATAACACATCTTAAACCCTTGCATCTTGTACCATCTTTTTTTTTTTTGAGCTTTTTTTTTTTTAAAGTTGTGTTTCATTCATCCATTGCTGTATAGCCAGGGATGACCGTGAGCTTTTGATTCTTCTAGTTTCTCCTCCTAAGTGCCCGGCCTTATAGTCCTGCCTCACTATCTTAGTTATTGTTGCTGTTGCTGTGATGAAACACCATGAACAAAGCAGGGTGGGGAAGAAAGGGTCTATTTGGCTTATACTTCCACATCATGGTTCATCATTGAAGGTAGTCAGGACAAGAACCTGGAGATAGGAACTGATGCAGAGATCATGAAGGAATACTACTTACTGGCTTGCTCATGTGGTTCTTATAGAACTTAGAACTACCAGCCCAGGGACACCATTACCCACCATTGATGTGGGATTCCCCTCTGTATGCTATGAACCTACACACCATGGACTGGGTCTTTCCCATCAATCACTAAGAAGATGCATTTTTTTCATGCCTCTCAACCAAAGAATGGATAAGGAAAATGTGGTGCATTTACACAATGGAATTGTACACAGAAGAAAAAAAATGACATCTTGAAATTTGCAGGCAAATGGATGGATCTAGAAAACATATTGGGTGAGGTAACTAAGACACAGAAAGACAAATACCATATGTACTCACTCATAAGTGGCTGGTTAGCCTACAGTTCACAATCCCAGAGAACCTAGACCACAATGAGGACCCTAAGAGAGACATACGTGGTTCTAATCTATATGGGAAGCAGAAAAAGACAAGATCTTCTGAGTAAATTGGGAGCATGGGAACCATGGGAAGGGTAGAGGGGAGGGGAGCAGAGAAAAATGTCTAACTCAATAAAATCAATTTTTTAAAAAATGGGTATGTTCTTTCAAAAAAGAAAATGCATTTTCTCAATTAAGGTTCCCTCCTTTAAAAAGACTATAGTATGTGTCAAGTTGGCAAACCATCTATCATATCCCTTTTTAAAAATACCAACTTTTAGGGGCTGGAGAGATGGTTCAGTGGTTAAGAGCACTGACTGCTCTTGCAGAGTGCCTGAGTTCAATTCCCAGGAACTACATGGTGGCTCATAGCCACCTATAATGAGATCTGGTGTCCTCTTCTGGCTTACAGGCATACATGGAAGGAATGTTGTATACATAATAAATAATAAATCCTCAAAAATAATTAAGATGCCAACTTTTAGCCAGGCAATAGTGGCTCACCTTTAATCCCACCCAGTACTTGGGAGGCAGAGGCAGGTGGATCTTTGTGAGTTTGAGCCTAGTCTATAGAGTGAGTTCCAGGATAGCACGATTCAGAGAAACCCCATCTCAAAAAAAAAAAAGGCGGGGGGAAACACCCACACTGCACTTAGTGTGTGTGTCAGAGAGTCAGAGCCTCTCCCTGGCCTGGAATATACCAAGTAGCAAGTAGTCCCGCTTAATGAGCCCAGGGGATCTTTCTGCCACCACCTCTCCAGTGCTACTTAAAAAAGTGTGCCACCACATCTGGCTTTGTTGTTGTTTGTTTTGATATACAGGGTTTCTCTGTAGCTTTGGAGCCTGTCCTGGGACTAGGTCTTGTAGACCAGGCTGGTCTTGAACTAACAGAGATCCATCTGCCTCTGCCTCCCAAATGCTGGGATTAAAGGCGTGTTCTACTGCCGCCTGGCAACATCTGGCATTTTTAATGTGGGTTCTGGAGATCAACTCCAGGCAGGCAAACACTTTACCAACCCAACTGAACTGTCCCTAGCCCCGGTTTTTCATTGTCTTTGCTTTGTTTTGTTTTGTTTGAGATAGTTTCTCTATGTAACAGCCTTGGCTATCCTGGAACTTGCTGGCCTCAAACTCAGAGATCCACCTGCTTCTGCCTCCTTAGTGCTGGGATTGAAGTCATTCATGACTATGCCTGGCTCAGACGTGGTTTTATGATACAAGCTCCAAGAGAGATCTAAGGCGTGCAGCACATAATTTGCGGCAACACATAATTGGGAAGGGGTTGGTTTAGGGCCAGAAAAAAA
The DNA here is from genome assembly GCF_037038515.1 of Microtus pennsylvanicus. NCBI lineage: Eukaryota > Metazoa > Chordata > Mammalia > Rodentia > Cricetidae > Microtus > Microtus pennsylvanicus. The sequence goes on along the minus strand of NC_134581.1, from coordinate 15,253,096 downwards.
TCGAATGGGTAAGTAGGGTGCTTCTTTCTGAGGAAAGAAAAGAGGTTTTCAGTAAAGACCTTTCTTTGCACTGAGGCAGTTAGAAATGTTCAAGGTTAGCTAGTGAGTAGGGGAAGGTGTTTGGTGTAAAAAGGTGGGAGACTTGGCTGGCAAGATGGTTTAGCCAGTAGAGGCAGTTGCTATCCAGCCTGATAACCTGAGTTTGATTCCTGGGCTCCACGTGGTAGCAAAGAAATTTCCTGGAAGTTGCTCTCTGACCGCCTACCACCCATTCTCTGACGTGTGTGCCTTTCCTCCAACAAATAAATGAACAAATCAATGTAGTTTTTAATTTTTTTCAAAGGAAATGGGAAGAGAAATGTTTGTGTTGTAATTTTATTTTATTCATTTATTTATTTTTTTGGTTTTTCGAGACAGGGTTTCTCTGTGGTTTTGGAGCCTGTCTGGAACTAGCTCTTGTAGACCAGGCTGGTCTCGAACTCACAGAGATCCGCCTGCCTCTGCCTCCCGAGTGCTGGGATTAAAGGCGTGCGTGTGTTGTAATTTTAGAAAATCCTGAATACCAGGCATTTAGGCATTGAGAATATCCTGAAGGCTTGTGGCAAACATGGAGCCCAGCCACAGGAACAGGATCGCTGTTGTACTATGTGTGTGGGCGCATGCATATTTATGGAGGTTCACTAGTTTGTTTCTTCTACCACCTGGGTCCTGGGCACCCTTTTCCAGAAGATGGCATCAGATCTCCTGGAACTGATGTGGTGCTCAGAATTAAACCTAGGTCCTTTGTAAGAGCAGCCAGTGCTCTTAACCGCTGTGTCTTTTCAGCCCAACTACAAACACCTTTATGCCTTAAGTCATAATGCTGCTCAAATTTTATTTTAAGAGGCATGAAATTCCAAGTATAATTGAGTATAGTCCTAGCTAGGTTTTGATAAATGTAGACTGGGCTCATATAATAAACATTATTATATAGACATGTGTGCATTGGCACATGTGTGGAGGTCAGAGGACAAGTTGGTTCTCCTACTACCCTGTGAGTCTGAGGAATTAAACTGCGGTTGTTATGTTTGATGGCAAGTACCTTAACCAACTAAGCCGTCTCATCACCCCAGCCTCTTGCTGATACAGTCTTAGAAACAGGCTCTCATAGAGCCCAGGCTGGATTCAAATTTGCTATGTAGCTGAATATGACTCTGAGCTCCTGATCTCTGCTTTCCAAGTGCTAGGATTACAGGGGTGTACTGCCACACCTGGATATTCTTTCTTGGTGTTTTGATACGGAGTTTCACTATGCTCAAACTGTTCTTAAGCTTTTTGGTTTTGTGTAGTTTTGTGGTCTAGGGATTAATAAACCCAGGGTTTAAAAAATGTTAGTGAAGTGTTGTACCTCTGAGCTACATCTGCAGTCCTCGAATGTACAGTGTCGTTCAGGTTTAAATCATGTCCCATTATGCTTTGCAAAGAGAGGCGGATCTCTGTGAGTTCGAGACCAGCCTGGTCTACAGAGCTAGTTCCAGGACAGGCTCCAAAGTCACAGAGAAACCCTGTCTCGAAAAACCACAAAAAAAAAAATTATTTTTGTTTTTATTTTTGAGATAACATATACTATATCTTATGATGGCCTAGAACAGACCCTATGTTGGAAATAAGCCCCCTCTCTGGGCCTTCCAAGTGCTGTGATAACAAGCATGAGCCACCATGCCAAGCTGTAAAACTATTCATTTTTCTGATGGTTCATTGCTAGTGTATAAAAATTGCTATCTCCTGGCAGGCTTTTTCTATGCTGGTGATCTGAGTGCAAATCCTCATGCTTGAGCAGTAAGCACTTTACTGAGACAGTCCCTTGATTGATAGATTGTTTTGTTATTGTTTTTGTTTGTTTTGTTTTGCTTACTATGTAGCTCTGACTGTCCTGAACTTACTGTGTACACTAGATTGGCTTCAAAATTTTTTAGATCTATTACCATGCCCAGTCCATATCCTACAGTATTACATCATTCATTGTGATAATTTATGTGTTTTGTTTTATTTGAGACAAAGTCTTATAGTCCTGATCCCTTTTCTACGCCCACAGCTACTGAAATGTATCGTAATCTGAGGCTGCTTATGTATTCTTATATATTCTATATAATTCCTTTTGTTTTATGTTTAAGTGATGGCTGCCATCAGAAAGAAACTGGTGATTGTTGGTGATGGAGCTTGTGGTAAGACGTGCTTGCTCATAGTCTTCAGCAAGGACCAATTCCCAGAGGTTTATGTGCCCACGGTGTTTGAAAACTATGTGGCAGATATTGAAGTGGATGGAAAGCAGGTAAGTTCAAGTTCCATGATAACTGATATCTTAGTATGTTAGGTACCTATTTAATTGAATAAGCCTTTTTTACACAATGCAGCAAAAATATTAGGAACAGAAATCCATTTTCCTCTGCCACTTTTCTTTTGGGACTTGGGTTGGTTGATTTACTAGTGGTTGGTTTTTGAGACAGTTTCATTTACCTCAGGCTGGTTTCGATATCACTCTTGAACCCCTGATTTTCTAGGCTCCATCTTATTTCTTTTTTTTTTTTTTTTTTTTTTTTTTTTTGGTTTTTCGAGACAGCTTTTCTCTGTGGCTTTGGAGCCTGTCCTGGAACTAGCTCTGTAGACCAGGCTGGTCTCGAACTCACAGAGATCCGCCTGCCTCTGCCTCCCGAGTGCTGGGATTAAAGGTGTGCGCCACCATCGCCCGGCTCATCATTCTGAAATGGGGTCTAATATTCAGGATTTTCCTCCTCTTACCTTCAATGTGAGATAATTACAGGTGTGTGCAGTAATGCCCAGTAGTGTGTAGTATGTTAGATTCACTCTTAAAGCTCCAGAATTTCACAAACAATACAGAAAATGCAAGATGGGCTTGGTAATTCATGTCTGAAACCCTACAGAGTAAATTTCAGATCTGGGGACTTAAAGAAATGCTCTTTGGGGGGCTGGAGAGATGGCTCAATGGTTAAGAGCACTGGCTGTTCTTCCAGAGGGCCTGAGTTCAATTCCCAGCAACCACAATGTGGCTCACAACCTTCTGTAATGAGATCTGGTGCCCTCTTCTGACTTGCCAGCAGAATACTGTAAACATAATAAATAAATAAATAAACAAACAAACAAACAAACTTTTTTTTTTAAAGGACATGCTCTTTGGATGCCAGGCAGTGGTGGTGCACACCTTTAAGCCCAGCACTTGGGAGGCAGAGGCAGGTGGAGTTCGAGGCCAGCCTGGTCTACAGAGCTAGTTCCAGGACAGTTAGTTTTACACTGGCTTTCTTTCAAAAAAGAAAGAAATGTTCTTTCAGAGTTCCTAGATTCAATTCCTGTCACGTCCATGGGCATCAGGCACATAGATGGTATATACACACACACACAAAACATTCATACACATAATATAAAAACAAATATTTTTTAAGTTCCAGATCAACCTCAGCTAGTAAGAGGTTACTCATCAAATAAATATATATAGGTAGGTAAATGAAACCGGGGCTATAGCTCAGCTGGTAGAGTGAATGCCTCCGTTCAACCTCCAGCACCACATAACCAGATGTGATGACAAATGTTTCTACTTGGCAGGTAGAAAGTTTGAGGCTAGCTTTGGAGTACATCAGATTTTTTTTTTTTTTTTTTTTTTTTTTTTGGTTTTCCGAGACAGGGTTTCTCTAGTTTTGAAGCCTGCCTGAAACTAGCTCTTGTAGACTAGGCTGGCCTCGAACTCATAGAGATCCACCTGCCGCTGCTTCTCAAGCGCTGGGATTAAAGGCGTGTTCCACCACCGCCTGGCATTAGATCTTATTTCTTACAGTAAAACTAACTAAAAAGGTATTCCAGCCTAGCACATGGCGTACACAAGTAATCCCAGCACTTGGCAGGTAGACTGCAAGTTAGAGGCCAGAATGGGCTGCAGAATAAAACCCTGCCTCCTAGAAGGAAGTAATCCTGGTAGGGTAGCACAGGCCTGTAGTTGTAGCTACTCAGAAGGTTGCGGCAGAGACATCACAAGTCATGGCCAGTGCACATGGGAGACTGGTTATGTAGCTCAGTGGTAGAACAACTTGCCTAACATACCTGTGGCCCAGTGCTGGGCTGGGGGCTGAGAGCCAATGTATTCTTTGAAGGTGACCCACCATTGCAGCATATTGCCATCCCAGTCTGCATGGGTGCTTGGAAGCAAGTGTTTCTGGGAACCTGATGAAAAGACTTTTTGCTTGTTTTTGTTTTTCAAGATAGAATTTCTTTATAGCCCTAACTGGCTCACTCTGTAGACCTTGAACTCTCATATACCCCTTCTTGCTGTTCAAATCCATGACCTTTTTTCATTGTGTGTGTATGTGTATGTATTTCTAAATACATAAGTACAACATAGTCTGTTTAATGTTAACTTTATGTTTTCAGAGCTGACCGTTTGGCATTGATAGCTAGTTGTATTCTTTTCTCAGGAAGACTGTTTTCCCCAGCTCAGCTGAGTTACCCTTAGTTCTTTGTGTAGGGTTTTATAAACTACAGTATTTTATTAATTGAACGTTTTGAATTGTAGCACTTTATTCTGTTAACAAATATACCATTTTAATAAAATAATACTGTTTAAATACCCTGTTATTTGATTTGATTCTCAGAAAGATGAATTGCTGTTTCTACTATTTTGGACGGACAGTCTTTTGTGTAAATGTAGTTAGTGACCTTTTTTTTGAAAATGGGTGGTAATATTAACATTGCACTTGTGTGGTTGTTTTTCCTATCACAGGTAGAGTTGGCTTTGTGGGACACAGCTGGACAGGAAGATTATGATCGCCTGAGGCCTCTCTCCTACCCAGACACGGATGTTATACTGATGTGCTTCTCCATTGACAGCCCTGATAGTTTAGGTGAGCGGCCTTGCAGACTAGTCAGTTTTCACCGTCTATTTAAATGGGAAAGATCTAGGTTTTGGGGTCCTTTTTGGGTATCAAGTGGTGAAAAACAGATATCCTGACATTCTTTTAGAAAATGAATCATGCTAGGTAGTGGTGGCACATGCCTTACTCAGGGTTCTGGAGCCTAGCGATTGGAGCATGGGCTTGTGGATTCCATTTTATTCTCAGTCTCTTGACACGTGTGTGTGTGTGTGTGTGTGTGTGTGTGTGTGTGTGTGTGTGTGTGTGTGTGTTGGAAGTGGTGTTAATTTTTTTCTTGAAATGTTCACGTGGTGGGGGCCAGTGAGGTGGCTCAATAAGTAGAGACATCTGTTACCAAGCCTGATGATCTAATTTGGTCCCCAAGACCTAACATAACATAATAGGAAAAAAATGATTCTTATAAATTGTTCTGTTCTCTGACCACCACAGATATACTGTGTAGCACATGTGTGCCCGTACAGGTACACACTAACAAATGAGTAAATGTGATAGACCTTTAAAAGTCTTTTCATACTGCTAAGATTAAATCTCAGGACCTCCCACATGCTTAGATCTAGGTTAAGTATTGTGTTTAAATGCGTAATTTGGGTCTGGTTGAGATTCCATAGATGGTAAAAGTGCTTGCTACCCAGCCTGAGGACGTGAGTTCAATCCCTGGTTATTAAGTGGTAAAAGCAGCAAACCACACCTGCAAATTGTCCTCTGAACTCAACACTGAAATGGCAGAGTGACCTGTGCACACTGGATAACTAAATGTAAAAGGTCTCTAATGCAGTGGTGGATCTAGGACCAAAATTGGGCAAAGCTTTTGGCTGCCTGTATCTCTTCATAGTACTTTTGATTTTCGAGATAGGGTTTCTCTGGGTAACAGAGCCTTGACTATCCTGGAACTTGCTCTGTAGGCCAGAACCTACAGGGATCTGCCTGCTTTTCTCTCCAGAGTGCCAGAATTAAAGGTGTGCGCCACCAAAACCCAGTGGTCATGTCCATTATTACCATTGCAGGAATTATGGTGGCATGCAGGCTGACATGGTGCCAGCAAAGAAGCTGATAGTTCTGTGTCACAGTAGGCCAACCTTGAACACACAAAACCTCAAAGCTTTTCTCCACAGTGATGAACTGCTCCAGCAGGACCACACTACTCTAACACGACCACACCTCCTAATAGTGCCACTCCCTTTAGGCCAAATATTCAGACTCTTCAGTCTGTGGGGGCCATTCCTATTCAAACCTCGACAAGATTCAAGAGCAGGGTGGAAAGAACATGACCATGGCTACTATGATCTTTCTACCAGCAATGACAGGCATAATCTGTGGGACAGAATTTTTTTGGTGTGGGGGTTTTTGTTGTTGTTTGACACAGGGTTTCTCTGTGGTGTAGCCCTGGCTTTTGGGACTTGCTTTGTAGACCAGGCTGGCCTCAAACTTAGAGATTCTCCTGCCTCTGCTTCCTGAGTGCTAGTATTAAAAATGTGTATTGCCACCATCTGATTTTGCCTTTTTCTATAATTTTGAGATTAATAGATTTTTTTTACATTATATAAGACCCAAAATGTTTAAGTGTGGGGTGTGGGTGTACACAAATGTACTTGCCAAGGTGCACATGAAGGTCTGAGGACAGTAAGCAAGAGACAGTTGTCTTCTACCACTTGGGTTCCAGTAGGTGGCAAGCACCTTTACCTGCTAAGTGGTCTTGTCAGCCCCCAATGTGCTTTTGAAACAAAAATGAAAAAAGAAATGTCCTTATAGTTTAATTAGGATTCTTGGAGTTCTTCAAAATTGGATTAGAATTTATTCTCAGATTTTGTGCATTTTCTCTTTCAGAAAACATCCCAGAAAAATGGACTCCAGAAGTCAAGCATTTCTGTCCCAATGTGCCCATCATCCTGGTTGGGAACAAGAAGGATCTTCGGAATGATGAGCACACAAGGCGGGAGTTAGCCAAAATGAAGCAGGTATGTATGGGGGCAGGGGGAGCTCAAGTGTACAGGGTCTCATTAGCTGGCCTGGAATTCAGAATTACCTCTCTGTCTCCTGGGTGCTGGGATGAAAGGCATGCACCACCACACCTAGCTTCCCTATAGTAGTCTTAAAACTTTATCACCCAGAATAAACCCTCATAAACCATATTGTTTTAGAATTCCAGAAGTTCTTTTCTTTCTGCCTGTCCAACCTTGATTGGCAGGGGCCTGACAAAGGGGATTCCCTAGGTCTCCTTACTCACTGAGGTTGGATGTCTCTTAGCCATGTTCTAAGGAGAGCCACCCTGGAAAGGAGCCATCCCAGCAATAGTTACTCCTTTAGATGCAGACACTTCCTTTCCCTCTCCAGTGACCAAAGGATCGGGAAATCCTAAAGGTAGTTATTAGTCCAGACAGAAATTCCAAATTCCATTGTAAAAAAACAAATCTTGACTTTTCAAGTACCAGGTGCTCTAATGTCAGAGCTTCTCTGGTGAAGGAGGAGTATTTAGTGAGTGTCTTTAACCCAAAGAAACCAGGTGTCCACTCCTCACCTCAGTGTCATGGCAGGCATAGCCATTCATGGGTATTCGGTCTCTGTACAGATTGACAGGCAGTAAGAGCTTTTATTACCTAACTTGTTGTTCCCGTGCAATGTACTCAATAAACTGTTCTTGGGCTGGGAGTACAGTTCAGTGGCTTGCCTAGCACCAGTGTATGACAGAAACAGTTATTACTTGCTCTGGATTTCCTTACTCAAAAATCTCCCAGTTTTTCTGACCTCCTCTCTCTGCCTACAATAAAAAAAAAAAGTAGGTTTAATAGACATACTAGTTTCAGGGTGTAAATATAAATTTGAGACTTTTATAAAACAGTTTAAATCTGGATTGATTTAACTCTTTTTTCAGCCAAGAGTGTTGCAGTGTTCCTTTAGTCCCAGCTGTTGAGACAAGAGAATCACCAGGTCAGCAACGTAATGAGACCCTATCTCAAACAAAATAGTTGGAAAAACAGTCTTAAATGCTCCATGTTTTCATAAGTAAAACTTAAGCACTCTCTCTTTCTTCTAGGAGCCGGTAAAACCTGAAGAAGGCAGAGATATGGCAAACAGAATTGGCGCTTTTGGGTACATGGAGTGTTCAGCAAAGACCAAAGATGGAGTGAGAGAGGTTTTTGAAATGGCCACGAGAGCTGCTCTGCAAGCCAGACGTGGGAAGAAAAAATCTGGGTGCCTCATTTTGTGAAGCCTTGTGCAAGCACAGCCCTCACGCGGTTAATTTTGAAGTGCTGTTTATTAATCTTAGTGTATGATTACTGGCCTTTTCATTTATCTATAATTTACCTAAGATTACAAATCAGAAGTCATCTTGCTACCAGTATTTAGAAGCCAACCATGATTATTAATGATGTCCAACCTGTCTGACCAGCCAGGGTCTTTCTGACACTGCTCTAACAGCTCTCTCTGCACTCCACCTGACACCAGGCGCTACATCAAAGAATTTCTTAACTTCTTGCTTCTTTCTAGAAAGAGAAACAGTTGGTAACTTTTGTGAATTAGGCTGTAACTACTTTATAACTAACATGTCCTGCCTCTCCTCTGTCAGCTGCAAGAACTCTGGTCGAGTCACCGACTGCTCCCAGAGCTTTTCTCCGCAGACCCCATGGCAGAGCTCTGGGGAAGGCATCCAGTTTTTTGAAAACTTGCTCAGCCAGAAAGGCCCAAGTCCACGAAGCTGTGGCAGAGTCACAGTTCTGTGGTCTCATGTTAGTTACCTTATAGTTACTGTGTAATTAGTGCCACTTAATGTATGTTACCAAAAATAAATATATCTACCCCAGACTAGATGTAGTATTTTTTGTATAATTGGATTTCCAATACTGATATTTGTCATTCCCACAGAAAGTGTATTGTGCTTTTTGGTTTTTTTTTTTTTTTTTTAAAGAAAGTGTATTTGGAAATAAAGTCAGATGGAAAATTCATTTTTAAAACAACCATTTTGTCACTTTCTCTGATAAAATATGGCCATATCTCCCCCTATTTAGCCCTATATTATCATCCCAGTACCCCTTTCCAGACTGGACTAAGTAAATAGGAATTTGGTTTCACGCCTGAGGCAGTTACACCTTGGAGGTGGCAAAGCCTTTCTCCCCTGGACTGCAGGGTCTGGCTCTAAATCACAGTGCTCCTTTCTCCACACTGTATCCAAGGTGCCTCCCAGAGGAGCCACCAGTTCTTAAGGGTGGCCAGGGAGGCTTTCTCTTCTCTCCAGCTGACTAAACTTTTTTTCTGTACCAGTTAATTTTTCCAACTAATAGAATAAAGGCAGTTTTCTAAACTTCCTGTATCCTGGTGTGTGTTTTGCTTTCAACTGGGCTAGGGGCAGGAATATGGGAAGACTCAGACTCGCTGACCATCTCTCCATGGAGAGGTTCCTTGAGTGGTGCCAGCTCCTCCCACTCCCACACTCCCAAGAATATAAAATGACTATCCTGTACACATGCAAATCTAAAAAGAGGATTGGAATGCCCTGTAGTGAGATGAATGGGGAACCGGGGACTGGATTTTCTTGACTAATACCAAGATGCACTGGGGGCAGAAAAATAGACCACCAGAGGCATTGATATTACAATGCTTTTGTGCAGGTTTCTGAGATGAGCTGGATTGGAACCTGGGACCCTGAATGCCTCTTCTCCACTCTCCAGCTTACCCTTACTAAAACAGCTGCAAGAACTCGGCCTAATAGCCAGTTTGCAGTGGTATTAAAAACACCACACAGCCGGGTGGTGGTGTACACCTTTAATCCCAGCACTCTGGAGGCAGAGGCAGGCTGATCTCTGCGAGTTGGAGACCAGCCTGGTGTACAGAGCTAACTCCAAGACAGCCAAGGTTACACAGAAACACAGTCTCAAACACCACAGAACAGCCATGGCCAAGGACCTTAATTTCTTTAGTCCAGGCACTGGGTAGGCAGAGGCAGGAGTTTATTATTTGGAGGCCAGTCTGGTCTATGGAGTGAGTTCCAGGACAGCCAAAGAGACAGAGAAACCCTGTCTCCAGGCCACTCTTTACCCCTCAAAAAACACTACACAAGCCTTTTAATCTCTGCACTTGGGAGCCAGAAGCAGATGGGTCTCTCTGATCCCAGCCAGTTTTTTGTGTCTTTAAAGCTGTACAGCCTTGGGGTGAGAGATGACTCAGCGGTTAAGAGCACTGACTGCTCTTCCCAGACAGAACTCAAGATTGATTCCCAGCATTCACATGGCAGCTTACAACTGTCTCTAACTCCATGTTCCAACACCCTCACACAAACAGACATCCAGATAAAATAAAAAACAAAACAAAAGCCTTGTACAACCTTATGCCTGGGAGGCTAAAATGGCACAATATAAGGGAGCTGTGTATGAACTGCTTCAGCTGTTACCGACAGCAGCCAGCTTCCGAGGCGGGACCCTAGACTGAGAAACCGCCGAGGAGTCAGCCAGAGCTGGAGGATCCACCAGCCTAGGCGGCTGCCTTCAAACTAGTACTACATTGCCTGGGCTAGACCAGACGCGCCCAAGGCTCCGCCAAGCGCTTCAACCCGGCCGCACCCTCTGGCCTGTCCCTTGCTGGGGGAGGGTAGAGGCCGGATGAGGCGGTACCCAGGAGCCTAGAGCGGGCTGTGGGGCCGGAAAAACGGAGATACCACGTGACCCCAGCATCAACCAGTTAAAGGGAGGTGCTGGGCTCTCAACGCGCTAGTCTGGATTCCGTTTTGAATTCACCAACTCTTGCAGTATGTGTGCAGCTCGGCTCTCCGCGGCGGCGCAGTCCACCGTGTATGCCTTCTCCGCGCGCCCGCTCGCGGGCGGGGAGCCTGTGAGCCTGGGCTCCCTGCGGGGCAAGGTGCTGCTTATTGAGAATGTCGCATCCCTCTGAGGCACAACGACCCGGGACTACACCGAGATGAACGATCTGCAGAGACGCCTCGGGCCCCGTGGCCTGGTGGTGCTCGGTTTCCCGTGCAATCAGTTCGGACATCAGGTGTGCAGGCAGGGTGGGGCGGACGAGGGCCCCAGGCTTCCAGGGGCGGTACAGCTACTCACTTTCCCTCTGGTGCTGGTAGCAGTTGGAATTCAGGCCTGATCTGGGGTTGTGTAAGAAGGGCAACCTCTGGTGACTCATAGGAAACTCCTGATTCGCAGTTAGAAGGTCCATGTTTTCTGAAATCCTAAGCCATAAATGTCTTTGTCTCCCCTAGGAGAATGCCAAGAACGAAGAGATTCTGAATTCCCTCAAGTATATCCGACCTGGTGGGGGGTTCGAACCCAACTTTACATTGTTCGAGAAGTGCGAGGTGAATGGTGAGAAGGCTCATCCGCTCTTTACCTTCCTGCGGGAGTCTTTGCCAGCGCCCAGTGACGAGCCCACTGCGCTCATGACCGACCCCAAGTACATCATTTGGTCTCCGGTGTGCCGCAACGACATTGCCTGGAACTTCGAGAAGTTCCTGGTGGGCCCGGACGGCGTTCCAGTGCGCAGGTACAGCCGCCGCTTTCGCACCATCGACATCGAACCTGACATAGAAGCCCTGCTGTCCCAGCAGCCTAGCGGCTCCTAAGGCGATCCTGGCATCCGGGTTTGGTGATCACTGGCTGCACTCTGGTGGGGAGTTCTTCCATGATGGTGTTTTCTCTAAATTTGCATGGAGAAACACCTGATTTCCAGGGAAATCCCCTCAGATGGGCGCTGGTCTTGTCCATCCCCGCTGTCTTTCTGCCTTAACAAAGGTAATTTTTTTCACCACTAATAAAGTGCTCAATGTCAAAGAACTGTGTGTCTTGTGTCAATGTCACCTTTTGATAACCTAATTGTCAGGGACAAGGAACTTAATCTCCAAGTCTAAACGTCCCTTTTGACTGCATCTCCAACAGGACACAGTCCTTGGTACAGCAGAGCCCTTACTCCAGAACAAGGAAAGGAGTAGGCTAGGGTAACCTCCTGGTGCCTAAGAGTCACTTCTCCTTTCTGAGTTTTGCTGGATTCAGAAATGACCATGTGCCCTCTGTCACATCAAGACTCTAGAACCAGGGTCTGGGGATTTAGCTCAGTGGTAGTGCCTAGCAAGTGAAAGACCCTGGATTCCCGCCTCAGCTCCAGGGAACAGTGGAGGGGAGGGGAGCAGCTTTGAGACCTGCCTGGACTATTTGGTGAGGGGGTGGGGTTGACAAACATGGGGAATTTACACTGTAACTGCTGTAACTGTTTTGTGTGGAGATGTAGTACCTAGCACTGGGGTGCAATTGCACATTTAGGCACAGAATAGGACATATCTTAAAGACCAGTTGCTGCTTGGGTCCCACCCCTTTATTATCTCAAGACACACCTGGAGCTGTTTCTTATCACAACCTCCTGGGGATTCTGCAGTGAATCCAGAGACTTATGGGCAGTATGAAGCAATCTACAGTGTGAGACAGGTTATTGTCATCCTGACATGTGTGCCTAACTGGTGCCTTTAAGGGCCGTCATACACCTGAACCAACTAAATATCTCCCCTGGTTCTAAACAAATGTATGTATGTGTTTAGGCAGGGACTACACCTAAGGCCTCACACATACCACATAATGGTCTTCCCACTTCACCCTATTTCCAGTCCTTTTTGTTGTTTTAACACTGAGTAGCTAAAGCCAGGGTGGTGCCTCATGCCTTTAATCCCAACAATTGGGAGGCAGAGGCAGGCAGATCTCTGTGAGTTCAAGATCAGCCTGATCTACAGAGTGAGTTCCAGGACAGTTAGGACTGTTACACACAAAAACCCTGTCTCCAAAAGTAAAAAAATAAATAGCCAGGCAGTGGTGGCGCACACCTTTAATTCCAGTACTTGAGAGGCGGAGGTCTGTTCTACAAAGTGAGTTCCAAGACAAACAGGACTGTTTCGAGAAATGAAGGAAGGAAGAAAGGCTGTGTAGAAAAAAAAAAAGACTATGAAGCCCAGGGTGACCACCAACTCTCAGAAATTCTGTCTCCTGCGTGCTAAGATACTGACTGCCAACATTCCTTGCTAGCCTCCGGCAAACTCTGGCATTACTGGTGAGAGCCACTGCACCTCATGGTGCAGTTTACTTGTTTCTTTTGGAGACCAGGTCTGTCCTCAAACTCCTGATGGACCCGCCTGCCCATTTCCTGAATCCTGGGATTGTGGACATTTACCACCATGCTTGGATTCCCACATGTAGACACAAAAAAGTGTACACGTACTTTTTTTCTTTAAACAGTTTCATTATGTAGCCCTGCTGGCCTAGGACTCATATAGATCAGGACGGCCTCAGACTCAGATCTGCCTGCTCCTGCCTCCTGAGTGCTGGAATTAAAGGAGACTTTCCAAAGTATTTTTTGTACTTATTAATTTTTGTTTTATGTGCAATGGTGTTTTGGTATATGTGTGTTTGTGTTAAGGTGTGGGAACTCCTGGAACTGCGATTACAGACAGTGGTGAGCAGCCTTGTGGGAGCTGGGAATTGAATGTAGGTTCTCTGAAGAGCAGTCAGTGCTTTTAACTGCTGAGCCACCTCTCCAGCCTTTCAAAAGAATTTTTTAGGACATGTTCTAATGTTCTGAACATGTTTTTAACATGTTCCACAGCACTCCAAAGCTGTTTAACTGGAAAGCCTGCTCTTCTCAGTGATCACCAGTCCAGACTGAAGGAGAGGTTTTCCACTCAACTTTCTCCTTGCCCTTCCGAGACCAGTGTGCTGAAGCATTCTCCTTTCAGATAGGAGCCTAGAACCTTCCAGACTCCAACCTCTTCCCTCGGGCTGGGTGGTGACTCACCCTCCCTCACCCACTGTTGTCCCTCCAGTTCGGGGAAGTTCTACCCGCCTAACATGGCTGGTCCTGGGTGGGAGCACTCTTCCTCAGACACCAGGCCGCAGTCTCTCTCAGAGCAAATGCTTCTAGCTGTCTTCTTCAGAGACACCCAGAATAATGCCCACTACCACTTCAGTATCTTTCCACCCAGTTAAACACCTCCCCTCAACACACACACACAAGCACACCAAACACGCAAAAACATTCCACTCTGTAAATGCCCTTAGCCTTGCCCTGTGCCCACCAAACCTCCTGATTCAGCAGTTCAAACAAGCATTGCACTGAGCTCTTGGAGGACCCTGGCCTCTGGCCAACATGACTGCAGGGCACTGATTGCTCTGGGAACTTGCAGCAGCATTAGGTCATAGACCTTCTGAGAAGCCAATGGGCCCTGTGGTTACTTAACCAGGTTCAAAAACTTCCATTTTAGCAAAGTGCTCTTTTCAACCATTAAAACGACAAATCTGATGAATGAGGCCAGATACTTCTGGCACAATTATAGACTTTGCTCAAATGACTTCCTTCTACCCCAGTGTAGTTCCCCAAACAACAAATCTGTCATTTTTATAAAAATAAAGTTTCTCCCTTCCTGTTGGTTCTGAGGACTTGCCCTACTTCCTTAAAACTACCAGAAGTGGTACAGGAGAAAACATTGAAAAGGGAAGAGGGAAGCTGCCACCCTCTAGTGTAGGTTCTGACCTATGTTGGCAATGGTTTTCTTTTCCCATAAATAACAAGACTAATGGTCATGTTTTGCAATCATAACATTGTCAGAGTCTTTGGTTCTGCCGTCCTTGAGATGGAGCCCAGGACTTGGTGCGTACTGGGCAAGCGCTCTGTCACTGAGCTTGTATACACTGGAATGTGTCCCAGGCCTTCCTTTCCACTCTTTCTGTGTTTGTTCTTTGAGACAGGGTATCATTTCTATAGCATAGGCTAGCCTGGAACCTTCTATATAGCTCAGGATGGATTTGAACTCTTGCCTAGCTTCACAAATAACTGGGAGGGGGCTGGAGAGATGGCTCAGAGGTTAAGAGCATTGCCTGCTCTTCCAAAGGTCCTGAATTCAATTCCCAGCAACCATATGGTGGCTCACAACCATCTGTAATGGGGTCTGGTGCCCTCTTCTGGCCTGCACACAAATAACTGGGATTATGGTCATGCCATTATCATGTTCAGATTCATTTTCCTTGTGCATATGTGTGGTAGTGGGGACCAAACCCAGGGCTTTCAGCATGCTTGGCACTGCCCCAGTGAACCCAGAGCTTTCAGCATGCTTGGCACTGCCCCAGTGAACCCAATCTTCAGCTACTTTTGAGACAGGTGTTAAGTATTTTTCTGCCGACACAATAATCCAAATCAAACCCGATCAGACCGAATTAGGAAAAAGCCCAGGTTTGCCAGGGCAGTGGTGGTGCAGGCCTTTAATCCCAGCACTCCGGAGGCAGAGGTAGGTGGATCTCTTTGATTTCGAGGTCTACAACAGCTAGTTCCAGGACAGGCTCCAAAAACTACACAGAAAACTTGTCTCGAAATTGAAAAAAAAAAAAAAAAAGAGAGCCCAGGTTTAGCGGATGGAAGCACTCCTGGGTGGCCCTCTGGAAACAGGCCGTAGAAAACCGGGAGACCACGAGCTATTGTCTGCAGGTGTTTGCGTGTTCATTCTCTGGGGGCAGTTTAAATAGCCTGTGGGAGTGATCTTGACCCTAACTGGGGAGGGGTCACTGATTGGCTGGCTTTCTCGGAGGTGGAGTTTGAACTGAGGCAACTCCCAAGGGAGGGGGCTTTGACATGGAACTTTCCACCCAACATTTTAAAGTGGATGCGGAGGGTGAGGGGTGGGTGAAGCCCCCAATCAAACAACAGGATCTTAATAAATTGCCCGGGCCAGTCTTTAATTCACTCTGTAATTCAATTTGACCTTGAATTTTTGGTTCTTTCCTGTTGGCTTCCTGAGTATAGGGTATCACAGTCCCAGTTCTAACATTCTCAAAGCACTTTAATTTTATACTTAAAAAGAATTTATTTTTATGTGTAAGAGTGAGATGTGTTTTATTTATGTGTAGAAGTGTTTTGCCCGAATGTATGAGCATGCCTGGGTCCATGGAAATCAGAAGATGTACACATTTCCCAACAACTCTTTTACTGGTCTAGGACAGATGTTAATCAGCTAAAACTCAATATAAAAACAGTTCATCTCTATGAGTTCGAGGCCAGCCTGGTCTACAAGAGCTAGTTCCAGGACAGGCTCCAAAGTCACAGAGAAACCTTGTCTCGAAAAGCCAAAAAAAAAAAAAAGTTATTTTCATCTTCACTGGACAGTTCCACTTCTACCAGCCCCCAAAGCCACAGTGAAGGGTTATCACAGGATCTAAGTCCTGGATGCTTTCTGTGCTGTGAAACACCCTCAGGCATTTCACTTTGCTCCAAACCTGCCAGTGCCATTAGGGCAAACCTCTGGGCCCCGCCAGCTTCCTTTCTGGCTTTCAGTCTCCCTTAAGGTCTTTTAATAGTCAGTGCTGTCTCCTTGGCCTAATCCTTAATCTTTGATGGTGAACTGCACATTTAAGAAAGGTTTCCTCATGCTTCCTTCTAACAGTTTCTTCAGGACCATAATCAAATTCCACTTAAGTCCAAGGCTTCTTTTTCACATTGTCTGGCACTCCTACAGTCTTTGGTTTCCACCCTTTAGTGATTCTTATCACACGCTGTCACCTACGGGAGTGATTTATGAAAGACCTTTTTTTTGTTTCACTAATTTTAATTTTTTTTTTAAGATTTATTTTTAAGCCGGGCAGTGGTGACTTATATCTTTAATCCCAGGATTTAAGAGGCAGAGGCAGGCAGATCTCAGTGAGTTTGAGGCCAGTCTATTATAAAAAATTAGTTCCAGGACAGCCAGAACTGTTACACAGAGAAACCCTATAGGCAGAGAGACTGCTCATTCGTTTCCTAGCCGCTCACACTTGAATAATCACACAGAAATTGTATTAATTACAATAGTGTTTGGCCAATGACAGTAGTGTATTCTTAGCTAGCTCTTACATCTTAAATTAACCCATTTTTATCAATCTGTGTATCATCACAAGGCTGTGGCCTACTGGTGACATTCCTAAGGATCCAGAGTGTCCTTCTCCTTCAGCAGCTACATGGTGTCTCCCTGACTCCGCCTACTTTCTCTCTATACCTCTGTTCAGATTTCCTGCCTGGCTTTGCTCTGATAAGTCATTGGCCAAAAATAGCTTTATTCATTAATCAATAAAAGCATCACATATACAGAAGGCCATCCCACATCAAAACCCTGTCTCTAAAAACAAAGAAAAAAAGATTTTTTTTTTTTTTTTTTTTTTGGTTTTTCGAGACAGGGTTTCTCTGTGGCTTTGGAGCCTGTCCTGGAACTAGCTCTTGTAGACCAGGCTGGTCTCGAACTCCCAGAGATCCGCCTGCCTCTGCCTCCCAAGTGCTGGGATTAAAGGCGTGCGCCACCACCGCCCGGCAAGATTTATTTTTTATTCAAGTGTGTGTCTGTGTGTCCATGTGCACACGTGTGCCACTTTTGTGTAGGTTCCCACGGGGCCCAGGAGGGGACATCAGATCCTTTGGTGCTGTAGTTACAGGCAGTTAGGAGATGCCTGACTTGGGAGTCTGGGTCTTCTGGGAGGGCAAAATATTCTTTATCCTGAGTTATCCTTCCACCCCTTGTTCTGACACAAGGAGTTATCAACAGTACAGGAAAGACAGCCCCAAAACAGGAGGCCTGAGGAGCTCCCTTTCTCTCTGGGAAACTCCCCACTGACATAGGCTAGATCCTTAACCATACCATAGGGAAGAATTTCAAGACAAGCCAGAGTGAAGCCAAGTTAATGAACTTACTAAGAATCAGAGGGGCTGAAGAGATGGCTTCGTGGTTTAGAGTATATAGTTCTTGCAGAGAACCCAAGGATAGTTCCCAGCATCCTATCAGGCAGCTCATAGCTGCCTATAACTCCAGTTCTAGGCCCTAGAATCTAGGGGATGCAGTGCCTTCTGGCCTTGGAGGTGACCTACATGTAGGTGGAACATATAAATTCATGCAGGGGCACACACATACACATAAAAATAAATATATCTTTTTTTTTTAAATCTGTATTATAATAGATTGTACGAAGGTAAGGGAAGCCTGGCGATGGTGGCACATGCCTTTAATCCCAGCACTCAGGAGGCAAGAGAGACAGGCAGACCTCTGTAAGTTCGAGTCCAGCCTGGTCTACAAGAGCTAGTTCCAGGACAGACTCCAAAGCTACAGAGAAACCCTGTCTGGAAAAAACAAAAGAAAAGAAAAGAAAAGAAAAGAAAAGAAAGAAAGGAAGAGAAAGGAAGAAAGGAAGGAACGGGGAGAGAGAGGGCGAGAGGGAGAGAGAGAGGGGGGAGGGAGGGAATTGAGTGGTTCCGTTTGTTTTTTGAGGGCTGCTAGGAACCAAGGGCCTGCTCCTGCTAGTCTATGATTCTACTACTGAGCCCCGCCCCACTCCCAACCCCAAGAACTGTCTTACTTCCCTTATTGTTCAACAACAGGATTTGCCTGAGAAATGGAGACTCACCAGCTTGCCTGACCTCTTCCTTGTTGGAGGCTGTTTCCTCCAGAAGAGCTGGGCTTTTAAAGCTGTGCGGGAGCCATTGGAGAATGGTTTTCAGGACACGCAATCTTTGTTCCAGGAAAAAAAAAATTAAAATGCCTGGACTTCATTCCTTCCTCAGTCGCTATGGATCCTTTGTGGCTGCTATTCCCTTTGACTTGGGGGCTGATGGCATTCAGGTCACTAGGTTGCTTAAGACAACTTTGTTTTTTGAGACAGGATCTGACTATTTCCTTTTTTTTTTTTTGCCAGGTGTGGTGGTTTACACCTTTAATTTCTGGGGGCAGAACTCAGATGGCGATCATCTGAGTTCGAGGCCAGTTCCAGGGCGGCCAGGGTACATGAGACCATTTCTTAAACAAACAAGTTTCACTGTTGTTCGCTGTACGGTGAACTCATGCCACAGTGCCTGTGTCGGGAACAAAGGGCAATTTTAAGGAGCCAGTTCTCTTCTTCACCTTTACACGGGTTCAAGGAATCAAATCTAGTCGTCATGCTTGCACGACGACCCAAGGAGCTGTCTCGCTGGTCCTTATTTGAGACAATTGTTAATGGCTGGACCACACCGGACAGTCCAGATCCCAATGTCCGCCCCTGTTTGAGACTATTGTTAATGGCTGGACCACACCGGACAGTCCAGACCCCAATGTGCCTGTGCACCTGGCTACTGGGGCTGCCGAGGCAGTCAACTCGATCTCGCATTTAGGCGGTCTTGCAGAAAGCGCAACGGCACCGAGTGGAAACAAAACAAAACAAAAATCTAGGGGCAGGCTTCTTGCACCCGGATTGAGCAGCAGGGTAGGCCCGCAGGCCTGGATGGAGCGAGTGCCTGAAGGGTCGAGGGCCGGCCTGTAGTCAGACCTCTCGACGGCGCAGGGCTGCGGGCGTTCTTCCCGAAGAAGCCGCGCAGACACGGGGGAACGTGGTCACCGCCTCTGGGCGTCCAGCCCTCTTCCGTCCGCTCCAGCTGCTGGGTACAGCTCGTGGGGGCGGAGAGAGGAGGCGGAAGCTGACGGCGGCACCGGGCGCGCGCACGTGCGTGCTTACGTGCGTGCGTGGGCGCGGCCCATAGCACGCCGTGCGCTTGGCGGATGTCCGGGCCGGCTGGGCCGGGGCGGCGGACGAGATGGCGGAAGGCCGAGGCAGCCGTGAGCGACCGGATGTGGAGACCCAGAAGACGGAGCTCGGAGCCTTGATGGGGACCACGCTCCAACGTGGGGCGCAGTGGTGAGCGTTCGCTCTGCCCTTCCACCGCGCAGAACCTCAGGCCAGGTGGCTGGCCCCCAGGCCGGGCCCCTCTCCTCAGCTGTAGGTAGAGGCTGGCCGGGGGCGGTGCCTGGAGTCTCAGAAAGAGTGGCTTGACAGCCGCCGCGGATGAAAGAAACCCGAGATCAGCTGGGGCACAGCACTGACAGGACTCGGGGCTGTCCTGGCCCATTCGTATTCCCAAGGATGCTGGGCCGGCGGGGACAGGGGTGTAGAATGTGGGAAAAGGGGAGTGCTCAGGTCGGCGGGAGCGGGAAGGTGGGAGAGCTACTTAAGCACCGAAGACTTGGGCACTTGGGAACTTGACTGCGACCTTTGGGAAAGATGTCCACACCTTACAGACCGCGGTTCCTTAACAATTAAAACCTGGGTAGCAATTTGTGGCTTATGGCGCTCAGTGGGTTGAGAGAAGATCAGAAGTAGATACTTTGTAACTTGTTAACTGCGGAACAGATTCAAGGCCAGAAGCTGAATAAACGTTTAAGAACCCAGATTGTCAGATGTCAGGAACAATTGTGGCAGTAATTAGAGCTAGGAGTGGGAGAGGAGCGGAACTTGAATTCTTGAATCCTGGAGCAAAATAGAAGATCGAAAGTTCCAAGATTTTGCCAGGCATGGTGGCATATGCTTCCCTGTTTTGCAGGGACAGAGGCTGAAGGATTGCTTCAGTTCAGGGCCAGTCTCTTACACAGTGAGCATGAACCCTCCAAAGAAAAAAAAAAAGTCCAGAGTTTAGAAGAGCAGGTTCAGATATGAAGCCTCTTAATAAATGGTTTACTAGAAGGGATAGTACTCACCAACAGTGGAGAAATACCTGGGTGGTGCTACCATGTAGGAGTCAAAAACTAGGGTAGGTTTTTCATTGATTGGGTGTGAGCAATCTGAGGATTGAAGAGTAGATAAATTGTGTGTGTGTAGGGGGTACCTTTCAGGTGTAGTTCTGTGGTGTTTATATTGAGCAGAGAGCGTGTGCACCGCATGTCTGGCTCTTTTGTTTTTTTTTACAGATATGGTCTCTTGTCGTTCAAGTTGACCTCAAACTTATTATGCAGTGGAGACAGACCTTCCAAATGCTGGAATCACAGCTGAGGGCCACCACAGCTAGCTAGTTTCCTTTGGATTTACAGCTGTGGGCCACCACAGCTAGCTAGTTTCCTTTGGATTTACTCCTTTTGTGAATATCTGTTCCAGGCTAGGCCCGCTCTGCCATGTGGGGTGACCTCTCTGTTCCTGATGTTGAGTGTGTCTTTTAGCCAGGTGGTGGTGCACGCCTTTAACCTAGTACTCAGGAGGCAGAGACAGGTGGATCTCTGATTTTGATGCTAGCTTGGTCTTCAGCGTAAGTTCTAGGCCAGTCAGGACTATACAGAGAAACCCTATCTCAATCCTTCCCCCCAAAAAGTGGGATTTTAGTGGAAAATGCTCATTACCTTGGTGAAAAGACCATAAAATGTAAGACTAGACGTCTAGAGAACAAAATTAAAAGAGAGCTACAGGCTGCAGAAACTTAAAACGTTGGCTTTTTTTTTTTTGGTGTATAATTTATATGAAACTATTGTTTCTCTCTAGGTATCTTATTGACAGCCGGTGGTTCAAGCAGTGGAAGAAGTATGTGGGCTTTGATAGCTGGGACATGTACAATGTGGGTGAACACAATCTGTTTCCTGGACCCATTGACAACTCTGGACTCTTCTCAGGTGCAGTATCCTAATTTTTCTAGCTATGTGTTCACACGGGACATAGCCTGAGGTTGTGTGTATCCATACCGTGGACACCATAAACATACAACTCTCATAATGTGAAGAGACAGAAATGCTCGCTTTCATCTGAAGTAGAAGTCTTTGTAGATTATGAGGTAGAAGCACATTTCCTAAGTAACGACTTCTAACAATGAGAGCATGTTTTATGTCTTACTATTTTGTTGCTGTGAAGAAACACTATGACCAAGGCAGCTTATAAAAGGAGTTGTTTAATTGGGGGCTTGCTTACAGTTTCAAAGGATTAGCTCATGATCATCATGGTGGGGGGTGTGGCAGCAGGCAGGTAGGCTTGATGCTGGAGAAGTAGCTGAGAGCTTTATATCCTGATCAGCTGGTCTAGGGAGAGATTGGGCCAGGTGTGGACTTTTGACAAAGCCCATTCCTCAGTGACATATCTCTCCAGCAAGGCCACACCTCCTAATCCTTCCCAAACAGTTCTATCATCTACCATCTGGGGACCAAAGATTCAAACATGAGCCTTTACTAAGCTTTTTCCCCCTTTTACTTTATTGTATGTGTGCACACATGTTTGGTATGTGTGTGTAGGTGAGACACAATGTATGTTAAAGTCAGAAGTCAGCTTTATGTGTGCACACGTGTTTGGTATGTGTGTAGGTGAGACATAGTGAAGTCAGCTTTATGCAGTTGTTTCTCAGGTTGTTAGGATTTTTAAACAAACAAAGCTGAAGACATTTTTCCTGACCACTTGGTAATGTTTTGCCTTTATCTTTATTTATTTATTTTTTGAGACAGTTTTTTTTTTCTTTTTCTGTGTAACAGTAGACCAGCCTGGCCTTGAAGGCCTTGAACTCACTGAGATCTGCCTTTCTCTGCTCCTGAGTGCTGGGATTAAAGGGGTACACCACCAGGCCTTTTTTTTTTCCTTTCCTTTCCTTCTTTCTTTCTTTTTTTTTTTTTTTTTTGATTGACTTTTATTTGTTTGGACTTTTTGTTTGCCTTGGTTTTTGGTTTTATTTTTTGTAGAAAGGGTTTCACTGTGTGTATTCCTGGCTGTCCTGCCCTGGAGCTCCATCTATAGACCAGCCTGGCCTTGAACTCAAAGAGGGCACCTGCCTCTGCCTCCTAAATGCTGAGATCAAATGTGTGTGCTACCTGGCTTTGTTTTTTTTTCCCCTTAAAAAAAAATTGAGCTGCTTCAGCTTACAGCCGAGTTGCACCTTTGTGTGTACTGGGCTGGCTTCACTGGTCTGAGGAGAACAGTGAGTGCTGCCCTCCTTGGAGTGAGTGTTGATAGACAGGCTTAGCGGGGAGTAGCACCCTGAGTGTGTTTCAGATGTCTCTGATGGGTGTAAAATGAATGTTTAACATATTAAATGACATTTACTCTCCATCCCACACAGTAGTGTCCATGTGAACTCTGAATGTTCAATACCAAGACTGTTTAGGTGTTGGGCATGGCCTAGTGGCAGAGTGCTTGGAGGGACATACATGTAACTCTGGGTTTGAGCCATGGCGCTACAAGAAAGTAATCAAATAACTAGGATGTAGATGTTGCTCGGAGGCAAAGTGCTTGCTTGCCTAGAGTGTGTAAGTCTTGGATTCACAGACCAGAAAAAAACTAAGAATCCTGCTGGGTGTGGTATGTTCACCTTTTATCCCAGGCCTTGGGAGGTTAAGGCTGGAGAATTGTTGTAAGTTCAGACTTTATGAGCTGTATCCTGTTTATTTCAGGCTAGCCTGGGCTGCACTGGGAGACCTTATTTCAAAACAGTACACTAATGAGGTACTGTTTTTTGAGGTAATGTTTTTACCCAGTAGGTAAAAACACTTGATCTGTAGATCTCACAACCTGAGTTCAATTCCAGGGACCCACCTAAAGGTGGAAGGAAAGAGCTGACGCCACAGAATTGTCCTCTGACTATGCATTTTGGAATGAGCAACCCTCGCATCCCCCCACAGTAATAATAAATATATATTTTTTAATTTTTGTTTTTTTGAGACAGGTTTCTCTGTAGCTTTGGAGCCTGTCCTAGAAATAGCTCTGTAGACCAGGCTGGCCTCAAATTCACAGAGATCCGCCTGCCTCTGCCTCCTGAGTGCTGGGATTAAAGTTGTGTGCCACCACTGCCTGGCAATAAACAAAATGTAAGCAACCTCCCACTACAGAAAGCAAAGTGTTAACTGAGGGATAGGAATGTAGAACAGCAGCAGATTGTTTGCCAGCCTGCTTGAATCCTTTGTTCATCCCCAATTTCTGAAAATCAACAATAGCAGAAACCCCCAAAACAAGAATATTTAATGACTCAGTAATAGAAACTTAAGTCATCCTGTCTGTGTCTCCTCCCAGCCCCCCCCCCCCCCCCTTTTTTTTTCTGCTCTGCTGGGAATTGAACTGAGGGCTCTGGACATGATTGCTGGGTAAGAACATACCCCCCAGCCCTCAATGCTTCATGTATTTATTATTATAGTAAATGTTTTGTGTGTAGATGATGTCTGAATTCGAGCACTATCAATAGGATTGTTATTGTAAATACTCATAATTAACCATTTTATTGTTTTTTTCTTCTAATTTTTTTGTTTTGTTTTTGAGACAGAGTAGCCCAGGATAGCCTCAGCGTCCTGAGTGCTGTGATGCCTGGTTTTTGGTTTTCTCTTTTGGGGGTGGGGGAGGTACTTTATGCTTGAACTTAGAGCCTTGCTTGTGAGGAAACTGTTCTGCCAATGAACTATTGCCCCAGCCTATGCGTTGGCTTTTATCTTCATCTTTACTAATGATTCCTTTTACTGTTTCTAAACTCTTGTTTAAACCCTGAAATGTTTTATTATTTTCTTTTTTTAAAAAATACTAGTCAGGCTTATAATCAGCCATGTTATGTTTATTGTGGAATCTAGAAGCATATATATAGAAAATGTAAATTAAAGTTTTCTTATTAGACAGGCAGTGATGGCACATGCCTTAATCCCAGCACTTGGGAGACTGAGGCAGGCGAATCTCTGAGTTCGGGTGCAGCCTGATATACTGATCAAGTTCCAGACAGCCAGTACTACAGAAAGAAATCCTGTCTAGAAAAAGCAAAACCAAAACCATTTTTTTCTTATTGAGCTGAAGTCCTTGGGTTTAGCAGCAAGCACTTTGAGCTGTGCCCAGCCTGTTTTCTCTGACCCTGTGATGCTTTCTCCTGTCTGTAATCTTAACACTTGGGAAGTAGAAGCAGGAAGATGAGAAATTGAAGGTCATCCTTGGCTAGATGGAGATGGAGTCACCATGGACTGATTTGGACCCTCTCTCAAAACAGAAACAACAACAAAATGAGAAATGGGTGGTTGGGAGGGAGATCTGGGAGGAATTGGGGAAGGGGAAAGAATATGCCCAGAATATATTGTATGAAAAGTGCAATTTTTCATAAATAAAAATTGTATATTATATAAATTATATCTCAATAAATTTTATTTTAGATTATTTTCCCCCCTTGAGACAGAATCTCACTATGTAGCCTTAGCTGTCCTAGAACTCCTGTGTGGTCCAGGCGGCCCTCAAACTCAAAAAAATCTACCTATCTCTGCCCCCAGTGTGCTGGGATTAAAGGGGTGCATCACCATGTCCACCTTCAATAAATTTCACTTAAAAAGAAAAAAAACGTGGCGCACACCTTTAATCCCAGCACTTGGGAGGCAGAGGCTGGCGGATCTCGGTGAGTTTGAGACCAGCCTGGTCTACAAGAGCTAGTTCCAGGACAGGCTCCAAAACCACAGAGAAACCCTGTCTCGAAAAACCAAAAAAAGAAAAAAAAAAATGAACAAAGATCTTTTGCCTTCTACCCTTCCTATTCTTTTTGAGATGGAATCTGGCTATGCTGCCCTAGCTGGCCTTGAATTTTAGGGCTCTAACCATTCTCAGCTTGAGTAGCTAGAACTACAAGGATGAGTCACAGATTCTAGCTTACTTTCCTTTCTAATTATAGAAGAAATAGAAGTGCCTCATAAAACATGACCAAAGACGAATAAAGAGTGGTCAGGTCTGTTCTGGGTTATGGCCAGTGACAAAATTTTGGAATGTTGTACTTGTTCCTGTTGAATCTTTTTCATGAAATACCTAAGTTTGGAAAATATTCTGGGGAGAAGAAAAATGAGGTATGTGCTAATTTCTTTTCAGATCCTGAAAGTCAGACCTTGAAGGAACACTTAATTGATGAGCTGGACTATGTGTTGGTCCCAACTGAAGCCTGGAATAAATTGCTAAATTGGTACGGCTGTGTGGAAGGCCAGCAGCCCATTGTCAGAAAAGTGAGTACCTGAGTTCTTATAACCTGCTAGGTGTGTGTCTGAGTTCTCCCTGGTACACTGACTTCTGTTGATTTCCTGGGAAGATGAATGTAGTGATTGAAAGCAAGTATCTATACCTTGTTTGTTTTGGATTTTGAGACAGGTTTTTCTGCATAGCCCTTGCTGTCCTGGAACTTGCTTTGTATACCATATTCCCCAAACTCAGATTCTCCTGCCTCTTCCTCCCAAGTGCTAGGATTAAAGACATTACCACTACATCTTGAGACATTTTGTTTCCTGAGACAGGATTTCTGTGTTGCCCAGGCTAGCCTTATCTTGATCATTTCCTGCTTCTGACCTGAGAGACTCTCTGGGTTGTTTCTCGTTCTATCTAGGAAATAAAATGGTTTGTGAGTAACTCAGGATGTTGAAAAGTGGCCTCCAAATATCAGAGCTGTCTGGTAGTTTAGGACGTCCGTTAGTGCTTAGACCACTTTATGGGACTCTTCAGTTGGGCCAAATGAATATAAACTAATATATTGCTGCTCTTTCTTTTTTCTAGTACTGGAAATGGTCCCTAGGGGCGTTATATATGCTAAACAAGTGTTCTAGCACTAAGCTATATCTTCAACCTTCTGTTTTTCCTTGAGTTACCCAACTCACTTGTGGCTCAGGTAGGCCTCGAACAGTGACAGCTGAACCTTTTCTTTGAACCTCCTGGGTACCAAGATTACGAGTGTGAGCCACCATGCTCACCGGATAACTTTGGTGTTTTTTGTTTTTGTTGGGCTACCTTTTTTTTTTTTTTTTTTTTTTAAGACAGGGATTCTCTGTGTAGCCTTGAGGAGAGGTTGAGACAGGGTCCTTTTGTAATAATTCTGGCTGCCCTGGAACTAGCCTCTTTTTTTCTTTTTCTTTTTTTTATTTTTATTTATTTATTTATTTGGTTTTTCGAGACAGGGTTTCTTTGTGGTTTTGGAGCCTGTCCTGGAACTAGCTCTTGTAGACCAGACTGGGATTAAAGGCGTGCGCCACCACCGCCCGGCTTTTCTTTTTTTCTAAAGACAGGGTTTCTGTGTGGCCTTGACTGTCTCTGTTAGACCAGGCTGGCCTCGAACTCACAGAGATCCTCCTGCCTCTGCCTCCCAAGTGCTGGGATTTAAAGACGTGCTACTACCACCTGACCTCTAATAACTCTTCTAATACCATTTCTCCTCTGCCCATGAGGCTGACTGTACTGCTGAGTAGTCAGAAAGTAGGTGTTTGTCCCAGAACAAGGAAGATACATTCTGAGACAGAGCATGGTTTAGTGCCTTTGGTGGACAGAACTCATGAGACCACTACCTTGTCTCTCAGGTATTTGCTTTTCTTTTTTTTCTTTCTTTTTTCTGTTTTTGTTTGTTTCTTGTTTTTTGATTTTTTTTTTTTGTTGTTGTTGTTTCAACAGAGTTTCTCTGTGTAGCAACTCTGGCTGTCCAGAACCCGGTTTGTAGACCAGGCTGGCCTGGGAACTCAAAAGATCCTCCTGCCTCTGCCTCTCTAGTTCTGGGATTAAAGGTGTGCGACACTGCCATTGCCATCACTCTGCTCCCCCTCTCCCCAAGGTTTTACCTATATTTTATAGCTTTTTACTTTGACAAACTCTACAAGGGCCAAAATTGATCTCGGAGACCTGCATATAGGCGTGGTGTTGTACCCTGGCAGATCTCTGGTTCCATGAAGGTGTACTTGGTTCTCATTATAGGGTGTGGGGGGCTTGTAACTCCAGGGATATATGCTGATGAATTAATTCTGTGCTTTCTAAAAATGAGTAAAAATTTGTACTCCTTAGACCAGACGTGGTGATGAATGCCTTTAATTCTAGCTCTTAGAAGGCAGAGGCAGGCAGATTTTTGTGAGTTTTAGGCCAGCCTGGTCTCCATAGTGAGTTCCAAGCCAGCCAAGGCTACATTTGAATCAGAAACAAAGAATTTCTGAAGAAAACTTTTTTGAGAGGTTTTAGTTTTTTGCTGCTGCTGCTGAGGCATATCGTTTCCAAGAATGCCCAGGTGTCCAGCCATGGCTCAGTCACCCCTGCCTCTTGTTCACAGGTTGTGGAGCATGGCCTGTTTGTCAAGCACTGCAAAGTGGAGGTGTATTTGCTGGAACTGAAGCTCTGTGAGAACAGTGACCCCACCAATGTGCTAAGTTGCCATTTTAGCAAAGCAGACACCATTGGTAAGCAGCTGGCCAGGGTTCTGGGTACCTGGTGAGAGAATGCAGGGTATTGTAATTGATGGAAGGGGAGCTGGGGTGCTCTCTCAACACTTGTTACCAAGCTGTGGTTGTCGGTCCTGACTTGGAAGTTTTCTCCTGAGAGAATTGTTATGAAGAACCAGACCTGGGAAGTGTGCTCTTTAGAATGGGACTTGGGCATCCAGATGGTCAGAAGAATAGTTCAAGCAGACTTGAACTCAGTATATGGCCACGGATAACCTTGTATTCCTGATCCTCCTGTCTCCACTTCCTGCGTGTCTGGTTTATATAAACGATTCTAAGGGTCATACATGTGGTACATGTATGCTAGGCAATCCTATCAGCTAAGCCACATCACCAGCCCAAATTCTTTAAGTTTTTTGGGACACAAACCTGTATGTGTACAGTAAAAACACTGCATTTCATTACATAGAGTAGTCCCGAGTCTGAGCTATGTTGTTTCAGACAGTATTGGTCTGATGCAGCGTGGTCTGATGGCATGTGTAAGGCAGAGCATGCGTGTTGTGTGTTTAGAAGTAAGGCTGCAGTAGTGTGGCACCAAAAGTACTTCAGGTTCTTTACAGATGTGATTTTCTTGCCCTTGAGATAGGGTCTCGTGTAAAATGAGTTGGTCTCATCTCTTCTGACACAGTCTAGCCTTGAGTTCCTGGTCCTTCTGCCTCTACTTCCCAAGTGCTCACCACTACACTCAGCTCTCTTTGGGTGTTAGATTCTGAGTTAATTTTGGTTGTTACATGTTCAGAAACCTTTTAGCATTGCTACTTTTATGTTTTTTTTTTTCTGAAGGCTTGTGTGTGTCTATATGTATTTGAGAGCAAGTTTATTATGTGCTCTGGTTGTCTTGGAACTCATTATGTAAACCAGGCTGGCCTCAAACTCAGAGCTTCACCTGCTTCTGCCTCCTGAATTTTGTAATTAAAGGCATGTGCCACCACACCCAGCTTATTGTCACCTCCCCATTCCCTATACATTCAGTTACATGATCTCATATGGAGGTCTTATTGTCCCATTGTCTGTCCCCCTCTAGCCCCTATCCCCCACCCCTTGCATTCCCCACACATTGTTACATGATCTCACAGAAGTTTTAAAAGCTGTGCTGTACAAGACCAAGTCTGATTTATACTCATATTTTTTTGGCTTGTTTGTTTTGTTTTTTTGAGACAGTTTCTCTGTGTAGCTTTGAAACCTGTCTTGGAACTCACACGTAGACTAGGCTGGCCTTGAACTCACAGAGATCCTCTCTCTCTACCTCCTGAGTGCTGAGATTAAAGGCCTGCGCCACCACTGCCTGGTGATTCATACTCACTTGTCTTCTCTAAAAAGGATGAAGGAATGTAAGTAGAGTCAGAGAAGTTAAAGAGTAACTTACCAGAAATCTCAGCCAGGATCTAAGGGGTAGCTCAGTGTCAGTTACTTGTATAAGGACCTCACACAACCTCAAATCCCAAATGAAAATAAAGATAGAACACCCTCTATTATTTGAGCTGGGCATAGTAGCTAACATCTGTAGTCCTAGCAGGTGGAATGCAGAGACTTGAGGATCTGCCAAGAGTTTGAGACCCTGTTTCAGAGAACTAAACCCAAACAAGGCTCCGGAGGTGGCTCTATAGGTGTGT
Organism: Microtus pennsylvanicus; assembly: GCF_037038515.1. Classification (NCBI taxonomy): domain Eukaryota; kingdom Metazoa; phylum Chordata; class Mammalia; order Rodentia; family Cricetidae; genus Microtus; species Microtus pennsylvanicus. The sequence goes on along the minus strand of NC_134581.1, from coordinate 15,223,634 downwards.
TCCTTCTGTGCAGGCGTGAGGAGCTGAGCTCATCTCCCTAGTACCTACATAAGGGACCCAGATGTGGTATATACCTTTGACCTCAGCACTTGGGTAGTTAAGACAACAACCAGCAACCCCAGGTAAATCAAATCTTTAGGTTCAGAGGGAGACCCTGTCTCAAAAAATAAAAGGTGGAAAGATACCTAAAGACAATCTCTGGCTCCCACATGCACACATACCCACACTAACAAGTACATACCCTCACAAAGAAAAACAGTGACTGGAGAGATGGCTCAGCAGTTAAGAGCACCAGTGTTCTTCCAGAGGACCTATATTTAATTTCTAGCATCCACAGGGCAGTTCACAACTGTTTTAGTTAGTGTTTGGTTCCTTTGAAGAGGCCATGACCAAGGCAGCTCTTATCAAAGAAAACATTTAATTGGGGACTTGCTTGCAGTTTGAGAGCGTTAGTCCATGGTTATCATGACAGAAAGGAGGCAAGCATGGTGCTGAGGCAGAGAGAGAGGGAGAGAGAGGGAGTGCAAGAGAGCACACCGCTGGGCCTAGCATGGGCTTTGGAAACCTCCCAGTGGTACACCTTCTCCACCAGGGCCACACTGCCTAATCCTTTCCAAATAGTTCCCCTAATACATATGAGCCGTGGGGGCCGTACTCATTCAAACTACAGCTCTTCTGAACTTTAATTCCACACATCCACACTATCTTCTGGCCTCCTGAGGGTATAGACACACATGATGTACAGATGTACATGCAGGCAAAAAAAAATCCATACACATAAAAATTAAGAAAACAAAACTTCCACATTCTCGGGGGAAAAATGACAGGTGTTTTTTCTTTTCTTTTTTTGTTTTGTTTTGTTTTTCTGGTGTAGCTGTGCATCACTCTCAGGACCTCTTACTAAGCTAAGCAAGCACTCTGCCACTGAACCACATCCACAGTCTACTTGAACTAAGCCCCCTTTCTTTTAGATGGAGTTTTGCTGTGTAGCTCAGATGGCCTCAGACTCTTGGCCCTCTGCATCAGTGTCTCAGTTGCTAAATTATAGGTGATATCACCATACCTGGCTAAGAGCTAAGGTTTTTTTTCTAAAATTTTAGTTAAAAATTAAATCACTTTCCTTCCCTTCCCTCTTTCCTCCAGCCCTTCCTGTGTTCCTCAAATCTCTCCCATGGCCTCCCCCACTCCCTCTAAAATTGGTGGCCAGATGAACTCAGGTCGCATTTCATGTGTGTGTGTGTGTGTGTGTGTGTGTGTATCTAACAATAATGACCATAGAGCTAGCTTTTTTTCTCTCTCTCTTTCTTTCTTTCTTTCTTTCTTTCTTTCTTTCTTTCTTTCTTTCCTTTTTTGGTGGGTGGGGGGTTAATTTCAAGACAGGGTTTCTTTGTGTTGCACTTGCTTTCCTGGAATTCACTCTTTAGACCAGGTTGGCAGTGATCTCAGGTTCACCTGCCTCTGTTTCCCAAGTGCTGAGATGAAAGGTGTTCACCACCACTGCCTGGCTTTTTCCTTTTTTTTTTTTTGGTTTTTCGAGACAGGGTTTCTCTGTGGCTTTGGAGCCTGTCCTGGAACTAGCTCTGTAGACCAGGCTGGTCTTGAACTCACAGAGATCCACCTGCCTCTGCCTCCCGAGTGCTGGGATTAAAGACGTGCGCCACCATCGCCGGGCTTGCCTGGCTTTTTCTTTTTTTTTTTTTTTCTTTTTTAAAGATTTATTTATTATGTATACAACTTTCTGCCTCTACACGCCAGAGAAGGGCGCCAGATCTCTTTACAGATGGTTTGGAGCCACCATGTGGTTGCTGGGAATTGAACTCAGGACCTCTGGAAGAGCAGACAGTGCTCTTAACCACTGAGCCATCTCCCCAGCCCCTGGCTTTTTCTTGATTTGTTTGTCTGTTCGGTTTTTAAGACAGGATTTCCCAGGCTGTCCTGGAACTCCCTACTTAGACCAGGCTGACCTTGAACCCAGAGGTTCTCCTGTCTTTGCCCCTCAAGTGCTAGGATGATGTGTGCACTATTATCATCCAGCTTTTAGTTTTCTAATTTTTTATGTTGCCTTTCTTTTTTTCCTTTTCTTCTCTTCCTTGTCTTTTTTTGTTTTGCTTTGTTTTTGTTTTTCAAGACAGGGTTTCACTGTGGTTTTTGGAGCCTGTCCTGGAACTAGCTCTTGTAGACCAGGCTGGTCTCGAACTCACAGAGATCCGCCTGCCTCTGCCTCCCAAGTGCTGGGATTAAAGGCGTGCGCCACCACCGTTCGGCCTTTGTTTTGCTTTGTTTTTGTTCTTTTGAGGACTATAGCTCATGCTGACCTAAGACTTTCTAGTAGCTTTGAACTTGTTGGAGCCCTCCACCTCAGTCTCCCGAGTGCTGGGATTAACAGGCAAAAGCCACCACACCCAAGTGAGCTTCTTCTTACAGTGAGGCCTTTGAAAGGTGATTGGCCTTAGGAGTATAAACAAGTTAAGGTCTGTGAACATACTTGCTCCTGATCTTCCATTAATATTTGAGAAGGAAGAAGCGCAGAGATTCGTTTGCCTTGGCTGTCTTTATCTCTGGAGACAGCCCTGAATTATGTTTTTGCCTGTTCCTAGCAACCATCGAGAAGGAGATGAGGAAGCTATTCAACATCCCTGCAGAGCGTGAAACTCGGCTTTGGAACAAATACATGAGCAACACCTACGAGCAGTTGAGCAAGCTAGACAACACTATCCAGGATGCTGGGCTGTACCAGGGTCAGGTAGGAGGGCCCAGGCCATGCTCAGACAGGCAGCTCTGACCAGGATGTATGTCAAGAAGTCTTCTGGAGTAAGCATGTCAGAAGTGGGGTGTGTTGCACTATGCTCATTTGGTTTCCCCTTTCACTCAGGTGCTAGTAATTGAGCCCCAAAATGAAGATGGCACATGGCCCAGGCAGACCCCGCAGTCAAAGTAAGTGAACCTTCTCTCCCATGTATCTTGGGCCTACAGGTGCAGAGAAAGGGGAAGAGGAAGAGAGTTATTCTAAATTAGATGGAAAAATCAAGTTTCTCATCCAAATTGCATAGCGTTTGAAGCACCAGCCTTTGGAAAGTAGCTTGCTTCGTAGTGTAAGACCTGTCAGGGTCTTAACATGGATGGAAGAGGAGGAAGAAGAGAAGTTCAGAGCTAATATGGCACTTGCCAAAAGTGACTTTGTTTCTGTTAAGCTCCTTTACTTTTCTTCTTGTAGTTTAGAGGCTTTGAAAGGAAGAGGGGGATTAGGATGAGGTCTTGTATGACTTAAAGGAGATGGCTTGCTGCCACTCACCTCTGCTCTGTGGCCTGCTCAGCTACTAGATTTGGATTCCAAGCACAGTTACCTCAGGAGATACCTGTGACTTGTGGAATTGTGTACAGGCTTAGAAGGTTGCAGAAAAAAGTGATGGCTCTTCTTTATGATGTTGTACTGTTTCCTCACCTGATGACAAAGATAGATCCAGGTGTGGTGGCATATTCCTGCAATCCCAGCCTGTGAGAACATTTGGTGGAGGTAGGAGGAGGAGTTCAGGGTCATTGTCTGGTACATAGTGAGTTCTAGGCTAGTGTGGTCTGTAGGAAATCATGCCTACAAAAATAAACAAAAAGCCTGTGGCTGTGGTGATGGCTCAGCAAGAAAATTGCTTGCCATGTAGGCATGAAGACTAGAGCTCACATTCCCAGAACTCAACTGTCTTGGGTGGGTGTTGTAGCCTGACCATCATCCTAGTACACAGGAAATATGGAGACTGGGAATTTCTGGAGCAAGTTGACTAGCCAGACTAGCCAAAGTGGTGAACTCAGGTCAGTGAGAGACCTTGCCTCAAAATGTAAGGCGAAGAGCAATCAACCTCAGCTTCCACATATATGAAAACACACATTCACATTTCCCATGCATACACCTTTCACACACATACACATCATATATATGTATGCAAAAAAAACCTTGAAAAAATAGAATACCCTTTTTGCCACAAAATGCCTGTCTCCCTATCATAAGAACTTATGAATATGTTTTGCAGGTGTGATTGAATTAATAATGTTGAAATCGGGAGCCTTTTCAGGTGGACCCAGTGTAATCACAAGGCTCCCTGTAAGTGAAAGGGAGGCTGGAGAGTCAGGGTAGCTTTGCGATCAGAAGCAGAGGCAAGGCAGTGAATGAGCCCAGATGTGAGAAGAATGGAAAGTCTACAAGGACTGTATGTTGGATCCCTTGACTTTTACTCAGAACTCCTTTGGACTTTTTTCCATTGTTATTTATGCATTCATCATTCATTTATTTTGGCTTTTTGAAGCAGGATTTTTCTGTGTAGGACCCCTGGTTGTCCTGGAACTCACTCTGTAGACCAGGCTGGCTTTGAACTCACAGAGAGCCATACCTGCCTCTACCTCTTGAGTACTGGGATTAAAGGTGTGCATCACCACTCCTGACTTAATTATTTACGTGTATGGGCATTTTGCTTGTATGTATGTCTGTATATTATGTGTGCCTGGTGCCTGTGGATGCGGATGCCAGAAAAGGGTGTTGGACTCCCTGGTACTGGAGTTACAGCTGGTTGTGTTTGCAATATGGATACTGGGAACCTGGGTCTTTTGCAGAAGCAACAAGCACTCTTAATCATCTCTCTAGCCCCTCCTAATTTAGACTTTTAACTTCAATAATTGAATGGTAGTGCACAGTTGTGTTATCTTGAAAGCCCCTGAGTTTGTAGAAATTTGTGACAGCAGCAGTAGGGAAGCAAACAGCAAAGATCAGACTAGACAGCTCTTTTTTTTTACCCCCAAGACAAGATTTCTCTGTCTTTGAAGCCGTCCTGGAACTTGCTCTGTAGACCAGGCTGACCTCGAACTCATAGAGATCTGCTTGCCTCTGCCTCCTGAGTGTTGGGACTAAAGGCGTGCATTATCACTGCCCAGATGACAGCTCTCTTCTTAACTAAAAGTGCCACAGAACACAGAAACCAAACCCTAAACCAGGAACCCTCTAGGTTAGCAGTTCTCCACCTCTGGGTCAGCTCCTTCAGCATCAAATGATCCTTTCACAGGGCCACAAGACCTTCGGAAGACACAGAATTTACGTTATAATTCATGACAGCAGCAAAATTAGAGTTACAAAGTAACAATAAAAATAATTTTATGGGTGGAGGTTACCACAACTTGAAGAACTATATCTCTTTTTGGTGTTTTGTTTTGTTTGTTTGTTTGTTGGTAGGTTTGCTTTGGTGTTTTGAGACAGGGTTTCTCTGTGTAAAAGCCCTGACTGTCCTGGAACTCACTCTGTAGACCATGCTAGCTTCAAATTGACAGAGATCTGCCTGTGTCTACCTTCTGAGTTCTGGGATTAAAGGCGTGTGCCACCTCTGCCCATTGAAGAACTGTATCTTTAGGTTGCAGCATTAGGAAGGTTGAGAACCACTGCTCTAAGTGGTTGGCTTGCAGTCTGTGAAGTCCAGTTGGTAATTCAGAGCAGAGGCAGGCTGGTTGTCCTGGCTTTGTAGGCTGCTTTACTTGTCCCTCTTTGTATTATCTTTGCTTCTCCCTACCCTTCCCACACTCTGGTGCCTAAAGAATTTCCATTAAGGGAGATGACTTTTGGAGGAGAGCAGTGCCCTCTTAAGATTCCACGGAGGCTGGAGTCTCTCAGTACCACGTGGTTGGTTAGAGTAAGTGTTAAATGGTGTTCCAGAGGGCACAGTCTTTTGCTGTTTCAAGTGCAGTGTCAGATGCTGTGTGCTTGAGGATGCAGCCATAAGTAGGCAGTGTGTTGGGTCAGGAAATGAGATCAGTAAGAAAAGCACTGTGCTAGGCAGTGGTGGCGCACAGCTTTAATCCCAGCACTCGGGGGCAGAGGCGGTAGGATCTCTGTGAGTTCAAGGCCAGCCTGGTCTACAAGAGCTAGTTCTAGGTTAGACTTCAAAGCTATATAGAAACTCTGTCTCAAAACAAAAACCAAAAGAAAGAAAAGCACATGTGCACACTGATTTATAAACAGTGTAGACAAAACTCAGGGAGGAATTATCAAGTCATAGAATTTGGGATGGGTCAGATTTAACCTGCTGAACTATCTATCACACTGGCCCTTGAAGAGTGGAGGTGGGGGGAGAAAGTGTGTGTGTGTCTGTCTTTGTGTATATAAAGACAGGCACACACATGCCAGAGCCTACTTGTGGGAGTCAAAGATCAATTTCAGATGTCAGTCCTTGCCTCGCACCAGTTTGAGACACTCTTTTGTTGTTTGCTGCTGCCTACTTGAACCTAGTTGACCTGAGCCCAGACCAGGAGCGTCCAGCGGTTCTCTTATTTCCACTTCATATCTCTACTGGTGGTATGAAGACAGGGTTTTTGTAGTCTAAGAATGGAGAATGCTTCTTTCCTCCCTTCTCTTTCTATGTAATGTAGAACAGACTAGCCTCAAGCTCATAATCCTGTCTCAGCTTTCTGAGTTCGGGGTGTCCAGGCACGAGCCATGAAGCACACCTGAAGAGTGTTTTATAGAGAAGAAACCTAAGGCATTGAATGGGCCTGTACTTTGCAAACAAGCAGTAGTGTTGTTTTTGCTTCTCTCTCCCAGATCAAGCACTGCACCTAGCAGGAATTTTACTACCTCTCCAAAACCATCTGCAAGTCCCTATTCCTCAGTGTCTGCCTCTCTCATTGCAAATGGTGATAGCACTAACACCTCTGGGATGCACAGTTCCGGTGTCAGCAGGGGGTAAGAACAGGCCTTTTACTTTGCTTTTCCTCCCTTTTTCCATGAGTATCTGGAATGCTCTTTTGCCAAGATAAACCTTGTAGAATTAGAGCTTCCTGGGAGAATGTGCTGCATGTGGCTTTTCACTCCATTTCCTACCTGCAGTAAAGCATGCTGCCTAGTTCTGACTTTCATTACTTGTCCTTTTGCTGTGTGGTGTTTTCTCCAGTCTAAGCCATATAGTCTTGAGGGCAAGGTATAAGGAGATCGCATATGTAAAGGGATGGGCTGGTCAAATGGCAGCTGTAAAGGACATATCTCAGTTCTGGCAGAGCCCTGTTTTTCCCCTTAGCAGCTGTGTTCCTTTCTCCATGCATCTTAGGAGCATAGGCATAGGCCCAAAGCATAGGCAGAAAGGAAGAGAGCGAGACCAGAAAGAGTGTATGAACGAACATTCATGTCTGTCAAGGCTGGTGTAGCCTAGTGGATGGCACATACAAGTTCTTGAACTTGGTTCCCAAGATAATCTTTCCTAAATTCGTCTGATAGCCTCCTAGAATGATATAAATTAGTCACCAGAATCTAAAAGAAGAAATTTGATAGCATTTCTCCCTGTACTTACTGCCTGCTAACATGTCAGGTAAAGGTGGGGTTCTGGAGGACCAGAGGAGGTAGAGAGCATTTACCTTATGAGACTACAACCAGGCACAAGTTATAGAGGCTCAAGCAGAGCTCCAAAAGTTATCCTAAGGGCATATATACAGCACTTGGTTTTATTGCTGGTGTGGATTGTGTTTTTCAGTGGATCTGGCTTCTCTGCTTCGTATAATTGCCAGGAGCCCCCATCGCCTCATATACAGCCTGGCCTCTGTGGACTTGGAAACCTGGGGAACACCTGCTTCATGAACTCTGCTTTGCAGGTAAAGGGGAGAGTTGCCAACTAAATAAAACTGGGTGGGCGTTTGTTAAATGAAGAATGGGTCTTCTCTTAGTTCACCCCCCAGTTCACCACCTTTTACAAGTCTCTGCCAGGATATCTTCTACCAGATAGTTCAGAATGGTTTCATCAGTGTTTGCAGTCCTAACACTACTGTTGCTTAGCTGGTTGGTGGTGGTTTTTTTGAGACATGAATTTTTATCTTCTTTCAAAAGAAAAGGGAGCTGGGCGGTGGTAATGCACACTTAATTCCAGCACTTGGGAGGCAGAGGCAGGTGTATCTCTGAGTTTGTGGCGAGTCTGGTCTAGAGAACGAGTTCCAGGACAGGCTCCATAGCTACTGAGAAACCCTGTCTTGAAAGAAAAAAGAAAGAAAGAAAGAAAAAGGAGAAAAGGACTGGGGATATGACCCAATTATAGAGGTCTTACCAGCTGGGCGGTGGTGGCGCACGCCTTTAATCCTAGCACTCGGGAGGCAGAGACAATTGGCTTTCTTTGGGTTCAAGGCCAGCCTGGTCTACAAGAGCTAGTTCCAGGATAGGCACCAAAGCTACAGAGAAACCCTGTCTTGAAAAAAGTAAGAAAGAAAGGGGTCATACCTAGAATTCTCAATACTGGATTCAGTCTCTAGCATTGATACCACAACAATCAGTGTTAGCATAGTAGTTTATGACTGTAATCCCAGAGCTCAGGAAGATCTTCTGTTCAGGACCTAGGCTAAAGAGGGAGATCTTATCTCAAAAATCTATCTTTATTCATTCGTATTTATTGGTAGATACAATGAAATAACATTGTGATAGACTTGGGCTGCAAGGGATGAAGAGTTCAACTGCAAAGCTGGAAGATCTAGGTCTCTAAGAACACCCTTGGGCCAGGCTGTGGTGGCACAGGCCTTAATCCCAGCAGAGCTCTCTGAGTTCGAGGTCAGCCTGGTCTACAGGGCAAATTCCAGGAAAAACCAAAAAAGTGGGGAGGGGAGCAAGCATGCCCTCACTTTTGAAGCCAACTGCAAGTTCAGGGTTTCCTTAGAGCAGTTTCAATTTTGGTAATTTGCTAGAAGGACTTAGGCATTTACTTAAAGCTACCATAATTTATTCATAATAATGGTTTCTCATGAGGGAAGGATATAGATTAAAGTTAACCAAGAGAAGCAAATAGAATGTCCAGGAGGGTTCCAACTGAAGAACTCTCATATGGGTCTGTATACCTGCAATGGAGTACTTGGAAGGCGGTGGCAGGAGGATTGCCAAGAGTCTGAAATCAGCCTAGTTGAACAACTTGGTTTATCTTTTCTGTCTTCCTGCTGTGTAGAAAGGTTTGTTTGTTTGTTTGTTTGTTTTTCCAAGACAGGGTTTCTCTGTCTAATAGCCCTGGCTGTCCTGGAACTCATTTTGTAGACCAGGCTGGCCTTGAACTCACAGAGACCCCCCTACCTTTACCTCTGGGAAGAGTGCTGGGTTTAAAGGCACAGCCACCACCACCCAGCTGTCTGAAAGGGTTGTAAGCTCTGATTTTGTTCTGTTTCAGTGCCTGAGCAATACTGCTCCGCTGACTGAATACTTTCTCAAAGATGAGTATGAAGCCGAGATCAACAGAGACAACCCACTGGGGATGAAAGGGGAGATTGCAGAGGCCTATGCAGAGCTCATCAAACAGATGTGGTCTGGAAGGGACACTCATGTGGCTCCTCGAATGTTCAAAGTAGGTTGAGATATATTACCTTTCTTTCCGTAAAAGAAAAGATTGTTTTTACATTATGTGTGTATGTGTGCACTCTCATACACGTGTGCACACATGTATTGTATGCACCATAGCACAAGTGTAGAGCTTAGAGGACAATTTGTAGGAATTGGTTCTCTCTACCACATAGATCCTGAGAATTGGGCAAGTGACTTTATCTGCTGAACCTGTTGTTTAGATTCCCTTGTCTTTTTTATTTGTTTGTTTTGTTTTGTTTGCTGTTTTTGAGATTTTGCAGGACAGCTCTGATTGTTCTGGAACTCATAGAAATCCCTCTGCCTCCATTTCCTGGGTGCTGGGATTAAAGATGTATGCCACCACTGCCTGACTCTTTTGTCCAGTTTTTGTTTGTTTCTTTGATTGTTTTGGTTTTTGTTTTTTCGAGACAGAGTTTCTCTGTGTAGCCTTGACTATCCTGGAACTTGCTCTGGAACCAGAGCCGTATAGAAAAACCTTGTCTCAAAAACAAACAAAAAGTAGAATTTAAGACTCAAAGTTTTTGTCATCAGATCCTTCTTTTCTGTCATTCAGAGCTGTGGTTTTTGAAACAGGTTCTCACTGTGTTTTCTGTCTATCCTGGAGCTCACTATATAGACTGGGATGTCCTCAAACTCATAATCCAGCTGCCTTTAACTCCCAGGTACTGGGATTAAAGATTTCTGTCACCAGGTCTGTCTTAGTACTGTGGGGTCTATTATGTTTGTTTAAGACAGGATTTCTCTGTGTAACGGCCCTGGCTGTCCTGGAACTTGGTTTGTAGACCAGGCTGGCCTTAAACTCAAAGAGTTCAGCCTGTTTCTGCCTTCTGAGTGTTGGGACTAAGGCCGTAGACCAGCATTCCTGGTTAATGAATGTCAATACTTAGATCTTTTCCCTCAGTGAGGAAATCTCAAGTGGCTGGTTAATACTGAAGACTCTCTTTTATCTTCTTGGCCACATTAATCCCTGAGAAATACAAGTAAATTACTGTTTCTTTACTAAATCATAAAAAAAATACTAAAACTAGACAGCAGTACACTGGGTTCATTCCAATGTGAACAATTTACAAATCGCATTTTGGGCTAATATAGTGCTTTCTCACTTTCCTGATGGACATAGTTGATATCTGTCCTGTCTGGTTGTAGCATTAGCTCCGGTGCTGCTGAACACTTAGAATGTGGTTAGTATGACCAAGAATCTCAGTTTGGGAGCACTGAAGAGGTGGATCCCTTCTAGAGAGTCTAGATTTGATTCTTAATACCTACATGGTAGCTTATAACCATTTGTAACTCCAGTTCCTGGGGATCCAAAACCTTCTGGCCCCTATGGGTACCACATAGGCAGGTGGCACAAAAAACATACAGATAAAACATCCATACACATAAAGTAATAATTTTTAAAAAGAATCTCAATTTTAAATTGTGTTTAACTTTGTCATTGATGCTAGGAATTTAATCCAGGGCTTTGTGTAAGCTAAGCAAGTACAGTTGAGCTATATCCTAGCACTATTTATTTTCAACTTACTTAAATTTAAATAACCTCTCAATTAGTGGCTAAAATGTTAGCCAACACAGACGTAGAACAAAGCTTGTCCAATTTTAGGCTGCATCATACTTAGGCTGCATCATAGTCTCTGGGAAGGCTTATTACAGGAGATTATGGGCCCATCCCTGGAGTTTGTGGTTGAATCTCAGTAGGGCCTTGGAGTTTGTTTCTGATAAGCTCCCAGCTGCTGCTGGTGGTGACTGGAAACTGTTTCGGGGGTTGCTGGAGAGAGATGTGGGGCTGTGCTGTGTGTGACTCCTCTGAGTGACGCAGCATCATTTCTGAAGTTTTGTAATTTAACACTGAACCACAGGAGGACATTGGAATGGGGCATCGGAACTTGGGTATATCACCTGAGAGTGTCTTCCCTACCCCTGTCAGGATAATGGCCTGATTACATGTCTGTGTTTTTCTTGGCTCTCTGATCTGAGCTGTTTCTCAGGGCTGTAGGTCTCAGTGTAGCTCTTGAGTTAGTTGGGTGTTTGCTCAGGTGAGGTTTCTCGTGTTCTAGTTGACCTTTGTCGTGTCTGCTGCCCCTCTGGCTTTGCTTGTTTACTTTGCTTCTTCACTCCTCCTTTATTAAACCTCCTGATATAGTTGTTTTTGTTATAGACCCAAGTGGGACGATTCGCTCCTCAGTTTTCTGGCTACCAACAACAAGACTCTCAGGAGCTCTTAGCCTTTATTCTCGACGGATTGCACGAAGACCTGAACCGAGTAAAGAAGAAGCCCTACCTGGAGCCAAAGGATGCCAACGGGCGACCAGATGCGGTATGATATTGAAGCTGTCTGCACAGTGTCCCAAAGAGACTTCCTTCTCTTGGCAGCATGGGAACAGTCTTCTGGTGTTGGTTAGTGTGAGGGCCCTGGTAGCCTCTCACTGCTACTCATAACAGGGATGCATTCCTAGTCAGGAAGGAACTACCTGTACTTGCCTTTTTTTTTCTCTTTCTTTCTTTCTTTCTTTCTTTCTTTCTTTCTTTCTTTCTTTCTTTCTTTCTTTCTTTCTTTCTTTCCCAGTGCTCTAGGGCCTTTTGAATAGTAGAAGGCGCTCTACCACTGTGCTGCATCCCCAGCCCAACAGAGTTACTGTGGGTTTCTTCAAGTTATCTACTTTGTTTAGTATTACTCTGGCAAGCCAGGAACTAAAAAGCTCTGAAAACTTTAAAATGTTGATAGTGAGATCTTAGCGTTGTTCCTGCTGTTTCTAGGTAATCCAGGATATTTATCTGTGATGCTCGTGATAAAACCTCCAACTTCACTCCTGTTGGGCAAATGCTGGATCTCATTATGTATCTGGGCTGGCATTAGACTGTGTAGCTGAGTCTAGAAAGTTTGAGTATTTTGCCTCCAGAGTAGTAAACTAACCTCTTCTCTTCTTGATTATTAAAATATCTCATTAAGACTAAAATTAGAGCTGAGCAGTGGTGGTACATGTCTTCAATCCCAGCACTCAGGAGGCAGAGGCAGGCAGATCTCTGTGAGTTCAAGGCCAGCCTGGTCTACAGAGCAAGTTCCAGGACAGGGATGCACAGAGAAACCCGGAGTATGGGGGCGGAAGGTGAAACTAAATTTAGGACATATATACTTGTTACCTTGATTTTTCTGGTACAGGAAAGGGGAGTGAATTTTAGAGACCTTGTGGCATTGAAATAATTGATAAGAATGCTTTAAAATTGCACTCAAATCTTAACAAGAAAACCATGAGTTAGCTTAAATATGCCATGATTAAATATCTGATCCCAGCACTCCGGAGGTGGAGGCAGGCGAACTTTTGAATTCAAGGCTAGCCTGCCTGGTCTACAGAGTGTTCCAAGACAGTCAGTGCTGTGTTACACAGAAAAACCCTATCTTAAAAGACAAAACTCTTTCCTAAGGGCCTTTAGATCATTACATGTTGGTCTATCCCCAGTGGAGCTCTGTGCCTATGGTACTCTCAGGATCCCTTATTCTCTGAGTTCCCTGTTGATTTTTTTCGTTAGTATGGTTGTGGATATAGAGCTGGCCTACAGTGGGAATGTGGTACACTGAAAGCTCTTGGCAGTTCGTGGTCTAGCTTCTGGACCTTCTCAGTGTTTGTTAGGAAGCATTCTGAATGCAGGGAAAGGACAGATGTTGACTCTCCTACCTAACCCTTCTTCTTTTATCCAGGTAGTAGCAAAGGAAGCCTGGGAGAACCACAGGCTCAGGAATGACTCTGTGATTGTGGACACTTTCCACGGCCTTTTCAAATCCACTTTGGTGTGCCCAGAGTGTGCTAAAGTTTCTGTGACTTTTGATCCATTTTGCTATCTAACTCTCCCACTGCCTTTGAAGAAGGACCGAGTTATGGAGGTCTTCCTGGTTCCTGCTGACCCTCAGTGCAGACCTATCCAGGTAACAGAATCCTTACCTTCGTAGCACCACTTGCTGAGTAGAGTCTCGTCCCTAATGGGACTGCTTTCTACCTGCTGCATGGGAAACTCCACCAACTGTCCCTGGGTCCCCTTGGGATTTAGTCATTGTCCCTTGACCCTTGTCCTCTAACAGCCCTTTGTGTAAGCCTGTTCAGTCTGTCACTTTCTCATCATGTTCCATTCATGTAACCTGTTTCACCTGCTAAATGATCCTTGAATGTTGGGGAGCATGCAATAAGTTTCCTTAAGTCTGTCTTTAAATGAGCTAGGAGAGCAAGCCCGATTGGAGAGATGACCCTGGTCGTCATGTCCAGTGGAACTGATGGCTCATAGTGTGATTTATCACCTAGTCATCTGGACTTTTTTTCCTTTCTTTTTTTTTAAATTTTTAAACAAAAGTGGTACCTGCTGGATTGTGATAGTGCACACATTTTCTCCTGGGACTCAAGGGAGGCAGAGGCAGTTACAAAAGGTCTCTGTGAGGTTGAAGCCAGCTTGGTCTGTGTAATGAATTTCAGGCCAGTCAGGGCTACACAGTGAAGCTCTGTCTCAAAAAGAAAAAAAAGGGATAACATAGTATCAAATCCCCCCTCCCCCCCATGGTTTCTCTGCATTGCATGAGCCTGTCCCGAAACTAGCTCTTCAGACCAGGATGGCCTCCAACTCACAGAGATCCACCTACCTCTGCCTCCTGAGTCCTGGCATTAAAGATGTGCACCACCACCACTTGGCCTTTTAACGATTCCTTAAAGGAAGTACTGATCCAATTCCAAAAGTAAAGTATAAACAAAAGCAATGTTTGAGAAGGAAAGAGGTGGATGCCTGAATGTTGCAGCCTTGCTAACACCAAAGACTTGGCTCTGTCAGCTGTCTGCTTGACTCATCTGGGCCTTGAACTGCCTCTGGGAGGGTCCTTGTCCCCACAATGTGTCCTTCTCCCAAGTCATTTCCTGTCTCTTTTGGAATACTTTTGTTACCTTGACTGTATCTCCTGCAGTACCGTGTGACTGTGCCGTTGATGGGGGCCATTTCTGACCTGTGTGAAGCGCTCTCCAAGCTGTCTGGCATCGCTGCAGAAAATGTAAGTAGGAGTTGTTCAAGTGTAAGTTGGTTCCTTAACATGGCTAAGTCACTTTATGGCCCTTTGGAGTTTCTTTCAAATTTTCACTTTTGGATAGTCGTTGTTATTGGACAGTCGTTGTTATTGGACAGCCGTTGCTATTGAACCGCACAAATGTGATCATTGTCTGTCTTGGTTCCTCATGGCCTCTGGCCTTGATCTTGATCCCTTCTAGCACAGGGAAATGCCCTTTTTCCTCCATTGCAATGATGCTACCCATTGTCAAAGGGACAAGAGTAGAGGATGCTGCTTCCATCATTGTGTGGTGTTTGGGTGTAGAGACTCTGAAGAGCCTGGGTGTTTCTGATAGCACTCCCTCCTCACCATTCCTGCCACTTGAGGGCAGATGTTACCAACATAGCAGTGCTGTGACAGCCATGTTACTCCTTTTCAGGTCCTGGCCCTCGCCTTAGGACTACTCACATGGTGGTTCTCTCCAGCAACACTAGAGCCGGGGATTTCCACCCTTTGTTTCTGGGTTTTATTCAGTGGGAGCTCTGTGAGCCACCCTGTCATGCTTCTGTGCTCTCGATTCTTAGATGGTGGTCACAGATGTATATAATCACCGGTTCCACAAAATTTTCCAGATGGATGAAGGTTTAAGCCACATCATGCCTCGAGATGATATTTTTGTGTAAGTATTTAGCAGTTTCTGATACTTTGCAGAGGAATCATTGCAGAGGCTTTGCCTTGTTTGTGTTTCCAGGTCTGACATCACTGCTCATGTGTATCTGTCCTCATACCTGGCCAAAGGAAATGTAGGCTCAGGAAACTGAGCATTGTCAGTGCTAAGAACCTTTTGGCCCCACAGAGCCCTGCACAGACACAGCTTTGGTCAGTAGTTTCTGTTTGCTAAGAATACTGATTCCATGGTTCTGATGTCAGAGGTTCCTGGCTCAATAAATCATAGCTTGGACAGGTGGTGTTGGTGCACACCTTTAACCCCAGCACTCTAGAGCCAGAGGTGAACAGATCTCTGGGTTCAAGGACGGACAGTCTGGTCTACATAGTGAGTTCCAGGATAGCCAAGGCTACACAGAGAAACCCTGTCTCAACTCCGCACCCCCCCCCCCCCGAAAAAAGTCACCAGTGTATGAGAGACCAGGGCAAACAAAGGGCTGTGGTACAGAGGGATTTGGGTTCTCTGAAGCAATGTCATGGGGGCCACAGTCTCCATCTCAGAAGACACTGTTTGTTGGCAGATGATGATGCATTCTGCAAATCTGAGGTTCAGTTTTCTCATCACCATAAAGACAATACAAAATGTTGCTTTGTGGCCACTCTTGGGAAACAGTATATATCATCTTCTTGACTGCAGAGGATGCAATGGACTTAAACTTTGTGGCAGCTTCCAGCCAACCACTTGCTCAAGGGAACTTTACAACTTTTATAATCCCAGCATTTGGGAGATTCAGGCAGAAAGGTTTCTGTGAGTTCAAGGCCAGCCTGGTAGACCTACATAGTAGGTCTAGGACAGTCTGGGTTACCTAAAAAGACACTCTGAAAAATAGTCAGCTTAGTTGGTAGAGTGTTTGCCTAGTGTACACAGAGACCTAGATTTTATCCCTTCTCACTAAATAAACCAGGTATGTCTGCATTCCCAGTACTTGGAGGTGGAAGGAGTAGCAGTCTGAAGGCCCTCCTCAGCTACATAGTAAATTTGGAACTTGCCTAGGATATGAGAGGAAAGAGAAAGACAGAGACTAAAAAAATTATTCGTTTTTAAGAGTTGAACTTTTTGGTGAGAAAAAGTGAAGTTGGTAGATGAGTTTTCCACAGGGGCTCAGATGCTGACCCTTATTTCTGCTGGAAATCAGAGGACAGCCTGCAGTTTAAGTCTTTCTGGGGTAAGAAGCAATCTAGTCTGGGCTGTGTAGATCCACGCGAGCTGACAGTGAGCAATGTGTAATCGCCTTGGGAGTGGCTTATCTCCCTTCTGCTGACGGTACCTGTCCTTTATAGTTACAGTCCTCACCATTGTGCAGCTTCTGTCTTTCTTGCTGAGGGGACCTGCTGCTAAGGGTTCCCTCTTCTGTGTCTCATGCAGGTATGAGGTCTGCAGTGCTTCCATGGACGGCTCTGAATGGATCACTCTTCCGGTCTACTTCAGAGAGAAGAAGTCCAGGCCATCAAGTACTTCTTCTGGGGCTGTGCTCTATGGACAGCCACTTCTCGTTTCTGTTCCTAAGCACAAGCTAACTCTTGAGTCTTTGTATCAAGCTGTTTGTGATCGAATCAGGTTGGTGCCAGAAGTGCAATTTTGTTATCTGATATTGATGTGTCCAGCAGTTTTAGTCCTTTGCAGTTTCTCTTTTGATCCCATGTGAAAAATGAAACTGTGCCACCCACTGGGAGGGTCAGGGTATAGGCTAATGGGATGTAGTAACTGGCATACATAAGTACCATGAGCCAGGGTTTGTTCAGTCCTCTGATTCCTAGAATCATATCAATCATGCTTAAATGACATTCAGTGAGAAAAGTGCTTACCTAGCATTCACAAAGCCCTGTGTTCAGTCTCCACAACTCCATGAACTAGGCATGGATATAGTGCACACCTGTAATCTAGCACATGAGATGTGGAGGCAGGTGGATCAGGAGTTACAGGTTATTCTTAAATATGTAGCAAATTCGGGGCCAGCCCAGGATATATAAAACCCTGTTGTAATATATATAATAGTGCACATGACATCCTAGAAGACCTGAAACTAGCTTTTCTTGGTATCTTCCCCCCTCCATCCCCCTCCATCCCCCTCCCCGAGACAGGGTTTCTCTGTGTAGCTTTGGAGCCTGTCCTGGAACTCACACTGTAAACCAGGCTGGCCTCGAACTCACACAGATCCACCTGTCTGCTACCTGTCTGCCTCCTGAGTGCTGGGATTGGAGGTGTGTGACACCACTGCCCACTCTTGGTCTCTTTATTGGCTTATTAAGCAGATCTCTTAGGTACATCTTAATTCTTTCTTTCTTTCTTTCTTTCTTTCTTTCTTTCTTTCTTTCTTTCTTTCTTTCTTATGTGTACAGACAGTACTCTGCATATCAAAAGAGGGCAGCAGATGGCTGTGAGCCACCATGTGGTTGCTGGGATTGAACTTAAGACCTGGAAGAGCAGCCAGTGAGTGCTCTTAACCTCTGAGCCATCTCTCGAGCCCAGCATCTTAATTTCTTGAGCCATTATGTTGCGTTTGTTAGTAGCTAAATATTAAATTAGGTACTGCTTCATAGCTGCATAGTGAAGAAAGAGAAGTTAATGCTAATAGTCCTTTTTTTTTTTTTTTAAGCCGCTATATAAAACAGCCTTTGCCTGATGAGTTTCTCTGTTCACCCTTGGAGCCTGGAGCGTGCAATGGCTCCAGGGGCAGCTATGAAGGTGAGCATTCCTGCTGTGGGGGGTGTAATGACCACATTGCTCTTGATTTCCCTCTTTGTGGAAGGTGTTAAACACATGGCAGTATTTGAGGCTAGGCTGGTAGAGGGTAGGGTCTCTCAGTCATCATTGGGTTTTTTGTTGTTGTTGTTTATTTAAAGATTTATTTATTTATTAGGTATACAGTGTTCTACCTGTACACCCTAAGAGGACACCAGATCTTATTACAGATGGTTGTGTGGTTGCTGGGAACTGAATTCGGACCTCTGGAAGAGCAGCCAGTACTCTTAACCTCTGAGCCATCTCCAGCCTCAGTCACCATTGTAAACTTTTGTCCTTTGTAGAATCTTCTTAGGTCCCTGCTTGGACACATTGGGCTTCACCTCAGACACACTGAGTCTAGAGGAATTAGGTAACAAGCCCGAGGGTATGAAGCAGAGCTAGGATTTGTTTGGTTGCCATGTGCACACCTTTCATCTCAGTATTTGGGAGGCAGAGGCAGGTGAATCTCTGTGAGTTTAAGACAAGCCTGGTTTACAGGACAGTGAGGCTACACAGAGAAACCCTATCTCGGGAAACCAAAAAAAAAAAAAAAGGTTTGGTTTTACAGTGCTAGGTGTCAAGGCATCAAGTCTAGAGCTTCGCATGATCACTGGATCACTGACCACTCCAGAATTAGAATTTAATTCTCATCTGTTAGCATTGCCTGGTTGGTACTTTCCTAGCACGTTCCTGTGCAAACCATCCAGCATGGCTGGGGAGCCTGTTGTGCCCAAGGAGGGTAGATGTCCTGGCCAGCTAATCAGAAGGCTGAAGCTGGCTATCTTGGGAGTTTGTATCTTCCTAGGAAGCTGTAGTCAGTGGCTGACTTTAGGTTGTGGGAGAGAAGGAAGTCAGTGATGGAAAACCTCAAGGTATCCCTGTGGCCAGGGATGAGCTGTTTTTACCAATGAGCATGCCTGTTCTGCAGGGTAGGTGTTCCTCTTCCTTTGGACACTTAGGTGATCGTGTGCCTTTATGTGTCCTATAAACCCACAAATGACCTCCAAATTCTTTGGTTTTGGTGTAGTTTTAAAGTTTTTATTCATTACTGTTGTGTCTATGTGTGCATGGTATGTGTGTGGTCGTGTATGAATGTTTGAAGTTGATTCTCTTCGCCCACTTTTATGCAGGTTCTGGGGCACAAACTTAGATCCCCAGGCTCGTGCAGCAAATGCTTTATCTGCTGACCGATCTTGACAGCCCTCTTTTGTCTCACTCTGTAACCCAGGCTGGGCTAGCACTCACTGTATAGCCTATGCTTAGTTCCCAATCCTCCTGCTTCTTTCTCCCAAGTACAGAGATAGCAGGATTTTAAATCTGACTTTTAAATTTTGTTTCTTGTAAAACTGTTTTCTTGAGTGTTTCATTTCAGTGTGCTTTTCTCTGAACCTATTGATGAAGGCAGAGTAAGATCATGTGATGTGTGGAACCTAAACTCATCTCAATCCCTGGGTCTCTGCTTCTTCAGCATGGACTAGCACACCTTGTCTGCCCTTGGGGGCTGTCACGTGTTAAATCAAGTGCCTAGTACTATAGAGATGTGTAGAGGTGATGCACTTCAACACACACACATTGGGAGGAAGCAGTAACACACTGCAGTATTAAATAAACATTTATCGTTTACTTGTTTATTTGTGGGTTTTGTTGTTTTGAGACAGGGTCTTATGTGGCCCAAGCTAGCCTCAAATTTGCTGTGTGTTTGTGGCTGGCCTTGAACTCAGTATCCTGCCTCAGCCTCCTGAGTGCTGGGCTTATAGGTAGATATCACCATACCTGACTAAATAAAAAGTTTAACATTGGCCGGATGGTGGTGGTGCACATCTTTAATCTCGGCACTTCAGAAGCAGAGGCAGATGGATCTCTGTGAGTTCGAGGCCAGCCTGGTCTTCAGAACAAGTTCCAGGATAGTTAGGGCTATACAGAGAAACCTTATTTTGAAAACCCAAGATAAATAAATAAACATTTTAACAATGAAATACGGGTCTTATATAAATTGTTTTTCATGTGTATCAGGAGACGACGAAGAAGAAATGGATCATCAAGAGGAAGGGAAGGAGCAGCTTTCAGAAGCAGAAGGCAGTGGTGAGGACGAGCAGGGAGAGGACCCTAGTGAGACCACCCAGAAGGTGAAAGGCCAGCCACGACACAGGAGGCTTTTCACCTTTAGTCTCGTGAACTCCTATGGAACTGCTGATATCAATTCGCTTGCAACTGACGGGAAGCTCCTCAAGCTCAGCTGTAAGTGCTCTCCTGACCTTTCAGCTAGACTGGGGCACTGAAGATCATTGAAAGGCACTTAGTTTATTGTCCTTTTTTTTCTTTTTGGTTTTCTCTGTGTAGCTTTAGAGCCTATCTTTAACCAGAGACAGTTGTTCTCTGTGTATTCCTGGCTGTCCTAGAACTTGCTCTGTAGACCAGGCCGGCCTCGAACTCACAGAGATCCACCTGACTCTGCCTCCCGAATATTGGGATTAAAGGTTTGCACAACCACTGCTCAGCCAGTTTTAATTGTCTTTATGTAGTTCTGTGACCATTTCCTTTGGAAAATGATTGAGGACAAATATATTCTTCATCCTTCAAAGGATTTTCACTTTGTTCCTTTTAGTAGAGGGATTGGCAAATTTGAGACAAGCATGTGCCTGCTCCATCTCTCTATTTCTCTCTCTCTCTCTCTCTCTTTTGTTTTTTGAGACAGGTTTTCTCTGTTAAGCCCTGACTGACCTGGAACTTGTTTTGTAGGCCAGGCTGACCTCGAACTCACAGAGATCCACTTGTCTCCCCCAGCAAGCGCTGGGATTAAAGGAATGTGCCACCACTCTCTTGATTATTATTATTATTTTTTTTTTTCAAGACAGGGTTTCTCTGTAGCTTTGGAGCCTGTCCTGTCCTGGAACTCACATGGTAGACCAGGCTGACTGTAAACTCACAGAGATCCGCCTGTCTCTGTTCCCAAGTGCTGGGATTAAAGGTGTGCACCGCCACCACTGTCCAGTTTGATTATTTTTATATATTTGATGTTTTACCTACATGTATGTCTGTGCACCACATGTGTGCCTGGTGCCCATGGAGACCAGAAGAGGGCATCATATCCCCTACCACTGAAATTACAATTGTGAATCAACCACCAAGTGGATGCTGGGACCTGAACTCGGGTCCTCTACAAGAGCAAGTACCATTTTTTTTTTAGTCCCAAGAGACTTTTTTATTTATTTATTTAAGATTTATTTATTTATTATGTATACAGCATTCTGTCTGCATGTATGTCTGCACGCCAGAAGAGGGCACAACCAGATGGTTGTGAGCCACCATGTGGTTGCTGGGAATTGAACTCAGGACCTTTGGAAGAGCAGCCAGTGCTCTTAACCTCTGAGCCATCTCTCCAGCCCCCAAGAGCCTCTTGTTGGTCTGTGTTGGCCTCAGACTTACTGTGTAGCTGATGCTGGCCTTACTCTTCTCTCCATCTCAGGAGTCCTTGGATTACAAGTCTGCACCACTGTGCCTCACTTCTACCTTGATCCTTGAGGACCTCAGAAGCTCTGCCAGACCTGTCCTCTGGCTCAGTGTATTTGTTGTGGTCATGTTAGGAGCGTTTCTGTAGACTTGTTTCACTCATAAGAATAAGTTCATTTTTTTCTTTGTCCCATTAAAAATATGTAATCAAACATGATGCAACTAGAGGGTAGTTATAGATTTGTATGTCAGGTACACGCAACTTTGTGATAATGACAGCATGTATTGGGAAGAGGCATCCCCAGGAAGTGGACATACATCATGTGGACGTCTCCATGGGCAGGGTAGGAGCTGTATCTTTTAGGGCAGAAGTTAACTTGTTAACTACCAGTCCTCCTTCACCTTCTCTCTTTCTCTCTCTTCCTCCCTCCCTCCCTCCTTCCTTTGTTTTAATTTTAAAAGTTGTTTGTGTTTGGGTGTTTTCCTGCATGTATATGTGTACATGTGTATGTAGTTGCTTGCAGAAGAACTAGAGCTGTAAGAAGTTAGGAGCCTCCCAACCTGGGTGTTGGGGAGTGAACCCCAGTATTCTATAAGAACAGTCAATGGTCTTAACCACTGAGTCATCTTTCCAACCTGACCCAACCCTTTCAAAAAATTTTTTATGTGAATGGGTGTTTTACCTGTATGTAAGTCTGTGTACTATGTGTGTGCCTGCAGAGGCCAGAAGAGGATATCAAATCCCCTGGGACTGGAATTTCAGACAATCAAGAGCAGCCATTGGGTGCTGGGAATTGAACTTGGGTCTTCTGGGAGAGCAGACAAGGCTCTAGTTGTTAAGCCATCTCTCCAGCCTCCAACTTTTTCAATTTTTCACTTATTTAATTCATAGTTCTAGGGATTGAACTCAGGGACTTGTACATAAATGATAAGGGGCTCTAGTGCTAAACTATAGTTCCCTCCTGTTTTTGTTTTGTTTTGTTTTGTTTGTTTTCCCCAAGACAGGGTTTCTCTGTGTACCCTTGCCTGTCTTGGGGCTCCATAAACCAGGCTGGCCTCAAACTCAGAGATCTGCTTACCTTTGCCTCCCTAGTGCTGGTACTAAATGTCTGTGCCACCATGCCTGGCCCCTTTCGTGTTTTGAGACACATATGTAGCCCATATTGACTGGTCTTGAACTTACTCCGTGGCCAAGGATGAACACCTGATCCTGCTCTAAAAGCTGAGATTACGGTGTAAACTACCACACCCTGCTCTCAGATTAATTTTGCTTCCTTAATCCAGTCTCTCGTTTTTCTCTCTCCCTCCCTCCTTCTCTCTCTCTCTCTCTTTCTGTCTCTCTCTGTGTCTCTGTCTCTCAGAACCATTCAGTGCCCTGGGGTGCTTGCCAGTACTGAGCTGGACTGGTGCAGGGTTGTTTCGTTTTCTACCTTGGATGATCTTGGTTTGCCTGGTGTTTGTCCAGGTGAACAGTTGAAAACAGTTATTGTATCTGTTGTGTCAGATTTTTTATGCTTCAGGCAAGAGGTTAAGTCTGTTCCCAGTCCCCCCAGCTCCACCCCGCATATGTCCTGTCAGGAGTGGATCGGTAGCACTCAGGAAGTCTTTGTCAAAAGCTTTGGGAGGTAGGGGTTCAAAATGGCTGCCCCAAGGCCTAGCATTGCTCTCCTCGGTGGCTGGTGGTGGGTGAGCAGGTGTGGTGGTTCTGCCTAAGTGTGGCCCTTCTCACTCTGGTCACTTGGAGAGCCTCTCTTGTGCTGGTCATTCCATAATGAGTGACACTATGGTCCCCTCCACAGCTCGATCCACACTGGCCATTGACTGGGACAGTGAGACCCGAAGCCTTTACTATGATGAGCAAGAATCTGAGGTAGGTCATTTGGGGTTTGTGGTCAGTGCTCTGGAAATATATTTACAGTCCTCTCACTGATTGAACAACAGTTTAACAAGTTTTCCTGAGAACTTGAAAAACACCCAAGACTTTATCTTTTTGTATTCAGAGACCCCAGAAAGTGTAGTATATCCCAGGCAGGGAGAGAGCCTCTAGCTTTTTTTCCCTTTTTCTTGAGGCAGGGTTTCTCTGTGTAGCCCTAGCTGCCTGGAACTGCTCAGTAGCCCAGGCTGGCCTTGAACTCAGAGATCTGCCTGTCTCTACTTCCTGAATGCTGGGAATAAAGGCCGCACCACCTCTGCTCCGCTGACAGCCTTAGCATCTTGAGCAAGTAAGATGGTTCTCCACCAGAACTCAGCGCTTATTTCTTGCAGGCCTGTGAGAAGCATGTGAGCATGTCACAGCCTCAGAAGAAGAAGAGGACCGCAGTAGCCCTGAGAGAGTGCATTGAGCTCTTCACCACCATGGAGACCCTTGGGGAGCACGACCCCTGGTATGCGTGCCCAGATGCTGAGCAGGGGATTCGTGGGTTCATAGGGTAATCTCTATGCACAGAAACCTCTTCTGTGCTTGGAGAGATCATCTTTCTGCATGGCCAGATCTATAATACGTCATTGTGTGTGCGGACTGTGTTTTCTGGACTGAAAAAGCCATAGTCCTTGCTGATAAGTACCTGGACTGACGGGTTCAACTCCTAGCACCCACATGGCAGCTCACAGTCTTCTGTAACTACAGTTCTAGGTGACCCAACACCCTCATGCAGACAAAATGCTAATGCATATAAAGTAAAATAAAATCTTAAAGACACGGGCGGTGGTGGCGCACGCCTTTAATCCCAGCACTCGGGAGGCAGAGGCAGGCGGATCTCTGTGAGTTCGAGACCAGCCTGGTCTACAGAGCTAGTTCCAGGACAGTCTCCAAAGCCGCAGAGAAACCCTGTCTCGAAAAACCAAAAAAAAAAAAAAAAAAAAAAATCTTAAAGACAAAACAAAATACTGGGGTTTAGCCCTGCTTGAAAGGATAGCTCTGTGACAGAGTAGCTGTGTTCCCACTAAGTGCACAGCTGGCTGCCTGCTGCCCTGGTCTTTTCTCCTCAGGTACTGTCCCACCTGTAAGAAACACCAACAGGCAACAAAGAAGTTTGACTTGTGGTCTTTGCCCAAGATCCTGGTGGTTCATCTCAAACGCTTCTCCTATAACAGATATTGGCGGGATAAGCTTGACACTGTTGTGGAGTTCCCAGTCAGGTGGGTGTGGCCACCTGCAGTGTTGTCCATGTGCCGGTCAGGTGAGAGGGTGCTCAGGGCTCGGGTTAGGTTGTGTGTTACTTGGCTCTGGGAGGTTGACTTGTGGAGCCATCTTCCTCCCACCCCCGCACTAGTGGGAACCATCCCTGATAGAACAGCCCTGTGGATTGTCTGTGTCGCTTCTGGTCCTTTTGAGTCCTCCCACCAGCCTATGGTCTGCTTTGCTGGCCTGTCATTGGTGTTAGGGACCTGGTCTCAGCAGCACGAGCTCAGTGCTGCTTCTCATGAACAGGAACATGGCGGTCAGAGCCACCTACCCAATGGAACTGATCTTTAGATGGGTGTGGTTGTGTGTGCTTGCAACCCTTGGCTGAGGCGGGAAGATAATTGATTACAAGTTCAAATCCACCCTGGTAATTTAAAACTCTTTTTCCTTTTTTTTTCCCCCAAAGTTTTTCAGGGATTCTGGGTGTAGTCATGGCTGTTCTGAAACTTGCTCTGTAAACCAGGCTGGCCTCGAACTCTCAGAGATATCCCTGCCTCTGCCTCCTGTGTGCTGGAATTAAAGCATGTACCACCATGCCTTATTTTCTTTTACCCTTTCTGCATTTTTGAACATTTCAGTGTGAGCCAGTGAGACAGCTCAGCGAGTAACAGCACCGGCCACACAGACCTAATGGCCTGAGTCTGATCCCCAGATTCCATGGTCGAAAGAGAGAACCTCCTAAGAGCTGTCCTCAGATAACTGTGATGTGGTGTTAACAGCTGCACTCAGTTCCTCCTCAGACACACGTACACAACAATAATAACAAAGAAAATTCCAAACTAGGAAAGCCTCCCAGGGCCTGCGCTGACATTTCAGGGGTTGCAGCTCTGTTAATAGCAGCCTCCCGACTCAGGGCTGAAGCCCTCTTTGATGTCTTCTTACCGCTGTTGGAACCCACACAGTATGGTAGCGCCACAACTTGGACCTCTCCCGGTTTCTAAGCCTGACAAGTGATCACTCTGCCCTGGTCTGTCTCTCCTCACATAGTTTTCCTATACTTTGGTCTGTTGATGAGTGGGGTTGCTGGGCTACAGAGTTTAACTTACTTGTGGGGTATTATATTTTTTACTCAGATCTCTGAACATGTCCGAGTTTGTCTGTGACCGGTCAGCAAGACCTTATGTTTATGACCTAATTGCTGTGTCCAATCACTATGGAGCCATGGGGGTTGGTCACTGTAAGTATTGGCATCTGCTTACTTGAGATGTATGGAAATGCCCTGCCTGGTGTTCTCTCAGCCTCTTCCTGGATGCCTGGCACTGCCATTAGCCCCTGGCTTGTTTATAGTTCCTGGCTATAGGCTTTCTCAATCCTTTGCCCTTTCTAATCCCCTTCCTTTCTCCTTTCTAACTTTTCATATTCTTTAATTCGGTACTGCTAACGTGGTGAGTTGTCCCACTGATAATCCCGTGCTGGGCTGGGGCTCATCATGTCGTCAGTCGGGGTAACCTAGGACTTCGGGCAGTCTCTCAAGTAGGGGACATGCTGGGTTTATCTCTGGGATTCTCTCTTAAGACAATGACATGATAAAACTTTATGCACAAAAATGCTTGCCTCTATGTTTATTTTGATTTTTCAAGCTAGGGTTTCTCTGTGTTGCCCTGGCTGTCCTGGAACTAGCTCTGTAGACAGATGGGCCTTGAACTCAGAAATCTGCCTACCTCTTCTGCCTCCCAAGTGTTGGGATTAAAGATGTGCGCCACTGCACCTGGCTCATTCCCTCTCTCTGTATTAGCAAACGTGCTTGAGAGCACAGCTGATACTGCTGTCCAGGGCCTCGATCAGAGAGTTCTTAGCCACTTCAGAATAATCGAAAACAGCTCTGTAAAATTAGTGTCTTTAGAAGCAGCATCCCAGCTCTGCAAAAGCAGAGAAAATACAAGGGGTACAGAGACCTAGAATGAGAAATGCCAAAATTAGTTTATTTTTGGTATAGTTTGGTTTGATTCTGAGACAGAATCTCATCGTGCATCCCAGGCTGGCTTGTAACTCGCCAGGTAATCCTTGATGGCCTTGAACTGCAGTTCTTTCCAGCCCGCTGTTTACCGCTGAGATGATAGGTATACATGACCTTACCCAACAAAAAAGTGATTTCTTTCTTTTGACCTATTTCCCAGAATTTCTGGTTCACTTTATGGAAACTTTTTTTGTATTTTCGTTGTTGTTGTTGTTGCTGTTGAGACAAGACCTTACTATGAAGCTCTGGCTGTCAGAATGCTTACACTCACCCTCCTGCCTAGCCTTCCAACTGTTTTAGCTATATATTACCAGTTTTGAGGGGGGTATTACTTTTCCCCCAGTGCTGGGGATGGAATTTGGAGCCTTGTGTAATCTAGATTAGTCCAGCTACTGAGCTGCAGCTCCAGCCTGCCCGCCACAGATACTGTCGCAGTTGTGGAGAAAAGAAATGGAAAGCTCCTTGTTCCCCTCTCAGCTCTGCAAACCCAGTGGTCACTGTTTTCCAACCAGAATTCCTCTACTGGCTCCAGAGGCACTAAGAACATTCTGCTGAAGACGAAGCCATCTGCTCTTGTTGTCTTAAATCTTAGAAGTATCAGCGCCATCGCCAAGTCCCTCTGTGGCTCTGGATTGCACTCATGACCATGTTGTTTGTTGGGGGCACTGATGGAAATCCTAGGCTAGTGCTGTGACTACACCGTGTCTAGCACTGGTCATAGCCATTGAACAGACCCCGGGCAGCTGGAGAGATGGCTCAATAGCGGAGAGCACTGTGCTTCCAGGACCTAAGGCTGACTCCCAGCACCACCTTATCACCTCTGTGCTCATAACCACCCTCCATGTAATTAAATAAGACATCTTTATTAAAAAATAAAAGTTGGGTGTGGTGGCACATATCTTTAATCCCAGTACTCTGGAGACAGAGACAGGTGAATCTCTTGAGTTCAAGGGCACCCTGATCTACTAGTGAGTTCCTGGACAGCCAGGGCTCCACAGAGAAACAAACAAACTTATTGTTACTTATATGTATGTGCATATTAGTTATATAATTTTGTGCTGGTGGTGTTTTCTATTTGAGACCTATTCAACCCTCCCTAGATTTGGCTGGGTTGGCCTTGTACTTAGGGGCAGTACTCTTGTCCCTGCCTCCTGAGCAGATTCACACTGGCTATACACTATTCTTAATGTCAGTGTCAATGTTTTTGGGTGTGAACCTGTGTTTGTATTCCATCCTAATACAATAACCAGATTCATTTTCCTGGTGGCCATTAGAGCATTTTATTTGTAACTTGCAGACACTGCATATGCGAAGAACAGACTGAATGGGAAGTGGTATTACTTTGATGACAGCAATGTGTCCCTGGCTTCTGAGGATCAGATAGTGGTGAGTACCTGGCCCAGAAACCCACTATTCTCCGGTTATCTTAACAAGTAAGCCAAAAAGGTCTTCTTAGGCCATTGTTTACTTCATTATCTGGAGAGGCTCTGGGTGGAGTAGAGTGGACTCCCATTCATTCTAGATCTTTCCTAATGGAAAAGCTCAGTTTTCCTTGAGGTACGAGATCATAGTAATCCTGCATTTCCCCACAGCCACGGTTAGGAGGCAGCCAGTAAGTAAAGTGCCTTTCTGGGTGCTCTTAGGTGTGGCTATGGAAACAAGGTGGCAGACTCACCCCTCACTCACTCACCCCTCCTTCAGGGTGTTTGTTTATTGAGGTGTGGCTTTCTACACATCTCTAATCTAAACTCACTTTGTGTGTCAGGCTAGCCTAAAATTTACGGTAATTCTCCTGCCTCTGCTTTCTGAGTACTGGGATTACAGGTGTGTGTAACCACATCTAGTTTCAGATTGATTTTTTTTTTTTGAGAAAGGGTTTTACTCTGAAACCCAGGCTGGCAAAAACAACAACAACAACAAAAAAAAACCCTCCTTTCCCAGGCTCTTTTCCCCTTGCTGGGATTATAGACAGGAGCTGCCATGAGTTTAGTATAGAATGGTGAGGAAAGGGTGGGGACAGGTGCGTGTGTTCCCAGTAAATGGACTCCCTCCCTCCCTTGTATTTTAGACTAAAGCTGCCTACGTGCTATTCTACCAGCGTCGTGATGACGAATGTCACAGCGCGCCCTCGCTCACCGCTTTCCCAGGCTCTTCTGGTGGAGCCATGAGGCTGGGCAGCTCGCAGCAGGGCCTGGGAGATGATGAGGCTTCCAACATGGACACCAACTGATGCTGACTCAGCGGCCCTGCCACCTCCCCCACCCCACAGCAGTGTCCTCCCCCAGGAGAATGCCTTTGACACTCTTGAAGACTGCTCCTGTCAATCTTAAAACCAGATGAGGAAATTTCCTTCTTTTATGAGAAGAGAAAAGAAAAGAAAGACCCTGTTCTCTCAGAAGGGTTATGTTAAGAGGCTGAATTATTTTTTCTTTTAAATGGGTGTTGAGATAAACCTGTGGAGCTGAAGTGTGGGGTGGGATTTGGTACACAGTGAAGCTTGTCTCATGGATTCCAAAGAATGGAGAGGAACACCCTGTAGTTGAGTATGGTGCAGCCATGAAGACCCATGCAGGACTGCTCTGAACTCCTGGGTTTTGGGTTCTGGTGCCCATACTGGTCACCCCGGTAGTCTGGCCACAGTAAACCAAGCCTCTAGTAAACTTGATGCTGTCCTCGAGTCCTTTGCTATTCACTGAGATGGGTTTATAGTTTTCTGAACATTAGCAGCAGTAAATTATTACTGGAGCCCATTTCTAGTCTCTGTTCTCTCAGAATTTCCCAGCTCTTGGGGGGTCTTGTTTTCACTTGGGGGTTTTGTTTTCAGTTTCTGTGGAACCTTCAAGTTCTGTTTTAACACCACTGTCCTTGATAAAAGCTGATTCTATGTGGAACTTTAACACTCTTAAAATAAGTCCATTCATAAAACTGGGTGCAGTGTGTGGCATTGCTTCTCCATGTTGGCTTCAGAGAAACACTATGGGTGTTTGCCAGGTCTTCAAAACACTTAAGTTAAATGTGGTTTAAGAAAATACTGTTTCCAGCAGGGTGACCATGCCTTTAAGCCCAGCCCTTGGAGGTAGAGGCAGGTGAATCTGAGTTAAAGGCCAGCCTGGTCCACGGAGCAAATTCCTGGACAGCCATGGCTAAGCAGAGAAACCATCTTGGAAACAACCCCGCGCCACCCCGCTCCCCCACCCCCCCAACCCCCGGGGAAAAAAGTTTTTAGTAACAGATATCTCCGGACTGGATTGTTTCCCTTATCCCGATGGCGCTACACCTTACTCTTCACCTGCTAATAGGTCACTTCTCGAGGCCTTTGTTGCCCCTTGTGGTCATGTGAGTTTTGACCGACCTTTAACCTAGTACGTGGGGGGTTGGGAGTCGCGTCTTGGCACGTGAGCGCAGTGTCCGTTGGGCACTCTTGTGCGGCCACGGCTGGGTGAGGACGCAGTAGGGGCCCCTTCTGGCCTAGATTGGCCATAGTTTGGGGACCCAGACAACTGGGTCGCAGTGGGGGGCGGCGGTGGGAAAGGCCCAGAGGCAACCAGCTAAGGAAGCTCTTGAGGGTTAAGCGGGGTGTATCAGGCCTTTCCCTGCGATCTGGGGTTCTGAGAATGGTGGGCAATAATCCTCTCTCAGAGTTTTCGAAAAGAAGGATGATGTGTAAGCGTAAATCAAACTTGAAATCCGGGTAGAATCTCAGCCTCTTGTATAGCATCATTACCGCGTTGCTCTGTGCATTTCCGATTATTAAATAATAAAAGGAATGATCGCTTTTAGGGAAATGTCTGAGAAACTACGAAGATGCAGAAAGGAGCTGACTGCAGCCATAGACCGAGCCTTTGAAGGAGTCAGGCATTCCCAGGAGTGCACAGGCCCGCAGAGGCTGGACGCCCCATCGCTGGCCTCTCTGCCCGTGCACAGGCTGTTCTGCCGAAACCCACTGGCAGCTTGCCCCTCTGCTGCCCCCTGCGCTGGTGCCACATGTGCTCCTGAGAATGAGAACCCTGTCTTTGCACCACATCATGTCCCAGTTAATGCAAAGCCCCTTCCTTTATACCCTAAAAGAAAACCTCTGATCAGCAAGGAAAATGTCTTGATGCACTCTTCCATTTTGGCACGTGAAAAACAGTTTTGGAGAGCTGCAGGAGATGGGGAAAACTGGAGAAAAGAAAGTTTAAGGTGATTTTAATTTGATTGCTTAATAGCATCAATTAGGGAGAATCGTTTCTTAAAAAAAGGTCTGATTTGTTATTAAGCTAGCCTTCTCTTGGGAGTGCCAAGAATGTACAGGAAATTGATACACAGTTTTTAGAATCTGACCCCAACAGTTATGTTTTGTTGTATATATTTGGGCTGAAAACTCTAGCTATCCAGGCATGGAAACTATGGTACCCAGAGGGCAATCAGTGTTAAGTAATTATTTTAAATGTGTGGGTGGTTGTTGAGGACATGCTAAGGCAAACATTCTACCGCTTATCAACAAGCCTTAGCAATGCTCCTCTTATTCTTGGAGGGTTTTCCTAATTTGTATTTTGTATGTGTCGATGTTTTGCCTGCAGAGGCTGTGGCACTGCCTCCCCAGCAGCTAGAGGGACTGAAAGTTGTGAGCTGCCATGTAGGTGCTGTGCAACTGGAAGAGCAGCCAGTGCTCTCAACTGATGAGCCATCTCCAGCCGCCCATTTTTTCTCATTTTATATTTTTATTAGTATGTATGTGTGTGTGTGGATGGAGTGTAGACATAGGCATGACATAGCATGCCTATGGAAATCAAAGGGAAACCTTGAGGAGTCGATTCTCTCCTCTGTGGGTTCAGGGATCCAACTCAAGTTGTCACGCTTGCATTTGCATAGCTGTGGCATTCTGCCAGCCTATTTTTTTTTTTAAACTCCAATGTAGACCATATGGCTTTAAGCTCCTGTGTAGGTGAGGGTAACTTTGAACTCGGATCTCTGAGTCTTAAGTCCCAAGTGCAGGAATTATAGACATGAGCTACTAATCCTGAGTGATCTGATTTAAATACAAACACTCTAAGCTGCAAAAACAAAAATACCACATACCATCTTCCATGTTCGTAGCCAGGGCAGTGGCCTTTACCTTCCTTTGCCCACACTTAGATCCATGACGAGGTCCTACTTCCTGGCTTTATCTGTGTCTGTGTTGCAGCCAGGCTGTGGTGGAGTACACCTTTAATCTCAGCAAGCAGGTATCTGAGTTCGAGGCCACCATGGTCTACAGAGCAAGTTCCAGGGTAACCTGGACTGCACAGAGGACCCGTCTCAAAAACTAAACTGAACCAAACCAAAAATACCTTTTGATTGTCTCCTTTACAGCCACTAAGTAGCTATAAACTGTCCCATTCTTGGGTGGATGGCTGTGTGTGATCTGACTTAGATGTCTGGCCATCTTGCCTAACCCAAAGTCAAGTAATTGAGAACTCTTTAACTGAAATATGCGTGCTGGCTTCGTGAACATCAGTACACCTGTAGTGGGATCGTCGTTAGGATGCTGCTGTGGTTCTTCACTGACTTAGTTATCAGTTTCTGGTTATTCTCAGAGCATAAAAGGTAGTCACCAGTAAATTTTAGTCTTAGCTGGGCATGGTGGCATGTCTTGAATCCCAAGCACTCAAGAGACAGAAGCAGGGGGAATCTCTGAATTTGAGGCCATCCTGGTTGGTTTACACAGGAAGTCCCAGGCCAGCCAGGACAACCTAGTCTGTGTCTTAAAAACAAAACGGGCTAGAAAGATGGCTCAGATCCAGAGTTCAATTCCCAGTGACCATATGACAGCTCACAACCATCTATAAGATCTGGTGCCCTCTTCTGGCATGTAGGCATACATGCAGGAGGAACATTATATATAATAAATCTTCAAAACAAAATTAGACAAACATCAAATCAGTTGCATTTTAGATTATCTCAAGTTTTTCTTTTCTTTTTTTTCTTTTTGAGACAGGGTTTCTCTATAGCTTTGGAGCCCGTCCTGGAACTAGCTCTTGTAGACCAGGCTGGCCTAGAACTCAGAGATCCACCTGCCTCTGCCTCCCGAGTGCTGGGATTAAAGGTGTGCGCCACCACCGCTGGTTTATCTGAAGTTTTTCAGTATTTTCCTGAAAGAATATCTAATTCCTCATCTTCTTCCCCCACCCGCACCCATCTGCGCTGCAGGAAGGATGACTCAAATATGCTGCTGAGCAGTTCTAGCCAAGAGGTCACAAAGGACCTGCTGGATATGATTGGTAAGTAGAAAGCTGGGCCACTCTTTGCTCGGTCCCTCACATAGGCCAGGAGGCCACACATCTTGTTTGGAAATTTAGTTTGCCAAAGCAGACTCAGTAGAGAACCGTGAAATCATCAATACTGCCCCTTTCTTCAATGAACAGGTAACCTAGTGAGGTCACAAGTCAATAAGATCATTACCTAAGTGTTTTATAATCTGGGCTCCCTGAAGGAACAGAGAACAGCCTTCAGACCTTAGTGCAGAGATGAAGGAAATGGGGTACAGGCCCAAGGAGTAAGAGAGAACAAATAGTCCACCCGGTGGGAAATGCAAAGGTGGAGTGAGGTGACACCTGCCTTTAATCGCGGCACTTGGAAGGCAGAGGCATGCAGATATGTATGAATTTGAGGCCAAGCTAGGCTGCAGAGTGAGACACTGTTGCAAAGAATAAGATCTGTCTCCCTAGAAATAGCCACTTAGCATAGTACTATATGTCTTATTAGACAGTTTACCTTTATCAAGCACTTTTATTATTTTTAATTATGTTTGTGTCTGTGTGTATCTTGAGTGTGGGTGACCTCAGGGGCCAAAGGTGTTGCCTCCCTCTGGGGCTAGAATTACAGGAGGCTATGAGCCACCAGGCATGGATGCCTGTAACTAAATCTGGGCCCTTTGCAAAAGCAGTTAAATGCTCTTAACTGCTGAGGCATTTCTCAAGCTCCATATTTTTTTCTTTTTGTTTTGTTTTTAGAGAAAGGGTTTCTCTATGTAGCTTTGGATCCTGTCCTGGAACTTGCTCTGTAAACCAGGCTGGCCTCGGACTCACAGTGATCCGCCTGCCTCTGCCTTCCAAGTGCTGGGATTAAAAGTGTGCCACCACAACCCAGCCCCATTTTTCTTTTAAATTTTTTTTTTTAATTTCTTTTTTTTTTTATTAATCTAGGCACAGTTTGAAGATTGAGTGTTTGCCTGCAGGTATATTTGGGGACCATATGTGTGTGTGCTTTGTGAATAGAGGCCAGAAGAGGTGTTGGGATTTCCTGGAACTGGAATTCCAGAGTTGTGAGCCTCTACGTAGGTGCCAAGAACTAAATGTGTCTTTCTTCTACAAGAACAGAAAGTCCTCTTAACAACTGAGCCATCTTTTGCAGCCCCTACACCACCCATCCCATTTTTGTTATTTTTGTTTTGTTTTTGAGACTCCCTTGGGCTACACCAAGCTTTTTCTTTTTCAGACAGACTCTGGCTGGATAGGCCAGGCTGATCTCAAACTTGTAATCCTCCTGCTTGACTCTTGTGAGTACTGGATGATAAGCATGCAACAGCACACCCAGCAGTTAGACGTTTATCCTACATACATTCTATATCTGTATGTTCTCTGAACTGTGTGTCCTATTTCTAAATGACTCATTGCGGTGAACCAGCATCTCCTGGTTAGGGGATACATAGCTGCAGGCATTGCCAGAAACTGTGGACATGGAAGAATCCCCAGGTTAGAAAGGACTCAAGGGAGATCTAATGAGGGATGGTGCTTGCATTGGGCCCCAAAACCTTTCTGTAATTTTGGATGACTGACTGTCCTCTGCTAGCCCCAGTTGAAGTCATTGCTGCTTCTGCCCATTGTTTCCTTGGACCTCCCAGTACCTGTCTCCTCCTGACTATCCGCAGACCCTGCTTTTCATACCTCCTCATCACCCCCTCAGGTCAGCGAGTTCTGAGAGCTGGAACAAGCAGGCGTATTCCATTTATACTATGCTTGAGAATGCGCAGATAATCAGGGCTGGTGGCTCACTTGTGTGTGCTGTCACAGGAATGTCTAGTTCTGTATAGCCCCTGAAATGCTTACCCATTTATGGTTTGTGTGTCTATTTGCTTGCTAGCTTGTGGTAGTAAGGTATCAAACTAGACAACGATTCTTTCATGAGTTACATACATTAGTTTTGTGCTTTTTAACTTAAGTATGAAATGTTCTCAGAAACTTTTTTTTTTTCTGAGACAGGGTTTCTCTGTGTAGCCTTGGCTGTCCTGGAACTCACTCTGTAGATCAGGCTGGTCTAGAACTCACAGAGATCCACCTGCCTCTACCTTCTTGAGTGCTGGGATTAAAAGCATGAGCCACTACTGCCTGGCCTCATGTCAGGCACCCATATGTAGCATGAGTTCTAATAGGTATTAATAATAAAAATCCGAGTCATATAGAGGGAAAAATAAAAGATCAGAGAGACAAAGGAGCAAAACCATGGCCACCTTATCTACTCAACTTCCCAGCCAAAAAGAGACTGAGCTCTTGTCTTCACCCACTATATCACTTCCTCTTCCTGCCCAGCCATATCACTTCCTGTCTATCTGTATAGACTCCAGACCTCTGTGGTTAACTAGAGGCTAGCTATGCCCTTTGATCTTTAGGCAAGCTTTATTTGTGCAAACAAGATATCACCACAACAGGGTATCTTTGTGTGCTGGAACTCATTCTGTAGACCAGGCTAGCCTAGAACTCACAGAGATCCACCTGTCTGCCTCCTGAGTGCTGGGATCAAAGGTGTGTACCACCACTGCCTGGCTGTTCTCAGAAACTTCTAAATTGAACTATAAAGCTGAATGTCGTTTTGTTATTGTTTTAAGACCATACGAGTATCCGAACTATTGAAGAACTGGCTGGAAAACTAGAATTTGAAAACGAATTGAACCGTGTGTGTGGACGCTGCCAAGATTCACCCCTTAAGGAGGAGGCCTGGGCCCTGCTTGTGGACGAGAGCCCTCGGAAGTCTTTGGATGCTGACCCTGGGAGCCTCAAGCAGGCTTTTGATGACCAGAATATTGTTGAGACCGTTCTGGACTTGGAGGAGGATTACAATTTGATGACCTCTTTTAAATACCAAATAGAGTAAGGTTAGCAGCAGCAAGTCCTGACTCTTGACAAGGGGTTGGCAGAGCCTGAATCACCACATACTGTAACTCCTGCCGAATCCCACTGTGAGCTGAGTCTGGGCTTTAATATTCTGTTATTTTGAAATGTTTGGAGTTTTTTTTGACTTGACATTTTTTAAAGTGTGTTTCTGATTGGTGTTCAATATATACAATGCCTTTGGTAGGTTGTACCTTTGCTCTTTCTCCAGATTCCTGGAAAAGATGGGTACTGTAACCAGGATGGATTTGCCACCTGGGACTAGCCCACCACAGGTAAACTCGATTCAGAAGAGCCAGGCTCACACTCGAGTTTGGCTTGGGCCCTCCGCTCCCCTCACACACTTTGCACACAGGAACCCTGTTTCCTGCACCCAGGCTTTCTTCAGGTTTTGGTTTACCACCCTTATTTTCCTATCCCTATCCCCCCAGAGTGCTGCCTCTGTGTAGATCTACTTGAGTCAGCGTCTGGCAGGATTCCAGACTGTCTCCTTTAGGACCTATGTATCCTCCACAGACACATGGACCCCAGCTGAGGGGGGGCAGGAAGGGGACAGTCAGCACAGGTTCACACCTGAACCACATCATCCCACCATGAGAAGTTCTACAGCAAAGACCATGCTGAGCCAAGACAGAGAAGTCCAGAAGGAGGCCAGGAAGACAGGCCAGGGCACTGCCTGAGTGCATCCTGCGCATTGCCCTCCTGAGGTCAGCATAGCAAAAAGAAAGAAAGAAAAGGAAGAAGCACAGTAGCAAGCAAGATGACTCAGTGTATGGTTCCATTATTTTAACAGCTATTTTAGTCTTGGGATTTGGCTCAGTGGTACTCAACTGGTGTAGCAATAGAGGCAACATGTCACTCCTCAGTGGCGTTCGTACGGTCACCTGGTCACCTTGTCAAATACCCCGAGATGAGTGTTTACTGGTTTCCACCAAGGAGGCAAGAGAAAAGGACATCTAGTCAGTGGCTCTTCTTGACTAACTGCCATTTAATCTCTGCAGGAGGGAGAAATTCAGTAAACACAGCCTGACTTAGAATGTTCATAGCATCCTTGGCTGCCTCTGCTCAGGTTGTTCTAGAGAGGTCAGCCTATTTGAGATTCATGTTCATAAAATATTTCTCAAGCAAGCATATTGCTTAACTGTATGTGAAGTGGACTTTGTTTTTTTTTTTTTTTTTTTTTTTTTGAGAGAGAGGGTATATATTCCTGGCTGTAGTAGAACTCCCTATGTAGACCAGGCTGGCTTCTAACTCACAATGATCAGCCTGCCTCTGTCTCACAAGGTATGCACCAGCAAACCCCACAGATGCAGAGGTGGAACTTAATTTTTGCCTTTTTCTCTTACCCATCATCACCCTTAAGAATGAACTAGACTTGGTTACTCTTTTTATTTTAGACTTTTTTTTTTCTGTATTGCCCTGGCTGTCCTGGAACTAGCTCTGAAGACCAGGCTGGCCTCAAACTCACAGAGATCCACCTGCCTCTGTCTCCCAAGTGCTGGGATTAAAGGCATGTGCCACCACCACTGTCCAGCTAGACTTGGTTACTCTTATTCGAAGACTAAAGGAAAGAAAAACTGCAGAGCTGACAAATCCCGAGATTTATCAAATGCCATGTAGAGGTTAGACGACAGGTGTGGTGCATGCAGTATTCACAGAACTGGGAGGTGAAGACCAATTCAGAGGCCAGCTGGTTCATGTAGTTAGGCCCTTTCTTAATGAAAAGGAGGGCTGGAGCGATGTCTCAGTGGTTGTGAGTCTTTGACTTGCCCTTTCCAGGGGTGCTACACCTCCAGTTCCAGGGGATCCAATACCCTCTTCTGGTTTCCTCTGGCACTTCAACTCATGTGACATACACTCACACAGGCATACATACATATAAAAACCCAAATCTTTCAAATTAAAAATCGTAAGATGTAGATGTGATGGCTAATGCCTGTAATCCCAGCACTTGGGAGACGAAGCAAGAGGATCAGCAGCTTACAATAATTCTTGACAACACCACAGTGGAGTGCTTCTCAACCTGTGGGTCTGATGACCCTTGTACAGGCTCACCTAAGACCATCAGAAAACAGAGATATTTACATTATGATTTATAACAGTAGCAAAATTACAGTTATGAAGTAGCAACAAAATGGTTTTATAGACAGGAGCAGGTGGAGGAGGGAGGAAGGAGAGAGGGGCAGGAGGCAGGTAGTCACTTTTCATGAGGGAATGTAGCATGTGCTGGAGCCCTGCAGCAGAGTGTCAGGACCCTGAGCAGGCCAGAGAACTGCCTGAGTGCATCCTGCCAGGTCCCCAGGATGCAGGCTAGCATACTGCCTGAATGCTAGCAACCACAACAGGATCACAGCCTTAGGAAAGTTGAGAACCACTGGCATAAAGTGTTCAAGGCAAATCTGATACCTGTGATATGCTTACAAAACCCATAGTCTTCAGTCTATAACCTTGAGAAAAATGTCAGACAAACCCAGACAGGTGGATGTTCTAGTATCCCTGGGTAGAACTTCAGGATTATCAAGGCCACGAAAAGGATTCAAAACCTCTCCGCAGCAGTACAGAGAAGACACGGTGCCCGAGAAGCACGTGAATCCTGGACTGTGCCTGAGAGTAAAGGACGTTCACAAGAGTGAGAGCTATGTGAAGGCTGGTGTTTAATGTACTGACACTAGTTTCCTGGCTTTGACAAATCTATCAGTTACATGTCAACACTGGGAAAGCAGGGCAGAGTTTACACATGCTCACTATATTTGAAGTCTTCTGTAAATCTAAAGTTATTCCAAAATATAACATTTTTTTTAAAATATTTATTTATTTATTATGTATACAACATTCCTTCCATGCCTGCCTGCATGCCAGAAGAGGGCACCAGATCTCATTATAGATGGTTGTTAGCCACCATGTGGTTGCTGGGAATTGAACTCAGGACCTTTGGAAGAGCAGTCAATGCTCTTAACCTCTGAGCCATCTCTCCAGCCCCCAAAATATAACATTTAAAAGTACAATCAACTGCGAGCCAGGTGGTGGTGGCGCACACCTTTAATCCCAGCACTCGCAGGGCAGAGGCCAGTGGATCTCTGTGAGTTCAAGGCCAGCCTGGTCTACAAGAGCTAGTTCCAGGACAGTCAGAGCTGTTACACAGAGAAACCCTGTCTTGAAAAACTAAGAGCACTGGCTGCTCTTCCAGAGGACCTGAGTTCAGTTCCCAGCAACCACATGGGAACTCAACAACCGTCTGTGATAGGATCTGAAAACCTCTTCTGGCCTGCAGGTATACAGAGAGCACTCATGCATAAAATATAATTAAATAAAAAATTTTTAATGCAGTCAACTCAATTGTTTTTTTTTAATGTAAAAGCAAAATTTTGTCCAGCCTTGTCTACAGAGTGAGTTCCAGGACAGCCAGGCCTACACAGAAAAACTCTGTCTCAAAATATCAAAAAAAAAAAAATTGTAGGGAAGCATTAACAGAAATTAAATTAAAAAAATATTTTATATAAAAATAAAAAGAATAAAAAATAAAATAATGATACTACCAAAAAATTTATATTTTGCTAGGCAGTGGTGGTTCAGTCCTTTAATCCCAGCACTCAAGGTCAGCCTGGTCTATAAAGCAAGGACCAGGATAGCCAGGGCACAAAGAAATACAGTCTCTAAAAAAACCAAACCAGCCGGGCAGTGGTGGCGCACGCCTTTAATCCCAGCACTTGGGAGGCAGAGGCAGGAGGATCTATGTGAGTTCGAGACCAGCCTGGTCTAAAAGAGCTAGTTCCAGGACAGGCTCCAAAACCACAGAGAAACCCTGTCTCGAAAAAACCAAAAAATAAAAAATAAACCAAACCAAGCCAAAAAAAAAATAAGAAAAAGAAAAAAGGAAACAAAAAAGAAGTCACAGTGTGCAGTGTGTGTGTCTACAAATCAACCCCCGAGCCCAGACCTACTAGACAGGTGCTTTTCACTGAGCTTCACCCCCAGTCCTAAGATGTTTTTGTTCTAAATCCCCATCTCTGTCCATGAATCATGGGTATTTGTTGCTAGGTGCCTATCTGTCACCAGCTGTGACAGTCTGTGAGGACTGAATGGATGGACTCCAGGGTCACACAGGACTCCTGGAGTCTTCAGGATAGTTGCCCCAGGTCTCACAGAATAGAGTCCCAGTTGAATTCACTGGTCAATGTGCAGTATCTGCACGCAGGGCTTTGAAGGGGAGGTGGCCACAGAGGATGGCAGAACCCTAACTATGGAACACTTTGAAGTGACAGGTTTGTTTTTGTTTATGGTGGCGATTAGCCCTTGGGAATCTGGGTCCAATTCAAGGAGATAGACGAGGCTCCCTCTGGCCAGTCAGGGAGGTACACTTTGGCTTTGATTTAGCCAAAGCTTTATGTGAAAATATCTCAGTTGGGGATATTTTCCCTCTGTAGAAACAGATGTTTGGCAATGTAGGCAAGCCCCAGCCTCTGACACCACTTACTCAGGTGAGCACACAGACCTCCTCCTCACCTGTTTACATCTCCTGACTCACTAATGTGCCCCTAACAGCCCTTCCTGCCTCTGTCATCTGCTCAGAGGGGCAGGAGGAGGAACTGTTTTTCAGGAATTTGCTGGAGAGAATATAGGAGGCTAGAACATAGCATTTAGTAAAACTAAAGGTTTTCAGGGTCAAAGATATTCATGATGTGTGACAGTTGACCCTAGTCACGTCTGAGAAACTTGAAAATGTTTGACGTCATTCAGTTCCCTCCCCCGCAGTTCATCTCGGCACACCAAACAATCACTGAATTGTTTCCGTGGAAACACCAAACTGCAATTTGGATTACCGGAATCAAAATAGAAACAAGGAAAATTCAAGAATAAATAGGAGCAGTGAAACCTGCTAGCTGCAAACTGCAAATCCAAATCCCAGCATAAGGCATGAGAAGCTGGGCCATCCATCCTTACGATTCTCAGGTTCTAAGGCTACATCCTACCAAGATGCTAAAGTCAAAGCTTTAGAAGTAGACTGGAAGACTCTGAGACAGTCAGGCAAGGGTTGATCTGCAGAGAGTCCTAGAACAAAAGGTTAGAGGGCTGGAGGAAGGCTTAGGAAAGGCGTGCTGCAGAAAGGGTTAAACAAATCTCAGGTGGAAGGCAGGCCAGGCAGGGGCAGAGCAGCTGCCGTCAGAGCTTGAAATTGTGACTGCGGCCTCAGGCCAACTGCATGGCAGTACCCCCCACACTTCCAATCCTGCCTGCCCCTGGCCGCCTACATCTAGTTCAAGACCCTACCCAGGTGAGTGTCCAGGCACCCCTGTGAGCACACCTTCGTGCCTGTGCCAGACAGGGCATTCCATCAGGCACCTGTCTTGTCATCTCCAGCTCTCACTGTAGGGTAAAAGGGTAAGCCAAAGAAACACACTTTGGCCCTGAAACCAGGGCCAAAGAAATATACTCTGCCCCCTGACCAAATCAGTACAAAAACCAACCAATCCCTGAGCATGAAATCCAGCCAATCTCTCAGTTTATACAATCTCAGCAATTGAAATCTGACCAATTCCCACCCTGAAAAGCTCTTGGGAAACTTCTGCCCATAGGAAGCCCTATGTAAGGCCGGTTCCTTCTTCAGTTTGCTGCTGCTTTTTCCACCCTGGCAGAGGCAGCCACTCTCCTGGATCCCTCCCTCCCAATAAATCTCTTGAATGAGGTTTGGGTGATGACCTTTCACCAGAATAGAGCGGAGCAGAGCAGAACTTCAACTTTGGGAAACTGGGAAAACCCTCTTCTATTGGAGCAGAGTTGTTACATTGGGAAACCTCCTGGAGCGGGGCTATCAACTGCTGCTCTTACAGTGACGTTGTGATATTCCTTGGCTCCGGACTGCCAGGATCCCTTTCTATCTGAGCTGCAATGCTCAGATTCCTCCCAACTCAGGGAACAGGACAGTGTCCTCCTGCCCTACTTTCCCTAACTTCTTGGCCTTCTCCTGGGCTTTCCCTTTTCAACCTCAGAGAAGATTCCAGAGGAAACAGGCAGCTTTGAAGGTGGGGTGTCCTTCCATGTTTACACCCAGGAATAAGCTAGTAGGATGCTAAGGCAATCATGACACAGATGAAATTGTAAGTATAGGGTAAAGGGACCAGCTAAAGAAAGTCACCCTGGTTCTGAGACCCAAGCCAGTAAAAGAAACCCACCCTGGTTCTGAACCCTGAGCCAGTGAATGAAACCCCACCCTGAGTTTGAACCCTGAGCCAGTAAAAGAAACCTACCCTGGTTCTGAACCCTGAGCCAGTGAAAGAAACCTACCCTGGTTCTGAACCCTGAGCCAGTGAAAGAAACCCACCCTGGTTCTGAACCCTGAGCCAGTGATAGAAACACACACTGGTTCTGACACCTGAGCCAGTGATAGAAACCCACCCTGGTTCTGAACCCTGAGCCAGTGAAAGAAACCCACCCTGGTTCTGAACCCTGAGCCAGTGATAGAAACACACACTGGTTCTGACACCTGAGCCAGTGAAAGAAACCTACCCTGGTTCTGAACCCTGAGCCAGTGAAAGAAACCCACCCTGGTTCTGAACCCTGAGCCAGTGATAGAAACACACACTGGTTCTGACACCTGAGCCAGTGATAGAAACCCACCCTGGTTCTGAACCCTGAGCCAGTGATAGAAACACACACTGGTTCTGAGACCTGAGCCAGTGAAAGAAATGCTTTAGTCCCAAACTCAGAACCAAAGAAATATACCTTGACCCTAAAACCAGTGCCAAAGAAACACACGTTGGTTCTAGAATCAGAAAAGTGAAAGAAATATGCTCTGGCCTCAAAACTAGAGCCAAAAAGCTAAAAAACGCCAGTTGGGCCCGGTAATGGCGCACACCTTTAATCCCAGCACTCAGGAGGCAGAGGCAGGCGGATTGCAGTGTATTTGAGGCCAGCCTGGTCTACAAGAGCTAGTTCCAGGACAGCTGGGACTGTTACACAGGGAAACAGTCTTGAAAATCCAAAAACAAAACAAAACAAAAAACAACAACAACAAAAAACCCCAGTGTTTGGCCCTGAAACCAGAGCCAAATCTGCCCCCAAGGGACTGAAATCTGACCAATTCCCACCCTGAAAATCATCTTCCTGAAAAAACTCCGCCCCTAAGAAGCCCTATATAAACCCTGTGCCTGTACAGTTTGTGGCTGCCCTTCTTCCACCCAGGGTTCTCTTACACTTACTGTGCTACTCCCTGGCTCCCAACTGCCAGGATCCCTTCTATCCGAGCCGCAATGCTTACAGTAAGATGTTAGTGTTCAAGGTACACTGATGAAGATTTGTGGAAAGGGCTCCCACATGGTACATCTCTGAGGCACAGAAGCTTAATATTGCAGGGGGAAAAAATTAAGAGTCGCATAAATAGGGAGACTTGAGAAGTCAATAGTCTGATGGCTAAGAATTGCTGAAAAGACTGTCAACTTGGCTGGAGAGATGGCTCAGAGGTTAAGAGCACTGACTGCTCTTTGAGAGGTCCTGAGTTCAATTCCCAGCAACCACATGGTGGCTCACAACCATCTATGATTGAATCTGGTGTCCTCTTCTGGTGTGCAGGCACACATGCAGGCAAAATGCTGTATACATCATCATCATCTGTCAGGAGCCAATTTCCTCCTAAAATCATTACAGGAACCATCACCCTGGGGAGTCTGCAGAGAACCCCACACCCCTAATTGTGTTAGGAATCAAAGCCTACCCCACACCCAAATTGGCTGTTAATGAGACTATCTGTTAGCGGAACCCACCCCACATTCCAAACTATCTAGGGATCTAGGTGTGTCAACTTCCAGGCCTACAGTGACCTGACTGAAGATAACCTCCTGCCTACGTGACCAACGAGGACCATGTGACCAACGTGAACCACGCGGCAAGAGCCCAGGCCCCTGTGCCCATCCCCCAACTCTTTACCCTATAAAAGCTGTAACCCATCTCTAATAAATGGAGGCTCTGACAAACTTTGCATGGCCTTCTTCCTCTTTCCTAGCCCATTTATCTTCCAGGTAGTGCCTCTCCATGACCCTGGAATAACTGAACTGCTAGGTGGGTTTCTAACCCTAGACTAAGTAACCCGCCGAGGCAATCACCAATCATCATCATAATAAAAGACTGTCAATTCCAGATCATGTAAGGTTCTGGCAATTTTTATTCTTTCTGTGGGAGAACATTAATATTTTAGGTTTCAATTAAGTATTTACAGAAGCAACAAAGTTTTACTCAGGAAATGTATTTGACAAAGATCCAAGCCCTAGTGTAGAAGAGCTCTCTACCCTAGGCTTTCTTTTTTTTTTTTTTTTAACTTTTTTTATTTAACTTTATTATGTTGGTGTGAAGGTGTCAGAT
The DNA here is from genome assembly GCF_037038515.1 of Microtus pennsylvanicus. Taxonomy (NCBI): domain Eukaryota; kingdom Metazoa; phylum Chordata; class Mammalia; order Rodentia; family Cricetidae; genus Microtus; species Microtus pennsylvanicus. The sequence goes on along the minus strand of NC_134581.1, from coordinate 15,179,749 downwards.
CTCATGGAACTGCATTTTCAGACAGTTGTGAGCTGCCATGTGGGTGCTGGGAATCGAACCCGGGTCCTCTGGAAGAGCAGTCAGTGCTCTTAACCACTGAGCCATCTCTCCAGCCCCTACCCTAGGCTTTCTGAAACACGTATGATAAAGAAGAGTTTTGTCAAGACTGACTTAAAAAAAAAAATCTAGTGCTGGGTGGTGATGGCACAACCTTTAATCCCAGCACGGGGGTGGGGGTGGGGGTGGATCTTTGTGAGTTCAAGGCCAGCCAGAACTACAGAGCGAGTGCCAGAACAGGCTCCAAAGCTAGAGAAACCCTGTCTCTCAGGAACAAAACAAAAGCAAAATCTAAATTACAAACCTACCAGTGAGGCAACTGTTTTCTCAGCACACTGGGTGAAGGAAGAGCTGCCAGGAATTGCTGAGAGACGTGGACATAAGCATGAGCCTTTTGGAGCTTTGGACAACACGAGGAGGGGCGGCACAAGGCTCTATGGAAGACTCAAATTCCAAGACAGGGCTTTTGGGGGGGGGGTTGTTTGGTTTTTTGTTTTGTTTTGTTTTTCAAAATAGGGTTTCTTTATGTAATAGCCCTGGTTGCCCTGGAACTTACTTTGTAGACCAGGCTGGCCTCAAACTCTGAGATTTGCCTGCCTCTCCCTCCTGAGTGCTGGAACTAAAGGCCTGTGCAATCACCACCTACCTGGTTTAAGATGGTTTTTAAAAAGCCATTTGCCTAAAAATGCAACCTATGCCCCAGTAAGTACCAAGTCAGACACTTTCCTGTGTGCTGAGGACACAGCACAGACAAGGCAGGTGCTGTTCTTACTTCTGGAGTTTATAACTCTGGTCAAGGCAAGTAAAACAAGAACACTAACTCAGCTCCATCAGTGTGAGACAAAACAGAGCAAGAGGATGGTGAAGGAGAGGACCAACACTCTCTAAATGTAAAAGGGCCTTTTGTCAGTGATATGTAAATCGATACTGGGCTGTCAGGCAAGTAAGTGCTGTAGTCAGCTTCATTTCCATCCTGGAGTAACAGAGGGAGGAGCACTCAGCAGGCTCTCCATCCTCCCACCCCAGACCTCCCACTATATCCGCCCCTGTGTAGCTACATACAGCTCTACGAGCATCTGAAGAGCCAAAAATGTTGTGTGTTCCAAGGGCATGCCTGAGACTATGTCATGTTCAACAAGTATGACAGGAACAAAAAATAAAATTAAAAAAAAAAGTAAAAAGCCATAGGAATAAAAGAAGAAACAGAATACCCTTTCCTGATGATTGCCAGAGACATACAGTGTAATTTTTAATTATCTCAGCCTTGTTAGGAGATAAGTTTACCACTTATTCTATAAAAACATCCAGCTCATGGAACACTGAATCACAGTGAACTTTGACAGCATCACCCAAAAAGTGAAGTACTGCTGAAGAACAGCATTTTGTACAGCAGAGTTAGCAACATGGGGTCCATCTCTGGCATTTTAAAGTGAGGCGGTTCAAGAAGGGCTCAGTCATAAATACTAACTGAAAAAAACTTCACAAGATCTCAACTTTGAATTAAAACAGCAAACATCAACAGAGATAAAAATAAAATATAACAAGTTTCTTGTTCACCAGAAATAAGGTCCTTTGGTCTCAAAGCTTCCTTCTGGTGGCTTGGTGAGCAACTGTAACCAGTCTGGGAAGGGCTGGAAGAAGCCTTTTAGGTAGTGGGGCTGTGGCTTCTTATGACTTCTGTGGACAAGCAATGAAGGCCAGCAGGGGCTGCAATGGAAGGTGCAGACGGGAGACTAATCAGCCAGCCTATATGGTCCACAGAAAAAAAAGAGGCCAGCACAGCCTGAGGCAGAATCCAGGCTTGAATTACCTCGGCCTAAGAAAGGACAGCTGTGACTGTCCACATGCGTGGGAGGTCCAGGCTACAGAAAGCCCTTGGTCTGGAAATAAGAGAACAGACTAGTGTCTAGCGCCCTGCCAATGGTGTCACAGATTTAAGCCCTACAGAATTTTATGGGAATAAAATTCTCCTGAAGAGAAAGAAATTAAGAGTCACTTATTTCTACAACAGTTTAGTCTTCAGTGGCTGGAGACTGGCTTGAAAATGGGCAATTTTACGGAACCACTCATTCCATGAAGCTTCTCTCTAAGTGACTTCCTTCACTATCTCTTTTCTCTTCCTTCTCCTCCCTTTCTCTCGAGACAGTGTCACCATGTGGCTTGGGCTGGCAGTGAACCTAGGGTCCTGTTGTCTTAGACCCCCCTGAAATTACAAGCATCTGCCACCCAACCTGGAGGTTTAGTGCTGTTGTTTTCTTCTCTGCATGTCTGGTGTGCTCGCACGTGTGGGGTGCTGCACATGCACGTGGAAGCCTGAGGTCGGTGTTAGGAATCACCCTCAATTAATCACCTATTTATTGAGGCAGGGTCTTAAACAAAACCAGAACTCACAGATACGGCTAGTTTTGTTAGCTAACGTTTCTGTCTCCACCTCCTAAGGCTAGAATCACAGCTGGGCTGTCTCATCCATACAGTGTATTTCCATGGAGTTCTAGGGGTCTGGACTCTACTTCTCACATCTGGGTGGCAAGTGCTTTAACTGCTGCACCATCTTCCAGCTCATTTTTGGTTTTGATGGTTTTTTAATTACAAAGAAATACATATGTGTTGCAAAAATTAAAATATGTCAAAGTCAGTCATGGTGGTTTATGTTCATAGCCCCAATACTCGAGAGGCTAAAGAAAGGAGACTGCCGTGAATTTGAGCCTAGTCTGGACTTATAATGAATTCCAGGTAATCATGAGCTACAGGATCTTCAAAAACACAAATAACAAAAGCCAGCAACAAGATATAAGTGGAATATCAAAGTCTAGCATAAAAGTCTATTGCTTGGCTGGGTTGTGGTGGCACATGCCATTAATCTCAGCACTTATGAGGCAGAGGCAGGCAGATCTCTATAAATTCAAGACTAGCCTAGTCTACACAGCAAGTTTTAGGACAGTCAAAGCTACACAGAAAACCCGTCTTTTTTTTTTTAAAAGCCTACTGCTTTCCAATAATATAGGGTCTATAGCTATACTAGTTTTGATTATTTTGGTCTTGTTTGATATACGTCACCTCTCTCAAAGGCAGCTCCACTCCACCCCACTCCACCCTCAGATCTTATAATGTAGCCACAATGGGTCTGGAACACCCTATGTAAACCAGGCTGTCCTCAAATCTGAAGTAATTCTGGTCTCTGCTTAGTGCTGGGATTACAGGTATGAATTTTCATAGACATCTTTAACACTCCTTTTTCTCCCCCTATATATCCCTGACTGTTCTGCAACTCGCTCTGTAGACCAGGCTAGCCTCAAACTCATAGGGATCCACCTGCCTCTGCCTCCTGAGTGCTGGGATTAAAGGTGCACACCAATACTCTGTTCTTAAGTAGACTGATTTACAGCTGAGAATTGAGACATGCTTGTGGTACCAGTACTGGAGGCTGAGGCAGGAGGATTGTAAATACAAGGCCAGCCAAGGCTACATAATGAACTCCGGTCTAATAGGGTACCCTGTAATACATCCTCTAATGCAAGTAAGAAAACTCTTTTGACAGTATAACTAGATTTAAAAAAAGAAATCCTGAGGCTCAGACGGTATCCATCAGGTGCAGGGAGTGTTTCAAGAGTTACCCATGCAGCCACAAGAGTTCTGAGAGCTTCTTCTAGATAGTGCTCCATAAAGAAGACCTTCCCTTGACCAAATACACACGACTGCCTTCCTGATGCCATATCACAGGCTGACTGAGCTCTCGTCACTGTCTCCACACATTTCCTCCCCTTAACTAACTTCTACACCTTTGTCATGAGTGACCCAGAGTACTGGATTCTTACCCATCTCCTACTGACCACCATCAGTCAAGGCCTCTGACTCTGAGGCTGGATAAGCCAATTTCAGATACTGTATGCTACTGTCCAGTCCAAATGTTCCACAATTTGTTTTTCTAACTGAGATCAACGAGCCATCAGCTGAAGTCACTGTCGGCAACGTTAGAAGTTATCATCACTGCTGTCAAAATCCGGATCACAGAGCAAATTCTTCCCTCCCTTGTTACACAGGGGATGCTCTGGGTTTTCAAAGCTGAGGTCAATGAACCAATTTATCTGCTCATCCCCCTGGGAACTGCTAGATAAGCATGCATGGTCTGGGGAGGAGTGCTGGGTAGATTGCAGGGTGTTGCCCTGTGCTGCCCTTTCTGTCTTACTGGTCCTCACTGTTCCTCCCGGAATATGACAGGCTGACTTTGTGGAGGTTCTTGGAGCCCGCCAATAGTTGAGGGGCCTTTGTGGGCTAGAAACTGGAGACTGGGGACTGTAATGCTTTGAGATGGAATCACAGGCCTTCCTTGGAGTTTGTTCTTTCTTCCTAGCTGGAAGCCTGCTTCTCTGTGATTTCCTGGGTTGCTGCTTCTTGCCTTTCCTCCCCTTTCTTCGGGTCTTGCCTTTCTGTTCAGTTGCTGACTCTTCAAACTGGTCAAAACACATGCTTTTGTTTTCATTTTGGGGGCAGACATTCTTCATTCTGAATTCAAACTTATTTAAGTCCAGCTGTGAGGCTTCTTGGGCAATTAAATCCTGGTCACGGCCAGTCTTCTGGCTTGGGGGGCCAGAGCAGTGGTTACTGAGGTTTCTGGTGGTGATAACCCAGTTCTTGCAGCAAGTCTGCAGGTTTTTGTTCTTCAAACGTTCATTTTCTCTATGGGGCCCCTCTGTTGGCAATGCTCCTTCATCCCAGACACCAAGCTCCCTAGGCCTCTGGGAACTCCTACTGGGATTCCCTGAAGGAGACACCTGGCCCTGTGGAGCAGATGGCTCCTCAGAGGTGCATTTTTCTTGTCTGGTAAGATGGAGGCTCTGGGTCAGAGTTGGTGAGGTCTGGGAGGTGCTGTCTTTCAGATGCCCAGCTACCTGAGGGGCAGAGATGAGTTTTTTCAGCTCTTCTATGACACCAGGCACATTGAGCTGGCCCAGCTTCTCAGAAAGCTGCTGGAAGTCCTTACTCTGCTGTGCAACTAGAACTTCAAGATTCTTCAGGTTGGATTTCATCTCCATGAACTCAGTCTGTCTCTGGGAAAGGTAGTGAGAAAGAGGAAAGTGATGGTCACAGTAAAACGTGATAACAGGTGTGGGTATGGTAGCTCACACTCTAATCCCAGCACTTAGACGACTGAGTCAAGAGGACTAGCATGATGGGGCTAGAAAGATGCCTCAGTAATTAAGAGCAGAGGTTAAAAGCACTCTGAAAGAATACTCTTGTTCAGGGTTTGGCATAAGAACAGACAGGAGGGCCAATGGAGCCAAATAGAAGACCGGATATCAATCCACACACCTTCGAACACCTGATCTTTGATAAAGAAGCAAAAAATATCAAATAGAAAAAAGAAAGCATATTTAACAAGTGGTGCTGGCATAACTGGATATCAACACGTAGAAAAATGAAAATATACTCATATCTATCACCATGCACAAAACTCAAATCCAAATGGATCAAAGACCTCACCATAAAGCCAGTCACATTGAACCTTATAGAAGAGAAAGTGGGAAGTACACTTGAATGTATAGGCACAGGGAACCACTTCCTAAATATAACCCCAGCAGCACAGACACTGAGAGAAACAATTAATAAATGGGACCTCCTGAAACTGAAAAGCTTCTGTAAAGCAAAGGACACGGTCAACAAGACAAAACGACAGCCTACAGAATGGGAAAAGATCTTCACTAACCCCACATCAGACAGAGGTCTGATCTCCAAAATATACAAAGAACTCAAGAAATTGGACACCAAAAGATCACATAGTCCAATAAAAAAATGGAATACAGACCTAAACAGAGAACTCTCAACAGAGGAATCTAAAATGGCTGAAAGACACTTAAGTAAATGCTCAACAACCTTAGTCATCAGAGAAATGCAAATCAAAACAACTCTGAGATTCCATCTTACACCTGTAAGAACAGCCAAGATCAAAAACACTGATGACAACTTATGCTGGAGAGGTTGTGGGGAAAAGGGAACACTTTTGCATTGCTGGTGGGAATGCAAGCTGGTACAACCCCTCTGGACGTCAGTGTGGCGATTTCTCAGAAAATTAGGAAACAACCTTCCTCAAGACCCAGTAATACAACTTTCGGGTATATATCCAAAGGATGCTCAATCGTGCCACAAGGACATGTGCTCAACTATGTTCATAGCAGCATTGTTTGTCATAGCCAGAACATGGAAACAACCTAAATGCCCCTCGATCAAAGAATGAATAAGAAAAATGTGATAATTTACACAATGGAGTACTACACAGCAGAAAAAAATAATGACAGCTTGGAATTTTGCAGGAAAATAGATAGTGCTAGGAAACATTATTTTGAGTGAGATAACCCAGACACAGAAAGACAATTATCACATGTATTCACTCATAGGTGGCTTTTAAACATAAAGCAAAGAAAGCCAGCCCACAAACTACAATCCCAGAGAACTTAGACAACAATGCGGACACTAAGGGAGACTACATAGATCCAATCTACATGGGAAGTAGAAAGTAGAAAAAGACAAGATCTCCTGATAAATTGAGAGCATGGGGACCTTGGGGGAGGATTGAAGCAGGGAGGGAAAGGCAGGGAGAGGAGCAGAGAAAAATGTAGAGCTCAATAAATATCAATAATAATAATAAAAAAAGAATACTCTTGTTCAGTACCCAGCACTCAAATGACAGCTCACAACCATCTGTAACTCCAATTCCAGGGGATCTAATGCCCTCTCTTGACTTCTATGGGAACCAGACACAAACATGGTACAGAGACATATAAGTGTGCAAATCACTTCTATATATAAAAAATTAATTTTAAAATATAAATTAAAAAGAAGAGCCATGTAGTGGTGGTACACATCTTTAATTACAGCACTCAGGAGGCAGAAGCAGGTGGATCTCTGTGAGCTTGAGGCCAGCCTGATCTACAAGAGCTAGTTCCAGAACAGGCCCCAAAGCTACAGAGAAATGCTGTCTCAAAAAAAAAACCCCAATAAATATATAACTAAATAAATTAAAAAGATGATTAGCTTGAGTCTGAGGCTAGCTTGAGCTACACAGTGGTTTCTAAGCAGCCTGGGCTACAGGAGAAAGACCTCCATCTCAACATATAAAAACAAAAAAAGTAAGAGAACCAACCAATAGATAAGGATTCATGGTCGGTTGGAACCTCCACCTGACTCCTGCTTGATCTAGAAAGCCCATTCCTGCCTGCCCCCCCCCCCCGTGTGTGTGTGTGCGTGTGTCTCTCTCTCTCTCAAAATCCCACCCTCTCAGAGAAACAAAGAAAAAAATGCCAAAAAGTCCAATCCCATCCCACACTCTTGGTGACTATAGCAACTTCCTCCCATGTTTCTGCCAGCAGCCCAAGTCCCCACGTAGACCATTCTTAGTCACAAACCTAGCCTGTGGTGGACATGTCATCACCCTATAAACTATATCATCTCCTTGCTTTAGTTCAGGGGTTGCGGGGGTGCTGCTTCTCCAGCCTCAATCTCTGGGACTGGAAACCTTCTCAGGAGTTCCTTTGCTCAAATAAACCTGTTGTTATACTTTTTCAATTCTATTTGATCTGGCTTACTGCATTGGCAGAGAAACCTATCCTCAGGGGACAGAAAACTTATTAGCTCGTCTCTCACAGAATAAGCAAGTATAGATACACTGTGAGCAAGTCCTGGGTACACACACTGCCAGGGAACCCTGAGGATAGGCTGTATCTTGACTTACTGAAAAAAGAACCATACCAGTTTCTGGTCTTAGATGAAAATTTCTCAGACATTAAGTGTCTTTCTTGGTCTTAGAGACAAAGCCAAAAGCACACATGGGCACGGCATGTATCTGCAATCAGAAGGCTGGGGTAAGATCACTTGAGTGCAGCACCTCAAGATAAGCCTAGGTAAGAAGGCAAGGCAAAGCAAGGGCTTGTATTTATACTTACGGCTTCAGATTTCTTCTGTATCTCAAGGATGGCCTGTTCCATATTGCCTTTGTCTCGCGTGGCCTCAAACATCAGATCATGCTGGACCTGTGCAGTCTCTTGAACTAAATACAAAACAAGGCCAAATTTTTTTCCTAATAAGTTTTCCCCAAAAGTACAAAGAGAAGTACCTATATCTTTCCAAATTATATAAAATACTTTGGGTAAAATGCCTGATGCCGAAAGAAAAAATAATAAACAAATGACAAGCTGGGTGGTGGAATTTACTCTATAGACCAGGTTGGCCTCAAACTCACAGAAATTCATCTGCACCTCCTGAGTGCTGGGATTAAAGGCGTGCGCTACCACCTCCTAGCATTCCTTTACTTCTTCTGTCATCGCAATGGGAAGCCTGGCCGGGACACCAACAAATGAGTTACTCTATCACTGTACATTCTCAGCCCTGCTAGTCTTGTGGGGTAACAGTCCTGGCTCTGACATTTTTAACAGATGGGACAGTTGCCCTGTGTGTAGCCCAGGCTGGAGATCAGTAGATAAACAGTACCATGCCTCTATTCAGACAGATGGGAATTACTTTATGAGCCACAGAAAGGCATTGATTTTTGTAAATCATGAGTAATTCATCCCTTGGCACGTGAATCAGATGACTTGAATTAGTTTAAAATAAAAAATAAGCAGAAATGCAAACAAGTACAGATGCACAATTATCTATCTTTCCCAGAAAATTCTAGAGCAGTATTTAGCTAAGAAGAATGTGTTGACTGTTTATAAGAGCATTCATTTACATGTACAACACTTAATTGGTGGGGAGGGGATTCTACAAACCTTACACTATAACTGACATTGAGACCAAGGCTGATTCACCACAAAACAACTTTCACTAAAACCAAGGCAGTGAGAAGAGCGAGCAGCAGGTGACTGGAATATTTCTAACTCCTAAGGGGGCGTGTGTCTATAGACAGCACAGTGGGCAAGCCACATGAGACTAAGGAGCTGCTGATTCATTTCAGGCATGAGGTGAGAAGGCTGGCAGAGCCACCCTACCCTCAGACAGCAAGATCACTGAGGAGTAGTGCTACACAAAAGCCACCATGGGAATCAAGTGTTGGCATGAGCTAGAGAGATGGCTTCATGGTTAAGTGCACTTCTCTTTTTTCTGAGTACCTGGGTTCGATTCCCAGCACATACATATAATATCATGTTGGTTCAATCTACATTCTAAAGTCTGAAATACCTAAGTGATGTTCTCTAATATATACTTTTATGACTCATTTAGCTGTTCCAGGACAGCCAGGCCTACACAAACAAACTTTTCTCAAAACAAACAAACAAACAAACAACTGCAGCTGTGCGATGATGGCACATGTGCGCCTTTAATCCCAGCGCTCAGGAGGCAGAGGTAGGCGGATGTCTGTGAGTTCCAGACCAGCCTGGTAGTAAGTAGCAAAGAAACCAGGGCTATGTCACAAAACAAAGTAAAAACAAACAAACAAAAAAGTACTGTCACATAGCGCCCTCCCATCTTAAACAAGGAAATCTGGCTAGGGTCAGAAGGGTCACATTCATGACTCACTAGTGCCCTCTGCTGATAACATCAACCTTGAGACGATAACAAAATGTTTAAAATAGAAACAAATATAAACATGGGACACTCACATGTCTTGGCTATAGTTTCCAAAGAATCCAAAATAGATTGGCTTCTCATACTGAGATGTTCCTCAGACTTTTCCACAGATGTCTGCAACTAAGAAACTCAAAATTAAGAAAGAAATCACATGGGACTGGAGAAGTGGCTCAGATTGGGAGCAATGTTCTTTCGGAAGACTAGGGTTTGATTCCCACCACCCACATGGTGGTTTACAACTGTGCGTAAACTCCAATTCCGGGAGATCCCACCCCTTTTTTGGCATTCAAGGGTACTGCACACATATGGTGCACACACATATAGGCAAAACACCCAAATACATGAAAGGATCATAAATTTTAAAAAAGAAAAAGATGCCGGGCGGTGGTGGCGCACACCTTTAATCCCAGCACTAGGGAGGCAGAGGCAGGTGGATCTCTGTGAGTTCAAGGCCAATCTGGTCTACAAGAGCTAGTTCCAGGACAGGCACCAAAAACTACAGAGAAACCCTCTCTCAAAAACAAAAAGAAAGAAAGAAAGAAAGAAAAAAAGAAAGAAAGAAAGAAAGAAAGAAAGAGACAAAAGAAAGCACAAACTGTTGTCTTATCTCACTGACCTGGGAACAGTAACTGAATTATAAAATGGCAAACATGCTGCTATTCTGCATTTGCTGACGGCACTACAATGATTACCATGCCTAAGATACACGATGCTCTAATTCTCTGAAACTTAGTTCTACCTACCTTGTGAATGACTTCTTGAAAATGAGAAACAAAGTTGTACAGCATGTCACTAGAGTTAAGAAAAAAAAGAGGAGAGTAAATCTTTGTGCCATGTTGAAATAGCATATAATAGCTGATTATGGCAAGTGTTCATCTAGCATAGCATCAAAACATTGCTTGATCAGAGTTGGAGACTCTACCTGAAAAACATCAAAACTCTGATTTCTAATGCAAATCATATTTTTCTTCCTTCCATTCTGTTTCTTCTTTATTTTCCTTTTATTTCTATTGTTTTAGATTTATTTATTCGATGTGGGTACTTTGTCTGCTTTATGTGTCTCTGTGCACCATATGCATGCCTGGTGCCTGAGGAAGAGGCTGTTGGGTCTTCTGGAACTGGAGCAAGGATGTTTGTGAACCACCATGTGGGTGCTGGGAACCAAACCTGAGTCCTCTACAAGAGCAACTAGTGTTGAGCCATCTCCCCAGTTCTTCCTGATTTTAAAAGCAGGTGGATTTCGTGAGTTCAAGGCCAGCCTGGTCTACATAGAGAGTTCTTGGCCAAAGATGGCTACATAGTGAGACTGTTTCTCAAAACAACAAACAAACAAAATCATGTACATACACAAATAGTTTTTTTAACTACAAATTTTATATTCCTTAAAGTTTTAAATTTACATATATTCCGTGTGTGCATGTACAAATGCATATCATACATGTGGAAGCTAGAGGAAAACTTCAGCCATGGAGATTCTGAGGATTAATGTCAGGTTGTCAGGGTTGTCAGCAAATATTTTTACTCACTGAGCCACCAACTGACCCCCTGACTTTTTTTTTTACTCCAATCATTTAGAGAGAAAGAGAGAGAGTGTGTATATATAATACATTGTGGAGTGGAGGTCTGAGGACAACTTGCGAGAGTCAGTTTTTTCTTTCCACCATGTGGAAATCCCACCAGGGATGAAAATCAAATCATCACGTATCATGGCAAGTTCCTTTACTCATTCAATGTACTTTCAGGGTTTTTTTCTAAATATTTATATTTTTATGTAAATGAGTATTTAGTCTGCATGTAAGTATTTAGTGCACCATGTATGTGCCCAGTGCCTGTGGAGGTCAGAAAAGAACACTGGAGTTACAGCTATGGCTGTCATGAGTGCTGAGAACTGAACCTGTGTCCTCTACAAGAGCAGCAAATGCTCTTCCCTGCTGAGCCATCTTTCCAGTCTCTCAGTCAGTGGAAACAAAGCCGCCAGCTTGGGAAGCTGGAAATGCCAGGCTCTGGATTTTACACAACCATGGTTTCCCCTTTGATCCAGTCACCTTGGATGTTATTTCTATGTCTAAGAGATTCCATTCCCTTTAATTCAGCAAGCTAGACTCCAATACAAACTCTAACTAACCACACAAATGTAGTCAATGTACAAACCCTCTTTTTCCTATTCTTAGAATTCTGTACTTGGTGTAGAAGTTCCTTCTGTTTGTGTGTTGCTTTCACTGGTTAATAAATAAACTGCCTTGGCCTAGTTGATAGGGTGGAACTTAGGTAGGCGGAGAAAACAGAACTGAATTCTGGGTGGAAGAAAGGAGGAGGAGCAATGGATCCTCCGCCGGAGATGAACCACAGGTTAGAATCTCTGGTAAGCCACTGCCATGTGGCAATACACTGATTAATGGAGATAGGTTAAACCAATATGTAAGAGTTAGCCAATAAGAAGTTAGAGCTAATGGCCAAGCAGTGTTTTAATACAGTTTCTGTGGTCAATCTGGTCTGCAGAGCAAGTTCCAGGACAGCCAAGGTTGCACAGAGAAATCCTGTCTTGAAGAAAAAAAGAAAAAGAAAAGAAATTCTGTCCATGTCCAGCTGGTGGCTCATTTCTCTAGTCCCATCATTGGGAGGGTGGAGGAGTGGAAGAGGCAGTTTCAAGTCACCCTGATCTATATAGTGAGAGCCTATCTCAAAAAAAAAAAGTCTTAAACTTTGACTTAAGAATTCATATATCACACTGAATTAAGGGTATCATTCAGTAGTAAGAACACTTTCCTAATGTTTGAGAAGCCCTATGTTCAAGTACCAGCATTACACAAGACAAAACTCAGTTACCACAGTCATCTAACCCAGTGGTGGTGGCAGTGCACATGTTTAATTCCAGCACTCAGGAAGCAGAGGCAGGCAGCTCTCACATTAGTTGACATGGGATGGAGTCTAAAAGGGGGCAGCAGCATTCCCCAGGTGTGGGTCCCAGACTGTATAGAATGGGTGAGGACATACACGTATGCATTCCTCTCAGCTCTCCAACTGTGGCTGCACTGTTATCAGTTCCTGCTCTTGTGACTTCTCTATGAAGATGGACTGTAACCTAAAATCATGAGCCAAACTCTTCCTTCTTTAGGGTTACTTCTGTTGGGGTATCTTAGACAGCAACAGAAATGAAACTAATACACACACAAGCAAAGAAAAGCAAGAGCACTTTGCAGTTTTGTTTTGTTTTTAAGACAGGATTTCTCACTGGGTGGTGAGAGCTAGTTCCAGGGCAGGCTCCAAAAGCTACAGAGAAACCCTGTCTCGAAACACCCCACCCCCCAAAAAAAGACAGGATTTCTCTGTGTAACAGCTCTAGCTGTCCAGGAACTCCCTTTGTAGACCAGGCTGGCATTGAACTCACAGAGATCCGACTGCCCCTTCCCCCTAGTGCTGGGATTAAAGTGCTACCAAGCCACTTTTTGTTCTGAGATAAAGTCTGCAGTAGTTCAAACTGACCTGCAAGTAGAACTCACTGTGTTGCCAAAGATGACCTTGAACTCCTGACCCTCCTGCTTCTGCCTTCTATATTTTTGGTTGTGAGCCTAGCCTCTAACGGCTGAGCCATCTCTCCAGCCCCTGCTTCTGCCTTCTAAAAGCTGACTGGAGCTTACTCCACACTCCCAACATCCAGCTTCCAATGCTGCCTCCTCCTTTTTCATTTAATGTTTGTTTATTTTGTGGAGATAGAGAATAAACCTACAGACTTGCTGTGCTGGGTAAGCACTACTGTTGATGTATAAATGGAGGATGGGCTACATGGTACCCTTAAAACACAAAACCCAAGCTAATCTTTATCAATGTGCAGGTGCATTATTCTAAATAATGATGAACCTGGTGACCAGAGACAAAAAAGGGAAGATTCTCCTCATTGGTTGAGACATCCAGTTTCTTTTGCTCCCAAACACTGGAGCTCCTAGATCAAACTTCAAAACATTAGAGCAGCCATCTTTTCCCTTCCTTCTATGGCTCTCTGACTCATACTTATTATATCACTGGCTTCTCTGGCTCTCTAGCTTACATATGGCAGACTTATAGGACTTCCATACTATATCTGATTCTGCCTCTTTCTCTGTCATTGATCCCCCACTGTGTGTGTGTGTGTGTGTGTGTGTAATACTGAATCTGTTTCCTATGCACAACCCTAATACATTCTATTATACTAAAATTGAATTATTTGATTATTGATAGTACATTTGTTTTCTTCAGAAAACATAAGCTTTTCATCCTCTTAAAATGTGTGTACCTGTCACATTTGTCTGTTGCCCTTCGTTTTTTCTCCTCAAACTGTTTCAGGAGTCCTTTTGATTTTCCAACTGGCAAAGGAAGAGAAAATAAATCTTCATCCTTTGTATCACTTCCAAACAACTGGGGCTTTGTCTGGTATTTTGTGAAAATACTAGGTTCATTCTGTTAAATGGAAAAAAAAATCAACATCAAATTCCATCCACTATTCTCTGTACAATGCAGAATTTTTTTTTCTTTTTCGAGATAGGGTTTCTCTGTGGTTTTGGAGCCTGTCCTGGAACTAGCTCTTGTAGACCAGGCTGGTCTACAACTCACAGAGATCCACCTGCCTCTGCCTCCCAAGTGCTGGGATTAAAGGCGTGCGCCACCACCGCCCAGCCAGAATTTAATGTATTTAAGTACCAAGCATATGGTTGAAGATACAGCATGAAGCTTTTCATTATTTGTACCAACCAGGAAACTATAATAAGCAGCTTTCTAAGTTAATACAGTTTCAGCTTTATCAATGCAGAAATATTAAAAATTCAGCTAAAATTGTTGAAAACCAACTAAATACATTTATAGGAAACAACAAAAAATCATTTACTCACTCTCTGATATGTGATATTAAAGCTTTACGTAAATATATTTAACTCAAATCACTATTTTTTTTCTGTTGAACTCAAAACCTGTTGATAACTTCCACAAGGCCTAGAAAGTATACAGGTTGAATTATGAAGAGTCATTTCCTGCATTTCTTAGAAAAATCATATTCTAAACATTCAGGAAGTGTTTTTTTGTTTTTGTTTTTTTTCCAGACAGGGTTTCTCTGTAGCTTTGGAGCCTATCCTGGAACTAGCTCTAGTAGACCAGGCTGGTCTCGAACTCACAGAGATCAGCCTGCCTCTGCCTCCCAAGTTCTGGGATTAAAGGCGTGCGCCATCACTGCCCAGTGGAAGTGCATTTTTCCCATCATATCACTAGCATCAATTTTCTTTTGGCTTTTTTGTTGTTGTTGTGTTTTGGTTTGGTTTTTTTATTATTATTATTATTATTTATGGTTATCTGAGACAGGGTTTCTCTGTGTATCTCTGGCTGTCCTGGAACTCCCATGTAAACCAGGCTGGCCTCAAACTCACAGAGATTCACCTGCCTCTGTCTTCCTGAGTGCTAGGATTAAAGGCATGTGCTACCACCGCCTGGCTTTTTGTTTTATATTTTATTTTTATTTTATGAGTATTGGTATTTTTGCCATGAGTGTCAGGTCCCCTGGAACTGGAATTACAGACAATTATAAGCTGCTATGTGTGTGCTGGGAATTGAACCTGGGACCTGTGGAAGAGCATCCAGTACTCATAACTGCTGAGCCATCTCTTCAGTCCCTGGTTTTGACTTTTTGTATCACACCAAGGGGTTCCTTGGCTGTCCTGGAACTTGCTCTGTAGACCAGGCTGGCAGAGATCCGCCCACTTCTGCCTCCCAAGTGCTAGGATTGAAGGAGAGAGCCACCACTGCCCAGTTTAGCATCAATTTTTGTACTGAGATCATACATATAATGCTTCACTAACCTAAAGCACTGAGCTAGCCTCATTCACTGCATCAAATGATACAGGTAAGTCTAAATATAAAATTAAATGTAATTCAAACCCCCCCACCAAAAGAGAGATAGAGAGCAGGGATGATGGTACATATCTTGAATCACAGTACTCAGGAAGCAGAGGCAGGAGGATGGCCTTTGAAGGAAGCAGGCAAAAGCAACTTGGCCTAGGTGCTGTCATTTTGACTTCAGACTTGATTTTACCTGTAGGGTGAAACAAAGCTCAGGTTCCCATGTCCAAGGGGAGCTGAGAACTTTCCAATGGCTGATCAACCTCCTCCCTAAACATGGAAATAGCTTGTTCCCCAACCAAGCTCTTTAAAATATCATGGCTGTTCCTAACAATAGAAAGAACAAATGAATCTCTTTGGATGGACTAAAACGTTTCCATTTTGTGTCTGTTGACAGTGATGGAACACAGAAGGAAAGTCCCTAATCTTTGACTCCTCATTGGCGAAAATTGTATCTGTAACTTGGCAAAAATGTTTGTAATTCTTGTACTTATAAATCCTGGTGAGGAAACAAGGTTCCAGGTCCTTGTTCTGCAGCCCTGACCCATCAGTGACCCCGATGACCCTGATTATGTGGTGATTTTATTAAAGTCTTTGGAACCCATAAGTGTTGTCTCTCTCCTTCCTCATGGTGCACAACAGACTGGGTAGAACAGCCTTGAATTTTAAGCTAGCCTGGGCTACACAATGAGTTCTAGACCAGTAAAATTCTGTCCAAAAAACAAAAGCAAAACAGCAGCAACAAAATCCTAGATTCAAAAAGACAAACATCTCACATTCTCTTTCACATGCAGATCTCAGAAGGTTTTATTTTGTGGGTTTGTTGTTGTTTTACTTGAGATAGGATTTGTGTAGCCTTGTCTGTCCTGGAACTCCCTCTGTTCACCAAGCTGGCCTTGAACTCACAGAGATCCACCTCCTTTGCCTCCTGAAAGCTGGGATTAAAGGTGTGTGCCACCCCTGCCCAGCCAGATTCCATTTTTTTTAATTTTATTTATTTATTATGCATACAACATTCTGCCTCCATGTATGCCTGCAGGCCAGAAGAGGGCGCCAGACCTCATTACAGATGGTTGTGAGCCACCATGTGGTTGCTGGGAACTGAACTCAGGACCTCTGGAAGAGGAGACGGTGCTCTTAAGCACTGCTCCATCTCTCCAGCCCCCAGTTTTTAATGCTCATCTATATGTATGTGTGGGAGTGAGTGTGGGTATAATCTATGAAACTAGGAGGGAAGAAGAATGTAGAAGGAGTGGAGAACAGCAGGAGAAATGCGACAAGAAAATGGGAAAAGTGCAAAGGGTATAGATGTCTAAGAAGGCTAGAGGATGCAGAAGGGGGGAAGGGAGGGAGACTCAACAAATTTTACTTGATGATGCCATAAGGATGCATAATACTCTGTATGCTAAGTAAATATTTTTTAGTTTTATTTTTGAGAATTAATGTATATTTATGTATGTATAAAAATTGTGATTATATTCATTCTTTTTTGTTTGTTTTTGTTATTTCAAGATAGGGTTTCTTTGTGTAACTCAACCCCCGCAAATAAATAAATGTAACTACTTTTCATAAAAATATAACAAAGTAAGTAGTGGTGCAAGCTTGTAGTCCTAGGAGGTTCAGAAGTTCAAAGTCACACTTAGAGGATGGCTCAGCTGATAAAGATGCTTGCCACCAAGACTGCCAACCTGTGCTCCATCACTGGAATCTACACAGTAGGACAAAGCCATCTCTACCAAGGTGTCCTCTGTGCTCCAAAACACAGTAAATAATAAATACAGAAGTGTAAAACTAATAATAAAAAAGTTCATGGTCATCTTTAGCTACACTGTTAGTTTGGCTATTCAGTGAGTCTGAGGCCAGCCAGGACAATTATGAAACTATCTCAGAAGTGAAGACATACTAAGAAGCTATAATGGGCCATAAAACAGCACAGGAAGGTAGTGGGAAACTTGCTGGGAAGAAGGGGTTCTGTGGGAAGGAGAGCAGATGAGAGAAGATAATGGGAATCAAAGTACATTATACATATATGAAACTGTTAAAGAACACGTTTTAATTTTTATTTCTTTTTATGATGTTTTGCCTGCATTTGTATGTCAGAGTGAGAGTGTCAGATCATCTGGAACTGGAGTTACAGAAAGTTGTGAGCTGTCATGTGGGTGCTGGGATTGAACCTGGGTCCTTTGGAAGAGCAGCCAATGGTCTTAACTGCTGGGCCCTATCTCCAGTCTCAAAAATAAATGTTTTAAAAATTAGAGAGCTGTGGCTATAGTTCAGTGGTAAAACACTTGTTCTGCTAGGCTTTGGGTTCCACCAACAACACTGAAAAAATAAAATTTGTCACTTTATTTCTTTCTTTAAGTCAAAGGGCTATTTTTACTTAGTCAATCACGTGTGTGTGTGTGTGTCTATGAGTGTGTCATGTGTATGCCACGGCACAAGTGTAGAGGTCAGAGGACAACCTCAGGTATGGGAGGAAGAGCTGCTCTTTTTTTATCTTTTTCTTTCCTTTCTTTCTTTTCTTCTCTTTTTTTTTTTTTTGAGACAGGGTTTGTAGCACAAATAATAAAAACCCAGAGACAGATATTGAGGTTCAACCTAAAAACCAGAAAAGCAAAGCAGCCAAGTCAGTAGAGAAGTCCTACCTCTACCAAGGCTGGGCGACCGCAGCCTAAGCAGCATAAACAAAATCTCTTTCTCCTCCCATTTTCTATTCCCTCTAGTGCTGGGATTAAAGGTGTGAACCACCACCACCTGGAGGATTTGTTTCAGCATTGTTCTTGTGTAGCCCAGGCTAGCTTTGAACTCAGAGATCCATCTGTCACTATCTCCCAAATCCTGTGATTAAAGGTGTGTGCCACCCACTGCTTGACATCTAGTGGCTTAGTTTTGCTCTTCTGATCTTTACACACGCTTTATTTATTTAAACATAAATAAAATATCACTATAACAGCCCTAGCTGTCCTCTGCAGTCCAGGATGGCTTCGAATTCACAAAGATCCATCTGCTTCTGCCTCCCGAGTGCTGGGATTAAAGGTGTGCGCCACCTCCACCCAGCAGAAGAGTTGCTCTTTGTTTTTCACTGCTGCATATGACAGCTAGCTGGCCTGCTGGACTCCTGTCTCTCCCTCCCTTCTCCTTGTATGAGTGCAAGGTTACAGATATGTGCTGCCAAGCCTGAATTCTACAAGAGCTCTAGGAATTCTAACTCAGGTCTTCAAGTTTATAAAGCAAGCACTTGTCCCAGAGTCATTCTTCCTACCCCCTTTACTTCTGTCTTACAAAAGCACCAAGCATGATGGTACATGCCTTGAATCCCAGCATTCTCAAGCAAGAGGAAGATGGATCTCTGCAAATTCATGGCCAACCAGGTCTACATAGTGAGTTCCAGGCTAGCTAAGGCTACATAGTGAGACTTTGTGTAAGAAAACAAACAAATTTATCTGACAAAAGCCATTGTTTCTTATGAATTTTCATAATAGTAAATGATTAGGTTAGGAAATATGAATATTTGTTCCTCCCAAAAACAAATGATCAAAGGATTGACACTACTGTGTTGTTTTGGCAATAAAAGAAACTGTACATGTAAGTGATTTTTGGTTGTTTTGGTTTTTTTCAAGACAAGGTTTATGTATAAAGCCTGGCTATCCTGGAACTTTGTAGACCAGACAGGCCTTGAACTCAGAGATCTGCCTGCCTCTGGCTTACTGCTGGGATTAAAGGTGTTTGCTACCACTGCCTGGCCATGTAAGTGTTTTAGATTCCAGACTCTCTTTTTTTTAGTTAAATAAGTAAGTCATGAATCAGCTGAGAATGGTGGTGGATGCCTTTAATCCCAATACTCAGGAGGAGGCAGGCAGATCTCTAAATTCAAGACTACCTTGGGGCTGGAGAGATGGCTCAGTGGTTAAGAGCACTGGCTGCTCTCCCAGAGGTCCTGAGTTCAATTCCCAGCAACCACATGGTGGGTCACAACCACCTGTAATGAGATCTGGCGCTCTCTTCTGGTATGCGGGCATACATGGAGACAGAATGTTGTATGCATAATAAATAAATAAATAAATCTTTAAAAAGACTAGCCTGGTCTATGTAAGAATCCTTATATATATAAATCCTATATAAGGATTTCCAGGACAGCCAAGGCTACATAGTGAGACTCTGACTCAAAAACAATACAAAACAAAACAGCATCAATCAAGCACTAATCCATTTAGGATAGTAATCTTTAGAGTACAATTCTAAAGCATGTTCATATTACAACACAATAATTCTCTTTTTAGCTTATGTCCATAAGAACTATGAAATATGTGCAGAGAAATTTCAGAAATCAGAGCTTGGGTGGAGGCTTAGACCTATAACTTGAAGAGCCTGGAGGCTGAAACACAAGGATGGAGCAAGGTTCTGTCCCAAAAAGAAAAATCTAGGCTGGGCGGTGGTGGCGCATGCCTTTAAACCCAGCACTCTGGAGGCAGAGGCAGGCGGATCTCCGGGAGTTCGAGGCCAGCCTGGTCTACAAGAGCTAGTTCCAGGACAGGCTCCAAAACCACAGAGAAACCCTGTCTCGAAAAAAAAGAAAAAGAAAAAGAAAAATCTAACTATTGGAAATCAGACTCACATCTACAGAGCTCTGTTGTGTTTGTTTTGGATGTCTTGAGTAGGCACCAGCATCCAAGGATGTGGACAGAATTTCTGAATTTTCTGAACAAAACTGAGATCCAAAGAGGAACTGGGAATCACTGAGAGAAGAACAATCAGTCTGATTGCTATTCCAGTTAGATGGTTTAGTAATCCTGAAACGAAGCAAGAAAACATTAAGTTAACATCCTGAACGAATGAAATTATAACTCACAGCTACTATTTCAGAATATTCTGGAGAGCGCATTTTTGCTTTGTTTTCTTGTTGTTGTTTGAGACAGGGTCTCTCTATTATGAAGCTCTGGGTGTGTTTGTTTGACCTCTAAGTCCTCTATGACCTAAAAAGAACCACAGGAAAATTATGAATTCCCCACATTTTGATTCTGACAACTGGAGAACAATCAAATGGAAATTCAGACAGAAGAACTGACACAACTATCCCTTGTATTACAGCATTTTGAGCTATAAAAATATTTTTAGACCAAAGTTTATAATATATTTATGGATTAAGAGATATTCTCTTTTTAAAAACAATTAATTTGGCCAGGTGGTAGTGACAGCGCACGCCTTTAATCCCAGTACTCGGGAGGCAGAAATTAGGCAGACCAACCCCCCCCAAAATTGAATCTGTTCATCATTAAGCAAATAGATAAACTACAGACAGACTGTGCACTTCACCTGTGCAGCAGCTAGAAGAAGCTAGATTTATGTAAAAACACATGGATAAATTTCAAAAATAATTATTTTTTTAATTTTTGGTTTTTTTTGTTTGTTTGTTTTTGTTTTTGTTTTTTTGGATGTTTTTCGAGACAGGGTTTCTCCGTAGCTTTTTGGTTCCTGTCCTGGAACTAGCTCTTGTAGACCAGGCTGGCCTTAAACTCCCAGAGATCCCCCTCCCTCTGCCTCCTGAGTGCTGGGATTAAAGGCGTGCGCCACCACCGCCCGGCTTTATTTTTGTTTTTTAAGAGAAAGTTTCTTAGTGTGGCCCTGGCTGTCCTGGAACTTGCTCTGTAGATCAGGCTGGCCTCTGCCACTACCACCTGGTTTCAAAAATAATTTTGTTGTTGTTTTTTTGTTTGTTGTTTTCTCTGTGTGGCCCTGGCCATCAGGGAACTTACTCTGTAGACCAGGCTGGCCTCAAACTCACATAGATCCACCTGCTTCTGCTTCCCGAGTGCTGGGACTAAAGGTGTGTGCCATCACGCCCAAGCAAAAATAATTTTGAGTACAAAAAAGTAAGGGAAAGATTGCTCAACAGGTAGAGGCACTTGCCACACACTCCTGGTAACCTGACAACCTAATTCATAAATGTAGGAGAGGAGAACCAGCTCCTCTGAATTTCACACACATACCATAACATGTGTGCCCCCAACAAATAATAAATTTAAAAAGTAGAACTTTACTTAAAGTAAACTCTATTACTTATTTTTGTGAGTTTTTAGCCTATATAAATACATATTCGTGAACATTTAGAAAATGTAGGAGGGAGAACAGGACTGGAAAGAGATGGAGCCATAACAATACAAACACAAGAGCCTGGACTGGGTACGAGCTTACTACATGCCTTGAATCCCAACAACTCAGAAGGCGGAGGTAGGCAGATCTTTGTGAGTTCAAGGAGGAACTGGTCTACACAGTGAGCTAAAGAATTGCCAGGGCTATGTGGAGAGACCCTTCCTCAAAAGAAAAACAAAACACCCACAAAGCGTGGCATGGTAATGCCTGTGATTCCTGCTGTAATGTTGGCACTTAGGACGTGGGAGCAGGAAATGTAAGGAGTTCAAAGCCAGCCTGTGCTATGGTTTGTTTGTTTGTTTTAGTTTTTCATGACAGGGTTTCTCTGTAGCTTTGGAGCCTGTCCTGGAACTACTCTTGTAGACCAGGCTGGCCTTGAACTCACAGAGATCTGCCTGCCTCTGGAGTGCTGGGATTAAAGGCGTGTGCCACCACTGCCCCTGCCAGCCTGTGCTATGTTAACCTTAACTTAAAAAACAAGAAAAACGAGTCAGGCACGATGGTGCAAGCCTTTTATCCCAGCACTAGGAAGGCAGAGGTAGGTTAGCCTGGTCTACAAAGCAAGTTCCTGGACAGTCAGTGTTGTTACACAGAGGAACTCTGTCTCCGGATGGGGGGAAGAGAAACAAAACAAAAGCCCAAAACAAGAAATTGGGCCAGTTGATGACTGCACATGCCTTTAATCCCAGCACTTGGGAGGCAGAGGAAGGTGAATCTCTATGAGTTCGAAGACAGCCTGTTCTATAGAGAGACTTTCAGGACAGCCAGGACAGCACAGAGAAACCCTGTCTCGAAACACAAACAAACAAACAAACAAGAAATGGGGCCAGCAAGATGGTTCAGTGGGGGGCTGGAGAGATGGCTCAGAGGTTAAGAGCATTGCTTGCTCTTCCAAAGGTCCTGAGTTCAATTCCCAGCAACCACATGGTGGCTCACAACCATCTGTAATGGGGTCTGGTGCCCTCTCCTGGCCTGCAGGCATATGCACAGACAGAATATTGTATACATAATAAATAAATAAATATAAAAAAAAAAAAAAGATGGTTCAGTGGGTAAAAGTACTTGCCCCCAAGTTCAATCCCCGAGGCTCACATGGTAAGAGGAAAGAACCAACACTGTCCACATATTCTGTGATCTCTACATACATATATACATAAACGTAAACACACACACATACACAATAAATGTAGAAATTTTTAACTACAAAATAAGCCTTACTAGACTGAATATATATCCGAAATTTTTCTTTTCTTTTTTTCTTTCTTTCTTTCTTTCTTCTTTTTTTTTTTTCAAGACAGGGTTTCTCTGTATAACTCTAGCTGTCCTGGAACTCAAGAAATTCACCTGCCTCTGCCTCCCAAATACTGGGATTAATGAAATGCCATATGCCACCACCACCCAGCCCAGCATCAGATTGTATCTTAAAGCAATGATAGAAATGATAGAATTAAACAAAGCTAAGTTTTCTCTCTCTGTATAAACAGTAACCCCTTTTATAGAAATAAAAAGAAGAGCAGGCTTTAAAATAACATTTACTTAATTTTAGTGTTGCCTGAATGTATGTATGTATACCATATACCATATGGTTAGTGCCAAAGGAGTTATGAGAGTCAAGATTCCTTGGAACTGGAGTTACAGATGGTTGTAAACCACCATGTGGATTCTGGGAACCGAACCTGGGGCCTCTGCAAAAGCTCTTAACCAGAGCTGTCATTCTAACCCCTAGATTTTTCTTTTCTTTTTTAAAATCAAATTGGCAAATCTCCTTGGGAAAGTGTTAGAAAGGGGAAAAAAACTATCCAGTGATGAAAGCACACAAAGAACAATTTAAGTTCCTTTTTGGAGATTTCCTCCAATTTAGAAATGGCAGGCTTATTTCAGCCTCGTGGACACTAGTCTAAAACCTCAGTGGATAATACATACGACTATGCACAGTATTTTATTGGGTCTTGCTGGTAGCTGGACTGGCTCTTCTCTTCAGAGCAGCTACAAATTATATTGCAGAAACAAACAGATCTGAACACTATACTGATTTTATTTCTTCCTATTCCAAAAGCATTGCTTAATTAATTCAGGTCATTTTCAAGATTTGGGGCTCTATATCTGATTCTCACAGATCCAGTCCCAAGACCGAAATGTTGCATATAGAGCTGATAAACACAGCTACATTGATACTACCTATGGGTGTGTCTGTGTAGATGTTAACATGTATATTCATGTGGGTGCAGGTATATGTATGGGTGTGTACATATGCGTGTGTGAACACAGAAATCAGAGGACAACACTGAGTGCTTAAGTGCCTTCCATCTTTTGTTGGAGACACGATCTCTCATTGGAACTTATGATGTGGGAGTCCCCTCTGTGTGCTGTGATTACCATTAGTGAATAAAGAAACTGCTTTGGACCTATAGCAAGGCAGGCAGAATTTAGGTAGGCAGGGAAAGCGAGGCTGAATGCTGGGAGAACGAAGGGCAGCCAGGAACCAACAAGTGGCCTCCTTCCAACAAACTTGGCCACATAAGCCAAGCTGGCCAACCTGTGAGCTCCCAGAGCTGTCTGTATCTCCCATCTCATCATGGATGGGATATCAGGCACACGTCACTGTGCCCAACTTTTTACATGTGTCCAGTGATTCAAATGCAAGTCTTCACACTTGACAAGCAAACACTTTACCCTTGGCTGTCTCCCCTACAACGACATCACCTTTTTAATCAAAATAAGTGTAAGAAAAAAGACAGCATAAAAAGGAATAGCAGTATTAGAGAAGAAAAGGAGAGGCAATTTGGATACCTCTAGCACTATTCAACAGTCACTCCAGCTATAGGAATGAGATTTTCTAGGACATCAATAAAACCACAGGACTTAAATGTTTAAGAAAATAATTAGGAATCTTACCCAGAGCCTGAGGGGATACTGAGCATCTCCTTGATATTCCAAACATTAAAATTCATTTTAATACTTCTATTAGAGAACAGAGAAATATTTAGAACATTAACATACCATAACATTTTCAAATGTACTAATTACATGTAAGAACATTTCAGCAGTTTTGTTCTGATTCAATCGGTGAAAAATTCCACTACTTAAATGTGCCCGAAATAAAACATTCTCTGCTACCAAATTGCATGATGAGCCAGATGTGGTGGTTACACAGTTGTTTTTTGTTTTGTTTTGGTTTTTTTTAGAGACAGGGTTTCTCTGTAGCTGTAGCTTTTTTTGGGGGGGGGAGCCTGTCCTGGAATTCTCAGAGACCAGGCTGGCCTCGAACTCATTGAGATCTGCCTGCCTCTGCCTCCTGAGTGCTGGGACTAAAGGGTTACACCACCACCGCATGGCTTCCAGCTTAATTTGGGGATACAGGTGGGGGACAAAGAACAAGAGATAGACCTGAACTCCCAATTACCACAGGCTGTCCTAGAATTTGCCATTCTCCTGCTCCATCTCTGAGAGTCTGAGGCCCTGCAGTGAAACCTTCCAGCATTCCCTCTACACCCTATGTCCCATATCCTCTACTCGCCACCACACACCCTTCCTTTAAAGCAGAAAGAGTAAATCTCAGCCGGGCACTGGTGGCGCACGCCTTTAATCCCAGCACTCGGGAGGCAGAGGCAGGCGGATCTCTGTGAGTTCGAGGCCAGCCTGGTCTACAGAGCTAGTTCCAGGACAGGCTCCAAAGCCACAGAGAAACCCTGTCTCGAAAAAAAAAAAAAAAAAAAAAAAAAAAAGAAAGAGCAAATCTCTTCCTCAGACTTCTTGTCCCTTCCACATACTCTCCAGGAGGAATTGTTAACTCTCATATTGTCTGGTCAAGAAGCTCTCTTCAAGGGCTAAAGAGATAGCTTAATGGGTAAAGGCGCTTGCTGCCAACCCTGACAAGGCAAGTTCGATCCCCAAGACCCACATGAGGGAAGGCGAGATCCAATTCCTGAAAGTTATTCTCTGACCTTCACAAGCCTCCCTCCCAAGAAGTAAGTATAATAATACAAAATGTTTTGAGCGGCCCTCCAAACTCCTGGATGGCCATTCCTATGTGTTTCCCGGATTAGTTCCTTTTTTTTTTTTTTTAAGTTTTGTTCGTAACAATTAAAGTTTTGTTTGTTTGGTTTGTTCCTAACAATAAGGCAAATTCCAGTTGGCGTCTCTGACCCCCCCCCCCCCTCACTGACTTCCAGGTTGACGCTGGGCGCGTCTCCCTCTGAAAGCCTCGGCCCAGTCAGAGTCTGAGGAGAGCCTCGGGCCCTGAGGAAAGGCAGTCACTCTACCTGCGGGGTCCCCAGGCCCCAGTCTGTTCCCCATCTCTTCCCTCCCCACTCCTCACGCCCCCTCCTCGCCCAGACCCTCACCTCCAGCGCCCGCACCACACGCCACACCTTCAGGCTTCGCTGACGCGTGCTGGAAATCCCGCCGAGGTGAGGCCCCGCCCCTGGGGAGCGCCCACCAATGAGAATGCCGCTCCTTGGCTCCGCCCCGCTGCCGCGAGAGGCCAAAGGGTTTTAACGGTTTTAACGGTTTTAACGGTTTTAAGGATCCCAACAGTTTTACCGTTAGTCACGATCCAGCACCCGTCACTTCAGGGAACGAAGCGCCTTCAGCCACTGCCAGCTCATGGACCCCAGGCCCTGCACAAGTCCTCGGCCCCACCCTTCTTCTAACCTGAAAAATGGAGGCCCAGGGTCTGGCGGGATGGCTCAGGGGTTAGGAGCACTGACTGCTCATCCAGAGTCATCCAGAGGACCAGGGTTCAATTCCCAGCGCCCCCATGGTGACTCACAACAATCTGTAATAAGATCTGGTGCCCTCTTCTGGCATGCAGGCATACATGCGGACAGAACACTGCATGCATAATAAATAAATAAACCTTTTGTTGTTGTTGTTTTGGGAGACAGGGTCTCTGTAGTTTTGGAACCAGTACTGGAACTCGCTCCCAGAGAGACAAAGGACTATCTCTAGATGGACCTTTAGGAATGTGATCTAACGTATTTTTAGTTTAGTTTTTTTTTTTATCTTTTTATTTTTTTGAGACAGGGTTTCTCTGTAGCTTTGGAGCCTGTCCTGGAACTAGCTCTTGTATACCAGGCTGGTCTCAAACTCACAGAGATCCGCCTGCCTCTGCCTCCCAAGTGCTGGGATTAAAGTCGTGCGCCACCACTCAGCTTGTTTTGTTTTGTTTTTTAACCAAGGCAGATGGAAAAGAGGAGAAAGCCAAGGCCTGCCAGATTCACATGTTCAAATGGGCTAGTGGGATACAATAGTAAACTCAGGGGCCAGCAAGATGATTGAACAGGTTAAGACCCTTGCCACTAAGTCCAAGTTCTGGGTTCGATCCTCAGGACCCACAAGGAGAGAACTGAGAACTGAGTTCTTTTTTTTTTTTTTTTTTTTTTTTTTTTTTTTTTTTTGGTTTTCAAAACAGGGTTTCTCTGTGTAGCCCTGGATGTCCAGGAACTAGTTCATGTAGACCAGGTTGGCCTCAAACTCACAGAGGTCTGCCTGCCTCTGCCTCCCAAGTGCTGCAATTAAAGGTGTGTGCCACCACTACCTGGCCAGGCTGTTGTTTTAATAAGGTCTCACAGCCAGGTAGTGGTGGTGCACACCTTTGATCCCAGCACTCAGGAGGCAGAGATCTCTGTGAGTTTGAGGCGAGCCTGGTCTACAGAGTGAGTCCCAGGACTGCCAAAGAAACCTTGTCTTGAAAACAAAAACAAAACAAAGCTTCTCACTATGTTGCCCTGACTGTCCTGGAACTCACTCTGTAGACCAGGAGGGCCTTGAACTCACACAGATCTCCGGCCTCTGCTTTCCAAGTGCTGGGATCAAAGCTGAGTGACACCCTCAAAAAGGTTATTTTAACCTATGTTGATGGAGGAAAGTCATTGGCTAATAAAGGAACTGCCTTGGCCCATTTTATTGGTTAGAACATAGGTAGGTGGAGTAAACAGAACAAAACACTGGGAGGAAGAGGAAGTGAGCTCAGACTCCACATCTCTCCTCTCCAGAGCAGACACCTCAGAGAGATGCCATGCCCCAGCTCCGACCCAGGATGGACTTATGCTAGAATCTTCCCAGTAAGACCGGTGCACACAAATTATTAGAGATGGGTTGATCGGGATATCAGAATTAGCCAGTAAGGGCTAGAGCTAAAGGGCCAAGCAGTGATTAAAAGAATACAGTGTCCATGTAATTATTTTGGGGCATAAGCTAGCCGAGCAGGCAGCTGGGGTGTTGGGGATGCAGTCCCGCCACCCATATTACTACAAATGGCGCCCACGTGGACAACTGCTTCCACATAAAGCCTGAGACAGCTTGGGAAGTAATTCTAGAACAAAATGACAGCTTTGTGCATGGTTTCTTGGTAGCAGCACAATCTCAGGTCTACTCTGCTTGCTAGAGGCAAGCAAGCACTCTCATCTAAGAGAGGCTTCCTGACTCAGCTTTAGCTGCAAAACCCTGCAGCTCATTAAAAGGTCCTGCCACGAAACACTTAAACGGTGTTGACAAAAAGCCGAACGCATGCTTTTCGGTTTTCAGCCATAGCAGGAAAAAAGCTGCGCCGTTTAAAAATGCTGGCTTTCTGGGCCATCCTGCCAGGGCAAACTCTGACTGTTTGAGGCAGGAGGGCCGGCTACCGAGAGAGGACTTGAGTGTTGTCTGTTGTAGCTCGCTGGCTGGCAGGGACCTTGCAGCCAGTACCTCAGCCATGAGGCTGGAAAGCTAAGGAATGGGCTACATCTAGCCCGCAAAGCCACGGCTTTAGTCCTACTGATATTGCTTGGTAAATTAAAGGCTCTTGTGGTCAGAAAAAGAGAGATATACAGTAAAGAGAGATTCAAAGACAAAGAAAATTTCTAAATGGTTTACTGTGTGTTAAAAATATATGCAAGCTAAAAGTTGAAGTTCTTAAAGCAAAAAAAAAAAAACAAAAAAAGGAAGAGAGTTGTTGTGTGTGGTAGTACACACCTTTAATCCCAACACTTGGGAGGCAGATGGAGATAGACTTCTGTGACTTCAAGGCGTGGTAGCACACGCCTTTAATACCAGTACCTAAAAGGCAGAGACAAACAGATCTCTGTGAGTTCAAGGTGTAGTAGCAAACACCTTTAATCCCAATGCCTGGGAGGCAGAGACAGGCGGATCTCTGAGAGTTCAAAGACAGCCTGGTCTACAGAGTTATTCCAGGTCAAAGATATACGCTCAAAAAGCAAAAAGTTAACCTAGGAATGTCACAGCTTAGATTCTTAAGCGCCTAGTGATTTAAAAGCGCAAATTAAAAGTGCTCCTGGATAGTAAAAAATTGCAGATTCACTATAGGACAGATTCAGACCACTAAATGAGTCACACTGTTGGATGAATGTACGTAGGCTTGGGAGAGAGAAGAAAAAGAATATAGAGAATAAAGTTAATGGCTTTAAAAAAAAAAGGTAAAGTCTTTAAAGAGACAGAGTACAGATAGTTAAGAGATTAAAAGAAATAAAGAAAAATAAGCCACGTAAAAATGGAAAATTCACAGAGAGTCTGGATTATGTACATTGTGTTTTCTTTAAAATTTTTGACTGTGAAGGAGCTAAGTACAGAGAGACATTTCATTATATGGGCTGCCAAGTGGAACCAGAACGGATATCATGAGGGTATGTATTCAGAATTTGGGTCTAAGGATATGATGCTTTGGAGAGGGTCTTCTTTTGTTTTCACAGAGGACCAGACCCTGTGGATTGCATCTATCCTGATCTGGTATGATAGACCATGACCTCCCGAAGGTTCCTGTGAACACCCTCAAAAAATTACTTCACTCAACTGCCAACTGAGATAAACCTGGCACACAGGTTACACCCTAAATGATCTGATTAACAGCGCCCCCATTCAGCAGGAAGCAGTTTGGAGAGAAATAACTGTGCCCATATTCCAAAAAAATGTTTATAAATGTTCTTTTACATTTAAAGGGGGATATGATATAGATATGAATAATTTGTATTAGTATAGATTTTGCTTTATTGATAGAGATTTAAGGTCAATTTTGTTATATGTATATGTATTTCTGATCTTTATTAAGGTATTGTGATTGTGTAGTTCATTTAAAAATGTAATGTATATAGGTAGTTAATAGATAATCATAATAGTCAAGTTTGTAGTCATGTTAGTTAAGATTTTCTAGATGTGCATAGATATATTTTAGATAGGCATTTTTCATATTTTCAAAGATTATAGAATATGGCGTTTTAAAAGTTTTAATAACTTATGGTTTTTCATGACAATGAGACACTCTGCTCCTGGCAACACCAGCTACTTCAAGAGGAAGATGGGCATCAAAGAGGCACCTTATGGAGTTTGATAGCCATTTGGGCAAGAAACTGTTCTTGCCTGGACTATTGCATAAACTGGACACAGAGAACCCCCAGAGAGAGGACTGCTAAACTTGCCTAAAGGTGAGATGATCTTTCGGGGTTCCTGATTCATGAAAGAGTCTGCGAGACATTCTGCAGGACACAACAGATAGTGACTGAACTGACTTTGAATTTTCCTGCTTCATGGAAATGTCTCTGGATACCATGGGCCTGTAGGCCGAAGATGGATGCCCCAACGGTACAGAGAAACTTTGGATGACTGTCCAGGCAGCGAGATGTCTCTGTCATTTCTAGAGTTTGAAAGTTGCTTTTTTCTTGTTTGCTTAGGTAATATTATATCTTTCTGGAGTCTTTGATGGAGTTAAGAATAGTTAGTTATAGTTTTCCTTAGTTATGATAAAGATTATTGTAATTTTTACTTGATAACTGTTTTGTTATATGTAATTTTGCTATGTTAAAGTTAAAGCCTTCCTTTTTTTTTGTTTAAACAGAAAAAGGGGAAATGATGGAGGAAGGTCATTGGCTAATAAAGGAACTGCCTTGGCCCATTTTATTGGTTAGAACATAGGTAGGTGGAGTAAACAGAACAGAACGCTGGGAGGAAGAGGAAGTGAGCTCAGACTCCACAGCTCTCCTCTCGGGAGCAGACGCCTCAGCAGAGACGCCATGCCCCACTCCCAGGCAGACACATGCGATGAAGCTCCAACCTAGAATCTTCCCGGTAAGACCGGTGCTCACAGATTATTAGAGATGGGTTGATCGGTATATCAGAATTAGCCAGTAAGGGCTAAAGCTAAAGGGCCAAGCAGTGTTTAAATGAATACATTGTCCGTGTAATTATTTCGGGTAAAGCTAGCCGTGCAGGTGGCCAGGGTGTTGGGGACGCAGCCCCGCCGCTTCATATTACTACACTATGTGTCTGTGTGTTCATGCTCAAGCCACTGCATACGCATAGAGATCTGAGCACAACTTTCAGGAATCTTAGAACTCAGTTCTAAGATGAGGCCAGCCTGGTCTACATAATGAGTTCCAGGACAGCCAGGGCTACACAGAGAAACCCTGTCTCAAAAAACCAAAAGCCTGGTATACAGAGCAAGTTCCAGGAAGGCCCCCAAAGCTGCAGAGAAACTCTGTCCTGAATAAGCAAACCAAACAAACAAAACAAATAAAAAACAAACAAAACAACAAAACAAAAACAAACCGTGTATCAAAAAAACAAAACAACAAAAGTAAACCCAAGTAACAAAACGATAAAAGAATGATTGCAACAGTGCCCATAAACCTCAAAATAATTATGATAAGTAAAAGTCAGACACAAAAGAGCACATATTACATAGTTCTATTTATATAAAATCTTAAAAAACACAGATGTTTCTATGGTGACAAAACGGTGCAGCCAATTGCAGTGTGCACTTTCAATCACAGCACTTGGGGTGGAGGTGAGACATGCAGAAGTTCAAGGTCTTTTTCACTACAAAGCAAGTCTGGGGTCAGCCTGGGATACCTGGGACCTTGTCTCAAATGAAGTAAGCAGCAGGAAGTCTGGCATGGATGCACAAGCCTGAAATCCCAGCACTCAAGTAGGTAGGAAGATCAAAGTTCAAAAGTTCAAAGCCATGCTGGCCTACACAATGAGTTCCAGATTATCCAGGACCCATAGTAAGATCCCATCTCACAACACAAGCAAAACCCACAACCTAGTTGTAGCATATGTAACATATGGAAGGCCCTGAGTTCCATCATTTGTACAGGAAAAAGTAACCTGAGTCCTGATATCCTAGAACCTGGAAAGCAAAGGTAGGTGGATCAGGAATTGCAGACCAGCCTGGGTTATGTAGTCAGTTCTTGGAAAATCTGAAACGCAGAATGGAAAAACCCTGTCTCAAAAACAAAACAAAACAAGAAAAACAAAAAACAGTTAGTTGGACCTAATGTCTTGAAACTACAGGCCTAGGGCTTGGGACGCTGAGGCAGTAATATTTTGCTGTAAGTTCCAAAGAAATTTGAGAACTTAAAAACCAAAAAATGATTAAAAATATAAGAAAAGATAAAGCTGGCCTGGTTCAGGCATCACAAGTACTTCCATGTGACATAAAGTAAGTTCAAGGCAAGTCTAAGTAACTGTCACAAGTAAAAATAAAATAACAGGGGTTGTAGTTTAGTAGAAGAATGCTTTGCAGCTGGGCGGTGGTGGTGCACGCCTTTAATCCCAGCACTCGGGAGGCAGAGGCAGGCGGATCTCTGTGAATTCGAGACCAGCCTGGTCTACAAGAGCTAGTTCCAGGACAGGCTCCAAAACCACAGAGAAACCCTGTCTGGAAAACCAAAAAAAAAAAAAAAAAAAAAAAGAAAAAAAAATGCTTTGCTTAACATACAGTGAGACCTGTGTTTGATTCCCACAAATATGATGATGTTGATAAATTATTGTAACATTACAGATAGAAGCATGGTGGTGCATGTCTAAAATTCCAGCATTCAGAGGCAAAGACAGGCAGACTAGGATGTTAAAGCCATCCCTGTTATGAAATATTATTTTAACTAGGCAAAGGTGTGTTACATTTGTTTATGGTGCATTTGTTTAGTGACGTGAGGATGTGTGTTTAATTATGTAAAAATGTGTTGCTGTTTCACCTTGCCTGCCTAAGGCACCTGATTTGTCAAATAAAAAGCTGAACAGCCAATAGCTAGGCAGGAGAAAGGATAGGCAGGGCTAGTGGGCAGAGAGAATAAATAGAAAAAATCTAGGTTTGAGAAAAATGAACTCCCTGGGCCAGAAGCAGGCAACCAGGAGCCAGACATATAAGAAGCAGTTAAAGCAAGATATACAGAAGAAAAGAAAAAGGGAAAAGCCCTTATGCAAAACATAGATAAAGAGAAATAGGTTAATTTAAATTTAAAAAGCTACCCTGGGAGGCAGTGGTGGCACAGGCACTCGGGAGGCAGAGGCAGGAAAATCTCTGTGAGTTCAAGGCCAGTCTGATCTACACAGCATGTTCCAGGACAGCCAGGACTATTAACACAGAAAAACCCTGTCTTGGGGGGGGGGGTAGAGAAACACAACAACAAAAACCTGCCCCCATCAAAAAAAAAAGCCAGAAAGAAGCCTGAACTAGGCTGAACATTTAAAGCTAATAAAAAGTCTCTGTGTCATGATTTGGGAGCTGTTTGGTGGGTTGGTGGCCCTAAAGAAACAGCTTCCTTACTCATCCTCAGCAACAAAGCCAGGCTAGTGCCAGTCTAGGCTCTGTAAGACTCTATCTCAAAATGAAACAGCAAATGACAGAGTTGAAGTCCTCCTCCTCCATCCCTGACACCATTCCTCTTTCTCTTCTCCAAGTTTCTTCTGTCCTGAGCTTGTTAATTACCAAGGTTTGCATGTTTTATATTTTGATTCCACATGCTTGTCCACAAGTAATATGTAGCATTGTTTGAGGCAGTAGCTCACTATGTAGCCCAGGGTGGTCTGGCACTCACTATGTAGCCCAGGCTAGTCTCAACTTCACCTTGTAGTCAAGACTGACTTTAAACCTCTGATGCTCCTACCTCCACCTCCCAAGTGCTGAAATTACAAATGCGCCACCTAGCTCAGATTTCTGGTTATATGTTTAGGATAGGTAATCTCACTGTCAATTCCATGAGGTCTAGCGTCACCAGACACAAGTCTGTGGGCAAAGCCTGTAGGGGATTATCTCGATTAGATTTAACCAAGGTGGGGACAGACAGACAGACTATCCCCTGAGCTGGCATCCTAAACAGTATAAAAAGGAGGAAATACACTGAACACAGAACTCCTTACCACCTTCTCTCTTCCTCCTTTGCTCTTTTTTTTTCCTGACAATTATCTATTTAGTGTTAGGTAGGGAGTTGTGCTTGCTGTGCTGGAGAGATCAGAGGAGTCCACAGGAGTTGGTTCTCTCTCCTCCCACCATGTGGGGTCCGTGTTCTTTGTTTTACAGAAGCTTTTCAGTTTCACGAGGTCCCATTTATTAATTGTTGCTCTCAGTGTCTGTGCTACTATGGTTATATTTAGGAAGTGGTCTCTTGTGCCAATGTGTTCAAGTGTACTTCAAGAGTAGCCAGTACCTTAACCACTGAGCCCTTCCAGCCCCAGTTTCTGCTCCTTGCCTGGTTGAACAATCAACTACCACAAACCCCTGCTGTTGTAACTTCCTAGTTGTGATGAATTATAAGACAAAATAAACCTAATATCCCTTGAGTTAGGGTATTTTATCAAAGCATTAGAAAAGTAACTGAGACAAACCCCAAATCTGAAGACAATTCTGTAACATTTCATGCTCATGCATTTCTAGTACTGGATAGGAGAGGTATATCATTACTATGAATTATTTTATATTGATGTGCGAGAAGCACTGGGATAGACTTCCTGACAACAACACAGTGACATTTGTTTTCTGCTGTTGAACTTTGTTTTTTGTTTGTTTTAATTTGTGTGGAAACCCACAGATTTGACTCCATTCCATCTTGACTTAAGGTTCAAACCTATTCTTGATCCTCAAGGCCAGATAACTGGATGTTTGATCTAAGGCATGGTTATTGGATGTTTTGAGAATTTGGAAGTAATTACACTTACTTGATCCTTGTGTCATGATATGGAAGGATTTTGCTCTCCCTTTCTCCTTGGGATATATAAGGGTTATGAGAAATAACTTTGGGCAGATACCGTATTCACTGGAAGCCCTTCCAACACTATCTTCTGTCTCTTGTCTATTTCTTTCCTCAATCCTCACTCCCCCTTTGAAGCATATTCGAATAGATCAGCTTGTTTCTGACAAATTTGAGAGTAGAGAGAGATGGCTTAGCAGTTAAGAGCACTAATTGCTCTTCCAGAGGACCCAGGTTCAGTTCCCAGCACCTACATAAAAAAGGTCATAACTTCCTGTATGTCCAGATCCAGGGAAATTCAACACTCTCTGGTGTCTATGGGTACTGCATGCATGTGGTGCTCATACACACACATGAAGACAAACACTCATTCACATAAAATAAAATGCAATTGGAGGTTTCACTCTTGCCCATCAGTTCCTGAATAACCACTCAGAAGCTTAATATTACTTCTACATGTTTGGCTGATGGCTCAGGCTTATTACTAGCTAGCTCTTACATCTTAAATTAACTCATTTCTATTCATCTATGTGTTGTCACATAGCCATTGTGTTACCTCATTTTCTACATGTCTCGCCTCCTCAGTGGCTGGACGGTATCTCCCAGACTCTGCCCCTCCTCACCTATCTCTATATTTGGATTTCCCTTCTGGTTCTACCCTGCCTTGCCATAGGCCAAAGCAGATTTATTTATCAACCAGTGAGAGTAACACATATTCACAGCATACAGAAAGATATCCCACATCAATAAAATAATCTTTTTTCTTCTCTTTCTGTCCCTCACCTAGCTCTTTTTTCCTCTGACCTTGCAGTTGAGCTTCTATTGGAACCTTTCTGGATAGCCAGCTTCTTTTGGTAAAAAGAAAAGGGTGAACTGCTCGTTTTCCTGTTTAGATAAAACAGAAAGTATATAATTGGCCCAAATTAAAGCCAAATCTCTTCTCCCTCATGTAAGCCCTATGGCATTCACTTGTAAAAAGTACCATTCCTAGATAATGGTGGTGGCAAATACCTTTAATCCCAGTACTGGGGGCTGGGGTGGGTAGCAGAGGCAGGCAGATCTCTGTGACTTCAAGGCCAGCCTGGTCTTCAGAGCAAGTTCCAGGACAGCCAGGAATACACACAGAGAAACTCTGTCTTGAAACATAAAACAGACAAAGAAAAATGGCATTCCTAGCCACAAAAAAACCTGGCATAAGTAGGCAAAGCTTGATTATGAGGCAGGAATTTTTCCTAAGAGCAATCAACTCTTTGATATTTTTTCTGACCTTATAGAATGCTTTCTAAATTGATGTCCCTAGCAGCATTGTTATGGAGTCTTTAAGGCAGTGTTTGCCTCTAACGTGGTCTTTAATGTTTCACTGGCTGTGAGTTCATAGGCTCTACTGTGGAGCTCTGCATGTTTGTATAAAGACTCTCCCAGGACCCCAGTGACCACAGCTGGAGTTCTCTCAGCAGAGCAGTCAGACAGGAGAGCAAGAGGCTGGGTCCCACCTCGACAGTTGCATTGTGCAGTCACAGCCTCCTTTTGTTACTAAGCAACAAAAAGCTGACCTCTTGAGGTTCTCTCTCCTCAGATGTAGCATCAAAAAGACAAGAGGAAAGTTTCCCTTTTTGGCTGTCTTCGTAGAAGGATGCAAAGTGCTTTAATCGGCTCCTGGGTAAGAGTTAATCCTGGCCCTCCGGCCAGTGTGAAGTCATGAAGACAAAGTGAGGTGCCAACCGCATCAACATCCTTATCTGGGTGGCAGAGGCCTTGAGCTGCCCTCTCCCCCTCCGTATCTCCACACCCCTGAAAGTTGCCTTGCTCCCCGCTCTCTTGCTAGCCAGCCAGCCTCTTAGCTTATAGCATTCAGTTCTTCATTGTCTTTCCAAGATTCATTAAACCTTCAGGACTAATTGTTCTCTAATTGGCAGCATCGGGATATCAATGTTTTTATTTATTTCCTGGGCCCATCCCCCCTGGAACACAGTGAATGGTGTTGAACTCAAATATTCCTAAACTGAGTTAGGAGTGAAGGGAGCCCACACATAGTGCAGGACCAGGTAGACAGCTAAGGTGCAAATCCTCAGTGAAATGGAAGGAGATCTCAAGAGCCCACTGTTGGGCTGAAGGCCAGCCTCAAGCCAACCCCCTCTGCTTAGGGTTATGATTATGGAGGACTCTGATCTCCAAAAGGACTCAATACAAAAGGCTCGGGTCATAAGAGTCCCCCGAATGATATCAGCACAGAACAGTCCTTCCACAGAAATTTACTCTTTAAAAAACGAACTTTTTGTTCTTTTATGTGTATGAATGTTTTCTCTGTATGTATGTATATATGTGTGTCTGGTGCTCAATGAGGCCAGAAGGTGGCATCAGATTCCCTAGAACTAGGAATATAGATGCTTGGGAGCTACCATTTGGGTGCTGGGGATCAAACTTAGGTTCTCTGGAAGAGCAACCAGTGTTCTTACTTAGTGAACTCTACAGCACTAAAATAAATGTTTTTATTCTTTGGCCATATAATTTATATACGTAAATGTATTTGATCATTTTTACCTCCCCTCCCCTTTCTTACCCCACTCTGAGTACAACTGAACCCCTTATATTTCCAACACAGCTCCTTCTACTCTCTTGTCCTTTGTTTATTTTTTTATTTTTTTGACACAGTCTTCCACTGTAGCTCAGACTGGCCCCAGAACTTTCTATGTAGCTCAGTATAGCCCTAAATTCACAGTACCCTCCCACCTCAGACGTAGCCACTGCTTAGATTACAGTCATAAGCCACCATGCCTGGCTGACGAGCGCTCATTTCTGGTTTTCACTAGTACCTTCCGGTGGTGTATCTGGAAGGGCCTCTATTGCTTATATTCTCTGTTGGGAAGGTCTTCCTTGAGTGACCCATGTCCAGAGGTGCTCATTTTTGCCCCAGAATAGCAGAGTATATGGCAAATGAGTGTTCACAGCCTTGTCAGTAGGTTAAAATAAACATCTATTAGATTCTTGATTCTAAGGGCCCTTGACCCACTATTAATATTGTGGGGAGAGAAACAAAGGGGACATGCTTTCAGATCTAAGGGAAACACCACCCCACTCAACAGTAGCTTTACCTACAGAAATATAGTCTGGCACACACCTTTAATCCCAGCACTCGGGAGGCAGAAGCAGGTGAATCTCTATGAGTTCAAGGCCAGCCTGGTCTACAGAGTGAGTTCCGGCAGGACAGCCAAGGCTGTTACACAGAGAAACCCTGTCTCAAAAGAAGAAAGAAAGAAAGAAAGAAAGAAAGAAAGAAAGAAAGAAAGAAAGAAAGAGAGAAAGAGAGAAAGAGAGAAAGAAAGAGAGAGAAGAAAAGAAGAGTATGCTCTGACTAGACAATGCCCTTTCCCTTCCACACACACATAGATCAACACGCTGAGACCACTTGTCCCAATGAAGGATGGGGACAGCTCTGTGCTGGCCCCAAAGCAGGAGTATTGCTCCTCTGCAAATTCTAATGTCAAAAACTGGAAGAGTTTCTGACATTAGATTTCTTGGAAGTCTGGGGTAGGGATTTAAGTGGACTTTACCATCATTCACCTCTAACTTGTTTCAGCACAACAGTGGCTTCTACGGGCACTACCGGGGTCAGGTCAAGAGTGAGAGCGCTGGAGAGTACCGCCTTGCAGCCAAGCCCCCTCCTCCAGCAGTGTTCCTGCAGAGATGTGAGGTACAGGGCATCCCTGAGGGCAGTGGGAAAGAGAGGGCTATTCCTGCCCCTTTCTCTCTCTTTTTGTTTTTTGGGTTTTTGTTTGTTTGTTTTTCGAGATAGGGTTTCTCTGTAGTTTTTATTTTTTTTTTATTTTTGAGCCTGCCCTGGAACTAGCTCTTGTAGACTAGGCTGGCCTCAAACTCACAGAGATCCACCTGCCTCTGCCTTCCGAGTGTTGGGATTAAAGGCGTGCGCCACCACCGCCCGGTCTATCCCTGCCTCTTCTCAAGAGCGTCATCTCAGCCCTGACAAGACAGGCAGCTGGGAACAGCCTACCCCTGGGACAGCAGGAGGTCTGGACCCTTGTCCTTGATTGAGGTCAGATCACTACCAAAAGGGTAGAAAAGAGTAGGTACCAAAGTAGGCAGTTTTGTTTATGGGTCCTTCTGGATGGGAGAAGGTTCTAAGCCAAGTTAGGGTGAGTAGCAATGGGGAATAGAACCTTCAAAATCAAGAAAGCAAATCTTGAATTTTGCTGAATTTCCCTTAATTTCAGATTTTTTTGAGGACCCAAAAATCCATGGCCAGCCTCCCAGGCCTAGGACTTGGGCATGAGCAGGAAGCCTCCTCTTGGGCAGATGGTGGCTAGTATCAGCCAGCATCCCTTGCCAGGGAGGACTGGGAGGACAGGGAGCACAGGTGGCTTAGAAGAGCAGAAATGGAATTCAAGAGCCGAGGAGGAGGATACAGGCCTCGCCCTCCACCATTTTCATGCCTGTAGACAAGGAGAAGCTGAGATGTATACACCAGTCAGTCAGGGTGGCAGCACTGAGAAGCACCCTCAAAAGAGGAAAACTCAGGGGTGTTTGCTTACAAAAAACAGCAGGTGCGGAGGCCTTAGGAAAAGATGGCCTCACAAGATTTTGTTTTGGAGGGAGGATAAGAATCGAAATAAGGTCTCATTCTGTAGCTCAGGCTATCCTTGAACACACAATAATCCTCCTGCTCCAATGTCTCAAATCTAGAATTACACCCGTGAGCCAGCACATCCAGCAAGTGTCACTGTTTAACAGCCAAGTGTCTGGCTTGGTTGTGCATGTCTGTAATCTTAGCTACATAGCAATACCCTGTCTCAAACACATAGGTTGGAGGTGTAACTCAGTAGCTCAGTAGTCAGGTAAAGTGTCTGTCTAGTGAGCACGAAGCCATGGATTTGATCCAGAGCATTGAATAGACAAGGCACATGCTCATAATCCCAGCACACAGGAGGATCATGTATTCAAAGTGTTCCTCAACTTTATAGTGTGTTTGAGTCCAGACCCTGTCTCAAAACAAAACTGAACAAACAAAGAAACAAAAAGACTGGCAAATGGCCTTTACTGTTATCCCAGAAGGGCCGAAAGAGATCTTTCGAAAGAGGCAACATGGATTCTAGAATCCAGAAGAATCGAGGCTCCTGAGAACAGAAACATAGTCGGCCAAGGGCAGAAGGGGACAAGAAATGTCTCCCTATTTTCCTGTCTCCTCCCCGGGTTTCCCAGTGGTCACAGTGATGTGCGTACTCACTCTGCCTTCTAAACAAGGACGGGGAAGAGGAAAGCCCAGAGAAACACACCCCACCCACTGAAGCTTCTTGTTCCTCAGCTTTTTGCCAGGTCCTTTGGGATCTGCCATCTGGGTTCTTTAGGAACTGCTTTCTCAGGCTGACAGCTGTATCTTGGAGGTTGCCATGTTTCTTAGCATTCTTAGCATTTCCAGTTGGAAGGACTTTTTGTCAATACTTACAAAACTGGGCCCAAACGCAGCTTCTGATTGCCCATCAGCACCCTCCTTCCTTTTGAAACCTGGGTGTGGTGGCATACACCTGCCATCCCAGCACTTAGGAGGAAAATTCAGGAAGGTCAGGAGTTCAAAGGTAGCCTTGCTTCATACTGAGTCCGAGGTCATCTTGTCCTAAGCCAAAAAGAGAGAAAGGAAACGTGAGCTGGTAGTACAGAGGCAGAAGCGATGCAGAACCTTGCCGCTGGATTTCTACACTTTCCTTCAGACAAACTCACCCCAGAGAGCAAGCATCCTCTTGATTCATTAAACCCGCCCTTCAGAAACAGACAGGAGACATGTTTTGGCTGATGAGCCAACTGAAGACTTGAGGCATTTTCTAGTATTATCAAATGCCCCAAGCAGCTTGATCTCTATGTATTGGAGCTTGATTGAATAAATGTCAAGTCTCGTGGCTCTTTCTCAGTCTAAGCCTATTTTAATTAATAGGGCTGCCCAGGGAATGTGCGCATTTTACTTCCCATTGGCTGAGAGGCTCCAGCTTCAGCAGGCTGATTGCAGCTCGAGCTGTTTGTTTAAAAGCCTTCCTGAGATGCAGCAATGCTTTTCTCTGAGTTAGAGCAGGTGAAAATTTAATCTATGACATTCGGGTATGGGAAAATTTTTTTTCTTCTTTTATTTTCCTTCGAAACCAGATGGATTTTTTCTAGCCTTTACCTGCCTGGCGCTTGGGAACTGTAATGTCAGTCCCGTTTGTTCCTGAAGTCAGACAAGAAGAGTCACAGACACTCTGCCTTTGGCTGCAGTGCTGTGTCCCTGTCCCACCCCATCACTGTCTTCATCTGACACAGACCCCCACTGACTTGACACTGTCCAGTTTCCCCAGGACCCTTGGCTCTCCCACGTGTAAACATTGCCTCTTCCCAGCGGAACCTCTTTCTTCCTAAGGCCTCTTAATCAAGACTTATGTCTCTAGTCCCACGTGCTCAGATACCACAGGCCCCTCAAGAGAAGAGAAGCCTAAATGGTTGGGAGACAAAAAACGCTGCTGACGCTTCTTCCGAAGGGCAAGAGTACCCAGAGCTGCCTGGGCGGAGAGGAAATGACTCCCTTCTCACCAGGCTCCCACAGTTGTGAGCGAGCAAAACTGGAATCAGTGGGAGTTGAGAGATTATCCTGCCACTGTAGGAATAATGAGTTTCCAGAGCCAGAGTTGTCTCCAACAACAGAGGCATCCGTTCTAGGCTGTGTGTGACTCTGCTGCTAAGAATAGAGATGGGAGGAGCCTAGGAGCTTGTCCTGGGCTTTCAGAATGTCAATTTTTTGTACGTGTATTTGTGTGCACATGTATATATATGTGTGTATATATATATATGGATGTCATTGTATCCACCTCGAGACAGGGATTCCTCTACGACTTGGGATTTGCTAATTCAACTAACCTGGCTGGCTAA
Organism: Microtus pennsylvanicus; assembly: GCF_037038515.1. Lineage (NCBI taxonomy): Eukaryota > Metazoa > Chordata > Mammalia > Rodentia > Cricetidae > Microtus > Microtus pennsylvanicus. The sequence goes on along the minus strand of NC_134581.1, from coordinate 15,138,254 downwards.
CAAGTCCCAAGGAATCTTTCTGTCTCTGCTTTCCCAAGCCTAAGGTTACCATACCTCACTTCTTTTTTTTTTTTTGTTTTGTTTTGTTTTGTTTTTCGAGACAGGGTTTCTCTGTAGCTTTGGTGCCTGTCCCAGAACTAGCTCTTGTAGACCAGGCTGGCCTCGAACTCCCAGAGATCCTCCTGCCTCTGCCTCCAGAGTGCTGGGATTAAAGGCGTGCGCCACCACCGCCCAGCTCATACCTCACTTCTTATGTGGGTTCTGGGGATGGAACTTAGATCCTCATATGCGCAGAGCAAGCACTTCAAGGACTGACCTAGCTTCATAGGATCCCCCCCACCTATTTATTCTTTAAGACTGGCCCAGGCTAGCTTTGAATTCCCTGTGTAGATGTGGGTGAACTAGAACTTTGTTGTTATTTGGGAGAGAGGGTCTTTAATCATTTGGAACTGAAAATGGCCTTGAATTTCTGGCCATCTTGCCTCTACCTCCCAAGTGCTGATATCATAGGAATGTGCCATCACTTGCATTGTAACAAGACTTTTTCTGTCCTGCCAGCTAACTCCTAAATAATGACATGGAGACTTCTTATTAATTATGAAGCTTGGCTTATAGCTTAGGCTTGTTTCTAACTAGTTCTTATAACTTAAATTAACCCATTTCTATTACTCTACTATGACACGGCATTACCTTTCTTCCTCTCTTACCTCCTGTTTCCTCCCATGTATTCTGGTGTCTCCTGCATGCCTAGATTCCTACTCTTCTTCCTTTATCTCCTATCTATTGTTATTCAGCTTTTTATTACAACAACCACAGCAATACATCTTCATACAATGTACAAATGTCCCATAACATTTCCCCTTTTCTGTCTAAATGAAAAGGAAAGGTTTTAACTCTAACATAGCAAAACTATATACAATAAGAACAGTTATCAGGTATGAATTACATTCACAATGTCCAGTTCATTAGTATTGGAAAATTCAAAGAAAACACTCCGTTATCTATCCTGTCTTGATACAAACTTTTATACCTGATTTACTTTCTATCAAAACTAAGAAAATCTGTAATAAATATCTAATCTTCAACCCCACCACAGACTTGAGAAGGATATAATATTACCTGATTAAATAGGAAGGTGCAGGGCAAGCAACTTCCAAAACTAAGAAACAACAGAGATAACTGGCTGCCTGGACAATCACCAAAGGTTCCTTTGCAATATTAGAGTATACATCTTTGGCTTATAGGCCTTGATTATCTGACAGGCTTTTTGGTGAAACAGGAATTTTGAAGGGCTGTCCTATCTTGTGTTGGCAAAGTTTGGCAGTTTTGTGTTATGCTTGGGCAATTTGGACACCATACTTTCAGCAGTGGAGGTGAGGGTAGTTTCTTGCCCAGTGGTTAACTTTGTCACAGTAAAAGCAAACTCCATATGGAGGTTCTTTGATACCCATTATCTTTTTTGAAGTAGATTTGTTGCTGCCAGGAGCAGACACATCTCATTGGCATGAAAAAGCCTTATTTTATTAAAACATTTTACATGCCATACTTTATAGCTCTATGAAGTATTTGAAGACCATCTATCTAGCTAAAATATAGCTCTATTTGACTGGGAAAACATATGTAACATGACTATAAGTTTAATTGCCATAGATGACATTGATGGCTAACCTGTATTTCTTTATTATCCTAAATTGCTTTCAAAGACTAAAACTTTACATTATTTTTTCAAATTCTTTTTAAAATAATTTATTTTTATTTTATGTGCATTGGTGTTTTGCCTGTGTGTATGTCTGTGTGATGGTGTATATTGGTGTTGGAGGTCCTTCTGTCTATGTGTTGATTTTATTGGTTAATGAATAAAGAAAACTTTAGCATGGGAGGAGGAAGGCAGAGTCAGAGAGAAGTCATGGATCTATTGTCTAAGATAGATGCTGGGAACTTTAGCTGGTAAGCCATAGCCACGTGGCTATACACAGAATAATAGAGACAGGTTAGTTTAGGATATGAGTTTAGCCAGAAATACGCTTAAGCTATTGGCCAAACAGTATTGCAAATAATATGGTTTTCTGAGTGATTATTTCGTGGCTGGGCAGCCAGGACAAACAAGCAACCCTTCCCCCAACAGCATATAGGTTGCTTTACTTCAGCAGTTCCTCCCACAATCCAATGTCTTTCAGCAGCTGCTATTTGTTCAACATTCAAAAAACTCAAAGTCAACAAAGCACCATACAGGATCCAGATGCCTTGTGTATTTCCCATCTTTATGTGGCTTTTTCTTTATATTACTTGACTCTCTCTTTAAAGACTTTACTTCATTATTTTTAAACTACTTTTTCCTATGACTATACCCATTTTTTTTTTACTGTATCTGTTTAAAAGTTTTCTTGGTCTGGACCACTTTACAATGTGCCTGCAGCCTTCTCTGATAACATGAGGAAACCTTAAATCTGCTTCTCTGCTCTCCACATGGCACTGGCTGGCTCACACTTGCGGGCATGACTGGGAACCACGTCTCTGTATGTTGTGGCCCACCTGAGAGACTGTGGGACTAGGAAGCTGTGTCTGGTTCCATGTTTGTGCGTTTCAAACTTTTAAAAAAAGCTTTCTCAGGTCCTATGTGGAATACTTGCCCCATGTTGGATGCCATATTTAATGAGTCTTTTTCTGTTCCACCAACCATCTCTCAATTAATGACACAAAGACTTCTTATTAATTATGAAAGTTGGCCTATAGCTTAGGCTTGTTCTAAACTAGCTCTTATAACTTGAATTAACCCATTTATATTAATCTACCATCACACGGCATTACTTCTCATGCACCTCCTGTTTTCTCTCTGTGTCTCCTGGCATTTCCTGTATGCCTAGATTCCTCCTCCTCTTTCTTTTTTTCTTCTTTCAGAAATTCTACCTGTACTTTCTGCTATTGGCTGTTCAGCTTTTTATGACAGCAACACATCTTCACAGAGCTTACAAATATCCCACAGCATTCCACTTTATGCACTGGTGAGACAACCCTCGAGGCTTGTGCAAGATGCGCATACTCTCCTAACTGAATGCACCCAGTTCAACCTTAAATTTATGACCCAGCTACTTCCTTTTGATGTGGGAGTGTCATATATCAATCTGTTGATTTCATTGGTTAAGCAATAAAGAAGCTGCTTAGCCCTCATAGGTTAAAACATAGGTAGGAGGAGTAAACAGAACAGAATGCTGGGAAAAAGAAGCTGAGTCAGGAGTCGCCATGATTCTCCCACT